>NC_090701.1:57452446-58077446 GCF_040954835.1 Lepisosteus oculatus
AAAAGAAAATAACCCTGTCACCCTTAACATTTAAAATTTAAAACACTTAAACAGAACGATGTACAGTTAATAATTGGCTAAAACCCCCAATAAGGAAAAAGATTCATCAAGTTCAAATTCAGAGATTTTATTATAAGATGAATAATTTTAAAATAAAGGTCAGTGAGAGGAAAAGGACAAAGAATAACTGTACAATTCAGACGTGTCTGTAGGCTTAGGATTCATGTCTCCATTCCATTTCTAGTACCAGTCTGCTCTGCACAGCTTACGTGAAATTGTCATTGAATATCAAACCTAGATAACTTTAAACCTACAGAAACATCTTGTGTGCAGGACTGTTTGTATTTGGTAGCTCCTCCTTCTGGTTGCACATGGTGCCCCTCCATGTGCCTTATGCATTCTTATGAGAAACTGGTTTCTAATTTTAGGCATTTTTGAGTTACCGCTTCTGCTGTGTAACTCGAGAACCTCTTGAATATGGATACAGCTTCTGTGCATTTGGATTTCAATTTCAGCAATTTCTGCCGTTGACCTAAAATGAAACCCGAGTTCTACTCATAGATCAAACATCTGTACTCGGACTGATGGTTGTTTTAGACACAAAAATTGTGAAAAAAGCATGTTGCACGTCATGTAACCAGCATTTAATTCATCCCCCAATCATTTCTGTCTCAGAAGGTAAAGAAGCAAAAATGCTGACCTAATAACTCGCAGACACAGAGGAATATCAGTTGCCTTTGCTGCATCAGTAAGCACTAGATGCCTGGACCAGTTTCTGCAATGTGTTTCAAATCCAAACCAGGAGCTTCTGCCCACAGTGTTTAGGTGTGCAGTTTGCTCCAGCATTGGATAGCAAAACATACTCCTAATACTTGTTGTTTGTGCCGATGCTTGTCAAGTAATACAGTATTTGCATCTTCATGACGTGTGTCGCACACACATTCTTCTGGAACATCTCCCATTCCCAGATTTACAGAACAAAATCTCAACAAAAAAGTCAACAAAACCAACAAGTAGTTTTGTCCCTCAGAGAATCGTGGATTTTTTCAATATTAAGTTTCACTGTACTCCGTAGAAAACATTTAGAAGCCACATGGATTTACCAACAGGGATTTTGAATTCCTGAATTGCTTTATTTTCAGATGTGCTGTGAATGGCACTGTGGGGTTTTCCAAAAATACACTGACTCTTCATGGCCTTATCTACATTTGTAGCAAAGATGATATGCTGTGCTTTAAACAGCGTGCCATACGTTGATGTGCTCGGTCTAACTCCATTGAGCTCTCGCCTCATTCCAAAGCCAGTCAAGACTTCAGACACACATGAATCAGGCAAGCTGTATCGCCCTTATCTAGCAAACATGGGTGAAACGTATTCATTTGTATTACTGCACAACTACATTTTAACCTTCTCTGTGCTGTAGCATTCATTCTTTGAATGTATTACATATTTTCTCTGCTTATGACTTAAATTAGCTTAAGACTTCTGACTTAAAGAGCTCGAATTAGCTTAGCCAGCAGCCATGTCCCCCTGCGGCTCACTGCTGGCAGCCCACTGGAGCTCAGCAGGTGTGAGCCTGCCAGTACCTGGAGGGGAGACTCCTGGGAAAGCTGAGGCTGCTGCTGGAAGAGGTGTTAGTGCGGCCAGCAGAGGGCGCTCACCCTGCGGTCTGTGTAGGTCCTAATGCCCCAGTATAGTGACGGGGTCTCATTGGAGACGCTCGTGCTGACCTTCCCCCTCTTCTTCCCCCCGTGTGTCGCAGGTGGACGTTCAACCCCGCGGTCCTGACCAAGGCCAACGTGGTCCGCAGCGGAGACGCAGCCGCCGGCGCGGAGGGGGGGTCCTCCCAGTTCATGGTGGGCGACCTGGTGCAGATCTGCTACGACATCGACCGCATCAAGCTGCTGCAGAGGGGGCACGGGGAGTGGGCGGAGGCCATGCTGCCGGTGAGCGATGAGCCCCGGGGTCTCTGTCCTGCCGCAGAGGGGGCACGGGGAGGGGGCGATGAGCCCCCGGGTCTCTGTCCTGCCGCAGAGGGGGCGATGAGCCCCCGGGTCTCTGTCCTGCCGCAGAGGGGGCGATGAGCCCCGGGGTCTCTGTCCTGCCGCAGAGGGGGCGATGAGCCCCGGGGTCTCTGTCCTGCCGCAGAGGGGGCGATGAGCCCCGGGGTCTCTGTCCTGCCGCAGAGGGGGCGATGAGCCCCGGGGTCTCTGTCCTGCCGCAGAGGGGGCGATGAGCCCCGGGGTCTCTGTCCTGCCGCAGAGGGGGCGATGAGCCCCGGGGTCTCTGTCCTGCCGCAGAGGGGGCGATGAGCCCCGGGGTCTCTGTCCTGCCGCAGAGGGGGCGATGAGCCCCCGGGTCTCTGTCCTGCCGCAGAGGGGGCACGGGGAGGGGGCGATGAGCCCTGGGGTCTCTGTCCTGCCGCAGAGGGGGCGATGAGCCCCCGGGTCTCTGTCCTGCCGCAGAGGGGGCACGGGGAGGGGGCGATGAGCCCTGGGGTCTCTGTCCTGCCGCAGAGGGGGCACGGGGAGGGGGCGATGAGCCCTGGGGTCTCTGTCCTGCCGCAGAGGGGGCACGGGGAGGGGGCGATGAGCCCTGGGGTCTCTGTCCTGCTGCAGAGGGGGCACGGGGAGGGGGCGATGAGCCCTGGGGTCTCTGTCCTGCTGCAGAGGGGGCACGGGGAGGGGGCGATGAGCCCTGGGGTCTCTGTCCTGCTGCAGAGGGGGCACGGGGAGGGGGCGATGAGCCCCGGGGTCTCTGTCCTGCCGCAGAGGGGGCGATGAGCCCCGGGGTCTCTGTCCTGCCGCAGAGGGGGCGATGAGCCCCGGGGTCTCTGTCCTGCCGCAGAGGGGGCGATGAGCCCCGGGGTCTCTGTCCTGCCGCAGAGGGGGCACGGGGAGGGGGCGATGAGCCCCGGGGTCTGTCTATGTCTCTCTGCTGCAGAGGAGAGCGCCTCCTGTAGGGCAGAAGCCGCTCTCTGTTTGGCGAAGTGCTTTAGGGCCCATTTTTATGTGCAGAACGAAAAACATGGAAGGCGGGCTCCTTCATAAGCAGTCTTAAAACCCAGCAGAGACAGGTGAAAGCCGTCTTAACTCTTGTAAGGTAACCTTCTCCATGTCGTGTCTTGCTCCATTTGCTACTATACTAGCAGTTTGGTAGTTCATTGCAACACAGTGTTTCATAGCACTGTTGAATTAGATTTGAGTCGGAGGCATATTTTAGAATCAATTTACTTTTGCAAAACAGCAGGGTGCCTTCATATGAATGCTTTAAGAAATGCCCTGCAAAAAAACATCTTATTCTTCTGTTCTCAGTCCTCCTTCAGTTTGAGTATTTGAGGAGTTGCAGTCTAGTTTTTTCTGGGTCTGACATGCCATTTGGATTCTCTGACTACGCTTCAAACAGGAAGATCATTTTCTTCCTTATTGAATTTAGAATGGTTCTTTTCAGTGCCCTGTTGGATTTTGCTTAGAGGACAAACAGTTCTTATGTTCAGTGGGAAGATATACTGGTTATCCTTCAGATGCTTGAAGGACCTGTATTATCAGCATGCAAGACAGAAATACGGCCCCTTGTATACTTTTCAAAGAAACCATGAATATTTTGTAATGTAAGGGCACTAGGATACTCATGAATACTCACCCATTAATTAGCACTGAGCATATGTTTTAGTTATGCAGTAAAACTTGGGTTTTATTGTAATACTTTTCTATTCTCCTGTCAGCCCAGAGCATAATTATGCTTGTGGGGGTTGGGATGGATATCTGTTCCCTCTTATAAGATGCATAGGATCACTTTAAAGTGACCAGTTATTCTGTATGTTGGCAGCTGCTAGATAAACTTAACAGACCACTGGAAATTCAGTAATCAGGCCTTTTTCCATGTGATAAGAGGCATTAACCTGGGTCCAGACATTCCCCCTCAGAATGTCAGCTTGGATATTGACGTTGTGGAGGGCACTGCACATTAATGCCCCCTTTTTGCATTTGAGATCTGTGGTGTGACAGGAGGGAGGCTTGTTATCCGTTGGTCCTTTCTGAAGGGCTGTGGCAGACCTGAACGAGGAGCTGCTGTGCTCCTGTGGAAGGGAGTGCCGGGATCGGTCTGGCTCCGGGTTGTGTGCAGAGCACCTCCCCGGCAAACGACGTCGCGCACGTTTAGAAACGGTTGACCTGCAAGCGCGGCCGTTCCTGGCGCCGGCAGTCGCCCCCTCCCCGGGGCCGAGGGTCCCTGCGCGGCGGGTCAGCTCGCTCTTTTTGTGTGCCGCAGACGCTGGGGAAGGTGGGCCGGGTCCAGCAGATCTACTCGGACAGCGACCTGAAGGTGGAGGTGTGCGGGACGTCCTGGACTTACAACCCCGCGGCCGTCACCAAGGTGGCTCCTGCCGGCTCCGCCGTCACCAACGCCTCCGGAGGTACGGGCTGGGCGGCGCTGGGCGCGGTGGCGCGGGAACGGGCGGCGCGGCCCGCCGGGGCGAATGAGGCCGCAGTGTCGGCAGGGCCCGCTGAGCGCTGGTGGGGACGGGCAGATCGTAGCTTCCAGCTCTGGATGCAGCTTAAGACAAAGCAAAACAAGGAAGAGACGTCAATTCTGTACTTTCTCGCACAAATGTTTAGAAATGCAGTAAGTAACGCAAAGATATTGAAATGCACCCTAAGCTACGAGTCCCAGAGTAGACGCTTCTGAAATGTGTTTGCTGTTTTCCCCAGCCCTATTAATCGTAGTGACCTCAGCCAGTCAGGTCATTGTGTACCAAGACTGGGGTTAATCTGGTACTGTAAGTTCATTGTTTTCTGGGAAAGTCAGCCCTGGTGTGAGTGTGTGTGTGTGTGCCCTGCGATGGACTGGCGTCCTGTCCAGGGTGTGCCCTGCCTTGCTCCTGTTGCTTGCTGGGATAGGCTCCGGCTCTCCTGTGACCCCGCGCTGGATGAAGCGGTCGGGGAGTGGGTGGTGTTAGGCTTGTTGGTACCAGGACAGGAGGGCGCTACGCTGGTGAAGACGATGTGCGGACGTGCTTTCCTGCAGAGCGCCTGTCCCAGCTCCTGAAGAAGCTCTTCGAGACCCAGGAGTCGGGTGACATTAACGAAGAGCTGGTCAAGGCAGCGGCCAACGGGGACCTCGCCAAGGTGGAGGACATCCTGAAGCGGCCCGACGTCGACGTGAGTCCTCCGTCTGGGCCGTGTCGGAGACCCTCCGGGAATGGGGCTGTCCCGTCGCCTTCGCCAGCGCCTGGCTCCTCCCCCACCCCCTTCACGGCGGGCTGCACATGCTGCTGGTTTTCTTGGAGCGGAGGTGGAGGACGAGCAAAGGGGCAGCGTGGGCAAGGGACCCTGCGGGTGGTTTTGGCGGAGATGCAATCGTTGTTTGAGGATATTGATCTGATGTGGTGAGCCCTTGGTCTGAACATCCATCATTTCTCACCTGTGCTGAAGGCTCTTGTTTTACTGACACTGTTCTGTGAGCTCCAAGGCCAGCTCCAGAGATTCCCTTGTTACCCCTCTTAATGATGATTCTTCTTGACATACCATGAATCAGGCAGGATTTTGTAAAGCCTGACAGGTCTCCACACCGACCTGCAAGAACTGAGCTGTTTTTAGGTTTTGTTTACTGGGGAATGTTATAAGATACGAGACCTCGTTGAAGAGCACAGAAGTTAATTAATAGTGGTGAGCCACGGAGTTACAGCAGACTGAGGCCAGAACTAAAACTGCGCAGTGATAGAGCGCGGCTGTTTTTGTTTTGCATCACGTAGCATAGAAAAAGTTGTAGAAAAGACAGAAAAGGCAACCTCCTGAATCCATTTATGCCCCGCGTTCAGAAGCCGAAAGGGAGTGTTCGCTGTAGCTGATGGGAGCAATAACTTCTCGAGCTCTTTTATTTTGGCTGCGAGATGTTGGTATCTGGATACTGCATGGACTGAGGGGGAGAGGTTTTATTGAACCATTTGCAACTTGCTATGGGCCTGAGTCACACACTTCAGGGAAATGAGTTTGCTCTGCATCTGAGAATGGGCTATTTATATGCAGTCCTCAACTTCTGGAAACAATTAGGTTATTAAAAATGACAAATGCTTCATTTCATGGCACCATGGGCTTCATCCTTATGCCTGAAGGGTTTGTTTGTTCACAGTTATTGCAGTGTAGCACAGAATGTGACCTTTAGAGCCCTACTTCGGGATTCAGACTCGAAACCACAGAGGTGCACTTGGCCATGCAGGCAAGTAGCCATACAGGCAGAGAGCAGCTGGCTGAGGCTTTGCATTCTGTGATCTGATCCAGGCTTGACTGAAGATGAATGTACTGCACTTGCTCATCTTGAGATTGTTTCAAACACCCTATTTGATCCCTAATGCACCTGTGCAAAAACGGAAAATAATGTCATAGTATTCACCAGAGAAAACAAAACCTGTCGCCCAACAAAAGAAAAATTTAAAACTTTTAAAGCACTCCAACTCTCCAAATTGAGGTGCATCAATTTCCACTTCTAGAGTAGAGTGTTGCATCAGTAATTTATCAGTGTTTAATTAATTAATCTTTAGGAACACCTGACATTTGTTGCACCTAGTATTTTAGACACAATGCTTTCTCACATATTTAATCAGATGCCTGGTTTGTGATCTGCAGTTTTAAGACTTGAAGTCTCTGGCGACGACTAAAGGGTTATCATTTTTTAATGTGGCGGAGTAGCTCTTTGTCCAGCTGTGTGTGTGAGTGACTGTTATCACTTCCACACTTTGTGAAGAGCATCGATTGTAGTAGCCTTCAGGATTATCATTAAGGTTAGGGTTCCTGTTGGGCAGGTGAATGTTTTTTTTGTCTCTGGCCAGAGTACTCAGGACTGTGCTATTGCACTGGTGTCCAGGGTAGTGAGGGGCTGTGGATGTGGTCTTCCCACAGGCCTGTGGTGGGGCTGCTTGCAGTGGGTCACTCTGAATGGCACAGAGCTGGCATGGACTGGAGGAGCGGGCGCGGCTCTTACTAACAGCACTGCAGGCTCACGGGCATCTGCCCAGTCTAAGGGGGCAGAGGTAGCAAGCTGGAGATGCCTCAGCCACCTGATAATCAGGAGCGCATCTGATTATGCGTTGTAGCTTGAGCCATCATCGCCCCAGTGTAGCTTGAGCCATCATCGCCCCAGTGTAGCTTGAGCCATCATCGCCCCAGTGTAGCTTGAGCCATCATCGCCCCAGTGTAGCTTGAGCCATCATCGCCCCAGTGTAGCTTGAGCCATCATCGCCCCAGCCGGCTGGTAGCCCAAAACAGAACGGGTGAAACGTGTTTATCAGGACTTGGCCTGTTCAAGCACTTTTACTAGTTGGGCTGCGGGTCACAGTCTTTTATCTATCAAATTAAGCAATTGGCTAGCAGTGACGATTTTGTTTTGTCTGTGCTCGTGGATTTAGGGATTTCCTTTAAAGGAAGTGTATGCCGTACTGCAGGCAGTATGATAACCTCCTAGAGGTTGTATGCGTGTGCACAGGGTTTACTGTACTTTTGAGTGCCAAGTTTGGGAACGTTTCTTCACCGGCCTACTCATTTCTAGGAAACGTTGTGAAGACTGGTGAGGCAGTCCTCAGGAGGCAAAGGGCCGTTTCGTAAGCCAAAACGGCTCATAAGCCATCACCTTTAAAATCTGTCGGCGAGTATTTGAAATTCACTTTCCCCTCCCGTGTCAGGTTTTCTTCCCGTGGCGTGTAGAAGAGTAAATACACGAGGGAGAGGTCATCACGAGCGTGGGAGCACGAATCTGTTCTTCTGTGTGCAAGGTCCTTGCTTTCCGGCCCTCCTGCTGCTTTCCCTTCTCATTGTGGAGGCGTCATGAACAGCCTCCGGTTTCCAGCGCCGTGCCCGGGAGGTGGCCTGTCCCCTGGAGGACAGGCGTGGCTGTTGCCGGACTCGGTGCTGCAGCAGGGGGTTGCCAGTGTGTTCTGCAGCACATCTCCTCAGCCACACGCACACCAAGCGTCCCATTCCACAAATATCACTGCCTGGGCCTGCGTGCTCTTGATCTAACTGGGAAATGTGGATGTTGCTTCTTCGGAGAAGTGGCCATTAGGATTCCCTTAACATTCTATCTGCTGCTGACTTCCTGAAACTTTAATGTCACGCGCTGTTATTTTTCTTTTTGCTGCCGAGTTTCAGTTGTTAAAAGTTAGGTTGTGTGGTATTTTCCCCAACATCTCATAGTTTCTCACAGGCCTGGCCCTTGTTATCAATTTCACAATCCACATTTGTATCGGTTTTGTGATTTGTCGAGCAGAAGTGATGTCTTTGTCAGTGGATTCCAATTCTTTTTTCAGGACTGTTCCACAGAGCAGATCTGCTCTGATATAGCAGTGAAGTTAAGTTAATTACCACACAAGCAGGAAAGTCTATTCTTGTGTGTGACTGCCTGTGGACAGATGGCAAATGTCTTTTGTTTTTAAACATCCACAGGTGTGATTCACTGTGTAGTTGTATGTCAAGACTAGCTCTATTTGTCATATTGCAAAATATGAACCAATTAATATAACACACTGTAATAAATCACTTGTGTATTAAAATGTCCCAGATAACACCTAAGATTTAGCTGAATCCTTAGCTGCTCTACTGAAATACGTGTACCTGATGAGAACTGGTTCCTGAGAAATCTTCAAATTTCCCAAAATACTTCAGAAGTTTATAAACAGCATTTGTCCTGAATAGAGTAATCTAGTTGATTGGCTGTTGTTTTTTTTTTTTCAAAATGCAATTACAATTGCATTTGCTTACTTTTTATGAGGTTAACAAGCTTTTTTCAAGAGTGTAGAATACAGTAATGTAGAATATTTCTCAAAAATATAAATCTGTTTATGGATCATAGATCATGGCACTTTGTACTTAATGCACTTCATCCCACTGATGCCCCTCTCTGGTAGTGCTTTTCCATGTTGACCTCACCTTAGATACCATCGCTTGTGAAACGCGCAGTTGAGCTTTCTGGGTCACTGGAGTTCCTGCCCAAATCACCCCAACAATCACCCCTCTTTCACAGACACCGAGGTCACCCTGGGCAGCCACGATCATCATAATTATGGAAACAAGGCCTCTCCAGCATTTTGATACATGACCCTGAGCATGCAGGGGTGTCACTTGCTTCCCTAACACAAGTCACACCTGTGTGAAAGCCCTTTCTCCCGGTGTGTTTGATGTCCCTCCTTTATCCTGGGGTTCCTGGCTTAAGTATGAGCAGTACCATATGAAAAAAAATAACAGACAGCTGCACAGCTTGTTAAGTGTACAAAACCCTTTGTTAAATCTGTTCTTGCTGTTACTTATTTTTGCGCCGTCTGCTTATTTTCTGCCAGATTTGCTTAGATTTATTAATGACTGAGAAGTATCTATTCGTTTGGATACAGGAAGAAAATGGGGGGAAAAATAAAATCGTAACGTGGACATTTTCAATTTCAACATTGTTTTCCGGGCCTTAAAAATATGAGCCGTTAGTCACAGCAGCCAAAAGCTTGACAGCCACGGCAACCGGTTCCTGTTCTGTAAATTGATAAAGTGATGTTTTGTGACTGAGCCAGGCAAAATGTCTTTAACGTTACCATTTTAACTAGGGTGCTTATCTAAGGCAGCTGGCAGGGAGATGGACAGGCTGTACAGCTGGGCTGCTGCCTGCACCACCGACGGGGAGGAATGGTGGGAGGCATCTTTCCCACTGCGAGATGCGCCCTATCCTGAAAGTGTTCAGACTGGGACCTCATTCTCTTCAGCAGGGAATACACTGGGTAGCCTTATGACTTGTGAGGATTAGAAAATCAAAGTTCAAAAGCCTTTTACTCTGACTTAGTTGTGACAACACTGCTGCTGAAAGGATTGATGGTATCATCTTGACGATACTATCTTCAGTTTCATTAAATGGAGTGTGGGGTTGTTGTACGTTATTTTTTGATTAATTTCAGTTCACAGTCATCAAATATGGTGCTTTTCTTCACTCAGAAGAAAATTGTCCAGCTCTGTGACTTGCAGTTTCTAATTTAGTTCAGTAATAGCTTTTGACTTAACGCGTCTTCAGTGTTCAGAATAATACCTTGTGGCCACTGCAAGCACAGTTCGAGTTTAAACAACTTTGAAAGGCCAGTTTGTTTCCATTGAAAGCTCCCTGCACTGACATTTTTAATGGTTTCAGCTCAAGTGTGGGGCAGGAGACTAATAAATGTTAACTTATTACAGCCTAATAACCCCTGTTAATTGTGTGCAGCAGTATATTCAGAACTTGGTTATGTGCAGGAATAATAAAGGTGCTTCATGAACTTTTCTGTGAGCGCCAGACCAATAGCAAATTGGTATTAACTCTATTGTAGCAGCAGTGAAGCCGAATTTGAGGAAATCCACACATACAAAGAGATGTGTGTGGCAGTGATTGAAAGGAAGCAGGAGGTTGTCAACATGTTAGGACTGTAGGATTGATGTTCTTCCACTGCCGGTCTTCGCCAAACCTCTCTCTTAGGTCTGGATTCCAGGGCTGTGTTTGATAGTCATTGGAAACGTTAACGTTGTTCCTTTTCCCCACAGGTGCTACTTAGAGAAAACATATTTACAAAGAAATTGAATGTATCCTCATGCTTTTCCTTTTATGGTAGTTCTTTCCCTTCTTCCAGTCTGCAGTCATGCCGTAACGACCAGGACACCGGGGAAAAATAATACCGGCACAAAGCAAGATAGATTGGTGCTCTTTTCACTTTATTCTTCGTCTAAAAGGGTGGAAATCTGTGTTTGGCATCACCATTCTACATATAATACACATTAAAAATAAACAGTCCTAGCCATACAACAGTGCATTTACACACATCACACTCTGACTATTTTACACTACGGTGTGGAGCGGTGGCACTGTGGGTCTGGATCTGCGCCGGTTGCAGGTTCAAATCCTGCTGCCGGCAGGGGAATGCTACTCCATTGGGCCCCTGAGCAAGGCCCCTCACCCCAGCTGCTCCAGGGGTGCCGTATAAATGGCTGACCCTGTGCTCTGACCCCCAGCTTCTCTCCCTGTCTGTGTGTCTCATGGAGAGCAAGCTGGGGTGTGCAAAAAGACAAGTTCCTAATGCAAGAAATTTGTATAGGGCTAATAAATTGATCTGATGTTATCTGATCATACCCCAACAGCTTCATACGGGAAACAGACACTTTGCTGCAATTAATAAGCTGACTGCACAGGGAACACTAGTAGTCTTGTAGATGTTTTTCTTGGCCACAGTCATTCTGAACTGCCTCCCTGAAGGCAGTAGTCAGAAATGGGATTGAAGAGGGTGAGAGTCATGGAGGATCAGCTGAGCTTTCCTAGTTCCTAGACCCAAGCCTCGGCTGTATTGGTACTTTTGTTTATCTTCTTGCAGTGCTCTGTTTTTTATGGCATGGTGGTCACCATAGCCTGAAGCCTAGTCTCTCACACGGGTTTATGGCCCTTGTCAGTTTTTCAGCGGCCTGACAGACTGCCTCACGCTTTCCAGAAGAAAAATTGCAAAGTGACATGGTTCCTTGTTCAAGAAACACTGGCAATGCGACGCACCATAAATCCTGAGAGGTGCATCAATATTCATGTGTTGTGTGCTTCACATGGAGTTCAGCTCTAACTTGCACTGTCTGCTGCTGGTAATATTTTTTAGGTGAATGGACAGTGTGCTGGGCACACAGCTATGCAGGCAGCCAGTCAGAATGGACACGTGGATGTGCTGAAATTGCTTCTCAAACATAATGTGGACTTGGAAGCAGAGGTATGTTCATCTCTTTACATGCTACCTGAGAATCATGGTACCCTCACAGCATTTTAATCTCCGACTGTGTTGAAGTAAAATGCTGTAAAACGGGAAATTCATATGCTAATCTACTGCTGGCTTTCATCCTCATGCGTAATCTACAGTGTAATAGAATAATAGTGTTGTTAAATATCGGTTCAATTAAAACTGATCAAGTTCCAAAGCAGTGGAGCTAAGTTGGCTTCTACTAAAGAAACAAATTTAACATGAATGAAGTATTTTTATATGCATGGCATAACCTTAGTGAAAAGCATCATAAAAGAAACAGGCTGTTAATATGCATCATGTCAACTGTGCTCTGAAAAGCTTTTTATATTCACTTTAAAAAACAGTACACTGCTGGGAGAACGAGCATCATTATTCATTGACCCACTAAGTTTCTTAAGGTTTAACTACATATTACCAAGGTTTTATGTCATTTATGGCTTCATATCACTTATTTTAGGAGATCTGTGTTTAGTGTTAAGTATTTCTGGCGTAATGCTCTTGTGTAGTGTCTGTGCATGGGGAAAAAAGCTATTGGACCACCTTTAAATCTGTTGCTATTGACAGTTCTTGTTGATGGCTGATGAGGATATAGGCTGTTCTATAGGAACTGCCTCCCTTAAAAGTCAGGTTTTGTGAGGCAGTAGAAGGAGATCATTTTATACATTTCTCCCATTTGTTGTAATGCAGAATCTCTGGTTAAAAGTAAGCCACTGAGATATGAGAGATCTGCACTATGACTGTTAAAAATCTCAATAGTAGTCTTGATTTACTAAACTTTTAACCAGGAGTATGTTATGATGTTTTTTTTCCCTCTAAAAGTGATTTAGATGCACACAACTTAGAAGTGATAAAAGATGCCAGTTTGTGTGTAGGTAAGGTAAGCACTGCAGCATTAACAGCTTCTGATCATTGCTAGAAATAAAATACACAGACTGCACCTGATGAAAGCAAGTCTGATGTTTTCTCCTCACTGAATATTCTGCTTTTATGTTTGTTCAAAGCCTTTTCTTTATGCAACGCACAGATTCACTGAAGAGAATCAGTGTTGCAGATTCTATGATGCAGGTGACGCATAACTTGCGTTTTTCTTTTCGAACTTTGTTTCTAATGAATGAGTTGCCCACCAGGGCAACCAATCAGGGTTGTTTTGTTTTTTACGTTTCATGATTAAAGCCAAGCTGTAGAGCTCTCTTGTAGGGCTTACCATAAAATGCAAGCTTTTCCATTAGCGCTGTCCTGAGAGTGGTAGAGAGCCACTGATGAAGACCTCTGCTGAAAAGTGATGTTACTTTTACCCAAATGACCTTTTGCTGCTGACCTTGTTGTGGATGCCGTAATCTCCAGTGAAATGTTATAAGCGGTGCCGAGCTTGTTCCTGTGCTGCATGTCTGGACGAGGAGGCTGTTTAGCCCGGCCAGTGGGAGTTCAACGGTGGTGTCCATGTTGTAGGACAAAGACGGAGACAGGGCTGTGCACCACGCTTCTTTTGGAGACGAAGGATCGGTCATCGAGGTTCTGCACAGAGGGGGAGCGGACCTGAATGCTCGAAACAAGCGCCGACAGACCCCCTTGCACATTGCGGTCAATAAAGGGCACCTGCAGGTGGTAAAGACTTTGCTGGACTTCGGCTGCCATCCCAGTCTTCAGGTACAGTAAAGGCTGTCAATTCCAATTCCCTTTCTTTTCTGGGAGACTTTCCCAGGTTTTCACAGCATCGTTCATTCTTATTTTCGATTTTTACAATGAATGCCTCGGAGCTCTTGGGTCCTGAATCTGACACTGGAGAGGAGCTCCCTCTGTGTGGAGCTTGCATGTTCTCGTTGAGCTCACTTGTGTGTGTGCTGGGTGATTGGGTTTATCTGCCACCTCACGCTGGCTAGGTTAATTGGTCTCTCTCCTGGGAGGTCTGGCTTTCTTTCCCAGGTGTCATCCTGCCGTACTCCCTGTGCCCCCGAGATATTCTCGGGATTGCTCTGCCCCTTGCCAGGAATGAGCAGCTCTCTGACAGTGTGAAAACGATTATAAAAACATCTTGTTAATAATAATACATCTTGTACAGCTTGCGTACCTCTCTGCACCGAGCAGTTAAAAATAGAAAAATTGGTTCATTTCCAGTTCATAGGTGGTTTGTAATCCCTCCCCCCCCCCATGAATACATTGCTAAATAGTTGTATATAATATGCATCTATAACATATACAGAATGTGCCTGTGATTGTAAGGATATAGATCATTTTAGACATCATTATAGACAGAAAAGTATTTTATAACTGCCTTATTTCTCTCGTTCTGCCTTTCCTTTTGTGGCTTGGTGCAGAGCGTCTTAGAAAGGACACCTTTGATTTTCCGTGTTGCGGATTAGAAACTGTCCCATCGCTCTCCAGTCCGCTGTAGCTCTGCTTCAAACAGCTCTTCTGGATTGAAACCAGCTGCTTTACTTTCTTCTAACTTTGCTTGACGAAATACAGATGTGCGGTTTTGTACGGTTTATAGCAATGTTGTTTGGGAAACCTGTGCTCTGCCTGGTTCTTAAGAAGAGCCCTTTTTTCTTGTAAACCACTGCGACAGCTTGCGGTTTCTGGTTACTGCCTCCTTCTCCTGCTTGTTCTGCTCCCTTTTAAAGAGCTGTCAAGATGTGCTGTCCGTCCGCGAGCAGGTCCTACCCCAGCTGTGTACTCTGGCGCTGGGCTCATAGTTAACAAATTAGCAAGCTCTTTACTTGTGAAAGACAGTCAAGACTTGAGGAGAAGAATTAAGAAGTGAGGGTAGAGCAGAGATATGTGATTGTTTGGAGAAGCTTGTCAGGATGTCGAGTTGGTTTGTGTCCGTTTACTTTTGACGTGGTATTTCTGGAATCCAGTCAGGGTCTGAGCACATTTTATTGACTGAAAGGGAGAGAGTTTCAATGTCTTGTTTCCCTGTTGCCTGATAGATTTATTATTAATGTGGACAGTAATGTACAGACTAGGCCTTGCTTCTTTTTTTTTATAAAACCATGGTTTTGTTCAGTACTCCCGGATATTATAATTTATTAGAGTTAGCATTTGAAGATTGTTCATTTCTCTAGGCTGTCCCTCCTATCTCCTTTCTGCAGCTCTTGGTGGGCTTGCTTTAGATATTCTCTTTTAACAGCCAGCCGTCACAGTTTTTCTGCCCCCTCTTCCTTTCTCCCTCCTGTGATTGTTACTCTCTCTCAAAACAACTTTGTCCATCTGGGCAGCTGCCCAGCTAACCAGTGTGCGAAATGAATCGAGTTGTCGTTACTGGTCCAGTAACACGCGTTGCTTGTCATTTTTGCTTAGAAATATCAAACAAGTGTTCTAATCTTCTACAAGTTTCTGTACAGCAGATTCTCAGTTTAGTGCAGAATGAGAGAAAACTTATAGTGCCAACCGAATAGATGTGCTGTGCCTTAAGCTGCTGACTGAAGCATTTTGCTTATGGATGAGCTGAATAAGTTGGGAAATATTACATTTTAGATGGAGCCACTTGCATTTCAAGCTTAAATGCTGCAATTCATTTAATTGTCATTACCTGTTATTAGTTTCACCACTTATGGAGTTCAGAAGGATATTGTGCTTTATTAATATATTTTTGCAAAAAATGGCAAGTGATACAGATCCTAGGCACATAGGATCAGCCAGCTGCCATGTCACCTGCAGCTCACCGCTGGCAGCCCCACTGGAGCTCAGCAGGTGTGAGCCTGGCCAGTACCTGCAGGGGAGACTCCTGGGAAAGCTGAGGGTGTTAGTGGAGCCAGCAGGGGGAGCTCACCCAGACTGTTGCCCCACTCCAGCCACGTTGCTGTAGGGAGAAAGGGCAGTGGGGGGCCCGTGGGGGGGGTATTGGGAGAGGCGGTGAAGGGCTGTTTAACGCCGTCACGTGTACGGACAGGACTCGGAAGGAGACACCCCTCTCCACGACGCCATCAGCAAGAAGCGAGACGACATGCTGTCCGTGCTCTTGGAGGCTGGGGCTGATGTCACCATCACGAACAACAGCGGCTTCAACGCCCTCCACCACGCCTCTCTGCGCGGGAACCCCAGGTGAGACAGCGGCTCTCTCCCCCGGGCGAGCTCCGGCAGCGCCGCCCGCTTGCCAGCCGTCCTCCTGCGTGTGTGTTGCTGTTTAGTCGTTTCGCGATTGGTCACAGCAGGATTAATTGCCCAGCTTTGTCAGCAAGTACAAGTTCCCATGTACTGGTTTACGTTTGGCTGCGGTAGCTGGGAAGTTTCAGGGAGATTGTTTGTTGATCAAAGGCTGACTCGGAGGGCGCGCGCCAACAAAAAGTATTTCTAAGTTTGTGTGTCGAATTATCGCTTGGACTGTTTGCTGGAGCACAGCTGCAGCCCACGGCTGTTTGAGAGAGGGATATTCTGTTAGTATTTATAAACCCTGCTCACCAACGCAACAGATGTGTTTTCTCAGGAAGAGCGTTGGTGAAAGTGTTGCTTTCCAACAAAACACCTCCATTGACCTCGGCGGCACTCCCGGCTTCCTCGTGTAGGTGTGGGGTTATCGTGTGGCCGCGAGCCGGGTCTGCAGGTGGCACCCCTGCCTTGAATTAGCTGCCCGTGTTGCTCCCAGAGAATCCAAACTAATTAATGCTGTCATTTTGTAAAACATCCTGTGTTTATGGCCGACTTGGTCTTTCTTGATTGATGAATTTCCGTAAGTGATTATTATTAGGATGTGATTTTCGGTGTACAAACCTTTAAGCATTGGAAACCTGTTGCCTGGTGTGGTTCATTTGTTTAACTGCTTCATCATTTAAATAAAGACAGGAGCTGGGTCTCTGAGACTATCAGTGAACTGGCCATCTTAAGTTCAGATCAGAGCTGCATGTTACAGATACATTCTTTTATTGCATTATTTTTGGGTTGGTATGTGAATTTGAATAAGTTATTTTTCGTGCTGATGTAATAGTGTTTGGCCACAGTCATGCTTCGTGTGCCTGAAATCAACTTGGAATCATGTTTTAGGTTATTTGTGAATCTTTAATTTTTCTGTCTTAATGCCTTTTAAGCTGGTGTATTTTGCGCAGCTTCACGAGTGAACTGCTTGCTAACTTTGGGCCGTCTCCCTTGTGTTCTTTGTCATTGCTCACGGCATCGCTATTAGTTATTACAGACTGAGAAATGGGGTGAACAGTCAGGTGGTCTCGTCGTCCTTGATAAGAGCTATTTATGGCTTTGCTGGGAGTGTGCGCAGTGATGAATTGCTTGCGATTGTGGGACCAAAGCAGAGGTTTGGTCGGTTTGTTCTGTGTGAAGTTTGCACTGGCTGATGCAAGGACGCAGCCCAGTGATGTCTCAGACAAGTCGGACTGTACTGGTGGAAGTGTGCAGTACGGTGCCTTTTATTGAATTGAGGGCACTCGATCAATGGCAGGCTGGGTTGATTCTAAATCCGGTAAACCTGTATTGCAATTGTCTTCCAGTTAGTCTGCAGCTTAGCTCTGTCATTATTGTGTTCTAACGGGTTCTATACAAATTAATATACAAATGTTGTTTGTCATCCTGGTCGAATTCATGTTAAAGAGAAAACTCTGTTAGTAAAATACATAGTTTGTCATCATCAATGTCTTTTTAAACAAAGTTTTCTTCTGTCAGTGTTCTGTATAGGTTTACTTGCGGGTTTTATTTCAGTGTTAAATACAGATCCTGTGAGTTGAAGTGGTTATGCCACTGACACAATCATACAACTGCTACTTCGACAATATTGGGGTCAGCAGTTTTGTTTTTTAGCTATTTTAGCTAAGAAAGCATAGCTAAGAAGCAAGGAAATTGCCATTTTCCCACGTGTCGCTGATAAATTGCACCAAATGCACCTTTCCGCTCTCCATTGTGTTACAGGGCAGTTGGCAAGAGTTGCAATAAAGCTGTTCTGAAATCACACAGGGCTTGACTTATTTAAATTAAAAAAGGCTTCTTTTTGTTTTATTTTGAGTCTTGCCCATGCCTTTGTGCAGCCATTAATAATGCCTGACCCAGTCGCAAAACCATCTGTTATTCAGTAGTTCTGTAGACCCAGAAGTCAAAACGTGATCAGCTGCTGTGAATTCTGTGAAATATTTGCTGGGTTTGAAATTGTAAAAGCACAATAATCGATATTTATTACGGTCTCATAAAAACATATTTTCCCCAGTGATCTGTACAGTGGCCACCTAAAGCCCTAGATATATATCCTTACACAGCTTTTTTTTATTTCTTGGCTGACTTGTGAAGTTTTCAAATGCTGCATTTTATTTCAGTGTCCCCTTAGGACCACCACAAAATGAGCTGAAATTCATTTTTATTTTTATTGTTGTTTCTTAAGCCATCCCAGGTCTTTAATGTACCGTCTCTTCGTGGATTATTAGGAAGACTGAGTTGTTTTAAATGCCTTCGGAATAAATGAAGAGTGGTTTTTGGAGTTTTTGCACAGTACTCAGTATAGCCACCATAAGATGCTATAAAGTCAGCTGTTTATCATATATACTCTGATATTTCAGGTCTATCTCTGTGACATGTTGTCAGATCTAATTTACATTTCGTCTGCCTCCACCTTAAACACTCTTTAATTCATAGGGGTCTGTGGTGAATCGATGTCGCTACACTATAAGACACTTGTGGTATATTTGCCCCAGGTCTGTGAGTAGTGCTGCTTTTTGAACAGTGCTTGCATCACTTGTGATGTCTAATTCAGACATCTATGGCTAGCTGTGGGCAGCACCACTGAGCTAAATTATTGTTCGCCGTGTGACTTGTGTTAAAGGGCTCGCAGGGTTGGTGGAGAGGGAAAACCAAACATATTTAGAAAACAAAGAACCTTCAAGACAGACGAGCAGCAGATTAATCTATCGAACCCGCAGGGCTGTGGGTAATGAGTGTTTTACTGTGGACCACAGCTCTCATCATTCACTGAGTGTGAGAGAGAGAGAGAGACAGAGAGGTCTCCCTGTGAGTACAGAAGGGTCTCAAGTTTAAGCTCTACTGGAGGTCTAGAAAGGAAGGAGTAGAAACCACCTGCGAGGGAGATGTGCAGGAAGTAGAGTCAAAGGACTGCAAAGGAAAGCTAAACCAGCAGAGGGTCAGATAGTTAAGTGCTCATGCTAAAATGCCAGGAGTATTAGGAGCCCGGAAGCTACATGAGATTGTGATGTCATTGGAGACAGAAGCAGGGCTAACAGCATTGTGGTGAAGAATACAGTATTTATAGTCTTTCACCACAAAGACAGAGGGGTAGGAGTAGCACTTTACACATACAATAGCATTCAGGCACAAGAACCTAACCTAGACGAATCAAAAGTCTCAGACCTTTAAGGGTTCAGCTGAGAAGGCTGGAGAATGGTGTTACACACCACTGAATTCAGGCGTATTCTGCAGTAGTGTATCAGGTTAGTATCTGCGTCAGCATGCATAGGCTGCAAAGGAACAAGTAATAGGTTTATTCCACGCTGAAAAGAAAAGAAAGGAAACACAACGTTTCGACTGCGGAGCCTTCTTCGGATGCATTAAGCAGTATTACAGAGGGAAGTTAAGGGAAATGTGTAAAGGAAGACATAATCATAGAAGGTTGTAATGGTCCACAGAGATTGGGAAGGATTAATAGGGATGTAAATAGCTGACACTGAAATGGTAGACATTGATAACATCTGCTTTGTTACTCAGTTCGTCAGATCACCTACCAGAGTGAAAGAGGTAAAAAATGGTGGGGTATCCAATTAAAGGTTTAGAAATTACATCAAGCGTTGTTAGAATTGTGCCTGCACTGGTAATACCTGAGGAGGAGGTTGTGCGCAGTTGTGGTCACCGCAGTATAAAACCATTACTGCAGCTCTGGAGTTGGTCCAGAAAAGAGCAGCCAGTTCCAGCTGCGGACTGGCCCGAATGACCAACACTGACACGTCTAAAGAACTGAACCTTACTAACCGTGAAGAGAGTGGACTGGGGTGACCTGCTTCACGTATTCAGAATCCTCCGAGATTGAAAAAGTGAATCCTAGGGACTTTGGAATCAGAATCAACCGTGAAGCACAAAACCAGAGTACAGAAGTGGACACTATATGGGAGTACATTTAAAGCCTGGAGCAGGAGTGAGAGTCTGGGACAAGCTGCCACGCCATGAGGCTACAGTTAATGTTCAAGATACGTTCTTGGACAAGTTCCTCAGATCAATTAGCTGCTAGGACCTAAACGAATGTAATGAACGGAATGGCCTCCGCCCGTTTGCCCTTTTCATATGGTTTTATTTTTATGTCAAGACTCTGGTGTTTGAATCCTGCCATTGATCTCCCAGATTCGTTTTACTAGATATTTAGTAGAGGCCGCACAGTGGACAGCATTACTGCCTCGCACCGCTGGGGCCCTGGGCTCAGTGCTGGACCTGGGGTGCTGTCTGTGCGGAGTTTGCATGTTATCTCCGCGTTCATGTGGGTTTCCTCAGTCCAAAAACATGCTGGTAGGTTAATTGGCTCCTGGGAAAATTTGGCCCTGGTGTGAGTGAGTGTGTCTGTGTATCCTGTGATGAACTGGCGTCCCACCCGAGGTGTATACTGCCTTGTACCTGTTGATTAAGATGTAGGACTTTGGTTTGGTTGCCATAGGTGTTCAAAGCCATTTGCTGTGTGAGAAACGTGTATAACAGGGATCTCCAACCCAGGACCTAGAGAGCCCCAATCCTCCTGGTATTCTAGGTCACTGTTATATTGCCAGTTTCTACAGATTATAGAACAGGCAATTTGCTCAATTAAGTCACTTACAGATAATTTCAGACTAAGCTTTTCTCTTAATTCACTCTTCAGCCCTCTCTTCATTCATCAGATGACTGGCCTGGTCCATCAGTACCTTGCAGGTGTTGCCCATCTGTCAGACTGACCCACTGTCTCCTGGACAGGGCTGGTACCAGGGTCCTGGCGTGTCACAGCATGAAGTCTGGGCAGGAGCTAGTTGCTGGATCGTTTCTTTGCAGTCCTGGTAGAAGGGGTGGGTCAGAATCGTCGGCAGAAGCGATCTTAGCATGAGCATACATGTATGTGTACCTCATGAACAGGGCCTGCATGCTTGTGCGTAGAGGAGCTGGGCTTTCGGACCTCCAGCCAGATGCTTGTGTGTCGAGCTGTGGGAAGCCCATTTCCTCAAATGTCTTTGGCTTCCCCTGAACCTGTGGACTCTGAAAAGCTCCCAGCTGAAGCAGGCAGAGGGAGTCCTGTGTGTTCATGGGGACTCTCTGTTTGCCCTGCCTATGATTTTCTTCCAGAGGACGGCCTGCTCCCTTATTCTGTTTCCTGTGGACGGTTTTCCCCCTGAAACGGTCAGCAGTGAGAGGAATGTAAACAGTGTGGCTAATTACCCGTGACTTCGAAATGCCAGGGACAGGCCTTGCTGTAGCAGCTTGCCCGCAATTTCTTTTTCACACAATTTGTTAACCTGTATTTTAATCAACTTGCCGGCTCCCAGGTGAAATTCCCCTTTCTGCACAAGAGGCATGAACGCCCGCAGCGTCATAACCATCGCAGCAATTAAGAAAATCAAACCATTTTCATAGCTTGTGCTGCCCGAGTTAATCGCCTTGCCTAGCAAGAGTGGTTGTAATGTTGAATGAAGTCGTACACAGTATGCTTAGTGCTTTAATGATATTTCACATATTATAAGCTGTGATTGAGAAAATTGTTAATTAAAAGGGCAATTAATGGTCCAAATGATGAGGAACTAAAAATACTGTAATGTGGTTGGAGTGTGCCTTATTCATTTCCCCCTTCGCTGTTTTTTGCCGAAATGGCAGTGCAGGCAAGCAGAAATGTCTGCTGCTCATTTCCCTGTTGCCCTTAGACATGTTTGATGTGCGCTGTTGACATGAAAAGGAGCGACAGTCTGCTACCTTTCAGAAAAAGCAATCAATTATTTAAAGGACAAGCTCACCGTATGTGAAGTATATTGATTGCAGTTCTTACAGGAAGGGTTTGGGCACTGAGTGGATAGGTGGTGTTCCTTTTTTGTTCTAGAGGGTGATCACGGCACAAGTCATGGTGATAGTGCTCCATTGTCCCAGATGTGGTCATTTCTTCGACACAGCTGTCCTCTTTGGTCAGGTTTTAGAAGGGTTTAGGTTGGGGGGGGCTCTAGTAGCTGAGAGGTGTACAAGAGACATGAGGTTTCTGCTCTCGTGCTAATGGCAGGAGGCAGTGATCTGCACTTGAAGGATGGGGTAAAAGGGCATCTGGCTTCTGTCTGTGGGGCTGTTTGAAAGAAAGTCGAGCTGTGGAAGGTGTGAATTAATGTCAAAGACTTATTTTTGTCATTTCTGCAAACTTCTGCAGCTGCAGCCATAGTGCAGTCAGGTCTCATTTCCCAGGATGACTTTGCTGTCTTTAGATGTTGAAAACGTGTTGTGGGTTTATGATATTTATCTCACTACAACATATTACATTCAGTGTGCATTGAAGTTGTACAGATACATGTCGATGTATAGAGACACTTTCACTTAATGCAGAAAATGTTTGCATGAAGTAGCAAGTGCGGGCTAAGTGTATATTTGAAGATATTGTTTAACCAATAAAGAGCATAAAATATTCATTTCCACAAAACACTTGGCAGGAAATATGACAATAGCATTGATTGTTTTTCTTATTTATTTGTAAAGCAGCCATATAACACTGAACACTGAATCAAGCAAACACTGTAGATCAAGTATAGCATTCAGGCACAGGAACCATCAAATATAGAAATGTTGTTTTAAAGCAGTCTGTCGAAAATTCCTACCTAGCTCTAGAGACGGATATGTTGTCAGTTTCAGAGGCACGTATGCAAAGTTAGCTAAAAAGATTATGAATTACAGATGCAATTTTGTATTACTATGGAGAGAGCAACTTATTAATTTTGTGCAGAAATGAAAAACAAAAACTGCTCCTGTAGTCATCAATGCATAGCTACAGCTGGTTGAAGGGGACCAAATCCATTGAAAAGGTGATTTGGTTCCATTTTACCAGCTTTAGCAAAGCATTGGCAGTGGGCCTTGAGCTCCTGTGCTGTGTAAGAACCCTTCTCTGTGGCGCCTGTGAACACTGCCGATGCTAAGAGTACCCTGCAAGCTCTGGAGAGGCGTCATTTCATCCTTCCCCAGAACTCTCTTGTTCTGGACAGGTTTGATCTCTTCCCCTAGCTTGGCTCGGACTGGTCCCTAGACAGCATTGTATGCAGGCACACAGGACCAAGCACATGCACGTTCTTCCAGAGGGGTTTTTCCCCCCGAAAGGGGGGGGAAAAGAGCCTCGTCAGGATTTTGTTAAAAGAAGAGTAATGCTCTTTGATAAATTGTTAATAGTACTCTGCCTCGCACGCTTGAGCCAAATGTCTTCAAGCCGTGCAGCAATTCCAGCCCCTGATTGATAGTCCCCAACACGGCTGTGTCTCTGGCTCACACAGCCAGAGCCCCGAGAGTTGTGGTCTCTGGGCGGCGGGGTAGAGGCGGCGCCCCGGACAGGGGGCTTCAGTGAGGGCAGCTCATGCAGTGGTGACTCCTTCACTCATTTGCATGATGGTCCTTATCGTTGGTATCTCTCATTCCTGGGTTTGGCTTGGTTTTATACGGGTTAAACGAGGACACCTGCACCGCTTGCTGCACCGCTGCTTTTCAGTCCTGTCCGGGCTTTTCAGATCAACCTAAAGCTGTTCGGGTTTTCCCTGTCGGGAAACTTTGGTACCAAGTAACCACGCTAAAAGGACGTTCCGTTTTGACACTGACATCCCGATATAAATGCATTGTGGGATATTGTTGAAGGCCCTTTCATGAGCGTTGGAGAAGGCCCTCAGCACGTTACTGTGCTCTTTGCGCCTGGAGACGCTGGCCGCATTTCGGGGTGGGGGCTGAGCCCCGATGTGGGCCGCTCTCAGGAGGGCGATGGCCGTGCTCGTGTGCAGGGCCTGTCCCGGGAGGGGCAGGGGAGAGGGAGGCCACAGCAGGTGCGGCCGGGGGCTGTAAGCCCAGCTCTATTTATTGCCCCTCCATACTGGGGCTCGTGGGCACGTCCAGCTGCTCAAGTGTGTTTTTGGATGGCTTCTCCCTTTCACGCGCTGGCCATATCAGGGCAAGAGAAGGCAATGGAAAGAATCAGCGCCGTATTTGATAATGTCAGCATCTGTTCTGTGTGTCAGTCAGCCGCTTGGAAATGCCCGAGTTACATCAGTGTCAGCACATGCTCAGGGGTCAGACTCGGAGTGCTGTCAGATTTAAAAAAAAAAACAGGGAGAGAAAACAGAGGGAACAGCTGATCCCAGTGATGGATTTGCTATTTCAGAGATCCGGGCAGGCCTGCGAAGGGTGATGGTTTACTGCAGAGCAGTGATGGACACTTGTCCTCCTCTGATGATGGCTCCTTTAGCTGGGAAAATGTGCCCTGTCATTTCTTTTTTTGGACTCGGCCTGCTCAGCCGGGCTGTGTAGCAGCTTGAATGATCTTGGCTTTTTTTTACAAGGGCTACTTCATCTAGATATTCTTAGGAACACTGTAGCACTCCGTGCTTTGCCGTTAAGTGCACTGCAGTCATTGACACAGTGTTTCACGTTTAGTTTAACTGACTTGCATATGGTTCTGAACCATCTTGGTAAAAATATGATTTCAACAGTATGGGTTAGGACTAGACCCATGCTGCTTAGTTAAAACGTATCTAATCAGTCAGGTTACCTTCTTCCTAGCCAAAGTGTACTTGGACATGTTTTTTTATGTGTAACTTTTTGGAATGTTGTAAGTATATTTTGCCTCAAGAAATAATAGTGTAATATTTATTACACTAATGGTAGCTTGGGTTTTGCCTGCATGTGCCTTTTGAAAGAACTAAGAAGCACGATGCCGGTTTAGACTCCTTCCGGGGCCACGTCCAGCAACTTGCCCTGGCTGAGATGTGAAGTAATATAACTCCGCTTGAGGCTTTGTGATGCTGCTTACACTAATACACCCTGACAGCAAAGGCCGCTTTTCTTTTCACTAAGCAGTTAAAACCAAGTTCAACAGCTTGTGTATCTGTGGACATTTCTTTCCTCCTTTTTCTTAGAGAGTCAGGACAGTATTTTTGTGCACACCTGGGGAAAGGGTCAGTGTAGCCATGAAGCAGGGGGGCAGGGGCTGATCAAGGCACATAAAGCTGAAGTGACCAGCCCAAGGTCAGACAATCCCTGTTTGGGAATTTACCTCCATTGTTCCGTTCAGTTAACTGCCCTGTTCTTTGCACAGTGCTCCAGAGGAGGAGCGGTGGATGCAGGCAGCAATCCATCATCACTGTCCTTTATTTTTATGAAGCTGTCGACAATGGAAAGCAGCTGACTGGCAGGCCTGGTCCAGAAATCTCTGCATTGTCACTTTTCCATGCGCTAATCTGACTGCACTTCAGCAAAGCATTTGGCAAGCGTAGCAAACATGAACAATAGGGTGGGATCAGGAGAGCAAGCAGAGAGCGAAAGGGGTTAAAACAGCAGGGATATGGTATAGAACTGTAGATTAGCATTCCCTTTTCATGGCGCTGTCCTACAGCTCCGAGATCCGATTGCGTGAGGATTCGCAGACCTCAAATTAGATCTGCGCAATTAGTACAAATGTCAATTTTGCGGTCGTTCCACAACCCCTTTTTTCCCCCCTCGGTAAAACGGGTTCTCATTTGTTTTTGCCAAAAGTGGTGGACCTTTGGAAGGATTATGACGTTAATCTTTTGACCAGCTCCGGCATGCTACAATTTATACAAAACTAGCTGTTAAGTTACTGTTGGCCTGAGTTCAACAAACCAGCACATTGCGGTGCAGCGCCAGATAGTGAAGAGGGCCTGTTTGGAAGGGCTCCTTTCCCCCAGCAATGCGAAAAGCACTTGTTCGGAGCTGGTAAATTGATTTCAGTTTCGGGGTCGGTGGCCCAGCACGAGGAGGGTTTTCAGTTGCCTAGTAAGGGCAGTTGGGTGTTTTACTGTTCCGTCAAGAGCGGATTTTCCAGCCTCTAGTTTCCCTGGCTCTTGGACTGCAGCAGTATCCTGATCGTACTCCCTACACCCCCACAAGGCCAGGGGCCGGTGCACTGCGCGATCTTCTAACTAACTTACTATGAAGACGTCCGATTCAATGTAAAACAATGGACAGAACGTTAAAAAAGCACCGACTGCACCATTAACACCCAAGGCTGTGCGCCGCTCGTTTTACAACATTTCTTATCAGCCAGGTGTGTTTTTCGACTACACCGCTTCAGAGGAATTACAAAACTTACTGTTACGACTAGTTACACTCCTGACAGTGACAATAATTCCCAAAATCCTGAAATCCAAACTTCTGGCTTCGTCGCTCAGTGCCTGATCAAAAATACATACTTCTTTACATTCCATAGCTTTCATATGTCCATATGGGTACATAAAGAAGTATGTACTCCGGATAGGCGGATAAATGACAGCCCGAGTCAAAGTACTGATTATATGCTACTCTCATCCTGTCAGTGGCTGTATACTCTTGTTTTGCTTGAGAAAAACCGTCAGATAAACACTGGTTTACACTACACTGCATTACAGTTCTCTACCAGACTTCAGGAACCTTTAAAAAAAGAACAGCATGAGAGACATTACCATGAGGTGATGTTGAACGTTCCCTAAATTAATCCACCTTCATACCAACACAGAATAAAGGGAAGTCTTGAAGGTTCTTTCGTTCCCACCCACCTGGGCTAAATGTCCCGTGTCTCTTGTGCACATTAAATCTGTGACAGTCCATACCGTGCAGCCTGAGCCAGTGACCCCATCTGTCCTCCAAAGAGCTGAAAGAAATGATCTGAGATGAAGAAAGGCTGGGATTTGTAACGGTGGGCTGGCTTGTCCTTGTCTGCGGAGTCCATCACGGGGAGGGGGTTGATGAGAAGAAGAGAGAGCCCCGGTGTTTATCCCCTCTTGCTCTTGCGACTGGCCTGTTCACCGGCTCGCTCCCTGCTCCTTCCTCTCAGCCTTGTCCTTCGCAAACTTGATTGCGGTGTCCTGGGAATAAGGGGGGCTCTTCCACAAGCTGAGCGGCTCCGTCTGCGCAGCGCCAGGTCTCACTTTTCATTTCCTCCTCCGTCCTCTTCCTCTCCCCGGCTTGCTCTCTCTTCATTCCTCCCTCTCCCTCTCCCTCTCGCTCCCTCTGCGCCTGTGATCTGATACACAGCCTGTGGTTTTAACCAGCTCTCCGGCAGGATGTCAGAGCGGTGCTGATGTTTGAGAAGGGGTGATCCAACTAGAACAGGAAGCTATTGTGAGCAGGATTTAGGCTATAGGCAGGCCAGAGGTCACATGTGAGAGCTAATGCCCATTCAGCACTTCTGGAATGGTGTGCTGGTTCCCCCCCTGCCCTCCCTCCCTCTCCGGCCACTCACCTGCCACTGTTTATTCCTAGGCCACCAGTCTATTCCAGGCGCAACAGATCAATACCCATTTGCATAGAAATGTGAAATGTTCAGCAGGTTGCTAATGAATTTTTACCCTCTCCTCACATTCCACAAGTCAACACTGGCCCAGAGGCTGCAAACTGACCTGTGATGGGTGTTGGGGAAACACTGAAGGGGGGGGGGGGAGGGGGGTGTTTCCTGCACCCTGCTCCCTGCACCCTGCACCCTGCTCCCGGTGGCAGTGGAGATCCTAGCTGACGATCAGCGAGTGTGAAATCTCACTCGATGTGAGAAGAGAGGGGGAAACAATGAATGATGATGTGGGTTGTATTGGGGGTGGTCATCTGTTTTTGAAATGGCAAAAAAAATGACAATGTTTAAGTTGTGTGAGAAGGTGGTGGTGGGGGGGGTGTCTTTTATTAGTCGAAAGTATGACATCCCGTTTAGGAAATTTCACAGTCTGCTGCTGAAAGGGGGAGAGCGGCGAGAGTAAAATTCCTGCAGCTCATGATAAAAAGCTGGTGCAGCTGATCAAGAACAAATCAGAGGATAGCTGGAGAATTACACAGCAGCACCGGGAGAAACAGCAATGCAGCATTACGATTACAGCATGCAGACTGTGGAGACACAACTGGGTTACTAGCCTGAGCGGTTTGGGTTAAATATGACACACATCCCGAATGATCACTCAGCTCAGCGCTGCTATCCACCCCCTCTCCCCCATTCCCACATCACTGCTGCTTTTCTTTTCAGCTTTTTTCCCTTAATGTCCTGTCCTCTTGTCCTGGCACAGAATCCCAAACACCAGCATCTAGATCTGGGCTCAAACCAATAGCATGTTCTGAGCAGCTAGAATTGGAACAGTGGTCGGGCTTTTCTGTCCAAACTTTACACTGGCGCGCAACTTAAAAAAAAAAAACACATAAAAAACACAAGCTTATGGGTAGGTTTACCCTGATAACCACGTATGTAATCCAAGACAACGCACAGAGCTCTGGAGGATCGCAGTTCTACTACAGGCAATAAATGCGCTCCACAATTCGACAACTTAAAAGTTAATGAGCCTATCATTAGACAGCGACTTAACATCAACAGCTAATGAGCTAAACAATTCATTGCCGCAGTACAAGCCTGATCAGCCCCGGGGATGAAACAAAAGGCTACTCAGAGTGGCTATAGTAACTTTCTAATTCATTTTTAACACCACCCCCCGGGTTTCTCTTTTCTCCTCCTCGGCTAGAGAAAAGGGATCACCGTAACTTATCGGCTGCTGCAGGAGGGTGCGCGTTCCTCCCCGCACGATACACACAAGCAAGTCATGCAGTTAATAACCAGTCGCTTCCAGAAAGAAAAGCCGAGGCAATCGCAGGCCCTCCCAAGCAGAAGAGTGGATATTACCTGTCCTGTTAGTATCTTGCAGCCTTTCCAGTTGAGACCGAGCTAATGACCTACAGAGAGCTACATCTGCAGCAGCCATCACATCCAGAGTGCACACTCTACTCGCTGATTCAGCTTCTCTGAGCAGCGAGAGGGGGTGGGGGGGTGGGGAGCTGGGGAAAAGCACGCTTCTGCCTTACCTTGGTGGGGGGGGGTAAAAACACAGTTTCTGTAAAGGACTCCTAGAAGACGATCTAAAGGCAGACCATTGCTGTCCTCCCACAAACGTGCCATTGAGACCCTGGCGTTTTCTATCCTTTTTAAAAAAAATAAACTGATGGAAACCTGCACCTTCTTTTGTGTGTTTTGGGGGAGTAGCTTTTTGTTAAGGACGCCGAGCTGAAATCGATGTTCAAGTGGAAGAGCAAGGCAGTGCTTTTTTTGTTGTTGTTGTTGTTGTTGTTGTTTCTCACGTGGCCTAACACGGTAAAGCTGGAGAGATCCTGTCTGGTGTCTCTTTGTAAATTCGGCTATGCGCTGGGGGTCGAAAAGTTTCCTGCGTTCGCAAACTTGCCAGGAGAGAAGGAGAGAAGAAAAAGTTGCAAAGTAGACCAATAAGGGAGGCAGGTCCTGGGACTCTTCGTTTTATGCTTGTTCCATAAGTTTTCCCTTTTTTTTTTTGTTCAGCGTTGCACTGCATCGTCTCTTCAGCCAAATGCAGTCGTTTTAGTTGGCTCTTTTTTTTCCCTCCTCCTCATCCTGCTCCGTTTCGCCTTTCTGCTCTTTTGAGAAAGAAAAAAAGAAAAGTCCGGTTTGGGGACGCAGCAGCAGCAGCGCAGTCGAACATCTGTGAGGAGGCAGCAGCTTCCTAGTCTCTGCAGGGGTCACGTCTGCTGGGGGCGGAGGTCAGGGGTGGGGGGTCCCGTACACGCTGCGGAGGGAGGGAGGGAGGCTGGCTGGCATTTCACACTCAGAGGGCACAAGCAAAACTGTTAGAGCTTTATAGGCAGCTAAGCATCTGAAACACGCGCTCGCCGGCAGAGCAGCCTCTCCGGTGTCTCTCTGCTCCCTGACCATATTTAGTCAACCATAGCAAAAAATAGGCTTCCAGCTGTCAATTGCCGATTCGGGAGTGTGGGGGAGCCTCCATCCTGCTCTCCGCCTATTGATTACTCGTCCTGCAGTGAGCCCCGGCCTCCTCTCGCCATTCGCCCAGCTATTTTTAGCACAGCCAAATAAAGTGGTCTCTCATGTTTCCACTTATATTTCCTGGCTCCCCCCCGTCCCCACCTCTCCCAGTTCTTTAAACTGAGCTGCACTGCATATGGTAGAGTCCGACGCAGCTGACACTATACTTAGAAACACTGCGGAGTGGGGAGAGAGGGAGAGAGAGAGAAACCGCCAGTGCTGGAGCAAAGTCTGTAGGGGCTAGAGAGCAATAAATATCCCCGTACTGCGATAGAAGACTGTGTAACCTGATTTCTTGATCGCCGAAAAGTGCCATGAATAATAATAAATGGGCATCGGCCCTCCTCCGGGCGAGCTGCCTGCAGGTCAGGAGTTTCTGTCGGGGGGCTAGAGGCTCCCTCCTCCTCCGGCTGGGCCCCCCCTTGCCACCTTTTTACAAAAGCTGATCTTCCGGTCTCGTATTTGTCTGCCCTTTATTTCCGTGGGCCAAAAACGCAGGAATTGTCATCCTGAATTTCCCAGGGGGGATGCCTCGCCCCCCCCCATTTCCCAGCGCCTTCATTAATCTTCCGCCTGGCACCTCGTGGAATGCACCGGCTTTCTGAAGCATGGAAATTGAAATGTATATTTGATTAGGAAATAAAAAAAATTCAAAGTAAATAACGCGGTTCTGCTAAGAACGTCCTTCAGTGACTTGATGAGGCTGTGAAGCAGTAATCACAGTTGTGTCCTCAGCTAAACACTTTGCGGCGCGAGTGGCAATACTCTCTCCTGGTATAATTATGTTGCCGGAGGAGATTGTGGTGTCTTTTAAAGCAATATTTCCATGCTGTTTCATTAGATTCTCCATGGGGAGAAAAAATAAAAACCGGTCCGCCGCAGGTCACTGGAGATGATGTCCTGACAGTTTCACTTACCAGCTTTGGAAAAACAATCTGGCTAGATGGGTCTTATTGTTTTACAAGAATAACTATAGGGAAACTATCAAATGAGTTTGGAATTTCAGGTCAAGTGACATTTACACAGTACATGAAGCGAAGGACTTGTGTTTGGCAGTAAAATAACACACTGAGTGGCTGAAGCAACCGAACCTTTGCAGTCTTGCACCGACCGAGAAGCCTGCGAGGAGACCTGCTCCACCGTTCACAGGACTCGAAGGCTTTCACAACGGCAACGCTGTAGTGGAATGAACAGTGGACCTCGAACTCGCGGGCACAAGTGGAAAATGTGGAAGTGCTTTTAATAACCGAGAACAGGAGGCACTTGTTCACACTGAGGGTTGTGGGAATGTGGAACAAGGTGTTATCGATGCTTTCCTTCAAGAAATGGCTGGAGTGGGTCCTTGGATCAGTTAACACTGACTATCAAACAGGCTAGGCAGGCCTCCTTTCCTTCGTTAGCTTGGTGTGTCCTTCTTTTAGTGTGTTTTACCCTCAAGAGCAACGCTTGTGTTTCTGCGCTCCGCAGTTCGTGAAGACATGTTTCACCTGCCCCTTCTGTTTGATTGCAGTTTGTTGAGTTCCCGTCAGTCCGGCTCTCGGCCTCGCCCATGCTTTGGCTAATAACCCTGTGATAGTCATCCGACTCCTCAGGGCCAACACTGAAGTTGGCTTTGAAATCCCCGTGTCCTTTGAGGACGAACTTGACTGCGCAGAATGATTACATCTCTGCACAGGCAAAAAGCGTCACTGGAGCTTCATTTTCAAGAAGGTTTCTTAACCCGTTTACAAAAATTTTATCTTATTGTTCCAGGTTACAATGTTAGATTTGTATGAGTTTAATTGGTATTACAACGGTCAACTGGCATACTGCTTTAGCATCAGGTTAGAATACTTTGACTTACGTTTTGGATCTTGTTGAAGCACATCTCACAGGCCTGTCCCAGGTTGTTCACGGGCCGAGAGCCTCTAACTTGGGGCTTGATTTACTGTCCTCAGTTTCCTATCAGCAGTTTTGGTAAAAGTAATTTTCTTAATATTTATGTTCTAGGTTTATAGGTTTCACACTTTTAATCTGGCACAGAAACGGCATAAATAGGAAGAATTTTAAGAGTAATTAAGTCCACAGTTTTTTCTTAATGCTAATTTCTTGGTCTAAATGGCATTTTAAGTACAAGTTTATGTAACAGGCCTGATGCTGTGTCAGTTACAGAAGTGGTGTCATGTCCCTCTGAAATCTGGAGAGTGCAAGAGGAGTGGCGTCCTGCTGCCCTTGAGTGAGCAAGATGTGTGGCAGCTTCCTTTCCCAGTAAGCCCAGGGGGGCAGACAAGCGCTCAGGCCTCAGGTCTTTATACGCCATGCTTGCAAAAAATATTCCTGGTTCATTCATAGGTTTCTCAGCCATTCTAAATGTGCTAGATTGTTTGCTTCCTCTAGAGCATGTAAGAACACGTGCTTTTAAATGAATCTCTGGAGTTTCTTTATGAATTAACCAATTCCAATATCCACAAATTCTAGCATACTGCGTTGAGAGCAACTCCTTTCCACCACGTGTTCACAAAGATGTGCAGTGGCACTACCACTCACAGCCCTCTTACCAAATGACAGGCCTTCAGAAGCCAAAACTGGAGCCCTCCTCCCATGACATCCTCTGTTGCCGTGCAGAACTAGACGCGCAGAGTTTAAAATGTGAAATTAATTTGACCTCTCCTTGACTGGAATGAAGAATGCTGGAGTGTATCATTCTTCAGAGCGCCCGCTTAACGTGCGGAGGAGGTTAAATCCGCTCGTCTGCACCTGGAGAAGAGGCAGGTGTCGTCCCAGGCTTCTGTCCATGTGCTGGATCCTTAGCCGAAGTCCTGGACAGCAAAGCGGACGCGTGCTACAAATCTCCGTATTTCGGAGTGTGGTCATTGCAGCCTCCGTGTGCCCTTGACCTCCAGCTTGACTTCTAACGGAGCGTATCGTTTAACCTGCTGTGCGATTCTGTTATTTTGAGACGGGGGATCCAGCACATGGGCTTTGCCTGCTGAAAATATTCTGCACACTTGTGCATGTGCTCCAAGTGGTCGTCGATGCATTTGTCCTCATTTTCTAGGCAATATCAGCTTGTGCTCAGCACTCCCAAGTGCTTTATATTAAAAGGCATAAAGTTACCACGGCTTATATCTTTGTTTTGTTTTTGGGTTATATTAGCCTTTGCTGTGAAGGTTATAGATTTTTTTCCATTTAACAATGGACTGACCAAAGAAGAAAAGCAGGCACTGGAGGTTGTTCAATTCCTGGTAATGAAAAATGTATCCTGTACATAGTATTAACAACTTTTTTTTCATGACCTTAGTTTTGATTTTATTGTTGTTGATTTGCCTTGTAAATCATACAGTTTTTGAATCGCCATGCATAGCGCAAGACTTGTTTAGCACACCACGCTGCGGCCTCAGAGAGAGGAATGTCCCGAGGGGTGTCCCCAAGCCAGGATGTACAAGCATGTCCGAATGTCTTGTCAGTCCAGAATGGCCTTGGTTCCCCTGGGTTGTGTTGTTTTTGGGAAGGTAAGGAAAGTTAAGGATCCCGAAGCTTCTTCTACCATGTAACTTTATCGGAAAGTTTAAAGAACTGGATGGTCCCACAGAGTAGGCCTTTCATATTCCTCTGTGCCAAAATGATTTGCACTCTGTGTTTCCGCAGATCGACACTTAGGTTATACACTGGACAGTTTTGCTTTTCACAGCATTTTCGAGCTCAGAAGGGTTAAAGGAATTGATTGATATATCTGTCTTTGCACGTTTCGTTTGAAAAACGAGACAGCTGACCAGTTCAGCTCTGGAAAGGTGAAGTGGGGCCGTCAGCATACTATGAAGAATGTAGTACAGAACCGTTTTTTTTTTCCTCCGCAGTGAGCAATATACACAAGGTGAAGTCACAGCGTGAAAAAACACAAACAATTGTCGGCGCGTTTCCTCCTGCTCTGCCACTGGTGTTTTAAGTAGATTTTCGCAGAATAGTCTGAAAATCAAGCTTTTCTTTTCCGCCAGTATATTCATGTTTTACTGTATTTCCTGGACCCTTTAATTCTGTCTTATGCCGATTTAAAAATGTTTTACTTCTGGCAAGTTGCAAGCTAATAGAAGTAATAGTTGCAAGCTACAGGGACCACTGAAAAGATACAAATGTGAGCCTCCAGGATTGGAAGTGAAGCCATCTGTCTCTGAATTCTCCTGTTCTCCATCCTGCTTTGGCTTCTGTTAGTCCAAGTCTCACTGTCGGGCTTGTCTCCTTTGAAACACCTTATCGGTTTCTTTGGGGATTAGATGGAATTGCGGTGTGTTCCTCCCGTTCCAGCCCCTTGTGTCTCTCACCTCCAGAGCGGATTGTTTTAATCAGCGTTCTGATCTCGAGTAATTTGTTCCTTGGATTAACCTGGCTGCTGTTCTTTCTACCTTCCCCAGTGCAATTATATCCCATTTCTGTCAGGAAAGCGTGCCCCACAAACACAGCCAGTGAAATGGCGGACATGGTGCTTTTTTTGGTTTTAGGTCCACAGGCATTTTTGGACTGTCTGGTCTGTTCTTCAGTTAGACCCCATGAATGACCAGCCTGTGACTTTTCTTTCTCGGTATCATTGCTGCTACAGGGAATACAAGGAAAAGCCAGAAATGGAGATTTCACCTCTAAACAGTGACCTCTCGTTTCTCGTGATGAAGTGGTGCACAGGCTTGCAGCACTTCCCTGAACGTGCTGGAGGTGGCGCTGCACGCTCTTTAGGCGGGAGTCCGCAGTGCCCTCGCTTCGCGGAGCGGCTCGCCGGCCGCGTGGTGGGAGAGGAGGACTCGTGTACCTCCATGCGGAACCGCCTTCAGGCAGTGTGAACAAATTGGATTGTGCGCAACCTCGTGTCTTCTATTAACCCAGTATGTATAGGGAGGTCCGCAGTGGGGTAGAAAAACCTCATGCAGATGAGAAGTTCGCTTCCAGCTTCGACAGCGTTGGGTTGACGTGAGATTTAGATCTGGGAGGGAGCTGTGAAGTGGCAGTCGGCTCTCGATTAGAGCAGAAAGTCCACAGAAAGGGGGCTTCCGCAGGGATTGTGCGCTGTTCGGTCCTGTCAAAGCTCCATGCCTCAGCTTTTGTCAAGCGCAGCAGAAGCCAGTAAACGCACTGTACTGTCATTCAGGTCTCCGCAGCGGCTTCCTTCAGCTCTCCCGGGTTTTCAAGGGCATCTAAGGTTCCAGTGGATTTTAGATTCTCGCTATAACCTGGGTGAGAAGCCTAATTGGCTTGTATCTTGTACATATAATTACCCCACAGTACAATACAGTGAGTGAGCAGACATTGTCTCAGACCACAAACTGACTTCCTCTTCTCTGGGTTTTGTTTTGCAGCCGTCTTTTCACATGTCTAATTCAAAATCTTAATTTTCTGTAATTTTTTAAAAAGCCCTTTAAAACTTTTAAAAACGTTGACTTTCTGATCCCTTTGTTCCCCCATTTCTTTCAAGGTGCGAAGAATGCATTATTGAAGGAGCTCTTTCTGTATGCAAATACAAATGGTAGCTTGCCAGCTGACATACAAATACTGAGTTAATTATTCATGAGAGACTGCAAGGCCAATGAGCTGTCAGAACTTATGCATATTAACCTGATCAGTTGAATTATGCATCGGCTGTACCACTGAGTGGCTCAGGTGATGCCCACAGGAGAGTAGAAGCTGGGGGTGCAGTTTGAGGTGTCCTTGAGTCGTCGTCTCTGTGCGAAGAGTTTGCCCCGATAGGCAGGCACTCAGAATTTGAAGAGAGAGCAGTTTGGGCGCTTTTAGTGACGCATGTCTTCCGGATGTGGACCTTGCTGGTTCAATTCCTAGGTGTCCGGTGCCGCCGGTGCCTCAGTTTGTGCTGCAGGGTCCCCAGAGAGGGGCTGTGGGCACAGCCCAAGTGGCGCAATCCGCTCATCCAGCTCTGGGGGCAGACAGGAGCAGCAGGCGAGAATGCCGGACCGATTCTTAGGTCTCCGCAGAAGTGCAGTTTGTTGCGAGTTGCTAGAGCTGTGAATTTCCACATCTGAAACGCATGGCGGTATGCCTCATTTGTCTTCTTTTTCTGTTCAGCTTGCAGAGAGTCTAGGTTCCCTACGGTGACGTCCGACAGAGACGTAAATACACATTGTTGGTTTAGCGTTAACTTTTCAACATGCTCTTGAAAAATACTCCACTGTTCTCGGTTTGCCTTGGCCTGGGAACGGAGAGAGGCTCTCTTCGCGTCTGATCTGTCACTGAGGCGTTCTTCCATGAGCTGAGGGGAGTGAGGGAAGCCTTTTCCAAACAAGCTTAATAGAATTAGGCAGCATCAGTAACTGGCCACTTTCTCCACATTTGGGCTCTTTGGTGTTGAGACTGAAGCCTGGCTGCAGCTTGCAGGTTGGGTTTTGGACTGCAAACCTCCTCCTGGAATTGGGCCTTGTCCTACTGTGATGTGGGTGGTAGATGAGATTGAGCTTTACAGTCAGTTTTAATGGTGCAGACGGAATTGCAGCATGAGTATGTTTAATGACTGTAAGGAATCAGACATCTGTTTTTATGACTCTCAAAAGCTCAGAACTCCGATACTCGCAGTGAACGAATGACGGGGGGAAGGCAGAAGGCCGATGCACGACCACCCTGCTTGTACGTCTCTCCCCTTGAATTGCGCTGATTGCTGTTAATGTAGGCCTTCAAGTCCTGGTGGCAGTGTTTTATAATGGTGAAGTCAGTTTGACACGGTTTCCAAGGGCTGGTGTGAGGACACGTGCGTTGGCCCGAGAGAGTCTGAAGACAGACAGCAGAAACGTTGGCGTGACTTTCTAAATGTGGAGTTCTGGACGAGAGCCTGGGCGACCAGGAAGCCCCAGCAGGGATAAGTGATGCAGGAGTACTGTACGGAGCCAGTACAGTGCCTTCGTGCGAAGACTCACATTGATCTAAGTTTTTTTTTGATTTCCTAGGAAGAGAAGGTTCGAGGGCAGTAACCGTTTCCTTATTTTCCCTTACAAAGGCCAACATTTTGCGTTTGTGATTGAGATTCACGTTTTGTTTGCTCGCTCGTGCAGCTCTTGCTGCGGGAACAGTGGAGAAGGCTGAAAGCTGTCGTGCTAAGCAGTGAGGGATGAGGTGTTTCGGAAATGAAATGGGAAGATTGCTGCATTCCACAGGTTTCTTCACTCCACGCGGAGTCAGGCTGCTCTCGACAGCTGAGCCATACAAATTCAAGTAATTGACTGACATCAGTATTTACTACTTTGTCATGCCAGTGATTGCTGTGACTGCGGGTTCTGTTCCACTGCTGGAGCTGCTCGTTTGTCTTTCAGAAGACCTGTTGGACGAATAAGAATTAAGCTGTGTTTTGTATGCAGGAGACCTGCATTGTTAAAACAGCACCTAAAGACCTGAAACACCTTTCAATCTTGTATCAGAAACTTAATATGCGCAGATCTGTCTTTAAACTTATCATAAAAAAGCAATGTTTTTTTTTATTCAGGAAAACTTAAGGAATTCAAAAGAACAAAAATGAGAGTGAGTTCTTCTCCAATGACCATGTGCTATAAGCTAAACTGAGAGGAGCATTATAGGTGCATCCTATATGAGCATTATTCATTGAAATGACTGCGCTTCGGTATTTAGAAAATCCCAAGGCTAATGAATTTTTTTCTTCCTGTAGTGTTGGAAGCAACTCTTGTGCTTTAGGTTTTGATTGAGGCCATGAAAGTCAGTTACACTTAGATTCATATACATTTACCTTTAAAAAAAACAGTACAGTAAAAACAGAGAGAACATGGTAAATCATTGTGTATTTGGAAAATGCTGGTAAAAGCACTTACCATAAAATTGAGTTTTTCCTTTATGTATTGTAGTGATTGAAGTGGCATTTGCTTTTAACCTTTTTTCCCCCCCACTGAGTAGGCGTTCTGCTTCCAATATTCAAAATATAGGATTGGCTGGCTTGCTTGGGTATTGAAAAGGAATGCGAGGAGTAAAAGCCGTGGTCTGACCTGAGGTCACTTGGCTGGGCTGCAGGAATTCCACAGCAGGCTGTCATGGGGGCCTGCAGAAAGACAAGTGCCCGATCTGTCCTGACAGCTGACAGGATCCTGCGCTGGGGCCAGTGTGTGGTCAGAGGGGCACATGGGGCCCCTGGGTCAAGTAGTTTTGTCCCCCTCAGAGGTCGGGTTACTTTCCCACATTTCTGAAAATGTGATGAATATGTAAGGGTAAGACAGGGAATTCACTAATGCCAACATTGGGTCATCTGCTAGCTTCTCCCCTCCCCGCCCCATAAAATGTTTAAAAGTGCTCCCATCCAGGTCAGCCTCTCTTTGCTCCTGGTACACATTTCATGCAGTGTCCTGTGCTCCTGCAGTTGGATGCTCAACCCTTCTGCAGAGGTGCTTGCCTTGCGGTACCTTGTTCTTTCTGAAGGCCCCTCTTCTTACCCCTCTGTTCTCCAAGGCCCTGGGCTTGCTGTGACGAGGAACAAGTCGGGGTTTGCTCCCTGCTGAAAAGAGAAGAAAGGAAACACGACGTTTCAGCGGTGGAGCTGTGGAGCCTTCTTCAGGTGTGAGCAAAGAAGGCTCCACGGCCGAAACAGCGTGTTTCCTTCCTTCTCTTTTCAGCATTGAGCAAACCCCAACTTGCTCCTCTGCAGCCCACGCATGCTGACGCAGCCCCCTACTCGAATTACTGTGACGCCGCCTTGTCATTCAGTAGAGGTCCAGTGCCTACAAGCTGGTTTGTCAGCTTCAGAATCAAAACCGTGCGGAGATGTGAAATTACAAATTGGCTCAAAGTGAAGCCACAAATACTGTTTAGCAGCTATCTTTGGGTTTGCAAAGAAGCAGCGGGAGTGCTTTCACCTTTCCCCCCCTCCCAGTCCTTTCAGCGTTCTTCTGAACAAACTGCATACAGGGAATCTTCTGACAGTAAGATCTTCCAGGGTCCAAGCCGGTAGGGAAATTAGGCATTGTGCAAGTTTTTCCTAACATGGTCTTTGGCCAGAAAGAGGGTGTTGTAGACATTAACGGGCAAAGGTTTGCCTCAGTCTTGCGCGTTCCACAAGTGTTGATGCTGCTGGGGACAGCTACAGGGGAGCTGCGTGGCGGAAGGAGCCTGTGTCATGTCTTGTTTTCTTGCTCCACTCCATTACCTCATAGCTGCAAAGCGCAGGGAATGCCAGCACGGAGCACACATGCGCTGAGGGGATTCCCTTCCTCCTCCCCGAGCGCACTGCTCTACCCTTTCTCAGCTGAGCTCTTCCTTCAGTCCCTCTCCTTCACTCTCCCTGTGCAGAATGTCGCCTTTATTACCCCCAGACGCCACTCGAGAGGAGCAGGGATTGTCGTTCTTCCTTTGCGATGTCACTTTTTGCACAGGAAGAAAGCATAAATTGTGTCCTCCTTGCCAAAAGTGACGCATGGAGTCAGCAAGAGCCAGCCCCCCGTGTATAAATTGAGCAATTTTCATAAAGTCTGACATGTAGAGTTTTTGTTTTCCTTTGCACTCGATATATTGTTCCGTGCTGCAGCTTGAGTGTTTACATTCCTTGCAGGATACTTCAGACATAGGGATGTAAACTTGTTCCTCCCTCTGTCTTTCCAAAATTCAAGTTACCTCAGTTTTTGACCTGGGCACATTCCTATCCCCGTTTACAGCAGTAGGTGGTCACGAGTGACATCTTGGAGGTCTGGTGAAGCTCAAGAACAAAATTGGACTTTTCAAAAGGCGGCCCTCCTTTTTCTCAGCTGTGTTTGTTACGACTGATAACGCGATATAGGAAACGTGTGCTTATAAGGTCATCAGCCACCTCGCTTCTGATTCGAAAAACACTGGAATGTGGAGCTGCGCCGCTTGAACCCTCATCAAAATAAAGGCATAAAATGTAATTGGCTCTTTAAAAAAAAGAAAGCATGTGCTCATTGTTTTTTAAAAAATCTGAATGGATTTAGAAATGCAATTCAATTATTGTAGTGGTGGTGGTGTCACTAAAATGTATTGCTATTCAATTACATTATCTTCTTGGCTATTACAAGAATTGACTATTTGCCAAGTATCTAATGGATTCCAGCCTAATGAGTCTGCTTAAAATTTGACCTTCCATCTTATTTGGCCAATAAAATGACCAGAATTGCAACTGTATAAAGATATACAGTGCACTTTAGATTGTGTGCAGTACTGTCTCACTCCATACATCTCTTGTGAATATACACAATGTCTATTCACTGTCTCAAGCACACAAGCTTGTTCTCTGATCATGTGCTTTTTCAGATACCAGCCAAAACTGAACGCAGAACTGTCCAACTTTGTGGGTTTTTTTTGCTTGTTAGATTCATAACCCCAGATGCATAAACATTTTTAAGGTACTGAGCCTTCAGAACCGGGAAGTCCTGAAAAGCTCTGATTTCTCAATGCGGGAATCATCGACTATTTTTGACCCGGTCATTTATAATTGATCATCTCTTTCAGCTCCGAGACCATGTTGCCGTCCGAACACGGGCGTGAGGTGGTTTCAGCTCCGAGGGCTGTTGCGCAGCTCAGCACGTTGGCTGCTGGTGAAGAAGAAGCGTGGTGGCTGCTTTGTGGTTAAATCAAGTCTCAGGCCTGCCGTGAAGCGGCTGGTTGGGCCCCTGCTGCTGCCGCGGTCGCGCTCCTCGCTGCGGTGGTCTGGGGCTGTATTGTGGAGCAGTTCTAGCCTCCCCACGTCTGTGTGCTGCTGCCCCGAGGCCGTCTCGGCCAGGCGGGGGCGCTGGTGCGGCGCAGGCGAGAGGGAGTCCAGCCCAGGGGTCTCCCCGGCGGGAGGGAGGCCGGGTGCTGGCTGGGCACCGCGATGGAGAAGGCGTTCCCCCGCTGGGCCGCGAGAGGGCCGGCAGTGCGTGTTCCTGCCCCGGCCAGCAGGTGTCAGTCAAGCAGGGGCGGAATGGGGTCTCATCTTTCGAGCGCGCTGCTCTGTACTCCTGGGCACCGCTTCACCGGCGGGCATCTGAACGCCAGTCTTTAGGACAGAGGTCAACGACCTTGTGCATATCGGCTGACATTGATCTTCCCTATTCTGCTGCAGCCTTCCTGTGAGTGAATAGAAGTCTTCACATGCGTTTTGAACACATATACATGCACTTACATTGGTGGACACGTTTAATAGCTTCCTTGTCTTTCATTTGCGCAATCTGATTTTCCTCATCGAATACACGTTGTTTGCTTAGGTCTCAGTAACACCTTGAGTTGCGTACCAAGTCGTCTTGGACGGTAACAGCAAGAATTGCAAGTTAATTACGTTCAGAGCGGAGTGCTGCTGGCGTATGGAGCTGCAGAGAAGTATTGGCACCGTCTGTCTGAACTAAGTTAATAGGTGTGGAAGGTTACTGACCGCTTGTATGGGAGTTCTCTGCCATACAGTATGATTGTACATATACCCAAGTACTTGTGTTTGTGCAGTCCTGAAAATCACTGGGATGATGTCTAGCTAACCTAGAAGGGTAATGTGTTATCTCTGTCAGGCAGCCATGTTTCTATGTAGGGGGTAATTTGTTTATTCCCTGATGGAGCGGTATGTTGCCGCAGGTGTCCTCGGTTGTGGCAGCGATGCTTCCTCTCCGAGGTGCCCAGACAGGCGCATGTTCCCAAACAGCTCTGGGTTGGAGGGACGGGGCTTTCAGCGGACTGCGCAGGCCTGCACTCTTCACAGAACAGCACCGCCCTCCCTAGATTCTGGATCTGAGTGGAAGTAGCAAAAACGTTTCGGCATTACAGTTCCTCGTGATTAATGGTTAATTCGATACGTTTAACGAGGCAGATAATCGATTGATAAAATGTCTACAAATTAAAACATTTCTGTGTAGCTAAATGTGTTTCATTGTTGCGTAACATTCATTTACCTCATATGCCCACAATTATAAGGAATACATCGGCTATATATGTATTTCTTCTGCAAATATACTGACGATCTGAAGGTAGTCTTACTTATTTAGAAGCGTTTAAAGGAAGCATGCTGTATTCCTCTTTGCAGTTGCAGTAGGCAGCAATTGCTATTCTTAGAAGTTTAATTAAATTAAAAGGCCTGCTTTAGAGACTTGTAGATGCTGTTGGGTAGGAATAATAAAGCAGTGGTATCTGTGATCCTCCGTTTCCTAATGAATCACTGACCCGTCACATCTGTTTCTGTTGTACTTGGTCTTTCTTCATGCCTTGGTGACTAAAAAATATCACGTTGGATGTTTCCAATAAGCGTTAATACCCGAGTTTATTAGCACTTTCAAAAAGTTTTAATTGTGCATGAATGCACAACAAAGATCATTAATAACTGCCTGTTACAATAAGCATGGTGCTAGTGGATGATTTTGTGAAAGTTTCAAACAGCTTTTTTTAATTGCGAAATGCCCTGCACACAGTGAAAAATGGCCATTTTAATGTTATTGGCTGCAGATTTATTTAGGCATAAACAAGGAGGCGTGTTATTGTTGGTTTTGTTTTGCAACCATCTTGAGTTCAGCAAATGAGGTTGTTAACCCTGTTCAAACAGGCCCCAAGTGAAGCACAGAATGGGCACATGAAGGCTTTCACAGTTCTGCTGCTGCCGGCTCCATCGAGTTCTTCCCAACTAGAGCTCCACAGACGCAGCGCTGCTTCTGGCCCAGAAGATTGAAATTCATCAGTATTTCTAGAAGTCCCATTTTTGACAAAGATCTGCAAAGGCGTGTTGTTTTCATTTTTATAAGAGGTCAGTCTAATAGTACGATGTAATGTGCTAGAGGCACAGGCGTCCTACAATCAGTGGATTAATCAGTGTCAAAAGAGGGTACCGATCTGGTGAACTAGCCTAGTAGAGGTGTCTGTATGGAGAGCAGTCACCGATCTCACTGGCCTGCATTAGGATGGGTGTGTACAGCAAAAACAGGTATTAAAATACACGTTTCATTATCCTGAAAATTTGTGAATCAACTATTTTTCTATAGTGAGGGGTGGGTGTGTATACATTACATATAGATGTGCATTTTTGCCACTTGTTGAACAATATATTGTCCTGACAAATATTCTTTTCAACAGAACAGCGTGTTTTACATAGTGTACAACAAACACCACTATTTAGTGTCAGTTAATAGTGATAAATAACATCCCATACTCGGGGTAATGAGTCAGTTTTCCTAAACTGACATCTAGTGAAGAGGCCGTGACTGCTAATTGCACCTTGAAGGGTGGTATGTTGTAAAATTGAGCCCAGAACGCAGAACACTTCAAATAAATGATACTGTGTGATGGTTGTCTAGTATTGTGATAGCAGCTTGTGTTATGTATGACACTCTTGCAGTACATTTAAGATCTGGCCCTCCACAGCAAATGAGTTGGACACCCCAGTTCTGACACGTAGTTTAGCTTTGTCCCCACGGTCAAGGTGCAGAACGTCTCTTCCGCGGCGCAGCCTTCCTTCATCTGTTCTACTTCTTGTTTAGATGTTTTTTTCTGCAGAGTCGTTTTCTACAGAGCTTTTTAGCTGCTGTGCAGTTCGGTCGAAGACGAGTAAAAACCATGAGGATTTGCAGAATCCGTTACTCTGCAAGTTGAGGTTTTCCAGAATTCCTCCGCCCCCATCCCCCCCACGGTATCGAAAAGCCTCATACTGCCGTAAGGGTCGTGACAGCTTTGTGATCACGGACCGGGCTCTTGGGAATGTCTGTGGGCGACGGGGACCTCAGTAGAAGGTCAGTAAAGATATGAGCTACTCAGTAGTAATATCTACCCATCTCGGTTCTGTCAGGAACGAAGCATACTGCTCTTGAGACATCTGCAGTTATAAATGCCTTCAAGGGAGGCTGTGTAGAACTTTAATGAAACAATCCTAATGATATCATATGCTGTAATTCTGAAGGGACCGGTATATTGCTTTGACGCTTTAAAGGTCTCTTATATGCCTTTTAGTGGAAAAGTACTGCAGCTCAGAACCCCGTCAGGATGTTCATCTCCTGGTTCCCCAAGTTTGCTGCTCCCACGCTGCGTCTCCGCGGTTGCAAAGGAATGCTCCGCTTCCACAAGGCGTAGATTCCCGTTCTGGCCGAGCTGTGATCCAGAGTCGGGCGGGTCCCCAAGTCCTTGTGTCTGCCAGGCCGAGCTGGTGCAGGCGGTATCCGTTAATAGTCATGTCATTCAGAAGATATAAAACTGAGAAATACAGACTCGCAAAGATGGAATAAATTGAAGAAAGTGCTTTTTTTTTTTCCTTCTCCATATTTGTCGGGAACTTTTGTTTTCTTTTACCGGAAGAGAGAGAGTCGTTTGAGTGCAGCCTGCTACGGTGAAGTGGGATTTTTTCTGAAATCACTGCAATTAAAATGAGGAAATGCAATGAGGCTCAGATGTTTTGTTGTCTTTCAGTTGCACTCGTGTAAAATACTTTCACCCAGCATGGTTGTGTCGGGCGGTTTTGGTGAAGATGACGCTTTTGTCAGAGCGGCTCCTTCAGTGTAACTGAGCTTCACCTGAACACCAGTGCAAAGAGCAGTGTTGTCACCTTGGCTGAGCAGCCAGTGGTGCAAAGGCACCATCTGTGGGCTTGTGACTGAGCTCCCCTCAGTCAGAATCTAAACAGAGCCTGATCTCTTGAGATCGTAGAAGCTACGAAAGGCTGAGTCTGGTCAGTTTTTGGGTGAGATACCTCCAGGGAAATCCCATTGCAACCGCAAGCTGTGTTGGTCGATCAGTAGGTGGCGCTCTTCCCTCTAATTTCCAAACGAATGCCACAGTAGGGTGACTGACATTGTAGCGGAGCTAGTTTGGGCGCGGTGACGTCATCGCTCTCCCTGCGCGTAGCGGGGACCTCAGCCGCCTGGGCTCTGGGGGAGGTCTCCTTTAGCTCATGCTGCTGGTTCCCTGTTGCGTTACGCCGGAGACCCGGGTTCGCGTCCCAGGTGTCGCGGGATGAACCGGCGGGGTGGAGCGGCGAGGGCACGAGCTGTAGGTGATACCCTCCTTCCCATGAGACATTGCACCAGAAGTCTTACGTACTTGGTCAGTAAAGGTCCCATGGCGCTGGTAGTAGGCGGTAGCCCCAGGGTTCTGGCTCAACTCCAGTTTTTGGGGGCACACTGGCTCTGGTGGGCTGTGTCGTGAGGTTGCTGGTGGAGAAGGGCTGCTGTGTCTCGCCCAGTTAGGTGCCGCACTTCTCAGTGATGGATGAAGTGGGTTCCCTGCTATCTGTAGAGTGTAGCATCTGTGAAGGGGTCCTTTGGGATGCCAGAAACACAATAAAAATGCAAAGCATTATTGCTATTGTTACCACCTTCTGTCTAGTGTCAGTGGAAGCACTGTAATTTTCTAAAAAAAAACGTTTACTTTCCTGCTCCTCAGGTATATTTAAATTGAATATTCCTGATGTCATGCTGTGCCAGTATACTGGGCATCCCAGGAGATGCACAGATAAACACTGGGTTGTGTTTGCGAAAGAACCGGTGAAATGTTTCTTCCCTTCTTCTGTAAGTAATTTAAATTTAAGCATTTTCACTTCTGACATTTGACTTGGATAAAGAGGCTGGTTCAATGCCCCTCTCACACCCCTCCTCACAGAGTATAAAAGAGCTTTTTCCAACAGGTGCACTTTTTGTGGTCCTCGGGAATTTAAAGCGTTCGGACGTACGATCAAGGAGAGATCATAAAACCCAGACTCGTGAATGAAATGCCACTTCTGTGGTGTGTTGCTGCAAATCCTTGGCTCAGCACAAAAGCAAGCCTTTCCGTTCTCGCTGTGCGTGTCAGAAGGCATGACTTACGTCTTCCGTTGACCAGACTGGAGGTTCCTGCCTGGGAGGGTTTTTTAATTCTTATTTTTCGAAGGCTGTCACATCCAGAGTCGGGCCCCTGCGCGGCGGGTGGTGGGAACGTGATTGAGCGTGGCCGGGCCTGGTGTCTCCAGGCAGCCGCTGATGCATTGCCGCTGTGCAACGCAGCTCTTTCACTCTCTCTTTCCACGAGGAGAGGGTTCCAGTCAGCGCCTTCCAGCCATCTCTCAACACCGCCGAGAGCGTGCTCAAGACACAGCCGCGGTTGTTATGTTAATGTATTATGTACAAAGGCGTCGGCTGAAGAAATTTTGGTGCAACAGAAGCAGCATGGGAGACACTTGGTTTGATATGTGTACTCCTGCCTCAGAGCTTGCGTTTGTATTTACCTAGATAAAGAGCTCTGAAGGAAAGGCCTTTTTAATCATTTATTAAATGTTGATTTTAGGATTGAGTGTCAAGACTTCAAAGATAAAATGCTGCTTTCAGTGCCTGCACAAATTAAAAATGATTTATGTCTCAGTGGCGTGCTAGCGGGATTCCTGTATATGCGTTTGTCTTCACTTCTTCATTCTTTAAAAGAATGATGCTTGTTTGCTGTTGTGTAGTGGTGGCATATTTGCCCAAGAGTAGAATTTAATTCAGATGAACGGTGCCAGGACAATGATAACAAGGATGATAAGTGCTTTAATTCATTATAAGATCAGCAGAGATTTTGCAGTTATCTTTATCTTTAGCTCAGGGTGCAGAATCTAGACAAGATTAGAAGTCTAAACACCTGTCTTCTTACAAGTTGACATAAAATCAGATGGAAATTTTGGAGTGCTTTTTGTCTGTAGATCTGTCTTTAGATCTTCCTCCTCATAATGAATTGCAGTTGTCTTTCCTTACCTTCACTTCCTCTTCATTTCAAGTTCTTTTGTTCTTTTGTAGCGGTCTCTGTCGTTAAAGATGTTTTCTAGTTTCACTTCAGTAATTCGTCGTGTTATAAAATATTGGACGGAAAGCTTGAGGTTGTCTTCAGCAGTGGCACACAGGAAGGCCTGCTGAAAGACGTAACAGTGTTTACCACCTTGGAGCCCGAACCCATCAGCTCTCAGAAGGTGAAGAGGTCACTAGTGGGATGTGAGACCTCTGGGTAAAAGTGTGGTGCTGCTGTAAGTGGTGTTGGTGGACCTGTAGGTGGTGCTCTTCCCTCTGGACCTCATAACCATTGTCCCACTAAAGGGACTGGGGACACTGTGCTGCGGGAGGTATTGCCTTTAGTTTGAGCACTAAACCGAGGATCCACGTCGTTGTGATTAAAAGTAAGTGTGCTAACCCCAGTGGGGCAGCTAAATTCTCGCCCTTGCTGGTATAATCTGCCCTACTGAGGTTCATCTGGTGTAGCTGTTTCTCACGGCTCGACCTGATAGCTTGTGTACTGGGGCTGTTGGCTGCTGCACGTCAGTGCTGCTTGATTGAGGCTCCCTCTGATGTGTAAAGCACTGTGCAAATGCAAGGAATTACTGCGGATTGGTACCAGAATTGTGAATAATGTCTTCTCCCCTCGGGCATCCCGACTCTAGCCTCCAGACTTGCCTGGCTGCTCCCAGGGTACCCGTGCAGAGCTTACTGGCTCGATCCCTGCTCTTCCTCCAGGCGGCTGTGGTTTCCAAAGAGGGCCGCATGGCTGTGATCGGAGAGCTCGGCTGCTCTCGCCGCCTGCTGCCTCACGGGGGGCCGGGTAGCGTCGAATGGCTCCGGTTATCAGCGGTTTCCCCGTTCGGCCCGTTCGGCCCCGGCCACGTGCTATGAGCTTTCATCCGCGCTCCTGCTGGTTCAGTGTGTCTGTGGTCCTGTGGGCAGGTGAGAGGGGGGCGCAGGGACTCACTGATGCTCCTGTAGGCAGGTGAGAGGGGGGCGCAGGGACTCCTGACTGATGCTCCTGTGGGCAGGTGAGAGGGGGGCGCAGGGACTCCTGACTGATGCTCCTGTGGGCAGGTGAGAGGGGGGCGCAGGGACTCCTGACTGATGCTCCTGTGGGCAGGTGAGAGGGGGGCGCAGGGACTCCTGACTGATGCTCCTGTATGCAGGTGAGAGGGGGGCGCAGGGACTCACTGATGCTCCTGTAGGCAGGTGAGAGGGGGGCGCAGGGACTCACTGATGCAGCGATGGCTTCCTCAACCCTGGGGGGAGACCGCGAGGTTGAGTGAAGAGCGAAGCAAGGGGAGCACGCAAGCTGAAATACAGGACTTGTCTGGGTACATCAGGAAGCGGTGTTCGGAAAGAAAACTTTATTTTTTAATGGGTGTTGCAATTGCGTTTTGTAGACATCCGCGTCTCTCCGTCAGCTCTGCGGCTGTGCCTCCGGGCTTCTATCAAGTCACGCCTGGTCGCCAGGACGGAGGGGTGGGCTCGTTGGAGGTCCGGTTGTCTGGGGCTGCCCAGCCTGGCTGCAGGGGGTCTTGGAAAATGGCGAGTCTACGTATAGCAGGGGTGGCTCCTGGTCTGGGCTCGGCAGTGGCTGATCGCAGGAACTGCGAAACGTGGAAGGAGTTGAATTCAATTTTGATGCCCCCTTCAAACTCCGAAGCTCAGCACTTTTCTTTAGTGCAGTAGTAATACTAAATGCTGTAGATAAATGTGATTTACAACCCACAGCATATTTTATTGATTATGGAGGCAACAAAGAGCAGATGTTTTAAATGGATTTTTATTTTCCCTTTTTTATTTTATCATTCATATTGGTAAAGTAATGAAGATCCATTTCAAGTTACTAATTTTATTTTGGAATTCATTTCCCATAACAAAAACGTGCACAGTGCTATCCTACCCATTTTCTTTGAGGGTTAAATACTTAGTCTGCAACTGTAAAAAATATATACATTTTTCTGGCTGGAACAAAGTTTAGGATTGTCACATTCATGATTAAAATGGATTTAACATTTATTATAAGGCCAAGCGTTAATAGATTTGTTTGCAACAATCAGAATTCAAGTCAAAATACTTGATTCATCCCCAGTGGGGGCAATTTAATTAGCAAGCAGCGCAACATACAACACATACCAAACAAAACCACATCGCTGAGAACAAAAACACAGATGAAAAACAGTAAACGGGCCATAAACATGTTCTGTCCAAGTAAACTAAATGTATCATGAGTAATGTTACATGAATAATCTTTTTAGCATGTTCCGCTTGGAGAGGAGTTTAAAAGGCTTATTTAAAACGAAAAGGCATCAGGATGTGTCTAACCTGAGGGACTAGCCTAGCCTGCACAGATTCAGCAATTAGTCGAGGGCCTGTGAAGGGTTTTTGTGTAGCAATGTGTAGCGGTGGGATAACATTCCTAGTTTTGCTGCATTTAAGAAGTGATTAAACGAGGTGTACTTCAGAGGCTGCCTCATGCTGACGAGCCCTTGACACTTGACATGTGGAGGTGAGTCGGGTCTGAGAGGGACGCCAGCTGTGTTATCGGAGAAGTCAGAAATGGACCTTGGTGGTCGGGGGAAGACTGTGTGTGTAACCAGCCTAGATGTGGAGGTCAGACACATGTCAGATGACTGCCATTGTATTGGTTCAGGGTCTGCCGAACACAAATGCATGCTTGTGTGCAATAAGAAACCCTTCTAAACACTTTTGCTTTAAGGGACTGTGGTTCTGAGCCTCTGATAAGTTTATGTCAGGCTAATAAGACACCAAACACTAACCGTTAGTCAGCATAAGCAGCAGGCTTGGTCAAATAGCCTGTTCCTTATATGGTAGTGTCCTTCTGCTGCTTGGGAATTTACAAATAAAGTATATAAGGCGTGAGATTTTATGGCGAAGGGTACTTACAGAGATTTACATCAGACTACAATTTTTAAAGTTTGTGCAGCTTTTATGGGACGCTTAATAAAGCACCCTATAATCAGTTCTACTGTGTAAGCCGTTCAGCAGGAAGGCAGGGCCAAATAAATTGTGTCCATGATTTAAAAGGAGATTCTCGGCATCCTTTAGCTCATCTTTGATTAAGACCTCTTGATTCAGTAGTGTACTTCATAAAACCTGACCTGCCATCTCCTCTCCTGAGCACAGCAGAAGGCTGTAGTCGCTGTAAATTAATCTATAAGGGAAGGCATGTTTATCAGTCAAGATGACTGACTCCTGCAGTGTGTGTGTAGTCTGTCTTGGTTAGCTCAAGTCTAAATAAGACTTCACTATTTACACAGAATCAGATAAGCAACCTTGTTGAGGCAAGGAGCGCACTGCAGTGAAGAAACCCTGTTCAGATTTTGGCAGTGCTGTGTATGGTCACAGAATAAGCAGGTTTCACATCAAAACAGTTTTCTCTCGTTCTGAACAAGTCAAGCATCAGTAAATACCAACCTTTCATTTCAAAATCCCAGTAAAGTTCACGTTGTGTACATTTTCTTGCACAAAGAGAGAATGTTTTTTTAAGCAGATTTATGGGGCTTATTGCAGAGTAATCTATAATATTTATGTTCAAATCAACAGCTTGAGGTGCAGGGTGCAAGCTGTCTGCTGTCTTAAACCAAAACTTTTGCTACTTAAATAAAATAATTACTTAATGTGCCCTGGCAGCTGGTGGCTATCGAGCCTCATGTTAGACTTTTCATACATCATCACAGAAACAGTTCAAAATAGCTTTGTTTTCTTTATATAATACTGTAAAGTCAAACATTGTAAACTGGTGGTTGAGATAGTGGTGACTGAGTGATATATCTGTGATGTTTTAGTACATTATTTTGCATTGTTTTATGTAAAAGTGCATCTTCTAAAGGATTTTTCAGACAACAAAGATTCCCTTCTTGTTCTTTGGTTTAGCACGGCTAATTTCTGTAGAAAACCTTTCTTCTTACTCTTGGAAAAAAATGGCTGAAGGAAAGAGAAGAATTAGGTCACCTAGAAGTAATGGGATATAAATAATGTTGTGCCATTGGGTCCTTCTCTCTCTCTGCCATTGTATTAATTGATTGGTATTAAAAGGGAGTCTTCATAATGCAAAATAAATTAAGGTTAATTGAAGTGAAGTATAATATCTGCTTTTCGGGAAGATGAAAAATGCAGCCTGTCTGTGTGAAAGTGTGTTCTCTCCCCCTCGGCTTCTGTAGCAGTTGGCAAAGATGTAAATAAAGGTCTGCACTTATGCAGGTAATGAAGTGTCATGTAAGTGTGGCAGTCTAGCTTCCAGTTTATGTAAATTCGTCTTCACAAATGCACACAATTCTAACTAGGGAAAGCCAGCGAAGGTCACTGTGGACAGAGCTTTCTCGGGCCGCGACGCGTCAGGAAAAGGCTCTTATTGGACAGTTTTGTTTCTTCTCTGTTCGTCACGTTCACTTGTCAGCGCAGGCTGGTGCAATGATTGTGCAGTAGGAGCTCCTGTCCCATCTTCTTGTCGGGTTTCTGCATAGGCTGCCTCGGTGCATGTTGTCATGTTAATCCTTCCTCAGTTAAAGATGGGATTTCCGAAGCGGTGTAGCAGTGAACTGTGTTCGGAGGACACAGCAGGCCCGAGGAGCCCAGAGAGCATGAGCTCTGCGGTAGACATGCATCCACATCTGCTTTGAGCTGAGTTAAATCGACTGGAAAAGAAACAAGAAGTCTTTACTTTTTTGAAAGAGAGTCTTACCAGCCTCTCAGACAATCATTTTTTTTATCCTCAGGGCTCAACATTAATGATGATCCAAGTCACTGGTGGTTTGAAATGCTGGGAAAACCATTTTAGTAAACTCAGCTCAAGCTGCTCTGTGCAGTTTTAATTATTACTGTTGTAATTCTTAAGATCCAATGGGCAAACCATCTCAGTTTTTCACTGTTGCCTCTCGGCCAGCATATTGAAAACTTCAAACAAAAATAATGTTTTTGTCAGGCTTTGAGCTTCTTAAAGACACTCCCACTACACAAAGGTATAAGTTCTACATGAATGTTATGTAAAAGTATTTGTTAAATGTGCAGTGTTACAATACCAACTGTGTTGACCTGAATCTGTCTATGTCATTTTTTCTTATGTAAAAGGCACATCCATATCCGTCACTTTTAGTTTTCAGTATTAAAGTGCAAGTTGAATGAAAGCTTTAAGCCGATTCCTGGGTCCGGCACGTTCTCATGATTACCTACGTCTGATTGATGTGTGTAAGCTGTACCTGAGCCATGTTTCAGGTCTTATCTGTGTTAAAAAGAAACATAAGGATTGAAGCCTTGTGGTCCTTTTCTGCTGGTCTGAACGAGTGTCTGATTTCCCTCAGCGTGCTGGCCGCACTTGATGCTGGCAGCATTGCTTTTAATAAGCGTTGAGTTACACGGCGTGGCCGTGTGTAGATGCTGCAGTTCCCCTTGCGTTTCTTCCTGTTTCCCATGTCAAACAGCTGGCAGCGCGGGCTGTGCCGCCGCCCTCCTGCGTGTCTGCCCCCACCAGCTGGGGGGCGATGCTGGGCATGGCTGGTGTAGCGGCCCAGACTCGCCAGGCCATGTCGCGCCCCCGATCTTTCATTTCGTGCGGCCGCACTGTGGAGGGAAGCAATAGCTGTCATCTTGCTAGCCCGCAGGCCAACTCTCAGGAGTCAAACCATTGGGGTTGCTGCTGCAGAGCTCATCCTCCCTGCCTGCGGACTCATTTCGTTACAGACGTAGGGAGAGGAAGGAAGGACTGATCTGGTCTGTAAGGAGTGCCCGTGTCCCCCTTCTGAAGGGGATGCTAAGTGATTTGCTCTCCAGGGTGTCTTGAGATATTTTAGGGGTAGAGGAGCTAAGATCTGCAGTCTTGGCTCAGACCAAAGAGCTCGCCAGCCAGAGGGGTCTTTGAAAGCGGAGCTGCTCGTTTTTCGCCCACGGTGCCGTGAGATGAGGGCAACGTTCATGAACGTGAGCATTGTCTCTCGCATGAGGCTGCAGGCCCACCTGCAGGAGTGATGAATTCTGTATGGGCAGCGTGCCGTTTTGGAACTTTACGCCGTGCTGCTGGATTTTGATGAAATGTGCCATGAAAACCAGACTCCAGTACCTCACGCACGGTTAATAAGAAACGACTTGTTGGCCAGTGCACTAAGCCGTTGGGCTAGAGGAGAAATAGGGTCAAACTGAAAACACAATGAAATGTGCAAAGTGGTGGTTTTGTCCTCTCGGTACCGATTGTCTCTGTTAAATGTAATTGAAGAAGTGGGTCTTGAACAGATTTGCTTAGATATTTACTACTTGTAAAGAGTTGAGAGTTGAGTTCTTATGTGTAGTTATTGTACTGTGGTGGTTTAATTAAAAAAAACTTAATCAAAGTGAAACAGATCACCACAGGAGAAAGGAAGGGCTGGGTGGCGGAACCCGTTTTTGTTCATTTACGTTGAACTCCATGTGGGCTTCCTCTTGCACACAGCGTAAGACACAGCTGGCTGCGAATGCCAGAGTTTAAAAGTAAAACTGCTTAGGAAGGAGAAAAAAGCAGACAGCAGGCCCAGACGGACCCAGGGAAGTTCCCCCAAGTTCGGCTCGTTTTGGACGCGTGGTGGTCGCCGAGGGGGGCGGGCGGCCTTGCCTCTCGTCAGGCCTGCCTGCCGCCGCAGTCCGGAGCCCGAGCGCTGCTGCTGCCCCGCGGGCCCGTCCGCCCGGAGCGAGGGACTGGGGGCTCCGCCTTCTCCCCGACGTCCGGCCGGAGCCTCGGCTTGCGCTGGATTCCCGCGGGAGCCCAGTGCATCACAGGATGAGCCGGTTAAATGGGGCTGTGCCTCCTGTGTTTGGAGCGTTCTCGCAAGGTGAAACACCCCGCTTACTGCGCCAGGAACCCTGGTGTCATTCTGCTGACGCCTGGCGCAAGTCAATAATTAAATACCCGAAAATGCTTACAGGGGCCCCTCCATAATGGACCGATTTGATTCAAGCCTGATAGAATTTATTTTTAAATAATAGAGAGAAGGTTCTCCTTTTTGCTTTTCTGGCAAGCGGCAAACTGCATTGCAGCACCATCGGTAATCTGCATTAATATTTATGTTCAGCCATTCGCTGTGTATGTATAGAGACTATCAATCCATATCTATTTAATTTAAAAAAATTATTTAGATAGGTTATCCCCAGCGAGAGGCAGAGAGGGGTCTGGTGTGGAGTTCGGGGGGGGGGGGATCTGAGAAGGGGGACGGCGTGTGTTCTCCGAGGTTGGGATGTGAACCAGCAGATGCCAGGAGATGTTTTTTAGTGACAAGAGGACAGAGAAATGTAATACTGAGCATTAAAAGGTCCTAGAGCTCGAGTCCTCTAACCTAATGCCAGACAATTATTGTTCTGCACTGGTGGTATGCAAATGCTACTATATTTCAGGGTACACATGTGATAGTCAAAATAATTGCATTTATGTAGCGTTCTTCATTCCAAAGGGTGTGAAAAGAGCTGTGTACCAGCAGACCCACTACACAGTAGACTGCTTCACAATTCCTTGCAGGAGGAACTTAAGGGAGGCTGGAATCTGTCATCCAGGAGTGGGATTTACCCGAGTCGCAGGGGTAAACATCCCCCACTCCTTTGAACATTGCTTTGTGTCTCATCTGAAAGACACAACATCAAGCAGCACATTGTCCTCAGTCGCCGTACTGGGGGAGCTGGATCGCAGAGTCTGGTTCAGAGGGAGGAGCGCCACCTGTTGGTCCACAAACAGTACGTGCAGCTGCAACCCAGTGATCTCCCATCCCAGTACTGGCCAGTCCCAGCCCTGCTTAGCGACTAAGAGTTTGAGAGAGCAGGCTTACAAGGTGGAAACGTTGGTGTCCATATACAGTATATAATACGTCTTCATGCTCACCGAGTCAGTGAGGAGTTCTCCAAGTCCCCCATCCTCAATCTCCAAAGCTATACCTGACTTCCAATGCCAGCTTGAATCTTGAATCTGTTGTTTTTTTAGCAGAAGCATTATATTACCGACTGCTGGTAACAGCACAGAAGGTGTTGGTTTTTTGTCAGCATTCGTAGTTCCATCCACAGAAAACGTGCTGATTTTTTCAAATCTAAACAAAGTAGTCCTTTCGTGGGAGGCGGAGTTTGCTTACCATAATGTACGCAGCACTGCTTCATGTCTACTTTTGCCATAACAGAAATTAGAGAGCTACTTGTTATTTAAATAAATTCTTTTGTGTGAAGCATTTGTCTGTAATAATGGAGCGAATTCTGAGTAGGGGTCAGCCACTTTGAAAGCTGTCCTTGGATTTTGTGTGTTGTCTTTAATCTGCAAGCCCATGCTTCTGCGCTTCTCTGCTCTCTGCTGCCTGTTAAGTGAAGTTTAGTCTCATCTCAGTCACAGCTGCAACTCAACGGCCATGTGTGACCTGTTCTCCCTGCTCGTGGGATGACATGTGGGTTCAGTCCAGTTTGCTGGGATCGATAGGGTCTCCTGAGAGCGATCCCTTGAGTGCGCTCTCATGCACTTTCTGTGCGAAATGAATTCTGCAGCGATCCTCTTAGCACCACCTAGACATCATGTGGTCATACGGTATAGAGACCAGTACAGCAACAAGAGGGCTTGAGATCAATTCGAATCTCAGACAAAAAAAAATATATTTTAGAAAGGGAGGAAGTTTTTTTTGTCTCGGGGCTGCGCGGGGTGGGTGTCGGTGCCACATGGTTGGGAGTGCGAGGTGGGCCTGTGGCCGGGTGTGGGCCCCTTCTCGAGGTACCGGTCTCCCCGACGCTCAGCAGAGCTCCGCGCCTGGCCGCGGACCCAAACCTGCACAGCAGGAAGGTCTCCGGAGCACCGGGCCTCAGAAAACTGGATTGTGTCAATCTCGTAAGAAAAGAACGGCATCGGTTGTTTTATACACTGTCTGCAATCCATATGATTTTTAAGATATTTTGTAGTCCTTCTCATGCAGAAAACTAGCATAATAAGTTTTTTTTATGCATGCATGCCAGCTTAATAGATCACCTAGGGGAGATTTATTGTTTTAATTAAACTTAAGCATTTGGAGACTTGCTGGGTGGAGAGAAACACCAACTCGGGGGAAAAAAAAATCTTCCATTCAAATTGACTACTGAGAATGTTGTTCTTGTGTTTTTGTGTGGTGTTCACATGACCATTTTTTTTTAACTTGTTCTCTGGTTTCTGGGAATTTGCTGCTCTTCCTTAATGAAGTTTACCTGTGTCATGGCGATTAGTTCTTTTGATTTTTACTTTCCTGCCTGTACTGCATTCTGATGTACCAATGCATGCCCCTGTCTAGCATCTGTATGCGTCCCAGGCAGTGCTGGGTGTCTCTGCAGTGCCAGGCTGTTCTCACGCAGTGCTAGGTGTCTCTGCAGTGCCAGGCTGTTGTCACGCAGTGCTGGGTGTCTCTGCAGTGCCAGGCTGTTCTCTTACAGTGCTGGGTGTCTCTGCAGTGCCAGGCTGTTCTCACGCAGTGTTGTTGTGTCCCTGCAGTGCCAGGCTGTTGTCATGCAGTGCTGGGTGTCCCTGCAGTGCCAGGCTGTTGTCACGCAGTGCTGGTGTGTCTCTGCAGTGCCAGGCTGTTCTCACGCAGTGTTGTTGTGTCCCTGCAGTGCCAGGCTGTTGTCACGCAGTGCTGGGTGTCTCTGCAGTTCCAGGCTGTTGTCACGCAGTGCTGGGTGTCTCTGCAGTGCCAGGCTGTTCTCACGCAGTGTTGTTGTGTCCCTGCGGTGCCAGGCTGTTGTCACGCAGTGCTGGGTGTCTCTGCAGTGCCAGGCTGTTCTCTTACAGTGCTGGGTGTCTCTGCAGTGCCAGGCTGTTCTCACGCAGTGTTGTCGTGTCCCTGCGGTGCCAGGCTGTTCTCACGCAGTGTTGTCGTGTCCCTGCGGTGCCAGGCTGTTCTCACGCAGTGTTGTCGTGTCCCTGCGGTGCCAGGCTGTTCTCATGCAGTGTTGTCGTGTCCCTGTGGTGGCAGACTGTTCTCACACAGTGTTGTTGTGTCCCTGCGGTGCCAGGGTGATCTCTCACAGTGCTGGTATCTTCCTGCAGTGCCAGTCAGTTCTCACAATGCTGTTGTGTCCCCGCAGTGCCATGCGAGTCCTGCTCTCGAAGCTGCCGAGGCCCTGGATTGTGGATGAGAAGAAGGACGATGGCTACACTGCCCTGCACTTAGCTGCCCTCAACAATCACGTGGAGGTGGCAGAGCTCCTGGTGCACCAGGTAAGACCTCGGTCCCAGCGCTGGAGGCCTGTCACTCTCCCTGGTCATCTGGGGAAAGGTATCACACCCATCCACCCATTTTCTAAGTGCTTTATCCAGTACAGGGTTGCGAGAAGATAAAGCCTGTCCCAGCAAGCAGGACGCGTCTGGATAGGAACCCAGTCAATTGCAGGGCACACAAGCACACACACTCACACTAGGGTCAGTTTTCCCAGAAGCCTATTAACCTACAGTACCAGTGTTTTTAGACTGTGTGAGGAAACTAGAGCACCCAGAGGAACCCCCATGAACTTGGGGAGAACATACAAACTCCACACAGACAGCACCCCAGGAACCGAACCCAGGGCTTCAGTGCTGTGAAGCTGCAGTGCTGACTACAGAGCCACTGTGCCGCCTGAGGTGTTGAGCCCCTAATTTGAAATTCAGCTGCATTGTGGGGGAAAGCTCATGTCCTCTTCCTTCCTTCCTGTCTAAAAGACAGGTTTGCTAAAGGCATCGAAAGTGTCTTTAACTAGCCCCATCACTGATTTCTACCAGCTGTACGGGAAGACAGTGTTCCTACAGTAAGCTACCTGCATTCCTCTTACACCTCTTCAATTCTGAATTGCTTCACCTGAGAGACCTGGCAAGGGTTGTTAATCTAGAGACTCAAATAGCACTGCATCTGCGTGCCTGAGTATTCCGATGATTTTTTTAAGAAGAGAAATTGCTATGAACTATTTCCACAGAACTGTGGGATTGTGCTCTTGAGTTTCAAATAGGCTATACGTCTGCTTTTACCAGAATCTAGGAGGTCGGTGATGCCATCAGTGTCATGCGGCATCTAACCGTGTTTGAATCAATGTTCTTGCTCCTTGGCCATTGAAGAGCCCGTAGTCCTGTTTGAAGGATCAGTGCTGTTAGTGTTAACCCCTGTGTCCTGGCTAAATTCCACTCTGTAATATCTGCACTAGCCCCAGGTTTCCCCTTAACTGAGCTGGTGAAGTGATTCTTCACCTGCTCTGCTGTTTAAGGAGGCTTCTAAAAGATACTGGCTGCTACTGGCTGCCATGTGTCACCCATGTGGGTGTGAGGAATGAAGTGGGTCGCCTCCTGTATATGCAAAACACGTTACCTTCAGGGATGAAAAGTGCTATATAAATGCAAGGAAACACAACCCAGGAGTCTTCTCTGTCTCTTTCCCACCTGAGCTCCTCAGCAGAGTTGTTCTTGTAATTAAATATGAACGTGCTTATTTTGAATACAGGCGGTATCATAAAAGCCGTAATTTGTGGGGTTGGTGGGGGCTGAGGCAGTCTAGCAGTGTGAAGAAGGGAGAGGTGTTGCGGCACTCAGCTGGGTCTTCTTTAGGGTCTGACCAGGACCACAGGGGCTGGCCCATATGCACTTAATTACAACACTGATTAATATGTTCAGTTTTTCAGCGCATATGCTGTTGAAATGAGAAGTCAATTAAATTTTTATTTCCATTCCATTTATTTCCATTGCACACATTCTCGTATAGTCCAAAAGGCTTTTGTGTAAGGGGAGCTGATGGTTTTCCTGGTCTGCTTCTGTATCATGGTCAGTTTCACGGAAACCTTGTACATGGTCATTATTTGATAGGCACCCTCAACATTTCCATTGCAGAAAATATATTTTTTTTTGCTATGGGTGTGATTTTGGTGAATCTTTGGTAAAGCTTAGAAGTATGGAAATGGTACATCTCTGCTCCAGATGTGCCTTTTGATAGCAATAAGAAAGGAAAAAACGTGGCAAAGTACTCAATAAAGAAATCTCGGTTCTTGAATCATTCTGAAAGAATACATTGGTTTCTGGCATTAGTGCAGGAGAAGTGAGTTTTTCAAACCTGTGTAATATCTTTGATCAAGTTAACCTGGTTGTGCTCGTTCCTTTACATTGTGAAAATTTAAACTCAAACAAAGCTTAATTATGATGGTTTTCATGCTGTCATGTTGTTTTGTTTTATTATTTTGCTTCAGTAGTTTTCGAGTGGCGTTTCTCGTGCCTGTTGGAAGTCGATCTGTTCTGTGAAGGTGATGGGAAGAGAAAATCAAGTCCTCCCTAATCTGATCGGTTTCTCACTGTAATGATGTCACACAAGGCAAAACTGGAACTTCTTCGTCTCAATGCATAGTCATCAATTTAACACAAACCCGTCGTAGTGCATCGCTCAGTCACCCCCATCCCTGCTGTCCAGCAGCACTACAGTATGTTATAGCTCAGCTCCTCACCAGCAGGTACTGGGGGGGCTTGGTAAGACTTGGTGGGAATATAGATGGAGCAAAATACTGGCAAGTCCTAGAGGAAAACCTGCTTCAGACCTAAAACTGTCAAAACCCCTTTCAACAGGACAGTGATCCAAAGCTCAAGGCCAGAGCTGCACTGCAGTGACTTAAGAATGATAGAGTGAGATGCCATTGCATGGGCCAGAGTCCCCACTTGAATCCTATTGAAAATCTGTGGACAGGCTTGGAAGCTGCTGGACCACAAGCAGCTTGAGAGGGCTCGGGCCAACCGCATCACGTCTGTGTGTACCAGTTTGTTTCTCTCCAGCTTTTGCGGACGTTTCCCATATCTTCTCTCTCCCTTAGACGTCTTTTGCTCATGGAGGTTTATCGTTTTTAATTTCACAAAAGGGGGACTGCATGTGACGTTGTGAGGTACTGCGAGCACACCCATGCCTGATGTGTGTGTGTGTGTGTTGCTCCTGCAGGGCAGTGCCAATCTGGACATTCAGAATGTGAACCAGCAGACGGCTCTGCACTTGGCAGTGGAACGCCAGCATACCCAGATCGTCAGGGTAAGTAGCTTCCTCTTCATTGAAGATCCTATCGGACATAACTATTCATCTCTTTCTCAAAATCAAAGTGGCAGAAAAGTTCATTTACATTTGCAGTGGGTTCTGCAGTGGGAATTTAGCCTTGGATAAAATTGATGCAGTGCCAATGAAAAAGCTGTGAAAGAAAAATGAACAAGTTACCAAAACAGCACCATCTTGTGGATATGAATGGAACACCCTTTCTGTAAATGACACCTGGTTGAGTGTGAGGATATTGCTAGAAACTAGAGAAGCTGGAACAGATATGCTGAAATGAATCTTGTTACATGTTGTGTGTATGGGTAAACTGAGAATTACAAGTAATATTCCCCAGGCTTTTAGGTGTTTCAGTGTAATTACTGCACTTGCAAAGGGTTCTATTCTGAAAGAATTGGTTGTTAGTGCACACTATGAATTGAATTATCCAGATACTTAATCTAGATGTGTTTTATGAACATGAGCGTTTCATATGTTTACAAGTGCCTTGTTGTCCCTTGAGTGTTTCACTTTGGTTCATGGTTTGGGAATTAAGCCCAGGGAGAGTGAGGATACTGCAGTGTGTTCCTGGTCAGGAGGGCTGATGGGCTGTTTTCTGTATACTGGGTTCAAGTTCCTTTTAATTCCTGGCAGCTGAGACTGCTAGATCAGTCACAGGGACACCCGTCTGTCTCTGAAAACTCCTGCTGCAGCTACAGGACTCTCTGCTTTGATAAGTTCAGTACCAAAAAAGATCAGAAGTCAGTTTCAGGAGGTGGGTATCGGGCTTCATGGTAAACCAGTTTGATGTAAGGATTTTTAATAGAGATTTCTTTCCGCTTGATCAAAAAAAATACAGTTTAAAACACAGCTCAGCAGCCTGTTAATACGCCAGACATTCAAGCATTTTCCAGTACAAACAACGTAACCTTGCAAAGTTACATTCCCAGCGTTGGAGAAGCATATTTTTGAATAATCCTTCTACTTTATCTCAGCCGACCACCATTGACCTGACAGTATTTGTAATCATTTACAAGTGGTATAGATATGATATACAGTAAGTACATTTGTACAGTTAGATATTCTAGTCCTGGAGATAGGGAAGAAGTCACTGGTATAAATTTATGCAGATTTACAGGGCTAATCTCACCAAACAGTGATGAATGAAATAGGCAAATCCAATTTCTTAGCATTAGAACCCCTTACTGATACTTACTTCAACAACGGCCTAATAAAAATATGCATTCTAGGATTTGTATCACTTTTTAAAAATGATTCAATTAAAGGCTAAAATAAAATGATTTTTTTAAGCTGCCAAAACCATTCTAAGAACTAGATTCATAGCTGTCTGTCTGTACCGGTGAGGTAACAAGAGACTGAAGTTCTGATGCGAGCAGCAGATGCAAATATTCTCACTTTCTCATCTGTCATCTTGCAGTATTGTGCTTCTTTATTTACTTTGGATATTGGCACTGTGTGTCTTTGAGACCTAGACCAGCAGATGAAGGCAAACAAATCGGAGCAGCTCGCTCCTGTCAACCTGCTGTGTGAAGAAGAGAGAGGTTTTGGGGCACCGCTCTAGAAGGAGATCGAGCCCAGGCCAGGGCCACAGGGGCCCATCGGCACAGAGCTCCTCCTGGGTCTTGGACTGCTGATAAGTGGACTAGAGCGCACATGATTAGAGCGCACGGCGTCCTGGCCAGATTTCCGATTGGCCCTTACCAATCATGGCCTCCTAATAACCCCCATCTCTGAAAAAGACTGGCTCCATCACTCTGCTCTCCTCCCCACCGAGAGCTGGTGTGTGGTGAGCGGACTGGAGCATCATCCAGGTGGGGCTGCACACTGGTGGGGTGGGGGGGATCCCCATGACCTGTAAAATGCTTTGAGTGGAGTGTCCAGAAAAGCGCTATATAAGTGCAGGCTATTATTATTATTATTATTATTATTATTATTATTATTATTTCACCCCCAACATAGGTCTGTCACGGGGAGCACCCCCAAAAATTCTGGTCCCCTGTTTTACAGCTGGGTGGACTGCAGCAAGTGGAGTGAAGCTTCTCCATCAAGGAATAACGGCACTTTCTGCAGCAGGGGCTCGAACCCACGATCTGTCAATTACGAGCCCCAAGGCTGACCCCCGTACACTAGTCCGTCCCTCCCAGAACTGTGGTGTGGTTTCAAATGTTTGGATCTGGATTCGTCCCCCCTTTTCTCAACTGTGGAATCATTTTAAAGAACGAAGAGGGAAAAGTACAGACCTAACTAATTGAAACGTAATCACATTAAGAACCGAAACCAAAAGGGCCATTAAGATTTTGTGCTCAATTAGCAGCTGTGGTAATGATCCTAGCACTGTGACCGAGCAGGAATAGCCTTTTCAGCTTGAACATCTGTGCTGCAGACTGGAGTGTAATTCTCCTCTATCAGTTGAATCCATTTAGAACATAGGAAGGAAGTCAGTGCAGTTTAAAGTTTGGATGAATTATGTTGTAGATCTAGTGTGTGGGGAGGAATAATTTTGTCTCATAGCGAATGTCTAATTCCAGTTACACCCAGTTTAGAAGCAGCACCGTGGTCTGAGAACAACATGTGAGTAACGCATGGCAAGAGAAGGCTTTTCCCATTCCTTTGTCAGGGGGGAAGCCTGCTTAATCACAGGAATGTTCCAAGGATCTGGTTGTCACTCCCAAACTCGAACTGTCAATCAAATCACTCCAGAAACAAAAAACAGATTAGATAATGGGTACATCTGGAATATTCTTGTTCTCTTTAACTTACATTGCTTATCTTTACTTATGTAGATGCTTTCCATCACAAGGAGTGACGATTTTGTGATGCATCTCCTCTGTGTATACGTAGGCAGATAAGGGACTGAGAGAATAAAGCAGTCCACAATGCAGTAGCTTGATTTTCATTTTACTGGAAACACTGTCCTAGAAAAACTTCCTTTATGAGAACTGCAAACCACTTGTGCAGAAAACGGATAGTATATTTGAGGTAAGACTTTTGGCAAAATAGCAAGTTTGTACGAATGCTTTGAGGTGCCTTTCAGAATGAAAATAGTTGTTTTGCACCTGACAGCTCTGTTTCCATAGAGAAGACAAGCTTCTAGTTAGAGATCCGAGTTAGAATGTGGGGCTGTGTCAGTGTGTGAGTTGCAAAGGAGCAGGTGCAGCTGATTCCATGCTGAAAAGTATAAAGAAGGGAAAAAACACGACCTATCTGTGGAGCCTTCCTCATGCTTTCAAGAGCCTTTTCCTGCCGCTGATGAGGCTGTCAGGTTGATTGTATTTAATGTTCCATGTCTGTTTGAGCTCTAGTTTGCTCTTGATCCACAGAAAACTGATACAACATTGTGAGAATCCTGTATCTGATGCTGACATGACGTTAATAAAGCTAAACTCAGCTTGGCAGTTGCATGAAATGCCTATGCACCAAACAGCTGTCTGTCTTCAGCAACGCAGCCAAACACTTATATCAGATCTGACTCTGGCTTCTTTGTTTCCTTTGTTGTCCATTTTCTTAAGAAATTATTTTCTTTTTTCTAAAGTAAGTGTCAATCTGCTGTAGCTATGGTTTACCTAAAAATGCATAAATTGTAAAACATACATTTTCTTTATTATTCTGTGCTTTATTGGAGATCTTTAACTGACAGCTTGAGGTTTTTTTCCTTGAATTTCATCGGGCCTTTAAAGAGCAAAAATAATAATGCTTAACTAACACAGTTTAAATTAAATGCCCAAAAATCTTATGACGACACAAACATGTTTTACTTTAGCTAGGAGTTCCTCATAACAATGGTTTGATTATCCTAATTCTAACCTTGAATTCACTAACCAATTATTAATCCAATGCATTCATTTCCCTGCATGCCAATGCCTGCCTTTTACCATCTAAAAAATCTAATATACCGGTTATACTATGTGCTCTCTCTCCCCATTTCATGGGTTTGGTGCAGCATTAAAATTGTCCGTCCTCTCAGTAGCTATTACCCCTCTCATTTCATAAGAAAGATTATAAACAAGAGGAGGCCATTCAGCTTGTCTCACTTGCTTGGTAATTAGTAGTCCTGTCATTTTTAGGTATGGCATCACTTGGCGTTAGCATAATCCTGGCAGTGGTGATGCACAGACCTGATCAGCCTGTGTACAGAATGCTGTGGGATGTTCTGCCACACTCCGATTGTATAGCAGCACCCAGCTGCTGACCTGGTTGCAAGCAGCTTATTCAAAGCGAGCACACTGAGCACAACATCCCCACACTCTTCAGTCAAGCCTGTCCAAGGCAAAAGGGCATTATCAGTGACTACAATACTCCACTGTGGCTGGCTCTCTCCAGGTGAGGGGACAGCTGCCCCAGGTGGAGGGGGTTCGGTACCTCAGGGTCTTGTTCAGGACAAGGGCGGAGGGGATCGTGGGATTGACCTGTGGATTGCAGTGCAGCGGCTACAGTAAAGCAGACAGTGTGCCACACTGTGGTGGTTGAGCAGGACCAGAGCTCTTGTATTTCAGGCCCCTGTGTGTCCCCATCCTCACCTAAGGTCACGCGCTCTGGGCAGTGACTGAGGGAACGAGGTTGTGGGGGAAAAACGGCTGAAATGAGGTGTCTGTGCAGGGCTGCTTGCCTTGCTCTTTACAACAGGGTGAGGAACTCGGCGGCCTGTGAGCTCCTGGGAATCCCATAGGAGGAGCTGCAGGCTGTTTCAGGGGAAAGGGGAAGTCAGGTCTGCCCTGCTCTGCCTGTTACACCACGGCGCTGCCCAGGAGTAAGCAGTTCGAAAACAAATGAATACCTGTCACTCCCTCTGATGTGTTCTGTCCATGGGAGATGGCAATTGATTTTCTCTCTCAGCTGTCAGTGTGTTACTCTGAACAGCCTCCAGCCATGCTGATCACTTTTGTGGCAGGCGACAGTCATTCTGATGAAGCACGGGTCATCTCTTTCTGGAGTTTCTCGTGCTGTGCATGCTGCAGTACGAGAACAGTTATCCAGATGGATGTCCTGTCTCTCACAGAGCTGGTTTCGGAGGAATAGTCTGCTGATTGTTGAGGCAGAATATCTTATTCACTTTGCTGTTCTTCTTTTAAATATAATCTTCTCTTTGTATGACTGTTGATACAGATTCTTAGTCAACTGATTTCAGCACTTTTAGCTCAAAACCCACCACTGAGTACCTTGTGTGGGCTCAGTGTTTTGTTGGCCCAGGGGAAATTACTCCATGAATCTACCTTTTCACAATTTGAATTGCAATTAACATGTGCATGTGCTGAGTGAGCTACTGATGTAAAACTTAAAACTGCTGTGCTTTCATTGTGCGTCACTATGTAATGAGACTTCTTTAGAATACTTGAGTGCTCTTTAGTCCTGTCCTGTTTATTGATGTTTTGTTGTTTTATGAAGTTATCAAAGCATGTCCTAAAGGCCTGAAGAGCGCAGAGCTAAATAGCCCCTGATCCTGAATATCAATGCCAAGATGTTTGTCTCCTGGAGGAGCTTTGTGTTTGCCTTATTAAAGCTAATAAACGGATTGCAGTCGGAGCTGAGGCCCTTTGCTGTTCAAGTGATGAACAGTGACTGTGGACAACTGCGCTTGTCTTCATTCCCATGGAGCACTGCAAGGCTGGAGTGGCGTCCAACTTGCACTATGGGAATTTTCCCTCTGGGTATCGCGAAAGGTTTCGAGAGATGTGCGCGGGAGAGAAACGCGCTGCCCTCTGTCCGGCTTTGCCTCCCAATGTCGATAACCGCGCCCCTGCTGCCGCCCTGCAGCTGCTGGTCCGTGCCGAAGCCAAGCTGGACGTGCAGGACAAGGACGGGGACACGCCCCTCCATGAGGCCCTGCGGCACCACACCTTGTCCCAGCTGCGGCAGCTGCAGGACATGCAGGACGTGGGCAAGGTGGACAGCCCCTGGGAGCCCTCCAAGAACACGGTAAGCACCGGCTTCGCTCTCGCGCCGATGTGCCAGTCCTCGCAGAGAGCCCCGGCGTCCTCTCCTCTCTTGGGCCTTTCCTTTGCGCACGAGGTCTGCTGGTGAAACGTGGTCAGCGCACGTGTTGAGCAGCGCTTTGTGAAAGATGCCGCTGTGGGAATTCCATCTTTGCACATCAGCAACAGCAAAGTGAGAGAGAAGGTCTCTTCGTTTTTGAATGTCATCCGTGGTAGGGAGAACAGATTTGTTCACACGTGATTGAGCAAAAATAGCTTTGCATCCCAGTTCTTAGAAAAAACAAATTGTCACCTTCATATCCAGATTACAAAGCCTTTGTCACCTCTCTCCACACATAATGCCAGAGCAAAAGAGTGGCACCTAGTGGTCATCTGTACCAATAAATGCTTTCATCAATCTTACTGTTAGATTTCTGTCCAAGACCCGGACAAATCTAATCGTGGTTAGCCGAGATATCCCGTAGGAGCTATCCAAAACAAATGTGGCCACCAGGCACAAATTAACTGTACTGCATGATTGTCCCATCCTTACCAACATAAAAATATTTTCTGTGGGAAGTCAGGAAATTACTTAACATGGATATGCCTTGCCTGAGGAGAAACCGAGTAAATCCATTTCTCTCAAACTGCACTGCAAAGCAAATTTAGGGATACTGAAGACTATGACTTGCGTCAGCTGTTATCACACAAAAAGTTAAATACCAGGTAGATAACGGCAAAAAACTTCATTTTAATGGCCCTGTGACTTCAGACGTGACTGCAGTAACGACTGACTCGAGTGGATTTCTTTCAAAATGTCCTTTTTCGGGGGAGAGCAGTTTTTGTCTGCTTTGCAGTCTGTCACTCATATTTTAGAACATGCCCCATATCTTAATGCCTTTTAGTGAAATACAAGCAAGCAATTTGCTTCGGAGGCTCTGCTGACGGTAGAAAACCAGGAGAGCGAGACCTGAGCCATTTGAAACGTCAGCACTATTGAGAGTGTGAAACAGTGGACTGTGCCAGACTCAAGGTGGTATAGTTTCCATAAGCATGTCTGCAGCGTAGTGTTTCAGTCCTTCATTGTGTCTGTATTCAGCAGATTCTCGTCTCTGCTTTGAGACTGGAGCTAGCCCAGGCTCAGGCGATGACCAGGGCAGGTGTAGGGGAAACTGGGTGGGTGCGGATCAAGCCTTTAGCTTCCCGTTGTGCAAAAAACAAATGTTGGTGTCTCCTTTTAAAAGCTTTGGAAGTGTATCGTGCATTACTAGCAGCCATATCGCCCTGCAACTCACAACTGGCAGCCCACTGAAGCTCAGCAGGTGTGAGCCTGGTCAGTACCTGGATGGGAGACTCCTGGGAAAAACTAAGGGTTCTGCTGGAAGAGGTGTCAGTGGGGCCAGCAGGGGGCGCTCACCCTGCGGTCTGTGTGGGTCCGAATGCCCCAGTATAGTGACGGGGACACTACACTGTAAACATCCCCATTACTTGTGAAGCGCTTTGTGTGGAGTGTCCAGAGAAGTGCTATATAAGTGTAAGCAATTATTTATTATTATTATTATTATTATTATTGTCTGCTTACAAAACATGGGAGCACTCTGAAACCTATATGGCCAAAAATCTGGGTCAGTATTTATCTAAATTAAATTAAAATGGAGTTAGGCGATTTAAATCGGATTTTAATTTTACAACAGAATTTTAAAAAAAAAATATTTGTCTTCTATTTGTCTTGTGTGAGAATTGTGGTGGATTTTATGATGTTGTTTTAGTGCTGTTCGTGCTTGTTTGTGTAAAGATGTGCAGTGCTCTGTACAGCACTGTAGCCTCTGATTCATTATTTAGCCAGCACAGACGGGTCGTGCCACCTCCAGGAACGCACCATACAGACAGTTCAATGCCCTGGAGCGAATGTTGTAAACTTGATTCTGTCTGTTCAGCTGAGGCAGAGTCCTGCTGATCCCTTCAGATGTCAGGGGAGGGGTGTTGTCTGATCAGTCGCTATGATTTAACCTCTGACCTCTGACTTGAGGGTTGACGCAGGAGGTTAAGAACGGAAGCAGTTTTGAAATTTGGCACACAGTGCTAACATCCATAAATGTAAAATTGTTTCAGTGACCGTTCAGCCTTTGTCTGCAATGACTTGAAGGTGGGCTGTCTTTTCCTCCCTCATTCGGTCCCGTCAAAGCTGAACAAACACAAGACGCAAGCAATATTCTCTTCATTGCAAAAACAAAACCATGAAAAATACGTAAAGCTTAATCACTCGTCCTTTGTGTAGAATGGACTTCCAAAGTTTTTTCGCTTGGGAGCGAGCACTCTTTTCCTGCTTCTGCTTCGAAGAGGACTAAATGAATGAAAACACAGATGTTGTGAGGAGGTCTCAAAAGACCCCTGCCAAAGCGTTTGCAAAGCTGATGTCGGAGCAAACAGGCTGTTATAATTCAATATTTTCCAGCGTGGTACGTTCTGGGTGGTGCTTCAAACCAGATCTCTCACTTGTGGGAACAAAGTCTGGGCATCGAACATGAACAGTCGTGACGGGCTGCTTGTGTGCAAGCACAGCTTTTAGCATGGGCCTCCAGTCTTGTGCACGTGCGCGCACACTCTGCTACACGCTTTTATCCCGCTGAGACCCCCTGAAGTCCGGCGGGCGCTGGGGGTCTGGCAGTCTGTCACGTGCTGTACCGTCCCCTTTCCCGCAGCTGATCATGGGACTGGGAACTCAGGGCTCCGAGAAGAAGAGTGCCGCCTCCATCGCCTGCTTCCTGGCCGCCAACGGCGCGGACCTCACCGTCCGGAACAAGAAGGGCCAGTCTCCCCTCGACCTCTGCCCCGACCCCAGCCTCTGCAAGGCCCTGGCCAAGTGCCACAAGGAGAAGACCAGGTGCGTTCACCGCCGCAGTGGAAGTCTCGCAGCTGCGCCTGAACGCGACAGCCGCCTTGAGCAGCTTTTGCTTTCAGGGTCTGTTCTGAAGGAGCCTCTGGCTGTTCACGGTAATAAATGAGCAGAATAATTTCTGCGGCTTTTGCGTTAACTGTGTCTGCGGAGGAAGTTGGCAGCAGTTGCGTGTTAAGAATTACATTAAAGGGGAAAATATATCAAGTGAGGAATCTTTTTCCATTAGCAAATGACGCCAGACTTGACTTCTCTTTTCAGAACCTTTTGAAACAGTGCAGGACCGGTGGAGTGCAGTCCAAAAGGAAAGATCAGCGATTGTGTCGGACTTAGCTGGTTTTTTTTCACTCCACTCCACCTCTCCCGCATTGTCTCACGATCCGTGATTGTGGCTGGTTTGCCTATCGCACCGGGTGCAAGCAGTGAGGCCGTGTGCCTCTGCAGGCTGTGTGAGGTGCCCGCTGCTCTCGGCTGGCCTGAGCATGCTTCTGTCTCTCTGCAGCGGGCAGGTGGGCTCCCGCAGTCCCTCCCTCATCAGCAACAGCTCGGAGACCCTGGAGGAGTGCATGGTCTGCTCCGACATGAAGAGGGACACCCTGTTCGGGCCCTGCGGGCACATCGCCACCTGCTCGCTCTGCTCCCCGCGGGTCAAGAAGTGTCTCATCTGCAAGGATCAGGTCCAGTCCAGAACCAAGGTAACCGAGCCCGCGGCGCCGAGAGCCTCTTTCTGGGCAGCTGCTGCCGCTGTTCCCATTTCACCCCGTCACAGGACAAACAGCGGTTCATCCAAGCACAACCTGGTCTGCAAGGAATGTGCGTCAGCCCTGCAGACGGTAGTTGAGATTTTTGTCAGTGCACTTCCTTGGATCTTGGGTGAATTTAAGATTTATGATTCACTTTAAATTTCGCTTAAAATCTAAGGTGTTTTTTTTTTTTTCAGTTGATGACTAAGGTTGTTTTGTGCACTCGATGGGTATTTGAGCCTAATTGAGTTATTAATCGCTGCTTCAATCATCTTTTCGCGACCGACTGTCGCTCATAAATATCGGAGCATCAGTTCAAATAATGAGATGGTTTTAGAGCCGCAGGAGAATTTTCTCCGCCCAAGGTCATGTACGTGTGTGGAAATTCCCCTGCATATTATTAAAACGGTCTTGCCTTGGCAATTTTCTTCCCACAGATCGAAGAATGTGTGGTATGCTCGGACAAGAAGGCAGCTGTACTCTTCCAGCCTTGTGGCCACATGTGTGCCTGTGAGAGTAAGTGAATAACGAGTCTCTCTCCTTCTGGAGGCACGATTAACCCTCGCAGCACGGTGAGCCTGTGACTGGGGAGGTCAGCGATGAGGTAAAACTGTGAGCTGTTACCTCTGGGCTTTACTCGCAATGTTCTTTTACAGATAAGGGAGTCTTGCAACTTGCGTTCGTGCAGAAAAAGTTTTAATAGAGGAAATTAAGATGATGTTTTACCAAAGTCAATGTATGAGTCGCTTTCATGCCGGATACCAATGAAACATAAAATTCTTGACGGTTCAGGGCACCTGCTGCTTGTGCAGTTTTCTGCTTTGTGTTCTTCCCATTGTGTATGATCTCCCATGTGCTCTGCGCAGTACCGGCTCTGGAATTCATGAGCTTTTGCATCGGTGAGAGAGGTGGCTGTATTCTCATCATTTCCCCAAATTAATTGCAGTCTTTAGGACAGTTTATTATCTGCGCATGCATACCTAAATCACTAAGAGAAACTGATAGTCATTTTACGGTCAGTTGAAGTCTCTAATAAAAATCCACAGGCACATTAGAGATGGGAGGATGAAGGTTATGTCTTAGCTGAACAAATTAGTCTGTTTTAAAATAACTGAGATTCTCAACAAGCCTTCATAATTAAATTACAAATATTAGCTTTGAGTCAGTGGAAGCTCTGGTCTTTTTTTTTTACCTGTTATTGTGCTCAGATCGTAAAGGGAAGTGGTTGCGTCAGCCACTTTTCATTTAAAAACTTGTTTGATTCTCATTTTATACCCAACCAGTTTGGAATCGCTAATTGGCAATCGGTTCAGCAGGTCGGTAGGACCCCTGTGCTGCATGGTGCCTTAGAGAGGGTCTGTGTCTCTCTCCTTGGCACTCCTGGCACTACCATGGCTTTCAGGGGGTTTAGGGCTGATTGGAGCGGCAGTGCGTCAACCACTGACCCCGCGCCACACTGACGGGCAATTTCCGGGGCACAGGAGGTGCTTTTGGGTGACAGGCTGACAGGAATAATGGGAAATAGCTTGAAGAGACTACTTATGGCAACAGAAAGTTCATGTTGACATAACTTACATCCTCTCTAGATCATGATTTAAATCAAGCGATATTATGTTCATATTGGGCAATGTGCTAAAAGGCCTCATTTAGAATATTGTGTACTAATATTCTGAATGACTAATATTGTGGTCACCTTGTATTGAGGTATCGATATTGCTGTTTTGGAATCCGTCCACAGGAAAGCGACAGGATACATTAAGGGAGTAAGGGACAGTCCTACACTGACAGGCTGAAACAACTGAACCTTTTAGTCCTGAATAGAGAAGACAGAGGTAACAAAAGAGTGCAGAATCCTCAAGGGCACCGACTGCATCCTCCCTGTAGACCTCTTCAGAACAGGCCGTGACACACAAAGTGGGTACTGTTTGGAAGTGCATATAAAACCAAGAACAGGAGGCACTTCTTGACACAAAGGGTTGTGGAGGCATGTGGCTGAGCTACCCGGCCATGATGTTGAAACGGATAATCCTGCTACTTCAGAGAAATAGCGGGTGGCATCCTCTGGTCTTAACTTGTGCAAGCCACCCCTGACTAGATGGGTCTGAATGGCCCCCTCTTGTGTAACCCGTCTTGAATTCTGCTGCTCCCATCTGGCTGCGGCTCATGTGGTCCCGTTGGTTCTGAGCCAGGCTGTGCGGCAGCGCGAGGGGACTCTCTCTCCGGGAGCGATGTCTGCACACCTCTGCAACCTGCACTGCAGGAGCCTTTACTGGCTGAGTGGCTCGGGGGCCTCTCGTTGCCCACTTCTGTTGTTCAGTGTCCCTTTCCTTCCTTTTTTTGTTTGTGCTTCATTCCCCCCACCTTTGCCTTTTGTGAAATCCCCTCTTTGTGTAGCACATTTTCTGTGTCTGTAAAAGCAGGAACGGTGTCACTACCTCCAATGAGAATCCTCACCTCAATAGAAAATCAGGTTTACATCTGCTGATCTGGTGATCTAGCAGGTGGAAATCAGGAGTCGCATCTCTTGGTTTTAAATCAATGCTTTAACTTGAAACTATAAAGTTATTTGACTGATCATGGATTATGCTCGGTATGATTGTAATCCTGTGCCACCATGCCCACATTCAGAACAATATGCTCTAGGTGGCATGATCTCAAAATGTGACCAGATGTGCTTGTTCACTGAATATTATGAGACGCAGAGAAAAAAACTTTTTACTAGAACATTGAAAGATGGCTGGATGCCACTGATAAAACATGAATTTTATCAGCACAAAGGATTTTATAATTCTCTCTTTCTAGCTTTTGTTTTTGGTATTATATAAATTGCACACTCCGGTCCAATTGCAGGTTTTAGAGATGACTGTTTCCCTTACGTTCCCTTTTTTCTAGTCATAATCTCAGCTGCTTATAGTTTACAACAATTAATGACAGCGACGGGTTTTTCACAGCTCCAGGCTCTTGTCTTAGCGTGCTGTGGCACTGCGGGTTCCAAATAAATGATTTGTTGGTTCTGTTTCAGGATCACTTTTCACAGTTATTTCAGGGCTCACCTCACTCACATGTGTATCAGGTTCTGTTCTTCAGGAACAGTCGTGTGCACAAGTGTTCTGATGAATTCCGCCTTTGAAATAGAAAGGCAGGCGGCACAGTGGCGTGGTGGCCAGCACTGCTGGCTCGCAGCGCTGGGGCCCTGGGTTGAAATCTGGATCCGGGGTGCTGTCTGTGTGGAGTCTGCATGTTCCCCTGTGTTTGAATGGGTTTCCTCCCACCAGTCCAGAGACGCGCTGGGAGTGTGAGTGTGTGTCCCCCCCTGCGTGTCTCCTGCGATGGACTGGCGGTCCTGTCCAGGGTGTACCCCTGCTTGTGCCTGGAGCTCGCCGAGACAGGCTCGGGCTCCCCCGCCACCCTGAATTGGGGGATGCGGCTAGAAAGCGGGTGGGCTATGGAGTCCGTGCCCTGAGGCCGCGAGCGCTGACGCGGCGTGTCTGTGCTCTTGTGCCCCCAGACTGCGCCAGCCTGATGAAGAAGTGTGTGCAGTGCCGGGCCGTGGTGGAGCGCCGAACACCTTTCATTATGTGCTGTGGCGGGAAAGGTATGGAGGATTCTGCTGAAGATCTTAGTGAGTGAATCTTCCACACGTTCCCTTTTCATTCCTTGTTTGCTTTGCCATGTTTTGTTTGCTCTCGGTTTTGACTTTGGTTTTTCTCCACCTGTGGCGTTGTTCTCGCGGGGGGTGAAGTGGAGTTGACGCGGGTGTTGTTCCCAGCCGGAAACGTGCTTTGGTGTCACGCTTCTAAAAGCAGCCTTGCAGTGGCAGGTCTGACTGACTAATCTGACCCTTTGTTTTTTACAGTAGTGATTTGTAAGAAAGGTGATTAGCATGTAATCTTTAATCTGCAATATAATGAGTCCCTTACGGCCTCAGTTCACTTCTCTAGTTTACTCCAGACATTTAATCTGGATTGAAAGGTAAGTTTTTGACTTAACTTTTGCTTCATTTAATTATTTTTTTGCAGGGCAGCTGACTTTCTTTATTCTTCAAAGAATATAGAAAACAATGTCAAGATACACTGGGGCAAATGTGTTCATTCATCTCTCTTTATTTTTGGGATGTTTTTTTGAAAGGTCACCATTTGACAGTTTTTCTTGAGTTAGATCATTTTTGCATTTTTTGGCCATTTTAGTTGTTTTTTTTTCCTTTTAAAAGGGAAACTTGCGGATTCACTTCACTGAACTTGGCGGTTCGGGAATACCATTTCCAATGAAGATTTAGTGTAGGGTCTGTAGCCCATGGCTTAATTAGACCAGATCTCTTGGAAACAAAGCTTTAAACATGCATGGGTAGGAAATAAGCTACCAGCACTCATAAACCAACAGATGCCTTTGGAATGTGAGCTGTGAAAGGTTATCTCCTTTATGTCATGTTTGACGACTGAGGCTTTCTGTGCAGAGAAGGTTCTGGTCCAGGCTCTCCCACATGCTTTTCATTTCTGGCTCAGTGGGCCTGGTGAGGTACTATGAGTCACCAGGGGGTGATGCACAGTTTGAAGATTCTTACAAAGTACGTTGGGACGCATTTCTGTGATGAACAGGCATACCAAAATCTAACTAAGCTCCAGGCAGTCTACTCCCTGCTAGATTTCATCCACCTCAGAATGCAGTTTCAACCCCCTAAGATACAAAAGGTTCTGAAGGCACTGGGTTTTTTGGAAGGTAACAACAGTTCCGACTTGCCAGGGCTTTTACGTTTTGTGGATTGCGTGTTGACACTGCTTGTTTTCTCGGGGGAGATTTCACTTATGAGAAATTAATAAGGAATTTTTGGTTTGTAAAAACAACTTTTTTGTAAATGCAGATTTTATGCAGGGCTTCATTCATTGAATGACTTAGATCTGGATAGAAAACATAGCTTGTCCTGGATATTTTCCAAAGTATAGAAAGTTACAGAAAAATGGGAGTCAGGTTTCTTTTAGAGTGTTAAAGTGCACAAGAGTTTCTCTGGAAAGGAAGAGACGGAAGCAGCAGATGACAATGAGTTGCACAAGTGGGTCAGTGATAAACTGGTGCATTACAAGGTGATAAAGTTTGCTTGGGAAATAAACTAATCCTTCACATTTTATACTTGAATCCAGTGAAGACTGACAATGTTATATTTGTGCTTTACAAAAACGTGTCCTAGAATTGTCGTGGAAGTTGCATCTTAGATCGCTCCTTACGTGAGATTAGACGTCCAGAGGTTTTTTAGTAAGGATGTTTTTGACCAGACATGTTGGATGTTACTACCAGTAACATGGCATTACTCAGAGAACCAAACTGACATGTCTTGTCAAACATGATTAATAAAGTTACAATCCTGTGGACCTCAAACACATTGGCACTCTGTGATTTCCCCCCTCTAGATTTGTACAGTATACAGTATGTCCTAGCTTACACCATGTTACTCAGTTCTGTTAGCTGAGTACCATCTGTTTTCATCTTCACTGCAGAAATCTCATAATCTGCTGAGGGAATTCCAATATGGTTTAAATACCTGTCACATTGTAATCCTGAACTGTGACAGCTGTCAGATGTGGTCAGCACTGCCTGTCTGGAACAAAATATTAGCTGTTTAATTGCTTTTTAATGTTTATCAAAGTGTTTTAAGATGGTGTCAAAGTTACTGCAGGCAGCAGCCTCTCTTGATACAGGAATGGAGAAGAGTGTAGCGAAACGGAGAGTTGTTTGAAATACCACTGATAACGGACACTTTGCAGGGTTTTCAGGGGTCTCCTTCTCGCTGGCCCGACTGTAATGTGTTTTTCTGCCCGTTGTAGCCAGTGGAAACATCCCCGCTCTGCAGAGGGACAAGGACAACACAAATGTCAACGCAGACGTGCAGAAGCTTCAGCAGCAGCTGCAGGACATCAAGGAGCAGGTAGGAGCTCAAGTGCCTGGATGTGGCCGCTGACGACCTGCAGGCATGTGCTTTTCATCAGCTCTGGGGTCGGCGCCACACTCCTCCCTAGGACACAGGAACACGCAGCCCGACGCCCGTCGGAGCCAGTCACAAATTCACATCAATACGTATCCTGTCCCTTCTCAGAAGAAAGGACAGAGCTGAGTCACTCCATTCAGAAGGCAAGCAGTGTTTCGAACTCGACATTGAATTAATTTCCCTTTCGCAAATGCAGTCCACTCATAACTGCTTTCCTTCATGTATATAATACAAAACATCCATGAATCACTTTGTCAGTTTCAGTTTTCGGGTCCTGTTTTGCACTCCCATGATATAGAATATTGTAACAGTAGTCTCACATACTGTACTACAGTATTGCACAGTTTGTATACCTCTAAACTGCCTGAGGGAAGGGAGCCTTATCATTTGCCATCTGTTACAGTCATTGGTACAAGCAGTTTTGAATGTATTGATCTTGGGCGGCTTGCAGCGGAGCGGAGACACATAGCTAGAGTTCCCTAGCACCATTCCAGGATCTGGCCTGCAGCTGAAGTACCCGTTAAGACAGAGAGGATCTGTGCACTTAAGTGACAGGAAGTGGTTTGCCGAGAGACTGTCTGAAGGGGTGGGTGTGTCTGCTCTTCCCAGACAATGTGCCCGGTGTGCTTGGACCGCCTGAAGAACATGATCTTCATGTGTGGCCACGGCACGTGCCAGCTGTGCGGAGACCGGATGAGCGAGTGCCCCATCTGCCGCAAGGCCATCGAGCGGCGCATCCTCCTGTACTAGACCCCCGGCCGGCCGCCCGCCTGCCCGCCCGCCCGCCTGCCTGCTCGCCCGCTCTCTTTCTTGTGCGTGTGTGTGTTTTCGTTCAGTTTCATTCAAAGACCAATCCAGTGTTCAGTCTGTCGACAAGGTCGGAGCGTGAAAAGAGTCCCGGAACAAGAGCGGAGAGCCTTCTTCAATCCCAGCAGCCCCTGTGCGCCGTGTATCCCCTCCCGACGGCTTGCTTGCTCTTTTCAGTTGCTCCGGAGGTTTTAACCAAGTGCACGTGGGGCTTCCCTTGTCAAGTGACCTTTCTCCTCGTGGCTGTAGCGTCGTCCCGGGGTTTTTACAGGGGGTTGAGGGGGTTGAGCGAGACGCTTGGCTCTGACCCCTTGTGAAAGTGTGAGTGCTCTGTACAAGACTAAGCTGGACATCCCGTGGTGCCCAGGAGAGGGGGCTGTTGAGCAAGTGAAGGTGGAGTTCGTGACTGTTCTCTTCTCGATTGGTGGGGGAATTGGTTAATTGCGGTGGTTTGATTTCATGGACGGATGTACAGAATGTTTTGTAAAATGCGTCTGCTTTATCATCTTTTTGCAATGTACACATTTAGCTGTAGGCAATTGCTTTCCCTGTGGCAGGATTCACTCGCCCAGTGTCTGTCACTGTAGATATTCTGTCAGGATGGTAACTTTACAGAACAACTAACTTAAGGGCATGTTGCACAGACTTTAACCATGCTTACAGTCTTACCAGCCACCCCTACCTAGTTTTCCTGTTTTCTTTTCTAGAGCAAATTTAGTCTGATGCCCTGGAACCTCCTGCTATTTGCTCCCACACATTGTGGAAAAGCACTCTTGACACTGAGAGAACTGAGCTCAGACCCATGCTGCTGCTTTGAGCCTGCAGCACCTCTCAGTACCTGCATTTCCCCTCCAGAATTCCCAGCTGGTTCTCAAAGCAATGCTGCATACCATGTCTGAGCAGACAGTAAGAACACGGTCAGCTCAGTCCTTCAGCTCATAGCATGTTTGGAGAAACTTCACTTCTAACCCGATCCATCTGAACTTGACCACCTGAAGGGCTTTTTGCTTTGTGAACCGTGTAAAGGGTGAATTTGTAGGATAGCAGCAGGAAAAATAATAAAAGGCCAAAATGTTGTAAAAATCTGTGCCCCTTTCATGTATGCAAGTTACATTGAAGGTTCAATGTTTCATTTTTTAAAGGGGATGGTGCCGGTTCTGGCTGTGTTTAACTGCCATGTTTCTTTAATACTCAAAATAACATTAATAAATATGTTATCTGACTTTCTGTCAAGAAAGCTTTGTATTTCTTATGTTTCCTCCACTGGATGTTGCATGAGTGTCTCACTTTCCGAACTGGTGTTTCCGGAGATATGCGTCTGAGAACGAGCACCAAGAGGTTTTCCAAAGGCCCTGGCTTTGCTTAACGAAGACAGTTTCATGTATCTCAAGTAATGTGCTGGGTTTGCAACCCCAGTGTAGCATCGCTGAGCCTGAACATGCAACATCATGGTTGGGATAACAATGTCACAGTGCCACTGGCAGTCAGGAAGCTGGCATGATGGCAGAAGGTGCTGACTCTTGTGTGCAGTCCGATATTAAAGTACAAATGTGGAACATGCACTTGAAAGGATGATCTTTCCTTTGATATAAAAGTGTAAGGCAGTTTATACAGAGCAAGGGATTGGAGTGTTCTCTTTACAAGCATGCATGGAATTAATTGATCTTTAAGGGCTTCGGTCATGTAAAAGTACTTTAAGTACGTTAAACAGAGATAAGGTACAGATGTGACGGCCTCTTCTGAAAGCAGCATATTTTCTGAACATGTTATACATTGTTGACCTAAGTACTCGGTGCGCTTTTCATGTTTTTATAGCAGGCCGATCTAGAGCACAGTTTGTTTTTAAGCATTTTTGTGCTGCCAAAAATGTAGGCAATTAACTGTAAAAAAAAAGTCTTAAATTTACAATTTTTGTACAATGTGACTTTTACATTGGTACAAATGTAAAATATTTGCTATGAAGTAGAGCACCGCTTCTTGCAGGCAGCTGTGATAACTTGCTGTTCTTTGCAGTCCTAGGCTGTAATGTGAGAAGCTACATGTGTGCTTCGCTTTAAAACACTGGAGGATCGTTCTGCTCGGTTTCCTCCATGTGTCCATCTACACGTATGGATGCTTATCCTAACTGGCTGCTGATCTCTGAATGAAAAAACATTTCATTCTAAGGGGGCTGTCAAGTACAGCGGGTCGTCTGAAAATGCTAAGACTTACCCCTGGAAAGCTTTTCCTTTCGCATTGCTGCTCTCATTAAGACTGTAGGTATTGCTGCTTTCTGGAAGTAAGGGCTTAGTTAAATGTAGCTGTTTTGACTGTGGGCGCTAAGCTCTCAAATTCTTTAACAAAAAGTGTGGTTCATGCAATAGTTCAGAAAAAAGTATGCATTTAAAACACTAAAAATCCAGGCATTTTAAAGTTTTTAAAGACTTGTTTTGGGGCTTGTCTACAGGTGTGATGTATTTAAGCCTGGTGTGATCTCGCTACGTAAGAAAGGACTTGAGTAGATCCATCGTATTGCATTGAATACGAGAATGTGTCACGGAGAGGTAACCAATCGAAAGTGTCTTTCGGATCAGGATACTCAGTAGAAACACTTTAGAGAGGAGTTTTACTCTGTCACTTATGAGCCAGCCGTTTCGCTTGTTTTTAAGAAGTGCAGCATAGTTCTGCGGTCTTGTTAGAAAAAAAGCATGGTGTCAGAGGCTTTCAGTGCAAATAGATTTAGTTTTTAAAAATCCGCTTTTGCTTTCACTTGCAGATATGTTTTTTTATTTCAAAGTGTTCTCTTAACGTTTAAGCTAGATGCACTAATGTACTTTACTGGTAGTAATGTATTTTTATTTTGTTGCAACTATTAGGTTGTTTTGTTTTCCGAAAACGCTTTTTTGCGGTCTTGTAACTGGAAGGTTTTAACAGCTTTTGTTATTTTTGTTTGGGGGGGAGGGGGGCAGGAACGTTTGTAACGTGAGAGAATGTGTAACATGAAAGCTGTCTATTTCACTTTGTGTTACTGAATGATCGAGAATAAACACCTTGTTGATACGAATCGGTCTTATGAACTTAAAGCTTTGGGAATAAACATCATGTTGCCTCATTTCTGCCTTTGTGTTTCACTCTGTTTGCAGTTCTGCACCGTACATCCTGCAGGTTGTCCTCACGTCTGGATAAAAAGAGTCAGATTGTCTTAGGTTTCATGTTCTTACCCCTGTGGTCTCGTGCATCCTAGTGAGGAGAATGTGTCTTTATCCACACAGGTAACAGCAGGAGCTTCGTCCTTCATCCTGCTGACACAAGCGTGACTAAATCAGCTGGGTCATACGTACCTGCAATCACGTAGAGTGATGCGGGTTCACCTGTGTGAAAAGTGGCTGAAGAAGTACTGAAAAAATCTATTTGTGAATCGTCTCATCTTTCATAATGAACTACGTTCTGGCTGAGACTTATCAACCCCAGCATTTATAATCTTGGCTTTTTCGGGGTTTTCCCCCAGATTAAGAACCGCAGCCATGGGAATATGCAAAAACCCTCTTTTTCGGGACAGTTAATCCCGAATTGGGGCAGAGCGGTGGCTCTGTGGCTCAGGATCTAGACCTGTTGCTGGAAGGTTGCCGGTTCGTGTCCCGCGGCCGGCAGAGGAATCCTACTCCACTGGGCCCCTGAGCAAGGCCCTTAACCCCAACTGCTCACGGGGTGCTGAGCTCTGACCCCAAGCTTCTCTCCCTGTCTGTGTGTCTCATGGAGAGCACGCAGGGATATGCGAAAAGACATTCCTAATACAAGAAATGGTATATGGCTAATAACGTGATCTGATCTTATCTCAATCCTTATTGCCCACCCCTCTCCGTTTTCTCCCAGAGTTATCGGATGCAAAATTTGAGATCTGTTCCCAGCTTTTAATGAACAGCTCAAGGAATGGTGTCTTGTAGAAATGTGCTCCCCAAAAGCGTGCCTTTTGACGTGACAATGCGATCGAGCAAAGGCTTGTTTCTGTCTTGCAGCAGGCTGCGGAGTAGGGCCGTCGTTCATCATGCGAGATGGCAGGCTGACATCATTTGGTGCTGGAGACAACACTATCTTCTTAAAGCCCCGTGAGGCTGCCTGTGTTTGTTTTCTGTGCAGCTCAGGTCGTTACACCAGTGTAGCTCTAGATTTCAATAGTCAATTAACTGCTCGGGAGCCCCGCTGTGCAGAAGCCCTTGGATGGTGGCGGTCTGCTGTGACTGAGATGGATGGAGCTCTGGGGGCTGGGTCACCGCAGGACCCCAGGACAGTGGCTTTGAGCCGCGGAGATCACCATGTGTCTCCCCTCCCTGCTCCCGAGAGCGGGTGAGGGTCAAGTTTACTATTCTGCCTCGCCCAGCTACAGAAGCAACGGTTTTCTTTAACGTTTTCTTTCAGGAAAGTTCCGCACCGACGTGCGTTGGGTTTGTTGTCAGATAGTTTGGGAGTGTAAGCTGTGGCGATTCGTGGTTGGACTTCGGTTAAAAATGTATTAATGCAGCAATCATCATGGGACAAGTATTTAAAACTCCTTGAAAATATTTCATATATAAGATCATTTTGGAGGAGCATTTTTTTCTTTACAAAGTGTCAAATTTGATCAGTTCTTCCTGTTCGTTTATGTAATGGGACAAATACATCCGATACAAATGAAGAGTATTGCATATCTCACGGACCATTTCAAATAGTTTAGAGTCAGCTTGGCATACTGTAATGTTTCAAAGTGCTCTGTACTCAAGTAATCCATGTTTGAACACTTTTGTTTAACAGACTAATTAACGTAGGCAAAACTCTCCTCAATACCACTTGTTCTATTCACCTGGGTAATTAGTCGCCTTTGCATAAACAAACAGCCTCCTCAGCCGAAAAAAGCCTTTTCAGACATCTTGATTAAAGATCAGTCCAGGGGACACGACTGCCGGCTTCACATTAAGACTTTGCCAAGTGTGACTGACATCATGCATACTATAGTCATGCACCCCTGGGGATTACCCTGCCTTTACTACTGAATTTATAAATATTAATGTTACAACACTAAATAGTGCTCCATTTTGTGAAATTTGTATTCAGGGAGGTGTTTGAAACATTAATTAGAATCTTAAATCAAATACCTTTGATAGAATTTGCTTCATTATTTTAAAACGAAGTTACTGGGATGATGTATGCACTTAAATTCCGTTGTTCTCGGGTCTGTTACGCCACAAGAGGGCAAAAGAAAGAAAACAGAAAACAATCAAATGGATTTGAATTACAGAATTATTGCTTCTTGGATTATTGTAGTCACATCTGTGTAACACTGTAGATCACTCCAGTTCTGTACAGAGATACTGTAGTGTGATGGTAATGGTATGCTGAATTGCTTTTTCAAACAACTAAAATGACTGGAAATAGCCAACAGAGAATTATTTGATAAGAAAGTGCATTTAATGATTTATGTTGAACTTTAAACAGAGGGCCGGGGGGACACGGGGCAGGTGTGCAGATTTCCCAGCTCCACAAGGTGGTAGTGTGGCATTTCTGCAGACCTGTGCCGCTTCCAGAAACTGGCGCGTGGGTGTCTGGCTTGAGCAACAACCTCTTGCAGACCACAGAGAAGTACATTGTAGCCCCCCATAAATCAGCTTCAGGGTGCTCTTTTGTCAGAATCTAGAGAGCGGCAAGCAAAAGGTTTTTAAAAAATCCAATGATGTACATGATGAATTTTCAGTATTGGGTTCGGTCAAAGAGGGTTTCAGACGTGGTGTGATGGAAGACTCCAGACTGCCACCTGGTACCAGGTCTCCTTCCTGCCGGAGTTGTTGAATTTGCATGTTTTAAGACCCCTATGTGTTGTTCGGGGAACGTTGTAGCCAACCAATACAAGTGCTCTGAAGTGCACCGCTTTATAGCAGCTGTCGGCAAATAACAGGCTCCTCTGGAGAAGAGAGAACTGTGCTGAGTTTGCCTGAAAGTTGAGCCGCCCCTCAGTAAAGTACTAACTTGGCACTCTTTTCTCCTGCACTTCATTTTGCATTGTCCTGATACGGAGATTGTTTTATTAGTATTGATCGGGACAAAGTTTCAGCTGCCTCCTTCCTACTGGCTCCAGTGAGAAAAGAAAAGCGCATTTCACGCAGAAGGTAATAACCAGAGTAGAGAGTCTCTGCTGTATGATTCCGAATGAATGCATTCCTATTTTTTATTAACTAGAGTACTACATCTCTGAAAATATTAAGGGAACCTTTAAATACCACCTCAGACCTTTCCTATCTCACTCAGTTCAAAGCCATCCACGTCCCAGGGTGGATAAATAAATATTTGAATGCTTTTAACTGTGGGTATTACGAAGAAATTATTCATTGTTGTTTTTTTAACAGTACCTTCTCTGATGATGATTCTTTTGAAATGTTTATACAGAATATTCCAATGAAAATTAGGAGAGAAATATGCCACATCTGAAATAAGAATGTAATAGCCGTACACTGTTTTTTCCTACAGCATATTTATTCACTGCCTAGATGTGATCGCTGTGAACAGCTGGATTGTATATAGTGTCTTGAAGACAGAAAAGATCTCTTGAAATGATTACACTCCATTTCCAGGATAAATACAATTATTTTTCATACACAGTACAAACTCTAAATCTGCAACTTTTTATAAAGCTGACTGGGAAACCCAAGATAAATGTGATTACCTTAAGCAGGTAAATAATATTTATTTTAAACATTGCACACATTGTACTATAAATGAATTAAAATAAGTACCAAACTCAGAATTGTATTATAATTGCAATTTATTACCACCTTTAAATGGAACAGACTATTCTGAATTATTAATTGCAACCATTTCTCTTCCTAGTGGAACCCCATGCAGGCTCTTTGGCAGTAAAGGATAGCTCTGTGTTTGGGTTCTATTACAGGAGAACATGCATATTTAAAGGTAAAAGAAAATTACTTGCAGGTTTTTAAGCAAAATGTAGCTTTAAGCAAAACGGCACGGTTTCATCCAGTTTGAGTTCAGAAAGACCTGCTTTCTACCTTTACAGTACCAGGGCCTGATAGTACTTCCACAGAAACTCCTTTAACCCAAATTACAGGTTTACACTAAAAATGATTCTTCATTATACTTGCAAAACATCTCAGTAAATGTAAATGTTTTTAAAATTTCATTTTATCCAGGATTCTGCATTTGAGGCTTCTTGCTTCGTTGATGATGCTAATTGAGAAGTTTTCATTTTTGGTGATGGTCTGGAGACCCAGGTGTACAAAAGGGAATTTACTGGGATGATCTGAGTGAAGCGCCTGGCTCAAGGATGTGACAACAGCACTACAGACTTGCACACGAACACAGTTCCACTCTTCTGTCAAACACCTGCCCCTCTAGCTCTGCACATTTCCTTTTCATTCTGTAAAATAATCTGGAGCCAGGCTGTCAATAAGGATGCATACACAGACGCATACTTCCAGGTAGTCAATATTGAGTTGTCTGACAATGCTGGATCAGCTCCAAAGGACACGTGGAGAATGATAAACAATTAAAACAATCGTGAAAGCAATGTCCTCTGAGGCATCCCCTGGCTGGTTGCTCACAGGGAAAGATGACAGGTTCTCCAGGTTTCCTCTGTACTCGCTCCAGAAAGACGGCGGGAAGAGAGGATCCGTTCAGCTCCTGCACAGCCGCAGTGGACCAAGACAACAGGAGGGTGAGAGGGGCGGCAGTGGCCCTCGAAGTGCCACATCAGAGCGAGCCGGCCGGCAGCGTGGATTAGTCTTCCTCCCTGCCCTCGGACTCCTGTGGGCTTGGGCTTCCTTCCGTCTGCTCTTAGTGACCACAGCAATAGCTTGTGTCTAATGGCTCAAGCAAAATTGTCCACAATACTGTCGACTCGCAGCTTTACGCAGTCGGCCCCGGAAAATAAAAAATATTGTGTAAATGCTCTATTTTCTGGATAATGCATCAAGCACTAGCTTAGGGAAGGTAGTTAGTGAGCCTATACAGACATCTTAACTACTTTTATTTACTTGAATTCACTGTTTTTACCCTGAGTCACCATAAGAGTCTGGGGGTTTTTGTATGAGGTATACAGCAAAATTTGACGATTTGCGTATTTGGCTTGACTTGCTACTCAAAACAGAAGCAAATCACTTTATTGGCCATATACAATTTCTTGCGTTAGGAATTCGTCTTTTCACATACCCCAGCTTGCTCTCCATGAGACACAGGCACACAGACAGGGAGAGAAGCTTGGGGTCAGAGCGCAGGGTCAGCCATTTATACAGCACCCCTGGAGTAGTTGGGGGTTGAGGGCCTTGCTCAGGGGCCCAACGGAGTAGGATTCCTCTGCAGCCGCGGGATACGAACCAGCAACCTTCCAGCCACAGGCGCAGATCCTGAGCCACAGTGCCCACACTCCACCCTGACCCTAACCATTGAGTAAGTTACAAGTTGACTATTCAAAATGAGGCCTGACTAACCCATCATACAATTTTCACAAATATCCCTTGACTTAAATTCTGCACTTTTAGCTATATATTGTATCCCACCACTGTTTGCCTTTTCAATTGCTAACCCACATTGACTACAACATGTAAATGATTTTTCAACTTAAGCAGCTGCTTCTTACTCAATACAAAATGGGAAACACTTAGTTTGCTGTTGCTAACTGCATGGAAAACCCTGCGCTGTGTTAAACTTCAGCTGTCAGGTGCCTGCAGTGTGTGTCATGGCCTTTATCAGATGACACCACAGTGTAATTCTTCCCCTGCGCGCATTTCATACACAAGTGCTATTTCTGACCCACGACCCAACCCAGGATACCAAAGATACAGTTACCTGCCAGAGGGAATTCAAAGTCACTTCAGTGGCGCGGGAAGGGACATCGACAGTCGTTTGACCCTGGGAGACTTGTTACTGCCACATACAAGGCAAACGGTTCCACTGGCTTTAATCAGTGAAAGAGAAAGCAGAAGTGCAAGATCATCCCAACATGAGGACACGAGGGCGGTCACTGTCCATCCAGCCTCCATCCCTGCCCCCCTCGCAGCACAACCAGCTGGCCGGACCCAACAGCCCTGTGTGGCGTCCCAACGACAAAATCGTCGGACGAGTAGAGACCACCAGAGGGACCGCTTGAACGCTGCGGTGGCTGTGGCCACGAGCATGAGTGGGCATCACGACGGACCCACAGCGTCGGCCGGACCGCAGGAGTGCAGTGACCTGCCCACTGGCCCCTGGCCTCCTCCTGACACTCCCTCACCTGTGACCTCTCAGTCCTCAGCTGCGGCTCAGACACTCCTGTTGCACCGAGGAGTTTTTAACACTTCGCTGAGTAACGCAATTCCCATTCACTGGAAAAGCACATGGCAGTGGTGTCTACCTTACTGCTTTGTATCCAGACTAATTGTACATCCTTAATTTTCCAACTGCTTTACCCAATTTAGGCTCGCAGGGGAGTCCGAGCCTGTCCCAGGAAGAAACAGGCAGGATACACCCCAGACGGGATGCCAGTCCATCGCAGTTGACTAATTGCACTGTATGCTGTTGTTCCAGCGTTCTTGCACTTGCCTTTATTGCAATTTTACCTAATTACTTTTATTGTACTTGTTTGTAACTGTTGTCTGTTGTTTCCTTGGTGCCACTGCTTAACATAAAACCTTGTGAACACTGTAGTAAATCTCTCTGGATAAGGACATCGGCTACACAAGTAGGAATATAAAGCATTTGCAAGGATGACAACCCCCAGTGTTGGTGAAAGGTTGGGATAAGTCCTGACTCTGTGTTCCCTTTGGTGATGGTAAAGCATAAAAACGTTATGGAAACCAATGAAAAGCTCAATGAGATCTGACTAAAGGAACAACAGAATTTTTCTGGTCGCACAATGGAGTAGGTGAAGCTATTCACACCATCTTTAGCTGTTGGTGTCAAGTTGTTGATCATAATCTCACTTTACATGATTAAGCTGATGGCATCTAATAATAATTAATAATTGCTTACACTTATATAGCGCTTTTCTGGACACTCCACTCAAAGCGCTTTACAGGTAATGGACTCCCCTCCACCCCCACCAGTGTGCAGCCCCACCTGGATGATGCGACGGCAGCCATAATGCGCCAGAACGCTCACCACACATCAGCTCTCAGTGGAGAGGAGTGATGAAGCCAGTTCAGAGATTATTAGTTATTAGGAGGCCATGATTGGTAAAGGCCAGGGGGAAATTTGGTCAGGACACTCGGCTAACACCACTCCTCATTTTGAAACACCCTGGAATTTGTAATGCCCACAGAGAGTCAAAACCTTGGTTTTACTTATCAGAGCAATGGACTTTTTTTACAGTATGGTGTCCCTGTCACTATACTGGCACATTAGGACCCACACAGACCGCAGGGTGAGCGCCCCCTGCTGGCCTCACTAACACCTCTTCCAGCAGCAGCCTTAGCTTTCCCACGAGGTCTCCCCTCCAGGTACTGGCCAGGCTCACACCTGCTGAGCGGCAGTGCCAGCGGTGAGCTGCAGGGTGCTTCACTTCGCATATCAGCTACACCAACAACATCAGTGTTTCATTCTGTAGAATAGGTCTTGTCTCTACATGGGGGTAGAGCCATTCATGACAGCTTCAAAGTGAGATTCGAGTTCTGCACTTGCCCCCTTTCTCTCCAGATATTAGTCCAAATGCACCTCTCCACTGGAAAGTGTGCAGATGCAAACACCCACATCTGCCACGCCAAATAACTTCACTGATTTGCTTTACATTTTAAATGAAAACCCATCCATGTGAACTTGATTTACTGTCTGTGTCATGCTATGAGCAGGCCTGCGTTTAAGCTAATGGACATACCAGCTATTAATGCCTTACACTGGGTACCGGACCTGAATGTGCCATGTAGCTCATACCACTTCAGACTTGGGGCTCGTCGGAAACTTAATTCCTATCAAGAAAGTGATGCCACATCTAAAACATACAAAGACAATTAATAGGTTTATTCCATGCTGGAAAAAAAGAAGAAAGAGAACACAAAGTTTCGGCCATGGAGCCGTGGAGCTCTATACAAAGACAATGATTTGTTCTCTACGAACTCTTGCCACATGTTTATTTTGACTCTCTGGTTGTATTTCTAAACTGTTCCAGGGCTTCATAGAGAGAGCTTCGGGACTTAAAATTAGTCTGCAAGTCAGAATCTGGTTGGATTCAATAACCCAAGCGGCACATAATCCAGTTTCCTTATCATGGCTCCAATACCATGATTGCAGTTCTGAACATCAGACTGGAGCCTGCAGGCCAAATTTACAGTGCAAATGTTATCATTCAGATGACACTTTAAACAGGCTTTATCAATATATAGTCATTCAAGGTTTATGAGGTTTGATAAAAATGCCACTTGCTAAGCAGGGTCATTACAAACTGTTGCCGTTCGTTTTACAGTTCGTGTATGCATTGCACAAACAAGCCCAAGGGTGGAAATGAAACCTGTATGCCAAGCACATCTGTCAGGAGCGCACGCAAATCTCTCTGTTAAACACCTTATTGATTTTTTTTTTTGCTGGAGTTGACCTACCTTCTAGTTAAAATTGGAAAAAAAATAGTTTATTGAAAGATACAGTCATTATTGCAGAATCTTATCTTCTTATTATCTTTAAAACTGCTGGTTATCATAATTGCTTATTTAATAATTCTATAAACCTCTCTGAGCTCAACCTTTGCTTGGCAGTAAAATAGTCCTCCTGTTTTTAATTCAGAGATTTCAGCTTTGCTACATGTGCATATACCTGTAGTATCACACATGTGACAGTACAGACTGATACTGTACCGTTAGATTATAGAGTATGAATGCTTGTTACACATTTTGTTCAACGAAATGTATTCAGTGAAGTTTATAAAGAAGTTTATTTTTCTATAAAAACTTCTTTATACTGTAGTATTTCTTATTGAACATGCACCTTAATGCAGAACATGCAAAAATACCTCACTTGACGGCTGGTTTCTCTGTAAAGAGCAGCTTGGGGAAGCTTAGAACAACGTTTCTCCAGTTCACACGTTACAGGACTTGAAAGCTGAATGATTTGAATTCCAAAATGACCCGTCTGTCAGTCACTTGGAGTAAGCAGCCTTCTGTGTTAACGTTATGACCTAATATTATCATAAAAAGATTTCATTTAGCAGCGAAGAAGGCAATTTGCTTTCCAAAGTGTCAGTTTGTGTACTTAAAAACTCGGTGAGCATCTGAGAATTCTGCACTACCTGCAACTTTTCTAACCACTTGGTCCTGCAGTGCTTTCTCCACAGACGGACAGGAATAAAGGCTGCATGTTCCTAATTTAATTACCATACCAGAGAACATGATAAAAGGCAAACAGAGTGACACACCGGAAATGAGTCTGCCAGTCAGGTCACAACCCTCCCAACCCCGTTGGATTCAATAACCCACGAGGCACATAATCCATACTCTTATCACAGCGTCAATAACATGATTGCAGTTTTCACATGGAGGCCTTAGGAAATTTTTCCTAGATGTGGAATGTTTTTGAACATAAATACACTGTATGTGGTTTGCTGATGGAGGCCAGTGGATTCTTCTGTTTCCTGGGATGTACACTGTACAAAGACCCTGCAGTCTCAGGCAGTAGTACTATTTACCCAGAGAGTGGTGGGAGTGTGGAACACGCTGCCCAGCCATGCTGTTGCAGCTGATACCCTGACTTCTTTCGAGAGACAGGTGGAAGAGATCTTTAGATCATTCAACTCCTGAGTACCAGACTGGCTAGAGGGACCTCCTCTCGTTTGTAAACTTTCTTATTTTCTTTGTTATCATGTGCAGTTTTACAAGATGATTTTATAAGTAATTTAAAATTTGTAAAGAATGTCAGCATATTCTTTTCTGATGGCTTTACTTTGGAATTTAATAAGGGAAGCTCATTTCATATCCCCGTCTTACAGCTCAAGGGTTTGGAGGCAAGTTCACAGTCACAAGGAGCTAAATAAAATAACGCCAGTGACAGAAATGAAAAATGTCTTTCTGTTAAGTGTTCACTTGATTATATTGGCATATTTAGTAACCATTAACATTCAGGTATCTTAAAATACAATTCTTAACGGAACGTGGTCTGTGGTTCTTGAAATTTGTTTAAAACCGAACCCAGCATTTACATAACATGTTTAACTATTGCAGAATATCATTCCTCCCTGAAACTCCAAATGGAATTTCTGCTGGACAGTAAATTTCCAGCCTCTCTTTTTGGAATATGCCAAGGACTTTTCAAAAAAGTATGGCTCATACCCACAGAAATGCAGGGAGAATGTCATGCTCCTGCAGTTGCTCTCTGGCCAGAACACTGAGCACTGAAATATTTGTGGATCATATATTGATTAGGGTACAACCCCTTGGCTGTAAAAATGCGATAAAGAAGTTAGATATTAACTTTTCCTGGGGTCAATTGTTTGTTTCACATGGGCTTGATAAAAGGCACAAAAGGCAGGCTAATAATGGACTCTGGAATATTGATTTTTCTTTTTTCTCTTTTTTTTTAAAGAAACTCTTTGACGTTTTTTTTCCAGATGATATGGCAACACTCAAATTCATTCTTTTCAAGGTCAGAATCCACAGTGTGGAGCTCAGCCCAGATGCTCTGCTTTTTTTCCCTTCGCTCCTTTGTTTCTTTTTCCACTGCTGGGACCTCGGAATGTTAGAAGAGAAGAATGTTGTACCAGCCTTAGCCTTTGGCTTATACGCCAAAGTGTAAGTGTGAAAGTACTGAATGTGGTCCGGAATTATTTAGCTGTAGTGGGCGATTATGGTGAACTGTATCACAAAGTAACCAACACTTTCTCTTGTGGCTATAGCAAAAAATTTCAGGGCTCAGGGCAGTTCTGATCCTGCAGGCTAATGCACAGATCTTTCAGTTAGCCACCGATTCACACCTCTTCAAAATGGACCATTTGACCAGTTATCTAAAAATAAGGTTTCGTTAACTCATTAACACCAGAAGCACAGGACCTGTGGTTCCAGGCACTGCAGCTGCTCAGTACAAGCTGAATTCACTGAGCTTGCCGAGCACAGCGAGGTTTCATTCAACAGTATCCAGGGAAACAGGAGAAAAGAGGAGGATCGGATGTCTGTTTCAACTCATCTAGGTTCTGGCGACTCATCTGATGATGCCTCTGAAACTCATTCTGTGAACACAGGGTGGCATTAAGGAGCAAGGCTCAATGAAAAAACATTCAGTGCAGGAATGGGCACCCTTCTGAAAAGCAAATGGTGCTTTTACTTGCAAATTGAGTTTGCATCAGATATTCTGATTCTATGCTGCGTACTTTTATTAACAGTATGAAAAACCTACTACCTAAGCGTGCATAAATTAGTATCCTGACGTATTGGCTGCTACATTGTATAGGCTACTGTACTAATCTCTAACATTGCATGATTTATGGGGGCGTGTAAAGTGAACTCACTCATTATTCAGCAGTGTAGCTAATGAACCCAGGAATCTGAATGCAAGAACCATTCAGAAACTTTTAAACAATGAAAAGCAACCTGTCCAGGTGTATAGTTGGAATAACAGGCCAGCACTAATAAAAAGGAATGGACATTAATTTGTGGTATTAATGGACTAAAGAAGATGTTTAAAGGCAGTTGGCTGGACACAGAAGCATGATTAAAACATTGAAAGAAAAAAGTTCTTCACAGGATCTCAAGGCACAAGAAAAGAGAGAGCTCGTAGAAAACGGAAAGATGAAATTCAGAAGTGTGCAGGAGAGACAGAGGTGAAACGACAGCGATCGGATCTTTTTTTTTTTTTGCAAAATACATGTTCTCATAACATGCACTAGGATTGTTAGTCTCATGTATAAAACACTTAAGTACATCAAAACAAAGGCACCTTTCACGGTGTTATATCACTTCTGATTAAATTGTAGCAGTGTAAGTGAGAGTTGACGAGAGAACTCTGCGCTTGGTGGGGCTGCTGGGGGCCCTGTTAGCATGTAAGAAAGGGGCTCAGGCCTGCTGCCCAGAGCCTAGCAGCTCGGGGGCCTGAGCAGGGCCAGCGAGCTGCAGAGCCTCAGCCTGCTCTGAGGGCAAAGGCCGCGGAGCTGCTGATAACACACTGGGGTAGGCAGGTGCGCAGAGGAGCACAAACAGTGAAAAGGTTCCTCAAAGGGCCTACAGGGCATTGCTTCCTACAATACAGCATTATCGAGTCAGGAAAGCTATGGATCTTGAGTGAAGAAAAGTCTTTTTTGGTGCTGGATGTTTTGAAAAAAAATGTGCTTCATCTTCTACATCTTTCCCCATCGGAAATAACAGCAAGAAATACCTGAAGGAGCTGTTTATACTGTCTGCATTTTCCTCTTGCTCACTTCAGTTCTCTCTGCCCTGATTGGATGTATGATTTAGCAGTTATTACAAATTTCTTTGGTTGCTAAAGCAACATGAATATGCATCCACTTACACGCCCATCTAACAGCTTTATCAGGTATGGGCTTGTAGAGGAGCCAGAGTCTATCCCAGCAAGCAACAGGCACAAGGCAGGATACACCCCGGACGGGACACCAGTCCATCATACCAGGGCCAATTAACCCACCATTATCAAGTAGGTGGCTGCATCAGCATGAGTAGACTGCAAAGAAACAAGTAAAGCCTTATTCCATGCCAAAAGGAAAAGAAAAGAGAATGTTTTGGCTGAGAAGCCTTCAGCTGTGCCTCCTTCACCTGAAGAAAGCTCCACAGCCGAAACAGTGCATCTCTTTTCTTTTTAGCATAGAATAAACCACTACCTGTTCCTTTACAACCCACCGCCATGTCTTTTGAACTGTAGGAGGAAACCAGAGCACCCAGAAAAAAACACAAATGCAGGGAGTTCACACAAACGGCACCTGTGCTGGAACTGAACACAGAGCCCCAGCAATGTAAACCACTGGGCAACCCAAACCCCTTTATACAGAGGGCTGTTTTCCTGGAGCACTCAGAATGTAGAAGGATACTGCTTCCTCAAAGATACTACAGCATGACTCCATGTAGAATTTGAACCAATTATCTTCAGTTATAAATCTAAAGCCCTGGCTACCCCACTGCAGTGTAGCAGCTGTTATTTCTGAACAAATTATTGCAGCACTTACAAGGCAAACTTCTTATTCAAACAGGAGCCCTGCACGTGAAGTAAAACACCAGGAAGTGTTGTGGGGGAATCAAATCAATGGAACACCAGCCTAAAATGACAACTGAAGAAGGCAACTGCATGACCAAAATATCCACCTCGGTCTCACTGCCAAGAAATCTTTCCACGAGCTTATCTATACAGAGATAATACACATAACTGTAACTGGTGTATAAATTATACCCATTTCGCCCATCGCCTAGTGCTCATATCTTTCAGACCAAGGCACTCATTTCTAAAACTCTGCTTTGTCTTGTCTGTGGTACTGGATGGCAGAATGTCACGCATCAGAAAGCGAATTCCCTCTGTGTATGCACTGTCAGCATTTCAGCCTCAGTCGTCTCAGAATTCTTTTCCAATTATTACACTCGGGCTGCCTGTTCATACCATGACGAATGACGTGAGACTCCTGAGGGAAGGGGTTCTGCTTGCAGAAGAATGTCTGCCTTATAAACCTGCTTAGCCTCACCTAGTGTTTCGTTGGGTCATTAATGCAAAGCAGCCATTCCTGGTTAATGATCTCGAGCTGCCATATCTCTGTCTCTTTGAAAAGGTGGCAGTGATGAATAGAGCCGGTAACACCATGGGAGGTCACTCCTCTCTATCTGGAATGAAGTTTGTTTAAGGCTGGAGCCGCTAATTGTTTGTGAATCCCAGGTTTGCTGCTTTCAGTCAGGCCTGAGATCCCTGGACACCCAGAGCGAGTCGGAATACGGCGTGCTGGAGCAGGGGCACAGACCTCCTCAGTGTCCGGAGCTCTGCAGGTCACACCCCATTAGACCCAGAGATTGTGGGACACGTCACCCTCACCTTAACACACGGTTAACGACATGCCGCCGGAGTTCAGAAGGTGGAGGCAATGGCCGATTTGTGGCTGAAGATTCTCCATGAAATACAAACCCTGGACATTTTAAGTCCACATGTCGACGGATTTTGAGGTCCCGAGACACCTTTTGCTTGTCAGGATTGTATTGGGACATTCATTCGTATAAAAGTTCCACATTTTTGTCATCGGGATACTTCGAATTCATTGCCAAAATTTAGCTAAATGTGAAGGAAAACCTCCCAGTGATTGCAAAAGTGGGTGGCTTATACTGTACATTCTAAGAACCAAATGTTTTATCTTTGTATCATTTTTACCTAGTTTCTGATTGTCACTGCCCTACATAAGCCTCTGAAACCAGGATAAAAATGGATTGTAAAAAAAAAACCTTATACTGTGTCTTTGGACACATGGAATTGATTTTCTTACTTCTAAAGGAGGTGCGTAGACCATACTTACTTACATAATTGCATTCATGCGATACTGTTGTTCATCTGACAGCTCTTTAATTTAACATGCAGAAAGGAGGTTATTGCCATCTCCTATAAACCAACTGCATCCAAATGCACCATGCTAATCGCATAGAATCACAAGGGGAAGCTGAAGGAGAGATGTGTCCCCCGTGTCAAACATCTCTGCTCTGTACCCTGACCATCCCCTGTACGCCCTGGCCCATAGCCAGGCTGAGCTCTCTCTGGGTGGTCTCGGCCTTGCTTCGTCTACCTCCTCCTCAGCAGGGCCTGCGGAGGTATAGGGTGATTGAGCAGCTAGAGGTGACTTGGTTTCAGAAGGCTGTTGGACAGGAGTGTAAGAGTGCAGCTTTAGATGGAAGGGCTGTTGGCTCACATCCTGATGTTGTGTCCTGGAGCTCCTCTTTCATAGTAGTAGTAATAATAAAATAATAATAATAATAATAATAATAATAATAATAATTGCTTACACTTATATAGCGCTTTTCTGGACACTCCACTCAAAGCGCTTTACAGGTAATGGGGACTCCCCTCCACCACCACCAATGTGCAGCCCCAGCCATAGTGCGCCAGAACACTCACCACACACCAGCTCTCAGTGGGGAGGTGCTGCAATAAAGGCCCAGCTGTAGAACTGTGTCTCCGTTTCAACAATTGAATCACACGTTTGCTGCCAATTGACTGGCCTGCTGGAATAAAAAAGAAAGTACTGCAGCAGGATTTCAGCAAGGTTAGTTGGTGCCTTTTCTTCCTCACTCCGCCTTCTTATCTATTGGACAGAAAGTACTGTACCTAGCAATAACCACTCCATCAATTAACTGACTCACAATGTGTGGAAAACAAATGTTTTTATTCCATAACTGCTACATTTACACCACTAGGTTCTCCTTTTGTCAGTGGTGAATTACTGAGTTTTAAAAATATTTTTTTGGGTTCAAGAGAATGAGATGGTATTCTTATTTTTTCTTCCGAGTTCTTTATTACTTTTGCAAAATAGTACAATGGCTAAACTGTTTTATGAGTGACGGAGTCTCCAGCAATGTAAATACAACTGACTTCCATTTGGAAGAGTTTGGAATCGGAATAAAGAAATGCTTTCATTCAGCTTGACCCAGTAGTACGTAAACAATCTGTTTATTGGCAGCAAGTCCTCCAGAGAGTAAAAACCCAAGAGACAGGACTTGGTATCGCTTTGCCATGAAAGAGGAGTCCCTACACTCTGGGATCCCTGGAGAGGGGAGATTAATAAGCCTGCTGGCGAGAGTGACTGCGGAGCAGCACCGGGCAGCAGGTCACAGGAGGGTCAGGTTGACCTGGGCTTGAACACTCCTGCTGTATTTACCCAGGGAGAGTGCAAGCAGGGAGCAGGAGACTGGCCGGGCCTGCAGGTGGCTGATAGGAGCGGTTCTGCCTCAGTGTGGGATTACAAGGACACCGTTAAAACGGAGAGGTGGCGTCTGACCTTGGGAACATGTTTTGAAAGGAGCGCAGGGGATAGAAAAAAGTCGCAGAGACTCAGAATACACTAAGAATCATGGGGCACCGTGCTCCCGTTTGATAAAAGCATCAAAAACGTTGTACGACAAATGTTCCAGAAGACCTTTTTATGCCTAGTTTATTGTGAATTTAAGAAGTTACAAAGCTAGAAAAATACGTTGTTTTTCTTTCTTTTTTTGTGGTGGAAGCTCTTACTCTTTGGCAAAATAGTACAGTGTCTAAATCAATCAAATTCATTTTGTTTTTCAATTTCGTCAAGTGCTTCACTCCATAGAAAAAGATCAAAAATGACCTAAACACCATTTTGGCCAAAGGGGCTTTTAGAAGGTCATCGATTACAGTTCCAAGTTACCTCTGTAAGGGATTACAGTACTTCTTCCAGTCGATAAGAAGTTGCTTTTAAGAGGTAATGTATTACTCTACATAGTAACATTGCACACATAACTTCAACTGATTTTTAAAAATCATCATTATCTACCAATCCCTTGTTAATTTGAATAAATAATCAATATTCTGAATTTTGCACAAGCATCACATACCCTGTAAATGTGCAGTCAGTAGTCATCACGAAACCACATGGAACTTTTCTAAATCTCAATACATCTAAGAATGGAAAAAATGCAATATGTAGGAAAATGCCTTCTGAATCTCACACCTTGATGTCATTCACAGCTGCAGGCCATGGGTTTCAAACTTGCATCCTTCAGTCTTCTTGATTTGTTCCAGCTGAATTCTGAATCGCAAGCTACTTCCTTTCATTGTTCTGTTTGAGAAAATGTTTAAATTTGACTTAAGCTCTTAAAAAGAAGAGTGGGAATTGTAGTTGGTTTGAACCCCCTACCGGCTGCTGAGATTCAGACCTGCCCTGATTCAGTAGGTCAGCTGGAATGTAACCAACTGGGCCTTGGCAGAAAAAAAAGCCAACACTCACTTGGGGTTTCGATTGGTACATTGTGTCAAACCTTATTATTCTCATCAAATATCTCCTTTTATCTGTTCACGATAGGTTGTTAAGAGCCGTTTAGACAAAAGCAAGGGAGCAAACGCTTTTGAAAAGTTCAGGAGAGACTGCATAAAGTTCTGTAGGCTGGAGCTCTTGGAACAACTCTTGAAGTATTTTTAAATCAAGAAGTAAATACAGCGACATTTAAACCACAAGTCTAAATAACAAGCTGATCAATTGAATTGGCACTGGTGACTGACAGCTCAGTTGGAAAGCAAACCTGCTGACTCCCCCAAGACCAGGAAATAATTAATCAGTGTTGTCCATGAAGCCAAAGGTGACAGAAAAGCCCAGTAATGGCTCCTGTCCGAACCACATATAGGAGGAACAATGTCTGACAAAGAACCCAGTACTTGGAGACCAAATAATGTCTGATTGTGGAGGCGAAGAGCTCTGTGACCGAATTACATGCCAAAAAATCCCTGCTCAACCTTCTAAAGCTAAAAACCACAGATAGAACATGCACACGGATGTTTAGCAAACTGAACTCGTGAAAAGGAAATGTAAAGGTCTAATACAGTAAACTTTATGAGCATTTCCAAACTTAACAGCAAGAGAGTTTCAGACATGCTGCTCCAGAGAGTAACGCGTGAGCAAGGGTGACAAACCAGAATCTGTAAAAAGGGGATTGAATGAGGAACTCTGTGCCAAAGGACCTAAAAAAAAACAGATTTCAAGAAGCATGTTCACCCTTTCGTTCCTTCTTTAAGTGTTGATGATTGTGCAGGATAGACAGTACAATCTCAACAATCCCCTGAGCTCCTAGAATACATGGGGCTGAGAGATGTAAAACCCTGTGCAACCCTCTAGAAACCATGTGGCATAATTCATTACACCTCTATAGTACTTTTCTAGACACTCCACTCAAAACGTTTTACAGGTAATGGGGAATCCGACTACTGCCACCAATGTGATGATGCAACGGCAACCATAGTGGGCCAGTACACTCACCACACAGCTATCAGTGGGGAGGACAGCAGAGTGATGAAGCCAGTTAATTGATGGGGATTATAAGGAGGCCATGATTGCTAAAAGGCCATGGGGAAATTTGGCAAAGACACCAGGGTAACATCCCTACTCTTTTCGAGAAACACCCTGTGATTTTTTTTAATGATCACAGAGAGTCAAGACCACAGTTTTACATCTCATCTGAAGGGTGGTGCATTTTTTACAGCATAGTGTCCCCCTCACTATACTGGGGCATTAGGACCCACACAGACCGCAGGGTGAGCGCCCCCTACTGGCCCCACCGACACCTCTTCCAGCAGCAGCCTCAGCTTTCCCAGGAGGTCTCCCATCCAGGTACTGGCCAGGCTCACACCTGCTGAGCTTCAGTGGGCTGCCAGATGTGAGCTGCTGCGGGCTCCCCCACCTGCTTATCTCACTGAAGTACCAGTAGGTTGACCGCAGAAGAGCACACTGGCGATTGTTCAGCACTACCATGTGTAGATGTTATAGAAGACAATGTAGTTGTGCCAAGATGTCACTTGTAGGTTGAGTTAGTTCCACATCGACCAGACGTAACTTCCAACTGCTGCAGGGTGGAGATGTGAGAAGATCATGATGAAGTTAAATTCTGTGATGTTAAACATGGTTTTGTCGTCCATGCAGAAGCTAATAGAACACACTAAGTTTGCTGTAAGGGGATGGTTAGGTTGAGGTTTAGGATTCAGTCTTTTCAAAAGAACAGTAAAAGATGTCTCTATAGTACAGTTGGTTAAACAGAATATGTAATGTGTTTTTTCTCTGTGGGAGAAAATGTACAGCACATATATTAAGTATGTCTTCCTTAGCGTTTGCACAGGATTGTCAAAACTCACAGAACGATTCCAATTTACAAAAGGTCAGATATGGTCCCATGTTAAAACATCTTCTCAGTCAGCACAATCCTGCTGAGCCGAAGCAACTAAAGGGATTAGATCCCTCAAATACCTGTGTTGTTACGCTTTACTGAGTAACAGCAAACAGACACACCGGCTACTGTTGTAACATCTCACCCCATTGTTCCCAGGTGACAGTCCTTTGAAGTGTTAAAGAAGTGAATGAAAAGCTGGGTTTGTTTTTCTTGTAAACATTTGCAAACAATTGGCCATGCTTTTTCCAACAGGTGCTGCTAAGGTTAATAGTTTATGAAGCTTAACCCCCAAAGAGTCAAACTAAGAGTGTAGTAGTTCAGGTGGGTAGCTGCGTCAGCATGCGTAGGCTGCAAAGGAACAAGTAATAGGTTTATTCCTGCTGAAAAAAAGAAGAGAGAAAACAATGTTTCGGTCGTGGAGCCTTCTTCAGGTGTGCCACACCATAGCCGAAACATTGCGTTTTCTCTTCTTTTTTTCAGCATGGAATAAACCTATTACTTGTTCCTTTGCAAACTCTAAGAGTTGTTAAAAATGCTAATGAAGGCAGTCTTAGAAAGTTCTCTGCCATTAAAATTTCTTAACTTTTAGAAATGCCTTAAAGTCATATTTTAAGACCATATCCAGTGTGATTAAATTATTTTCACAACGTTCTAGAGATACCTGTATGTTATTGGTAAAAATAACAAAACAAAATATCAAGTGGCAAGCGGTTTGCACTCTGTCTGGCAGAGCTTTTAAACTCAAAGCCTAAAAATTATTTTGTTGAATAGATACCTAAAAATTTAAAAGGTATAAAAACAGCAGTTATGCAATAAAACACTGTTTGCAGTTTGAAGTGGCATTTCAGGTGAACAAAAACATTACTCGAGACTTTGAAGTTGCATACAAGACCTTACAAAACCTAGAAGGTTTGCTCCTTGCAGTGATTCACATAAATATGCTTTTCCCCCCATTTCTCAGAGTACTGCAGTCTTGAAACGGCATGTACTCACCACTATCTGGTACTATGGGGGAAAAGGCAAACATCAATGACCAAAAGGCTGCCAGCCAAGCTTGATTGAATTGATTTATTGATTGATCATTCTGTCCATCCAGTACACACACTGTTGTTTGATGAGCACATGTCTCTTCATCTTACGAATCTTCTCATAGCTGTATGCTCTTGTACGGTTTTTGTGCTGTACATGTTCTCACACAGAGCGTGTTCCACAACATACTTATTTTTCCTTTTGTTATTACTTAGTATGTTTGTAATGTACTGTCTACATTGTGTGGCGTTGTCAGCTGTACTGTGCATGTCCAGAGAGATCAGCGTCGATATGAATTCCAACGTACATGTACATATGGCACGAAACTCCTCTACTCTACTCTTGTGAATGCGTGTTATACAGCCTTCCTGCTTCCCTTGTGAGACTCGTTATACTATATGTTGTCCTGATCAATAAGCTACTGGCAACCAATCACGCAAGATGGGTCCTCTAATTTGTTCCATTTCTTGTGTTCTTATATCCTAAACTCAGAACTCAGGAACAGTGAAAGGCAGCTGTCGTCCACAATAAAGACAAAGTAGGTAGAAAAATTATGGCACAACTCATTTTGACCGTTTAAAAATGTAGGACAATCTATCTCTGTGCAAATCTTATTCAATTCTGTTAGTTCTGTGCCAGAACCATTAACCATTAACCAGGTTTTTCAGTACCTTCCCACTGTGCGCTAGTTCAAAATGTGGAGCGGGCTATGGTGGGGTCTTTCAAGTCCAGTAACATCCAAAGTCTTACAATCTGAAGAGCACAACAGACAAATATAATGCTTTTAGGTTTATGCAGATTCTTTGCATGCATAAATCACAGATACACCCCCTCGCAGACACAGTGGAAAGAATCCTACTCATGCTGTGATATTTTAAGCTTTAATATCATGCTGGGGTTGTGCGAGTTTCAAGCATAAGGTCTCCCATCCTTTCCTGCTTTGCTCAGAAAACAAAACTGCACTCCCCCACTTGCCCACATATCTCACTGCGAGCCGACAGCTCGCCTGTGTTGGATCCAAATGGGAAAAAAAAGTCAATCCTGTCCCACTTCTTCATTCAGGAAGGCCTTAAAAACATTTGCTCCAAATGATTTGATTGATATCGCGATTAAATGGGCCGGGCCATTTGCAAACCTGAACCAAAACAATCCATTCCAAGATAAAGAGACTGGAATGCAGATTTTGTCCGCAACGTTATTTTCTTTTAAGAAAGACTTTTCTTTAAAAAACAAACCCGTTTAGTTCTAGATCACAGTGCCATTTTATCAGAGCATTCATTCGTCGCTGTGTGCAGCGTGTTCTTGTTTTCCATAAACATTGACACTGGTACCAGGCAGACTGGCCCTGGCACCCCCAGTATATAGCTAAGGCTATCAAAACAGGAGCGAGCAGTTGTGTGTCTGGGGGAGGAGAGGAGTCTGGGCTGACAATCACTTATTCCACTTCCCTGTGGAGAAGCAGAAACCTGGGATTTCATCCAGGGCTAGAAGCTCGAACCCGATTCACTTGTTGGAAAGAAGTGAAAATCCCCAAAGGGGCCATCCCTAGTTTTTAATGACATCAGTCTACCGACAGCTGTGACAAAGGGAGCCACAGGGTTCATGCTCAAATGATCTTTAATCATTTATTAATATTGGTATTGAAGGAGGGGAAAATATTTTTAATTATTCCCATTAATGTTAATAACAGACTCCCACCCAAGTAGAATTTAGACTGGATTTTAGTTGTTTTTTTTTGCTCATGACCAAGGCACTGAACGCTCTCCTCCAAGTTATCTTAAGGTCTTATTGCACGAATACAGTCCAGCTCTTAATCTGGGAACTACTCTACCCAGATCAGGCTCCACACAGGGGGTGATACAGTTGTCTCACGTGCAGCATCATTTGTGCCCAAATCCTCTAGAATCTCTATGACCATCAACATTCTGAAGTCTTGCTTAAAGGCCTCACTGTAACTTGTGATGTAGAATTTCCTTTTACACTTGGTGTTTCTAGGTCAGTTTGCCATGCTTTTCTTTACTTATTCCTATCCCTTTTGTTCATCTCCTATTTTTATGAACTGTTTTTTTTCCTTCTAAAAATGTTAGAAGCTACTATTAATTAAGGAACAAGTAATAGGTTTATTCCCTGTTGGAGAGAGAAGAAAGAAAACAATGTTTCGGCTGTGGAGCCTTCGTTAGGTGTAAGAAGGATAGGACAGTTGGAAAAAACTTATTACTTGTTCCTTTGCAGCCTACGCATGCTGGTGCAGCTACCCACCTGAACTATTAATTATGCTGAATAAATCAAGTGCTGTACAAAACAAACTTTGAGTTTCTCAAAAATAGCATTATTATTAATGATTAAATCATTTGTATTCATATTACAAAGATGTGGCAGGATGATGGATAGCAGTCGCTATCTGTGTGGAGTTTGCATGTTCTCCCAGAGTTCACATGGGTTTCCTCTGGGGGCTCTGGTTTCTTCCCAACTGACTTACTGTCAGTAGTTGAGATTCATGCCATCTGCTGCTTCAATAAAGCCATCATTCAGGATCCCAGCCATCCCGGCCACAAACAATTCTCCCCCTGCACTCTGGCAAGTGGTACCGCACTGTTAAAGCGCAGACCACTAGACTCAAGAACAGCTTCTACCCCACTGCAGTGCACATCCTCAACAGCTAACGGTGCAGTGTCTCTGAATTCAACTCACCTCTGCTCTCTGCACTTATGACTTGGTTACCATATTTATTGTTCTGGTTGTTTGTCTGTACATACGGTCACTACTGCCCACATTGTGTGGTATTGCCTGCTGTACTGTGCACATCCTGAGAGATCAGCATGAGTAAGAATCCCACTGTACATGGAGATATGGCAAATAAAACCTGCACTCAAAGACTGCTGTTGCCCTCCCCTCCTCCTGAGGCAGAGCTAGTAGAAGAGCCCTAACATCTGTCTGTTTATCTCCCGTTACTCAGTGAGAATTAGCCCCTGCTGCTTAGGGGTTTAAGTAAATTTTGCACCTACTGCATCTTCATACTGCACACATGAAATTCAGCAAGAGCACATGCATTTCTCATTGGTGCTTTCTGACACCTCTGTTGAGTGAAAGTGTGAAAAATGACAGGTATTATGTGCTATACGTATAAAAAAGAGAAGGAGTAACAAATGAGAATTCTCTCAAAATAGCTGCATTTTAAAAAGCACCAACAATTACTGGACTTGCTAAATGCCTCTCACTAATTGTTCTGTGTGCTCCCCAACTCGCTCAGCTCCCCCAGAATAACTATTGCTTTTCCTCTCCACATTTTCTCTGCTGTTTGATGCCCTCAGACAGCCTCTCCTCATCCATTGCCATAGACACCATCTTCTGCTTAAGTTATTATAATGATAAGTAGTAGTAGTAGTAGTAGTAGTAGTAGTAGTAGTAGTAGTAGTAGTATCACTAATACTATGAGTATAGATCTCCCAGCTCTGCGTAATTCCCTGACCCCTAAAAACAACAGCGTTAATACCAGTTCCGCCTTCTCCCTGTGCTACACCACCATCAGTCGTGATCTACGTTGGATCAAAGTGACGGGAGGAAACTCTTGGCTCATGAAAGCTCACATTTCTATTGCCGCCAAGATCATGGCAATCGATCTTGGCCAGTCTTCAGTCTGTGCTGGTGAAATGCTTGCAGGTGCTGTAGCCTTCATCTCCTGCACAATCCCTCTCCGGCTTCAGATTCGCCGTGCGCCACCACTTACAGTGCAATCGGTACTCCATGCTTGATTTTGCCATCGGCCCTTATGAGACTCTTTGCTCCCATTACTGCCTTCGCTTGTCCAGCTCCATGTCTCTCGATGTTCTGAAGCCTACCTTGTCTAAACCACCCCAGCAGCCCAGAGCTTGCGCCCCTCACACCCTTGAACTCTGAAGGGATTCCTTTACCCTCTTTGGGATTCTGTCAGCTTTGTCCCTACTTGCAGACTGCCGTACCCTCAGCCATGAGTTACCAAAAGTAAGATGTTTATTTGGCATTTCTGCTAGGTATACAGCATGCTAATGGAATTATAAATACACTACAATCAATGCACGATTAGATCAACGAGGCAGTGCAGCACACAAAATTAAAAAAACTCTAGCATTATTCTTTAAACTTATTTATATCTGAACACTGTAGCACAGAAAGCTGTTGTGTGGCTAGTTCATCGTCATCCAGAAAGTAATGGCAGCATGCCTGCAAATTCTCAGTGATAGTTAATGCAGTTTTAGATGCTACATTTCCTGCCTTGATCATGACCTGTTAAAGCTAGCTGTTTAGCAAAAATGAATTTGTACATGGATTTTTTTCTAAAAAAAATTAAATGTGGGCTGGGCCAGTAATATCACTGGGAAGATTTTGTTTCTCAGAAAAGAGCAAATGCAATTAATGTTATCACACACTTAAGCTGGCACCAAGCTGCCTTAAAACAGAGATCATGCATTAAATGCTGAAATGTCAGTGTGAACTGAGAAACAAACATCCCAATATTTTCTATGGCAGGAGGATGCTGTGCTGTGCTGTGGGGTTAAGTATTGACCTATACTAGTGGTTGTATTTGCAGGAATGAGAGATTTGGCACAAAAGGACTTAATGAAGACCAGTTTTTAAACTGCTGCAATGTAACTTTTGGATAGCTACTCTTCAAAATCCTGCTGTAAAATACAAAGCCAGAAATAGCCTTAAAGGTAAATAGCCATTTACCTTTTGCTTTATCATTTCCAGTGAATATATTTGTGTGTATACAGTATGTATAGAATGGAGAGCTGCATCACAGAGGTGGCGTGGGGAGCTGTATCTGCATACAGGCTGCAAAGGAGCAAGTAGAGCTTGATTCCACACAAAAATTAAAAATAAAGAACATTTCAGCTGTGGACTGCATTGTAGAATAGTGTCTCCCTACTGGGAAGCTTACTGGCTAGAAAAACTAACAATTTTCAGTCTCCAGTTTTATCCATGTCTTGTCTCAGTAAAACCACCAAAAAAATCATTAACTCACAGTCTTTTGTTCTTCGCTCAGCAACTTCCCTGATTTTTCACCACAGGGTGTCTGCCTTCTGTGCTTTAGACAGCAGACCATAGCTCTTCCTTCCTGCTTTTAAACTGTCACCTGACCAATTGCCTTCTGGCATCTGGTCAGGTGACTGAGGGCAGCCGCTCCTTCCCCACAGCCTTCTGGGAAATCTTGTCTGAACCTGCTGCCCTCTTGCAAGTGCTACACAAAATGGGTAACGTTGAGCTTGAGGAGGCTTTTAGGTATTCAAGTTGACACACCTGATGTGGAGAAGCACAGAGAAACAAAATTGCAGAATGCAAAGGTTTATTCCACACTGACAAGAGAAGAAAAGAAAGCCTTCTTCGGGAGTCAAAATGTTAAGATATATGGTTAAAATTAGAATTTGAATTGAGGGATGCTATGTTATAATTGCACAATGTATTAGTAAAATCTCATTTATAATACTGAGCACAATGTTGGTTTTGCTGTAACCCTATCTGTGGATGTTACTGTACTTGAGCTTCCATTTAAATTGAAAACCTGGGGGGTGATATTTGATTCAGGCTTGACATTCGACCCACATGTGCAGCATATTGTCAAAACATCTTTCACCTCAGAAATACCGCCAGACTACACCCTATGTTATCACTAACTGTGGCTGAAAAGTTGATCAACACATTTGTCTTCTCAAGAATTGACTACTGTAACGCTCTACTTGTTGGGGTTTCTAAATCCACATTGAACAAACTCCAGAATGTTCAAAATTCGGCAGCCAGAATCCTGACCAGGTCTTGTGCAAGTGAGTCCCTGCACTGGCTTCCTGCCAGGTTTTGTGTCGACTTCAAAATCCTCATGCTCACCTATGAGGCTCTGCATGGCTTGGCACCTCAGTACCTGTCTGAACTGCTATCGCCCCACTCCTCACCACACAACCTTCGCTCTTCTCATTCTGGTCTCCTAACTGTCCCCCAAGCTTGTCTACGTTGTATGGGTGACAGGGCCTTCTCCTGTTATACTCCAAAGCTCTGGAACTCTCTCCCCAAGGATATCAGAGAGTCTTCTCTCTAACTTCTCTAAACTCCAAATCCAGACTCAAAACCTTCTTCTTTAGAAGAGCCTTTACTTAACTGGTTCTGTTCTTTTCCCCTCTGCTCCTGCTGTACTTACTGTAGGAGCACCATTTATTGTCTCCTCCAACTATGTATTCTCATCATGCATATCTTATGTATTTATTTTTGTTTTTGTTGTCGTTCTGTAAAGAGCTTTGAGAAGCCACCTTTAAAGGTGCTATATAAAATAATGTTTACTACTATTCCATATCATAAAATGCTGCTCTGGATTCAGTCCAGAGAAGGGCAACCAGATACGTTCTTGGGTTCTATTCAGATTTTTACACTGACAGATTAAAGGAACTGAACACTTTTAGTCTTGAACAAAGCCTATAAATGGATCTGATCCAGGTATTCAAAATCCTCCAAGACATTGACTTTGTCAACCCAAGAGCCTTCTTTAGAACAAAGAGTGATACAAGTTTCAATGCATTTTCGCACTAGGGGAGCTACAAGCTAGTGTCAGGGCCTGGGACACTATAGTCAGGTTCAGTGCACAAGCTCCTCAAAACACATTCGCAAGTCTAGAGGTGCAAAGAACACAGGCAATCGACTACTGAGCAGTGGAGATATGTAATATGGTTATATGAATGAATCCTCATTTTCCTCACTATTTTCTCCACAAACTCCATTAATGAGAATTCTTTTTGTGCTTTGAATCTGCAGTTCAGTTCAGTTTGTTTTGAACGGAACACACCTTCTTGAAACTAACCGAAAATCTTCACACTTGGAAACAGCAGGTGTGCCCATGTTGATCTCCTGCTGTCAAAAGTAAAAAGAGCTGGATGTCATTAAAAAATAATACATCAGGGAAAATGCAGGGTACAGGTTTATTTTCTTCCTCGTAACTCATGTCTTTTTAGAAACTCTAGCAAACCTTTAATATCATATTCCCACCATAAGTAAATAGTTCCATACAAACAGTGAGGCCAGAGCTATTGCGCAGCCTGGTACAGTACACTGGAGCTGAAGCTGCACAAAGGAGCAGGTATGATTTGACTGTTTGATAGAAGCCTGATAAAACATAATTGCAATGTGTAGAATGCATGGTTTTATTTAAACAAAGCCATGGTCACGCAACACCACCTTTTTCAATTTCCCTATTGTAGATGTTTTCATGCTGTTGAAAGTTGAGAGCTCAAAAACCTGATGTTAACATGCGTGTTAAGCTGATACGTACTGTCTGTAAATTGGAAACAGCAGAGTATTAGAAAGATAAGATTGACGTAGAGTTGTACATTGATTGTAAGCCAATCAGAAGACATAGAATCAGATAGTAATACACCTTCATCACATAACCACAAATCCGTTTTGTGTGGATTGTTGATGGTGGTCAGACAATGCAGATTTTTTGTCCATGCATTTAAAAAAGATTACATTTTCGAGGACGTTGTTTAATAAGCACAGGAGTGCCCTAAAACCAAACATTAGAGAACTACCTTGTCATACTGAAGGATCATTAGAATCCACAAAGTTGCACAATTACAGAAATTAAAATGAAGAACAGACAGCTCTAAGAAACAGGCAACAAAGGTTCTCAGTTTCTGTTTAATTAAAAACAACTCTAACGGATGTCAAAAGCCAGCCACTTTTCCCAACGGTAACATTATTAAACAAACAAGAAAAAGTTAATTCCACTCTAAAAACACAGTGCTAGAGCATCATGTTTCTTCTTCCTATTTTTCAGAATGGGTTTAACCTTTACTTGCTGCTCTGCAGACAACGCACACTGATGCTGCTCCCCACTCAAACATTATTAAATGAAGCAGTTCAGGTGGGGAGCTGCGCCAGCATGCGTAGGCTGCAAAGGAACAAGTAACAGGTTTATTCCAGGCTGAAAAAAAGAAGAAGAAAGAAAACAGAACGTTTCGGCCGTGGAGCCTTCTTCAGGTGTGAGCGTGAGGTGAGCTGTGAGGTGTGAGCTCACACCTGGAGAAGGCTCCACGGCCGAAACGTTGTGTTTTCTCTCTTCTCTTTTCATCATGGCATAAACCTATTACTTGTTCCATTATTAAGTGAAGCCCAGTGAAGTCAGTGCAGCTGTGTAGGAGCAGAAGAAGACTGTTGGAGCGCGGGGCCTGATGGCTTGTCTGCCTCTGTTCTCCCCAGGCAGCCTGCAGTACAGGAGATCCCCCTCCTCACCGAACCAGGGAACCCCCCTGACTGCTTCTGTTTATTTCTATTGTGTTCACGTGTCTATAGCTCACAATAATGGCATTCCTTATTGTGTTGAGTATTAATTATAGATATACTTCACATTTAAATTAAGAATTAAGTCATTAAATAAGTTAAGTTGTCTCATAAAGTTGTCAGTTAAATACATCATAATTACATAGATACAATGAAATGCGCAGGTATTTCATTTTTTGTGAACGGAGGGAGTATTAGAGAATGTGAATGAGAAAATGTAAGGGCTCTTGTGGTGTTCCTGTCTTCTCTCTTGAGCTTTCTTCAGCTCCATTGTTTACCGAAAACAAAGCCCCTCCCACTTCACGCCCCTATGATGTCACACCTTAGTGACCTTGACTGCCAAGCAGTTTTCCCTGCATATGCAAGAATAATGTTATCAAGTTTCTCTTTTATTGATCATGGAAAAACTTGCAGACCTTGCTTTTTAGCTTATTTTTGAAGGGAAAACAAACGGCTCAAAGAATTGCCTGACCTTGATAAACCAGTGTTTGGACCAGCTGTGGTTCTGGAGCCCACAGTCAAGGTTGGGAAAAGAGGCCCTGGCTCTTGAGAGAACAGCAGCTCTGTGTATAACCCTGTGTCATGGCTTTACTTCTTAAAGACGACCGTAAAAATCTAAAGAAAACTAAAAACAAAAAACTATACAGCCTTCATTACAGTCAACCAGTATGAAATTTATTTGATCATAAATCACACCCGACTCGCACCCAAAGAAGGATCCACAGCCAAAACTTTGTGTCTCTTTTGTTCTCTTTTCAGCATGGAATAAACCTTTACCTGTTCCTTTGCAATTTATTTTATGTTATTTAAATTCTAGATGTTTTTTTTTTTAAATCACAATTTCCAGGGAGAAAATACTGGATTATCTATAGTCATATTTTTTCCTCATGATTCATGAAGTTGATTAAAAGTAGTAGGTACCCAAAGATATTTCAAATGAGTTTCAAAAAGCCTTTTTTTATATCTTGTTTAGTGTACTGTCCTTGAAAATACTTCAAGACTTGGAAAATACAAGTTTTTAATTTTGTACAGCATGTTTAAAGAAAGACTCTGGGCTGCTTTGGCACATAACAGGAGAAAGTGTCTTTCTTATAATGATTGGATGAAAGGGTGTTTAAGGAGAAATACTGCCCATCAAGGAATTCTAGGTATCTGTTGCCATGATAGCTGCAGAAATTCAAGCTGAGAAAAATGTCCATTTATTACAGCAGCTGAATGCATTTCTTGCTGGACTGAAAAGTCAGAAGATAACTGTTTTAGCCAACAGAACAGAGCCTCAGGCAACACAAATGTTTCAAACGATTTAAAGTTCTTATTTAACAAACGTACACAGTTTAGCTGTGTTACATAATTCTAAACATCTGATATGAATGATATGAACTGATTTCCTTTTAAATTCTGTCATTTAAAAATGTTTTAAAAGAACTGTGCTCAGCCCTCTCTCTTCGATTGTGTATACTGTATATATACAGTATATTCATGCACTTTTAAAATAATTAATGTGAATGATTACATTATTCTTCCTATTCTTATTTTAAAGTTGCAAATGTAGAAAAAAAAGCATTGGAATATTATTTTTTGTGTAAAGTGATTTTTAGAAGTGTTAAAAGGTATTTTAAAAAATCCCCTCCGAACAAAACTGTAGAAAAGTACACAGGTCTACCCAATAAGGAAAAAATAGAAACTACAAAGACAGTCAGTTTGATTTATTGCTTGAGTAAAATCACTTCACTGATTGCAGGGGACAAAGAACTCTTCCAGCAGTCAACAAGAAAACGATATAAGCGCCACAACAAACAATATCAACATCAGTGCTCATGAAGACCTTATTCCCTTAGTTCTCAAAACAGCCTTCAATGAAAAACGTTCTTGTCACAATGCCCCTCTTATTTTGTGCCCTGACATACACACTTGTTCAATTAGGTCTAAAGATAAGAGGTTGTTATTGTTACAATTGTTCATTTAAAAGGGTATTTAAAGTGCAGGAGTCTAATCCCTGCCCTTTCATGTAAGAGATCACAGGGCGTAACTCTAGTCCCATTTGAGAGATATGTGTTTTGCTGTCCAAGTCTGGTGCACTACAAACTGAGGGGAGACAACAGGATACAATTAGAAAATGAAGCAATATTTCTGTACAGCTGTGAGCAAACATTCCCACAATGAATGCTGCTGACCTGCAAGAATCTATCCTCAATAAATGCCCAAATTATCTCTCCCAAACCAAACAAGAAAAAAATATTAAGATTTATTTCTCTATTACAATGGAAAAGAAAATACCCATTTGATCTATAACATCTTAAGAGTATGAGTTTTGCATTATTGTTATATTCAGAAAATAATTTTCTTTCTAATTTCTCGGAGCCCAGATATCATACATGAGTAAAAAGGTGAAATACTTTTTTTTAAACTGAAAAAAGCAAGTTAGTTGAGTTATAGTTTCCCCAATTTGTATTGTTAAAAATGCTCTAACAAGGTTTCCATTGTTTTTTTTCAAGGGCTGCAAGAGGCACAAAAGGAGTTTGTACAAAAGTTGACTCAGATAGAGTAAGTTTCAGTACCGGTCTGGGGTTCCCAGAAAGGTCGTGCCAGTTTGTTCTTGATGCAGCTATCCTGATTAAGACCAAGAGCTACAACACTGCAAATATTCGTTAGCTTTAAAGAGCATAAGAGTAGGGGTGGCTCTGTGGCTCAGGATCTCGCCTGTGGGTGGAAGGTTGCCGGTTTGTATCTCGTGGCCGGCAGAGGAATCCTACTCCGTTGGGCCCCTGATCTGTATGAATGTCTGACCTTGTGCTCTGACCTCTAGCTTCTCTCTCCCTGTCTGTGTGTCTCATGGAGAGCAAGCTGGGGTATGTGAAAATACAAATTTCTAATACAAGAAATTGTATACGGCCAATAAAGCCATCTTATAAATCCACATTAAATTGCCTGTTTTGTGTTTGTCTTAAACTTCACTGCAATTTAAATTCAGTCTGCGGTATCAAGACCTTGACTAAGAAGCCATTCTGCATATCACAAGGCCTCACATCTGCAAGTACCGGACCATCCCTCCACTCTTTTTATAAACTGTGACATCATAAACACCAAGGCTGTCCTGTTCATTGGCGCTCTACACAGCTGATTCAGGCAAAATGACAAAGTGTACTGAAAACTTGACCTTCTTTTCAGACAAAACATAGAGACAATTTAACAGGATGAAGGTATCGCAAACATAAAATGGAAACAATAACAGCTCCTTGGAAAATGAACATCATCAAACTTTTAGAGACAGAAGTATACACCATCTTCGCTCACGAACGTCATGTCAGAAGGTGAAATAGTTCTGCAGGTTGAGTAAATATGACACAGATTTCTTACGACATAAAGCACTGTGACAGCATATTAGCATAAAAATAAAATATATAAAAAGGAAAAAAGACATCCCCTAAAACAGGCAGGGAACACAATAAGACTAGATTATTATCTAACAGAAATGTCAGGTAGTGTTTCAGTTAGGCTTGTTGGATGATGTGAAATTGTATAGACCTGTCGACCACCAAAGATGATCTCAGAAGACAAATCGTATGCACAATACCTCTTAGTACGATATTTCAAAAGCATAATAATAATAGTAGTAGTAGTAGTAATAATTGTATCTATTTATTAACAATAAACATTTTGTATTTGTTTACATGACATACTTTAAGAACACATGGCATTATCCTTCAACTTGCTTAAAACCAGCTAATCCAAAATTCTGCAGTTTATCGGGGGGCCTAGTCAGCATTTGCCCAGTTCTTATCTCGGATAGCCTTTTAGACAATTGATTTTTACACTGAAGTATCTGCATGATTTAAGTTGTGCAGCTCCTGATATAGGCTTATCTGAATTTCTTCTCCACCTGAATCCTTTGCCAGGGTAATGAATAGCCCACAGGCTTGTCTGTTTGCCAGAATTTAGTATTGTCCTGCAAAAGTGACAATGCAGTGGGGTTATGAAACTCCCAGTGATGACAAATAACCAAACAATAATGTTAATCCGTAAGACACCCATTGCAAATCAACTTAGAGGCCAGGCAAAGCAGGCCTAAAAGCTTCCTGTAGGTACCTGTGCATGCCAGACTCCACGTCTGTTGCATTAAGGAGCACTGTGAAATAATTCCAGATACATTTTCACATCTATTCTCTTTGATTCTCTCTACTGTTCAAGTTACCAATAAGTTATTAATTATGGTTTATCAGAACAATTAAGACACAAGGTCAATGTGAGATGCTGTATATGCCTATGCATAAAAGTTTTTTGCGGTACAATAGTTACAGAAAATACAGTTATAATTAGAGATTACGCACTGCAATACATCAAGCAAATTTAACAACTAATGCATGGTACTGAAAACAAATCCCCATTTTTTGTTATTATTTAGTGAGCTAATATTTTGCAGTGAGTTCTTTCTCTGAATTAGTATTGTAAGGTAATATGGTTGCACACATCAGTTGTCAGAAATAAAGTGGAAATCCCACTTGAGAGGCTTCTGTGCAAACAGATTTATTAGTTTATAATTACTGACAGTTATATTCCCTGCATAAGGAACGGCATATTTGAATGGAGTCATTTTCAATCAGTTGAGTACCCTGATACACTCGTGTCATTGTCTTTTTCTTGTTACTCAACAAGCCCAACAGGACAAAACAACCTCCTGTCATAAAGGACATTTTGAGACCCCACGCACCAGATTCTGGGTGGGAAATCTTGGACTGTGAAAATCACTGTTGACACTGGTTAATATATATATTGCATATATGTATATACAAATATAGTGAACCCTTGAGAAAGAGCAGAACACATTTTATAAGCCTATAAATCGTACCTGCTATAAACCTTCTAACTGGAAGATTTGTGTTAATTCTGTTGCAGAGAGGAATTATTGCCTCGTCTCAGGACACAGCAGGTTATGCAGCTACATGCCAGGAAACCAAAGGGAATTTCTCAAACTGTCCAAATGACAAAGGTTACTTTTACACCTGCCTGCATAGTTTAATCATCTACCACCGCAGGCCTGTGTGTAAAAAGAGTGGTATGCAAACAGGGCCCTTGTCGACTCGGGTATAACCTGGACAGTATGGAGGAGCAGCATCACATATAAAATTTTACAGCACCTTTCATAAAAGATGTGCAAATAGGTCTTTTAACGTTTTTTTTTTAATTAAAAGGACGGTTTCAGGAAACACAGGAAACAACTCTTGTAAAAGTTCACAATAGATCTTAAAATTGAATTAAAAAGGGAGGACAACAAGACAGGGATCTCTGATTCCTTGAACTGCAGTATTCGTGACGTAAACAGCTTGTAAATAATTTGATTAAATAATTGAAATTAAGAAAAATAGAATTAATATTATTCAAATACTAGTAAAACCAAGTTGGGCCAAAGACCAATCTTACGTACACCAAGTCATATTTCATTAGGGGGGTTCGATCCTTATGAGTGCTACAGAGGGAAGTTTCAGAGTTGTCTGGTTTGCCTCTCCTAGCTGTGAGAAAGGCAGCCTGGGCATAGGGGTGAGGCTGGGTGAACCCCCTCTCACTTTCACAGGAATGAGCCAGGGAGCAGCTGCAGGGGTGGAGGGATGAGAGAGACGTGCAAAGAGGAATCCAGATGACGAGCTGTATGCACATAGGACAGAAGAAAGGTAAACTGAGGATCTACTCTTTCCCTAAAACCTCTGTTGTTTTTTTAAGAACAAACAATCTGTTACGAAGGATAAAAATATAAATATTAATTGCTCTGGATGGTTCACAAATCTTACAAGCAGAATGTAAATAGCCATCTATTTCCACTTCACTGTACCAGGCTCATAAACATGACATGGCTACAATTTGAACAGTGAAACATGGCAGTTATATGGAACAAGTAAAGGTTTATTCCATGCTGAAAGAGAAGAAAAGAAACAAAACATTTCAGCTGTGGAGCCTTCTTCAGCCTTCTCAACACCAGGGAATAAACCTTTGCCTGTTCCTTTGCAGGCTACGCCTGCTGACGCAGCTCCCTACTCGAACTACATGGCATTTCAATGTATCCTCCACGGCACACATTTCAGGATTACAGTGTTCGTTACTTCCTAAGTAATAATAATCTTTATTTTTTATAGCGCCTTTAAAGGTGGCTTCTCAAAGTGCTTGTTTTATTATTATTATTTTTTAATTCATGGTTCATTCCCAAAACTCTTAGCGTAAGAGTGTCTTAGATTAGAAAACCCGGGCGTTTTTAAGAAGAAGACTCCTTTGTCAATGCAAGTGTAAAGGCACTACAGAATAGGCTGATATTTTAGTGCAACGAATCAGAATGCAGGTGGAAATGCATGTTGTGTGTGATAGTGTGGGGGTGCATGTTTCTAGCATTGCCAGAAACCAAGCTGTTCTATGTTGTACATGATGTGCTCATGAGCAGGACTACCTCACTCGAGTTTTGTCTGAGGCTAGGGGCCACTGAATATACAGTACAGTAGAAATTGATGGTTTCTATAAGGGTTTCTAGCATTACAAAACACATTCTCACTTGCTCAGAATGTGCTTTCTGTCTCTGCAACGGCAGAATATTATTGTACTTTGAGCTTTTTAGCCCCAGTGCCTCAATCCTAATCCAGGTGTGTACCTGTGGCTCCTTTACTAACTGAGCCTTTAATCACCAGTGCTAACCAGCATCTGTAACAGATCTGCTTGCTGATTTAGATGTTTTTCTGCACTCAGTCCTTGGTATCAAAATTACCCAAATTAAAGTGTTTTTTTTCCCAACACTCAAAGCTTTATAAAGTTTCTCCTTAACTTAATTAAAACATTGCTCCTTTGGTAAATTGGTAAATTGGTCAATTGAACAGACACAGGTGGATTTACACTGTATCTGCTTTTCCTTCTGCTTAAGTCCAATTGGTTCTATTTCAGTGAGCACACCTGGCCAGAGGCAGTCCTGAAACCCAGCAGTCAGTAAAGAATCCATACCAGTTATGGATCTCCTTCAATTATTTTTTAAAAACTGGAAGCAAATATTAAAAAGGCCTGAAATAGAAAAGAAGTAGCCTGTGATTAAGAATATGGCTGGAAAAAAAACAAAGAGGTCACAGGGGTTGCCCAAGACCAGGACTGAGGACCAATGTCAAATGCTCACCTTTTGGATAAACCTGGATATAAACTTTAAGGTGTTTACAGTCACAGAATCTCCAATAAACACATCTGCCTTTGCAAAAGCAGATCAGTGTAACCTGAAAATTAATTCAGCTGAGGGACACAATATGAGCTAGTACCTTATATCTTTATTAAAGGGCATCACACAGCTTAGCGATCTCACACCCTAGCCCATGTACTTTTGAGGAAACCACCAGGGAAGACAAGGTAATAATCAAACCTTTGATATAGTTCATTTCTGAAATTAATTTAATTACAAGCAATTACAGTCATGGATAGCATTTAGCATGTGGTCCATTATCTGTAGAATTCATTTACATTTCACTCCTGTATGTTTAAAAGCACCTGCTCTTCTTTATTTATGTGTCTCAGGCCTCTTAAATCTGACTACTTGACATGCATTTTGTGTCTGCATTCTGTGTTCAGATTGAAATATAGTCATGCCAAGTGTGTCCTTCTCCTGACACGACATTCATGGTAACAGAGTTGTTCATGGGCATGTCTAAGCTATCAAAACCATTGAGAAATGTCCTGTTCTTCAGAACTGAGGGAATGAGAGATTGTTCATATCTCTTCTTAGCTGTGCTGAGGGGCTTTGGTGAGAAATCTATTTCACAATCACACCGATCCGTACTGTAACTTCACCTCTAAGAGTTCTTACTTGAGGATTGTAGACAGGTTAGAATGAACAGGAAGCTTGGAATCAACTGCTGTAATTACAGCATTCAGAGACACGGTAGGCAGCTAACTCTTAAGGAGCTCAACATCTGAATAAGTGTACTTTTTACAGCCACCATTTTCTTTGAAAGATATTCTAACCACAGAAATCAGACGATTCGCTCACCTCGGCGGTTTTTCTGAGGAAAAGCAGTTTGCAGCTGCAAGCCCTGTTGGTGGACCAGTAATAGAAACTCTACCCACTCTGGACCACAATTTCCAGTGCAGCGCCCCAGTATAGCGACTGGGCTGGGGACACAGCACTGTCAGCAGAGCTGTCCTACCTACGAAGTGTTAAACGGCGTCCTGATTATTTTATCATGGAAGATCCCATAGTGCTGCATGTGTTAATAGTGTCCTGTGGTGTCCTGTCTAGATATGGCTTTGGAGAGAGTTTCTCACCTCTCCACCTGACCCACTCTGCAGTGGGGATGCTGGTCCTCAAAGCCACCCATCTCCCAGACCCATGTGGCACAGTGGTGGGGAATGTTGGTCCCAGCCTATATGTGAAGCACTTTGGGACCCTATGGGTTGAAAAGCACTTTGCAATACCAGCAGTTACTGGTATTGCAATTAATTGATCATGTCTGCATCATGAAGGGATCGAGAGGTATTACAAGAGTCTGTGATCACTTCAAGATAGAAAATAAATTTCAAGGACATACCTAAATAATCAGGGGGAAATCCTCTCCAAATACAAGCTCCGTTTCTTTTCTTTTTTTAGTCTCCCAGGGGGTATGAATGGATTGATTCTAAACACTCCTGCTAAATGTCTGCACCACTGTCACATTTCCAGATTCCTCTTAGCATTTGCTGCCAGTAAACCACACTTATATAAACTTGCAAAATAATCACTTCTGAATCATTTCTTCTCATTTCGGATATACAGTACCTTGTAACTATGCCTCGTTTTATTCAGTCACTAATGATGGAAGCACATTTTTCACAAGTAAAGGATTTTTAAGCAAAACCTGAATGTTCAACCCGACTGAATACGTTTTTGGTGCAAGACGTTCAATGTCAACAAAAACTAAAAAAATCATTAGTATCATTGGAAGTAGGTGAATACCTTTGCAGGGCACTCTTAACCTGCATGATTCACATTAAAAACAAAGAGATTGCACTGCTTATATTTGCAAAATACAGCCGCCCTTTGATTCCAAGTGTCTGTTTAATGAAGTCCCTTACCTAACTGAGGTTCTTATTAGCTGGGCTGTAAACAAAGCAATCTTCAGCCAGTTCTCACATATTTCTACTATGCGTTATGCTGTTATTTTATTTCTTTTAACAGTTGTCACTCCAAAAAACTGCAAAGAATCTGCCATTTGTTTTGGTCAAAATGTAACATACATCACTCGTGCAAACAAAAAGAAGAGATTAACTATCCTTCGTGCAGAGTTGTTGGGTTTGTGTATGAGGAAAGCTTGAGAGTTCAAACATACTGAAGGTGCAATGAGGGAGTGGAAAGGTTTTAATGTAAAGATCGCACTCAGAACTGAATAATGAGGAGACTTTGCAGTTGACCCGAGTCACACTGGACAGAGTAGGAAGTAACTAACAATTCTTCCAAGCTAAGGCAAGGTAAGACATGACTCATTGAGGTTTGTTCCACCAAACTCCATTCTAACACAGGGCCCTGGAACTGACTGGATTTTTTTACTAAACACAGGTACAGAATGAGACTAAGACTGCAAGTAACTTTTTAGCAAAACTAAAGTATCACTTTAAATGAACTGGAAACTATACAGAGTAGAATTAATTATATATGATTTTACTGATGGCAGGGTAACTAGATGCACAGCCTTAAACCTAGAGGTGCAGTTGGAAACTTTGAATTGTGTGCTCTTGATATTGAATTTGGGTATTAGTAATCCAAAGAAACCATATTCGAAGCTTTGCTTAAAGTTAATTTTTCATGCCTGTAGTCATTAATATTTTAATGCAGGGGCTGAACTCTGAGCCAGTACAATCTGATTTATATTTTAGCAATAAATGTTAACAAACATGATTCTAAGTTACAAAATTACAGGGAACATCAATTAATTAAGCTGTTCTGCTGATTTATTCATAGGATACTAAAACGATCTCTGCTGAGGTCTACATTATTCTTTTTGCTGTCAGAAAGGCTTCAGTGTGGCAAGAAAGGAAAGTGGACTTTTAAAATGATATATTAACCATTCTTTACAACCATTTTTAGATAGGTAACATTTGTATGCTATGTGCTGTGCACTGAGTGACAAAACAAAGCAAACAGCGCAATCTTACTTTTACTAAGGGCTTAACTCTGAAATCATTTTCATTCTAATAAGACAATTAAAACCTACTTGGAACAGTGTTGTAGTGATCTGGAGTCTGTGGTTTGTTTCTTGTTGAAGTTAAATGTAAACTGGAGTGTCCAAAGTGTGAGCTTACAAAATCAAGGGTCTCTGTTACATATTTATATTACAAGGTGTAAAAATAATGAGCCGCTTTCACGATGTTTCCGTGAAGAAGGAGAAAATCACCCGTCTGTGGAATGCGATCTATAAACTGAAATCGGTAATAATCGGTTTTCTTTCAGCCTTCTTCGTGACTTGTTATGGATAAAACTTTATCGTGATGAAGTTAAGTCTGCAAAACGTGCATTTCTGCCGAGAGAAATAGCGCATGGAAATCACACCATGATTTTACCGTATCTGCAGAAGATTAACAATCACATAAAGCACAACAGAGACTAAGGTCACTCATTGCCTTTTCCCACTCTTCCAGGCTCTCGCATCTTTGTGACTGTAAGGCGTCCTAGGACAAACCTCAAAATATTTCTCAAGCCGCCCTTTTAAAGGTAATTTCTAGGAAGACTGGAAACGGCAATAGAAGTATATCTAGTCATGCACGTGTATAATATACCGAGAGAGATTGAAATGCAACTAAAGCTATTGGTTCTTATGTTCATTTAATGCATTTTTAATGCATCTGGGAATGTTTACTGTATGCATGGATGTTCACACACACTAATTTGTCAATTTGGCGTTATTGTTATAGTGTCCTGAATTACTTTTGATGCTTAGGAATTGTTCAGTGCCAGTTACCAAGATTTCGGCTGTCTTTTCACCCCACTTTAGCCTTTTTGGCATTTTATTACTGAAATTCCAGAAAATGTATGTGTTATTTTTTTATCGACAGTTCCCGGAAACGTGTAGGTGCTGGTGTAAATTAGTTCTGGGAAGGGCGGAAAGAGTCTCGAGCTAAATGAATACTAAAAGACAGTAAAAAATTATTTGAGAACTATCTTCTTCAGTATTACTTGAACCCTTGTTACCTAAGACTATTTAACATTCCAAACGCTTTATGGTATTTGTTAGAGGTTAACAGAAGACATGCAATAACTTCCGTAGTTCCTGACATTTGAATCAATGTCCTCAATAACCCGTGACAGTGGAATATTATACTGTGTTATTAGTTGCTTCTGACCAGTGTTAATCATTTAACTAATGATACGGAAAGGATTAAGACAGCACTAGGAACATGTTTTTTTCTTCTGAAAGCAGTTTCAGTGCCATTACAACAATAACGGAACAGAAATGTCACACGCCAGACTTCTATCTGGTGCTGTTGAAAATGTAGGCTTCGGTTGCGTCCCCGCCGGTATCACACGAATGAATGAACTCTTCACCGTGCTGCTTTTCTCAACTAATTGTTTTTCAAAAGGCCTACTTTCCGCGAGCTACAGAAAACCGAAGAAGCAGAAAAAAAACGTTTACACTTTACAGTAGAAACAGCAGGATGCACAAATGGATTTATTAAAGGGTTTTTAATAAATTTATTAAAGGGATTTATTAAAGGGTAAAGTACCAGCCCGGACTAGGAGGTCAAGACAGCATTGAGTTTAATGCTTGTGTGTGGTCATTAAGACTCATCCTCACTGAGCCGTCACCTTGCCGCAGGGAATCCCTTCTGTAACATACAGTGATGTGGGCTACTTCTTGTTCCTGAAACACAATCAACACCCAGACTCGCATCGGAGTGGGAGAACGTGCCCCGGCCTCGCCCGCAGCCCTCAGACAGGCGCACTGGGTTTCATTGAACTTCTCCCTAGCTGCTTCTAAATAAATCACCAATATGTGTGTCAAGTGTAAATATCCACGCAGCGGATCTACGAATCCCGTCTCGAACAAGGACGAGTGCGCTCTTTTCGCCTTTTTTCCCCGAATCCAATTAAATGTTTCCTGTGCGGCTGCGCTTCTCGTGCTGGAGGTCCTTCCCTCCTGCTGTAACACCGACTTGAACTCTGCAGAACCCTCTAGCCTGGAAAAGTGTTTCCTCTCCAAGCACCGAAACACTCTTATGTATTGCAGGCGTGTTTTTCAAATACATTTTGAGCAGTAAACGCGTATCGAATTTAATGTAAAATCCATTTCCTCGGATTGCTATTTCTGGAGCACCCCATAACCTCGATTCTTATCTTAAAATCAGCAATATTGCGGTTGGTTTAGAGACTGCAGCCTTTAATAAACAAGCAGACATCTGTACTGCCGGGTTTATTTCTTTTTTTCTTTTCTCTAACAGTCTATCTGTGAAAATTACAAGAACATTACATAAAACATTCCTTTGTAACTAATCTAATCAATACTCAGGCGCGGTTTTGACGAACAAGAGTCATACTCCAGAATTACTTTCAAATTTACATTCAATTTTCGCGTCTCTTTTGTAGGCCTCTTAGTGAAATTCGTTGAGGGCGTTAGTGTGGTGCTCCTTGCGTGCAGAAACACACAAATGTGTGCATGTTTCTGTCACTATTTTTGGAACCCCATTGACTCCTTCTTTTTCTTAACTTAGTATTCTATACTCCACCGAAATGAAACTCCTGAAAGACTGACACTAGAGCCGAGAGAGTATTTTTTGTGTTTTTAGATTTTTTTAAGACGCCATTTGGTTTATATAAAAAGTAATTTCCATTGCGGGAACGTCGCGTTGTCAGCTACTATTGACATTTTCTCATCCTTTGTGGCTACGCTGACAGTAATGCATGCCCTAAAACACTCTTTAATTAACATTGGAGACTGGGAGAAACCGCGGGCTTATAATACTCGATGGTTTTGGTCTGTCAAAACCCTAACCAAGATGTTAAGCTGCTTAGTGGAAAATACGAACGTTGGATCAAGTTATACCGGTAGGATTACTTCACGCAAATAGAAATTGATTTCCGAGCAAATTAATAAATAATTTACTTCTTCTATAATTTAAAGTAACTTTACCATTTAAAAAAAATTGCATATTTTTATTACTAATAATTAGATCAGTTTTAATTCGAGATATTAAGATCAAACTAAGGGCGAATGTGTGAATATAAAAACGAGACTCATCTGTGAAAGTAAGGATTCGGCATGATTTTTAAACTGGAGAGGAAGTAGACTGGAGATGCGTCAAAGAGGTGACTCCACCTGTCTCTCTGAATCGCTTACAAGCGGCTTATACGATCCCGACTAATGTATTTTGAATCCAGTGGTTTATATAGGTCCAGATTAATGACTAACCATGAAATAATTTGTTGAGAACAAATTGATACAATGTTTTCGATCCAAAATCCAAAAACGCATTTTGCAATAGCGCTTTGCAATAATTTGTTATAAGGGCTGTATGTCTGTCAACCCTTTTAGGTACTAAATTACCTTTCTGAAGCCCTTTTGGAGATCCCAGGTAGCCACAGCAAACCTTTCTAAAGGTTCCTCCTACGTACAATTAATCATTTTAAGAGCCACTGACAAAGTGGGCTCAGTCTTAAAACAATCACTGGTCATATCTGGGTGGGATAACATTAATGAAAACTTCGTTTGTTAACGAGTTGAAAGTCCCAGCATTTCTTATACTCGGACATATATTTTAAAACCGTGATAGAAAATAAACTCCCTTCTAGAAAAATATTTAGATCTAAGTGACTGTTACCGGATAGCCGGTTGGGGTTCTTGCGCCAAGTAAAACATTCTGCAATTCGGATCATTAAGAAAAACAAAAGCGTTAAGCACAATAATGGTTTTAGAGTAACAGAAATGTACTGCTTGTTAACATTTTTGTGCTATTTGTAGAATATATTTTAATTTCACAGTGTTTATTTTCAAAGAACGATTTCACCTGGTTGATCTGTATATATTTTTCTGGAAAAAAAAAACAGAAGGAAATGTTATGTTTCGTTTAGATCTAATGGGAAATAAAACATTACCACGAATTATATTGCTCTCTAGATATCTGAAATAACCTAATGCTCAAAAATAAGGAGAATGTATCGCGGAAATGTATCAGCTTCATCATCACACAATAAAACATCTACATTTCCAAACAAAATGCGTTTTGTTATACACAGACATTAACAAAACCCGATTGTGCCGGTCTTTTGATTTTTAAAAAAGTAAAGGACTAAGACTGACTTCGTTTCCAAACTATTTTATTAATAATTAGAGCCCTGCGCTTTTATCCTGAATGTTCTGTAAAAATGTTATGAAAATGTCAACAAAATAGATAATCGAATGATAAAAAATCCAGCTTTCCTAAAGCTTATTATATCACATGTCCGCCGTTCATTATTATTGGACATTTTAAGGAGTTTCTTATCCTCTGAAAACGAAACTGGCGTGCACGCTTGTTCTTCGATTGCAAGATTGAGAAAGGGGGGATCATATTTAACCAGGCTGAGCATGTTTCGGTTCGTCTCGTGAGCTAACCTTCTCGTCATTGGTCCCTGTGATAAAGTTCATACGGTTTCAATCATCTGAGGTTTAGCATCGGAATTAAAGTTTTGAACTTGGGATCCGGGACATTTTAGGGTCTTGAACTTTATCAGGTTGTGTGACTGCTAACACGAACAGAGGGTAACTGCCCTTAGTTCGTAAATCAAACCTGCAAGAGGATCACATTTAATAATAGAAATAAGTACAAAGTTAAGCAGGCAACTGACCTCTTAGACTTCTGTGTTTTAGGGCAAATTTATACATCGCTTTAAACCTGAAACGTTTTTTTTTTATTGCAAGTATCTTGTCATTCTCTTCTCGTATTCTAAAATGACAGAGGCAATTACAACATTTGTAGATCAGTATTTCTTCAATTTTATTTTGTGGTTTTTTCCTCCAGAGCAGATCTGTCTCTGTTGTTCACTAAAAGAGCTAGGCACTAATGCTCGAAGACAGCTTTCCTTTGTCTAAAGGAAATTCAAAGTCCCAGACAGAAAAAAAAATCTTTTGATACTTGGGTCGAGCCTGAGCCCCTGGGTTAGTGTCATTTTAGAGAAAGCATATTTTACAATCAGTTTTAGTCGTTATTCGGTTTTTTTTTTACTTGAAGTCACAAGATCTGCTTAAATGCACGTAAGTAAATAGACAGACTCGTTGTTCTGGAGCCTCATCAACAGAATCCAAACCTTCAGATCTCACTGACAGACAGTTCCTAGAGCAAGAGGCCAGGTCCGGCCAGCTCACTCCCAAGCGGTAGTGCACTTTTCAGTCTAGTCGCAAGGATGGGCAACTTCCGTAAGGAATCCTGGAGGAATTTCGGTTTATTATTTTCAACTGGAAAATGATTAATAGCTAAAAAAGAACCCGGGACCCTGCGACTTTGGGGGACTGACGTTGTGCTGTGCCGGACTGTGTTCTGGTGAGCTGAGCCGGGCCGCCCCGGGCTCTGTGGGTACTTGCGCGTTGCGGTAGGGGTGCGAGCATCGTCCCCGCAACACAGAGGGCCGACCGCTGCTTCTCAACACACAGCCATGAGCAGGGGACAGAGAGGAATTCAAGGGCGGACGTCGGATGGTGACGTCTTAAATTAAAGAAATATTATGGGATCGACGCAAATGATCTCATCAGCTGATCATTAATTTAAAAAAAAAGAAAATAATCTCCTATCGAAATGCAGCTGAGGACATTACAGGACTGTCTGGTTAAAACTCAGGGCTAAGGTCAATCAAAGTCTTGGCCTATGGCCATGGTCAGTACATTACAAAACCACAGACACGTCATTGTGTTTATGCGTCTTCGGAAAGGAACTGAACTTCTATGGGCCACCACCTCCGGGTGGGTTATAATTTTATTTCTAAGGCGTAACTGCGGCAAAGGCGGAGAAAAAAACTGGGCAGTAAATACAGTTCCCCTCTCAGACAACATGGACAACAGGTCCTGAAGGATATGTCGTTTGCCGACTTGAGAAGCAGGTCTTTCAAAATCTCTGAAGATTTTGGCAGCCTACCGGACAGAGATTCACCCACACACGATTCCCGTCTGCGGAGCGAGAAAGAACACCTTGACTTGTAGACAATAAACAAAAATAGTACTCTAAAACTACTCTGTGTTATCCTTGCAGTCCATACATACTCTATGTCTGACGTTCACTTGCACACAGTCTAACGTATTGGCAGTGGATTGTGCGGCGCTTAGATTTCTATATTTGGGGACTTAAGCTTTCAGTAAAGTGTCCTTTCCTCCGCTGTGGTCGTCCACAAGCGGAATGCCACGCTGCTTTCACAATGACATTACCAGCTCCCTCCCGCCAAAGGGAAAAGGCCAAAAATGCATCTGTCCTGTCGGACAATATCTTGACATATCAATCAGCAGACTGCGGGATTCCCCAAACTGAAACTTGTTTTTAGAACTGGTAGTTCTTAAAATACCCAAGGGTCTTTAGTTATTTACATCTCAGTATAGACGCGATCGTAGACTCGATATACTATCATATAGTAAACTCGATTCTGTTACAATGTCTAAAGTTAGTATATTGAAACTGCATTTTCTTTACAAAAAACAGTTTTTTTCGTTAAATACCTAACGTTTTCAATTCATGAAACAATGTAATAAATTATGTAAATATACGTTAGTGTAATTTATGTTTTTTTTCCGATAGTTTTCTTGCAATGGCAAAACGTTTTAAATCTGTTGAAGTAGCAGACAATTCGTTTAACTATTATTCTCACGCTGACTCAGTGTATTTGCAGATAGGCCAAAGTGTAACTTATCCCAGCACACAAATCAAGCGTATATACTTCTGGCGATTCCATCAATATATTCTTTTTGCCGAATTAAAATCATGATAAATGTTTCTCTTGGGATATAAAACAAAAATATATAATTTAATGCGGTGAATATTTTAAAGTAATTTATATAACATCAGGGGGAGATTATTCACTGGTCCTTTAATGAACTGTCATGTAAATATTCTGTCTTATCAGATACTGAACAACGAAATAACTTAATTTCGTGACATCGGTTGGAGTTTAATCGAAAATCCATTTTTGGCATTCGGGTATCAGAATACAAGACGCCTTGTACAGATAATCATTATCAATACAAATGTACATACAAGACTGCAACATTAAAATCTTTCAGTGCAACTAAACTAACACGGAATAAAGTTTAGTACCTTGATGTATTTGCAGGACACATAACCGTGTATGTAAGATAATTACAAAACAAAATATTTTAGTGTGATGATTATCAAATACAAAATGACGAGTTGGAATCTTAATAACTATACTGTACATGAATTCTTATTAAGCAATCGAATTGTATTACTCTTATTGGTGTTCAAAAAGCACAAAATAAATTGTTCTAAAAGCAATAGAACACAACACAGTGACACAGCACGGCGTATTATTGTCCGCATGTTCTCATTCAATTCCACATTAGGCGTATTAATGTTTTTTTAATAGTCGATATTATTTGTGACAAATGATGTTAATAATCCCATATCCTGTACCTGGCAAAAAAAAGTTTACGTTTCAAAACAAACGATAAATAAAGGTACAAAAACGGTGTGCTTCTTATTAACTTGAGTTATATACTTGTTTAATGCGCTTTGGAACCACAATACATATCTGCATCCACGAGTTGTCAAAGTTGCATTAACACATTGAAGATCACACTTCAGTCAGTATGAAACTTCTAATGAATAATTACCTTCATTAGGATACTCCATTAGGAATTCGGAGACTTTGTATAAGTAAAAGTCTATTGTTAGGTATCGTGTCTTAAATTTACTTTTCCGATAACAACTTCTATTCTGAATTTAGCAAAATAAATATTTTAAATCGTCTCCCTATTGTTTTAATTATATTATTACATTTAACCAGGTCTGGGTCGTTAGAAGTCATGCATACACCATTAGTATACTTTTAATTTAGTTATGAATTTCTATCTTGTCAATGAAAACAGAAAATGCTATAAAGACTCCCTGTTACAGGTTTTGTTCCATATTGTACGTTATCCCCCAAATTTGGAAATAGTATGAACTATTTTAACAACCGCAGGCAATGCAATATTATTGAATAGAATATTAAAACACAAACAAACGAAACCAGCAACAAAATATTGTAAAATACATAAAAAACTGAACGGTTATACACCCAATTTGGAAACATTTGTTGTTGATTTTTATATATTTAACATAACCTCGGTTAATAGGGGGGAAAAATAATTTGCTCGTTTAATGATCATCAACACAGGTCACTACAAAATAAACTTTTTACACGTGCTTTCCGACCTAGTTTTCGCCAAATATTAATGAATAAAACAACATCGACCTGAAGGAGAATTGAAGTTAAATGTTGGATTATTACTCATCTGTTCCCTCAGTTTATCTATTTTGTTGGTGCCAGTCCTGATCAGCCGGTCCTGGTTAATGTGAAGATAGCAGGCTAGGAGACAGAGAGGCGTCCGGCTCCCTTTCCTCGGAGTCATTCTTTAGCAGTTACTGTCAAAGCAGCAGAGAGAATGGCAACACACCGACCAACACCTCATCAGTCTTGAAGCTCGGTGCAGCTGGACGGGCAGAGGAGCAGAGACTTCAAATCCAGCGTGCATTCTGCACACTTTCTGGGAAAAAAACAGAGACAGAAATGTTGTGTCCATGTGACTGTTTGGCTGTGTACCTAGCTGATACCTTCAAAGTGTGCTCTGCGCGATGTCGTCTATTAGGGCGAAAGAAAGTTCTTATATCTACCGGGCGCATGTCTCTCTTGTCTCTCTCAACAGCCATTGTTCGAATAGAATTAATTCACTCGCTTTTCTGCTTCATTAAAATCACATAACTGGAACTGCCAGGAATAAATTAAGATTGGTGTGTGAAGGGCTATGCCCAGGGATATAGTCCAATAAAGTTTAAAAAGTCTAGTATGGAGACTAACCATTTTTTTATTTTTTTTCCTGTGAGTAACGAATACTTCGCTGAATAAATAGATCGCAGTACATTTCGTTTGTTAATACTGGACCATTAAACGCCGTGTTTCATTACCTTACAAAAAGTGAAAGGAAGGGCAAATAGTTTAAAAGAATGCGTTGATCTGCAGAAATGCGTACTATTTCTAAACGGCTTGCTAACATTTTAGATTTCTAAAAATAAAAGTAAAAGAAGAATGAACATTGTTTAAACACTCTTCTCAATAAAAGAAGACAAACAGAGGGCAGATAACAATATAGCTATGTCTTGTCCGTGGCGCTGGCACGCACGGCCCCGACACTGATACTGCAACGGTGACCTGCAATTTACCCCGAAACACCGCAATTTACAGATTATCCTTCAGTTTGTTTTATAGCCAGACTGCAAACAGTAAAAGGGCATTTGATATTCTCCTGTCGACTCAGAACTCGGCAGAAAACAGCTTTCTGTTCTCCCCAACACGGACACGTCACAGCAACTTGGATCGAAAGCGGAGACTGCGCGGCGATGTCGTTGTTTCTATGAATAATGTAATTGTTACTCTTGTATTGTCACCTCTAAGTGCAACGCTTCTTATACCCACTGAGTAAATTAGCATCAAGTTCAAAGCAAATCCCTTTAAAATACATGAAGCGTGCTGGCGAGTTTGTGCTGCACAGGGCTGGAACTCTTCTAAGAGAGCAACAAGGTGCTTGAGTTAAGTCAACTAATTAGCGGCTGGGAAAATGATTTGCATTACTGGCCCGACGAAAACGCTTTTTTAAAAAGAAATACACAAAAATAAAATCAGATGCAATATTATTCTACTTGTTCTTTAGAGCAGACAAGATTTGTGTTCATTGTAATCGGAGAACGAGAGTAGATTACTCATTTTCCTTTCTATTCTTCCAACAATAAAATAAAATAGCATTAATATGTAGAACCAACTACTCATATCTGAAATTATATATATATATTATATAACTCTCATGCTACTACATAAGCTAAACAATAATTTTAAGTTACTTGCCAAACCCAAGAATGCTAGTCGGTTGAATATATTCTTTTATGTGGGCAATATCGGTGCTAATGAAATGTTTGGCAGTTGAAAAACAGTGGAATCCTTGGTATTATAACTGACTGTGCACAACAAACTGGAACCTAGGGGGAGGACAACAGCTTGCTGTGCATAACTTGAGTAACGTCGTTTTTCTATTGAAATATATATATATTTTTTAAATATGACTGATTTGTTGTTACCTACTCTTTGTTTCTTTTAGAAGTACTATTACTTATTAAAATAAGTCTAAAAATCCCTTCAATATACGATGATTTCGTTTCATCAGTGGGTCTAGTCCTACTCCTGGGTGTGCTACAGGAGTTTTACAAGCTCGTTTAACAAAGAAATTGGTATAATCGTCGATATTCGTTGAAATAATGAAATTGAGAAAATTAGCGACAGAAATGCGTTTTGTTGTAGGCCTCTGCTTTTCCACAGAATGCAATGGACCTATTTATTATTGAAGCCTTTTTCGTCCGTACAGAGCGCTGAGAGGATTTGATCGTCTGCACGTAATTTGCCCTTTCGTTATTCCACATGTTCGCTCTTGATCAAGGTGCTAATGCCTGTGCAAAGCTTTCTGTTTTAACGTGAATGATTGTATTAGAGTGTGTCCCTTTTTTGTGCGGTCTCGGAGACTAGCACCCCCGCGGCGCGCTCTGTATTTGCTCAGAGTAACTTGAATCCAATCAGAGACCAGCCTCGCAGTTTCCATCGGCTTCTTCCAGAGGCACCTCCTCCTCATAAACATCACCGACAGCCTGCAGCTCGTCCACTCATTACTCTACCTAAGATCAGCTGAAGTTACGGTGGAATACTTCAACCAGCGACTGATGGATCACCACCACTAGGTCTGAGTTCTTTCTTATTTTTCTCAAACGTTTCTTCTTTTTTTTTACTCACCGTGTAAAAAAACAACATCTGCTTCTGTATTCCACAACACGCCAGCGGTGAAGGAGCTAAATCGTTTGGGGTATTGTTTTGTCACGGTTATCCTGCGTTAAACTCTTATCTGTTATGGGTCTTATCAAGCGGTTATCTCATTGCTGCAAAGACATATTGCATTTTGTTTCCTATCTATAGACGCTGTGTGGGTTTTTTGGTAATTATGATGAAGCTATCTAAGGAGGGGGACGGGACTTAAAGTCGTGGCACAGAAAATACTTTTCATTTCACGGTTCTGTGTGCTGGATTACGTTCTACCAGACTCTTAATAATGTTTTTATTTGATCATCAAAAAACAAAAAGTCTCACGAATCTAAATCATCTATCGGAGATTTGGGGAGTTTTATTAGACTTTGTTTTTGCAGCCTTTACCAATATTGCTAATAAATCAATGCAGAGCCTGCGTGAATGCACAGTGCTTGGAGCCAGACAAGCGATTTCATTTAAAAATGAAAGTAAGTCGTATGTGGACAAGGCAAAGAAAAATAACGGTGTTGCCTGGCACTCGTGTCTCCATAAGGTATGTTATCTGAACAGAACAGGGCGCGTCTGAAATATTCCAGCGAATTTCATAACTGACTTCGTGCTGCGGGTCAAAACTAATTTCCCCTGGAAGCGGCAAGAGTAGGTGATTCGCAGTTTCATCACTTAAACATTAACCTTGATCACGTTATAAATACGTGCCGGCGCCTTTCTCGAGTCTGACACGAAGGGGTAGCGTAACCGGTTCACGACTATAATGATGTATTTCGCATTTTGACCAATTTCGAAAAGGTGCCTTCTAGGATTTGTTTTTTAATTAGTTGGTTTATTTTCTTCGACCACTTTATCTCCGCGGAGACGTAACAACCCTCAAGGTTGTAATATACCTATTTTTAAGTTATGTGATCTCTGTACTGAAGGTGGTGGTCTAAATTGCTCAATGTCTGATCAGCTCCCTTGGCCTTCGATGACCGCCGTCGTCGGGTGATCCTCATCTGAGGCGACTTTAGCGAGTTCAGAGAGTTATCACACCCTTACTACGTTTCTTCTCCTGTTCGCAGGGGATTCCCTCGAAATTTCCTCGACTCCGTTCTCTAGACCGGAGCCTGGATGGACCTGAGTGAACGCGGCTGGTCCATGGTTAAGCGGCAGTCCTCCAGCAGCCCAGGGTCATCGCCGGCGGAGCAGAGCTACTTCAGCAGCAGCAGCGACAGGAGGGACAGACCCGCTTCTGCCTCTGGAGAGCTGAGGTCACCGTCGGCCACCAGTCTTGACGCTGAAGGAAACCAGCTGACGGAGGGCCGGTCACTACACTCCTACGTTCCCTTTGGACATCACAGCACCCTGCCCAGTTCGGAGGACATAACCCTGTTCACGGATTTGGACCAGGGCAACAAGCTCATCATCTCCAGTGGGGCGTCCAAGGGGAGTTTAATTGTAGACCCCAGCGACATGTACCAGACCCTGGCTATTGCGGCGTCCCAGGGCCCCGCGGGATACGACTCTTCCGCCGGTAGCTACATGCACTCCACGGCACCTTCTCCAGTGTACGTGCCGACCACCAGGGTGGGACCAATGATACCCAGCATCCCGTACCTGCAGGGCAGCGGCTCCTCGCAGCCGGGCCATGCGGTCAGCAGCCACTCGGTGTGGCCGCAGCCGGCCCCCGAGAGCCCTTCCTACAGCGCCAGCAGCCCCCACGCCTCCAACCGCTATCACTACTCCCCAAGCCCCCCGATGAACAACGGGGCGTCCAGGGACAGCGGCTACAGCAACACCCTGAACGTGAACGGCAGAGAGCAGTACAGCACGCTTACACGCTCCCTGAGTGGATCTTACCCGAGCCCGTACTCGCCTTACGTGGGACCGCAGCTGTCCGCGGCGTGGCCCTCCGGCCCGTTCGAGAACACGATGCTGCACACTCTGCAGACCAGGGGAGCGCCCTTGCCCATCCGCGGACCCGGGGGAGGTATGCAGAGTCGACCGCTTCCACTCACGCACTCGCGGGCCGTTTTTAAAGCCTTTTTCCTTTTCCGCGCCATACCGCGTGGTAATGTAACCTGTTTTTAAGGATGAAGCCGGGACGTGGTAAGATCGACACATAAAAGGTGTTTTGATCCTCTGCCGGTGTTGATTGTGCAACCACTAACCTACCTAATCGATAACTCGGAAAATAATATAAAAAAAATAGCGGTTAATCAAAATCTAGACCTGGGCATAAGTAACAGACCGGTGAAGTTAAGACGTACCTGTTATTTTAGACTGCTGACCAGAACGATTATACAGTTAGAGTTCATGGGCACTATACTACAAGGCTTCAACGATGGAGATGTTCGAAATATTCAGAAACATATTTCTTTATCGAAGTAATGTTAGGTTTTGCATGAGTTTGAACGAGGTTCCAGTATCTTGTTCCTTTAAGGTTGATAAAAGCCACAGCGGTTTTTTTATTCCCGATTGAACGATTTAGCTCTCTTTTCACCTCTAAAACAAATCAGCATTTGATCGTTCAGGAAGGTGTATTACGCTCACGGGACTCAACGACATTGTCAAAGGGCGTATTTTACGCTTCAAGTTTGTATCGCAGCTCAACTCAAGAATTAATCATTTTCTCCAGAAAATGTAAAGCAAAAGTCTCCCTAAAATATATGTACAGATGAAGGCTGTTCCATAGGCGTTCTCGCTGCTGAGCTCATTTACAAGCTGGAATTATATTTTTCCCAGAAAGTCCGTGTTGAAAGTATTCGAGAGTGAAGTTGTATTCCAAAAAAGTGCAGTATCCTAAAAACGAATGTTTCCTTGCTTTATACATTTTTCACATTTCTATTTTAGAATGGTGCAACAGTTTAGTGCTCTGATCCTGATCGAGTGTTTTCTTGAAAGTGGAGCCCGAAGCCACCTCCACACTGTTCTGTGGGTTTCTGCATTTTGCGCTGCGATAAATTCACCTGTGAAAAATTGCTCGTCTGTGGCATTTAATGCACGCGCCCACGTCCTAATAAATTTGTGTTAAGGCTCCTTTTTAAACCCACTGTGGGGATAGATGGATTAACAGAAGACGTGTTCAAGTAACAAAGGGGCGTTTGCCAAGTTATGTGCAGACCCGTCTACCATGTTCTTATGAAAGGCAACAAAATTCAAAATCGTTACCGATTTTCCGAGTCTCGTTTTGTTTAAAATGAAATGTAGCCCAACTCTTAATATATTACAATATTAATTTGTTTGTATTAAAATACTTCTGGATAGCAATAGGCCTAGTTTCCTTTTATCTTTGCATGGAATATAGACTATATGATTTTATTTCGATTTTCAGTGACCACACAAGAAATATTACAAAGTTAACAAAGATGCAAGGTTATCATTTTGTTATATAGTCGAACTGAATGCGATATATTATTTAATTTTCCTTTTAATATGTTAAAACACACAGCACTTTGTTTTCAATTCAATTTTCTGCATGATCGAATAGTACGAGTTGCCATTTAATTGTACTATAAGAACAATAACTATCTAATAATAAACATATTTAGCAACTATTATTTTAGTTTAAGTAAAAAATAATCATATCAATTAAAACCAACTATGTTTGTCTAATAATGATTTAATCAACTCTAGCGAAGAACATATTTATCAACTGTTATTTTCGGTTTCTGCTACAGCAGATCCTGGTTTTGACGAAATAAGAACACACCTAAATATATTTGAGAGGGTGAAGATATTATCATTAAAATGCTTTGATCGTGTGTTTATTTGGCGTATCCCTAGAGTACAATAGTTAGGAGCTCCATGAAGACAAATAGCACGTGTAAAGCGAAAAAAGTCATAGCATCTTCAAAACACAAACCTGATTCCTACCTGATTCCTCTGGTTGCAATGACAAAAAACAAACAGGTTTATGACGAACCAATAAACAAAATGACAGATTAAGCGGGATTAAACCTGCATCAACAGGTGATTCCTAAAAGGATTACTAAAATGTTCATTTTTTTTACACTCCACAGGTGAATATATTCTCATCTAAAATCCAGACTGTCCTATAGGCCTGTATATGAAAAGCCTCGTTTTATGTACTAATGGAATCTTTACGAACAGACCCTTCTTTCTAAAGACTTTTCTAATAGTTTAATAGTAGACACCTCACAATGATTAAATAATACTTTACGTTTTACATAATTAACTTACATTTGTGGGATCGGTTATTGGCAGATAATACCTTCAAAACGTGTTTATTATCCCTTTGACACAGGATTAAGTCTTATTGTATGTATTGTAGACTATAAATACACACCTCGGTGACTGCTGGGTCATTTTATCTTTAGGACTTCTTCATTTGGATTACATAACGCGGTGTTAGCAATGCATAAGAACAGAAAAGACTTGATTCGGCCCATTTTAATTCGGCCCTTGGGTTGATACCTGTTTAGAGATACGGTGATATATTATTAACTAGAACGTCTCTTTTTGATCAGTTTATTGATTAACACTTTTAGGTGACTTCACAGGTGGACTATGGCACAATTAAAGCGAGTTGACTCAAAATCTGTCTTATTGATGGTTATTGACAACTTAAAAACCATCAGCAAAATTCAGCAAGGGTAACATCAACCGAATTAAGGAAACGCTGTCAAAATATGACCTTTGGGCTATCTGGATTGTTATTTTTAAAGCCACCGCGGTTGTGAATACCCTGATTGAACAATTCAGCTCTTTTTCTACGTTTAAAAACAATCAGCATTTGATCGATCAGAAAGGCGTATTACAGTTTTAACCGTTAAAACCTAAAACATATTTTGCAGTTCCAAGATATTGAGTTTTGTTTGTAAAGCGGGATCGTTGGAGCCGACAGTCTTTTTGTGTGTGATAATAATTCGTTGTCTTGGTTCCCTTACAGACATACTGGATGATCTGGGCGAGAGCAGAGAATGTGTGAATTGCGGCTCCATCTCAACGCCTTTGTGGAGAAGAGATGGCACTGGCCACTACCTCTGTAACGCCTGCGGACTGTACAGTAAAATGAACGGGCTGAGTCGGCCGCTTATTAAACCACAGAAGCGAATGGTAAGGAGATGGAAAGTTTTGTGGTGTCCGATTCTACACTCAATCACACATAGGTGTCTCAGTGCGGTCCCCAGGCGATTCAGATTCCTGCGATATTAATTGGTTTCCTGACTTGTTCCCTGTAGAATGTTCTACCGGCTTGTCTGCAGTAGGTAAATAAAGAGAAACGGAAAGGTTCAAGGTGAATTTAATGTCAATAAAAGCACCCTCCGTCCTCTGCTTTTCGATCAATCCTGGATCGTTTTACTGTTCACGGTAGATTTCAATCACCATGGTGAAACTGGCTGGATTATGTATTTTAAACAATCTTTTTTTTACAGCGACGTCAAGTTAAACACCATTGAATTTCTGTTTTATTAAACTCTACTTAAATATTTTAAATTATTTTATCAAGCCGAACATTTTTCCTCAACTCCTTAATCCTTTACACCGTACACATTATTTAGCTGAATTTACATCCCATATTCAATTGTTCAAACGTAAAAGTACCAAGACTTAATTTAAATTGTTTACTGAGCTGTCTCTCGGGAATCTGGTTAATTAACGCCTTTGGCCATTTGGCATTTGCACTGATAACATTCCACGTGTAACTAACTAATCGAAGTCGAAACTGCGTCGAAACCATTTTTGATTTGAATTAAAATATTTGCTTCGTGCGATATTTCAGTTTGGTGCGGGGGGATTTTTAAGGCGATGAGATTTTCACTTCCACGGACACCTGCATGAATGAGCGGACAAAACTAGATATTTTAAAACAGAATCTTATCGTGTATTTTATATTGATGTGGTTTTTTTTAATATTAAAAGTAATCTGTATCCTCTTTTCTCGTCTGCAGTCTTCCTCGAGGAGGATTGGGCTTTCCTGCGCCAATTGCCACACCAGCACGACCACTCTGTGGCGCAGGAACGCGGAGGGCGAGCCGGTCTGCAACGCGTGTGGCCTCTACACCAAGCTGCACGGGGTGAGCAGTCCGCTCCGGGGGCCTGCGCCACACGCAGTGTGCCCTTACAGCCGGCCGGCTTTCGTAAAAGTTTCGCTAATTCGGAGTTATTATCGATTCTTTGTGTGTGCGTGCAGGAAATAGTTTACGATACGAAAAAAAGGCGAAAAGTTAGTAATCTATAATATAATATAGGGGGGTTCATCTGTATAAGTATAACGCTCCGGACTTGAAATTGCAGCTAGGTCCGGATTCAAAACGAAAACACAGCCTGGAACACCTTTTAGCTTTAAAACAGAAAATTTTAAACAGAGCAGGCCAGTGACATGCACATAAAAGCAATATTTATTTATGGGTGTACTTCAACCAAGTCAGAGAAATAATATCGCCTCCCTGCTGAATCTGTTAATAATAATTGTAATCTTGCTATGTTCTCATTACTAGCACTGAATGGCAAGGTTCAGTAATCGGAAGAGATCTATTATAGTATAGATTTGTTACCTTATCGCGCCCGGGCGTATTTCTTCCAACCGGCATTGCTATGCGTGTTTTTTTTTTACAGATGAATTATGTTTTTAAATGTACCTAGATTTTAATCAAATACCACCGAATAAATGCGTATTAAGCCCGTGTAATGCTTGAGGTTTAACGGGGAAGCATAACCTCACAGGTGAAGGTCGAGCAAACATCTCCCCTTCGCATTAATTCATTTGGTTTAATTATTACCACGTATACCGTGCCGGCAGAATGTTGAAACGACGTGTTTGAAGGCCCTTGGCTTATTAAAAATTCGGTACCATTTTTTACAATGATGTGTCGGGTGAGCTGTAGAAATAATAAAGCTGTTCTGTACAGGTGCCCAGGCCGCTGGCCATGAAGAAAGAGGGGATCCAGACGAGGAAGCGAAAACCGAAGAACCTGAACAAGACCAAGGCCTCGTCCGGTAACCCAAACGCCTGCAGCACAATTCTGTATTTAATGTTCGAGTTAATCTTTTCGGGGCCTAAATGACTTGTTTTTCCCCGAAGGCAACAGCAATCCGGTGCCAATGACTCCGACGTCAACGTCGTCTTCCAACTCAGAGGACTGCTCGAAGAGCGTCTCTCCGTCCGGGCCCGTTTCAGGGGTAAGAGCCGAGCTAGATTGCACACCTGTCAAACGCAGGGATATTACGGCCATCGTATAACACAGAACAGATCTCGCAGTTTTGCATTTGACATTTTTTTTAACACTGAAAAGTTTTTTTTTTTCTTTCTGAAAACGAATTCGAACTGTTTTTTTAAGGTCAATGCGTTTTACGTACTTCAGCATTTGTGCCAGGGAAAGGCGCGCAAAAAAAAAAAACGACGCAATTTAAAGCCTGCCGACTTTACCTTCTAATACAGCATTTACAGTGAACACGAAGATAATGAATCGGAGCAAGAGCACAAGGTCATAGCCTACTCTGGGAAGGAAATAAATCTCGTCTTGTGCTCTGAAACCTGTCCTCCTTGAACTTCTAACTAAAAAGGAGTCTGTCATGTGTTTTATTTCCAATGTGTGTAATGTGCACATAGGTTTTGTATTTGTAGCTTGTTTTTCTTTTAAAGACCTCGGTATCGTCATGTGACTGTTTTCACAAGATAGCAATGGGCACCCATTGTATCTTTATTTTCTTAGGCTAGTAGACATTTGTATCTTAAGTGTTTCACAGTTCAAGTTTAAAAAGTTGAAATTATATTATATATAATATATGTTAGGTAATACTTTTTGCTGACGCATTCCTCATGCTGCTTATTGAAATACACAAGTGCCTTCAGAGTCACTTTTAATCATATACTTATATACATATAAATATGACAAATGACATTAATGGACTGCAAATTTCTATCAAATCATTTTGCAAAAATCCAAAGTTAGATGTATTTTTGAACTATAGTGTTTCAGTTGTCAGAATAATAAACCACACTTTTTGTATTTGTTGTTCTGAGAAGCAGTTTTGTCCTGTGTGAACATTCTACCATTTGGATGTGCACATTATTGAGAAAATGTAATAGGTTTGTCCCATGCCGAAAAAAAGAAGAAAGAAAAGAAAGAAAACACAACGTTTCGGCCGTGGAGCCTTCCTGAGGAGCTCACACCTGAAGAAGCCTCCACGGCCGAAACTTTTTCTTTCTTCTTTTTTTAAGCATGGAACAAAGCTGTTACTTGTTACTACGCATGCTGACGCAGCTACCCACCGGAACTTATTGAGAATATATCTGTTAACAAAGTTACATTTGGAAATAGGCTTTTACATTTTAACATTTTCAATGTGGAAGGCAGTGAAATCAATATTATTGGGTTTTAGACTAAAAGCAAGTGAGAACAGAAAACTGTTCCTGATTTAGTCATACCAGTGTTTATAAGTGGAGGATTCATTGTGGTGGTATATTCTCACATCCATGTCCCTTTAGAGGCTGTGCTAAAGAACAGACCTACCTCACTGATGTACTGTGAATCTGTTTCATTTTAGAAATTACTTGTTTTTTCTTACTTCTTTCATCATGATGGACACAATGCATTTTGTGCTTAAACTGGAACATCCCAGAGACAAGAAACATCCCATGTCCTCACTGTCTAGAAAAAGATTCCTCTGACACTCGACAAACATTGAGATTGGCTGCAACATCACACATCATTACATATTCTTTGTTGATCAGAAGAATTTTATGCACAGACTTTCACCATAGCCGGTGCTGTGTGACCGCTGGTGTAGTTTGAGTTAGTGAGAGGGTTAGTGGTTCCTTCCAGAAATGAAAGCACATTATGTGATAGGGACCTGTAGTCTGCTCCTTTCCATCCTTTTATGGAATTAACACTTACCTGGTTATGAACGTATCAGTGTGTGTGCTAAATCTTAATGAAAAATGCTTGAATAATTGATTTATTAGAGCAAATGGAAAATATTCTGTTTTCCTATAATTAATTTTTGGAGGTTTTAGTTAGTGACAGACATTTGCTGATAAATGTGTGTATATTCTTGATATAGATTTAGTTTTTTTGCTATATGCGGAAGCCTTTTTTTGTCTTATTTCTGACATGGATTTTCTCAGTAAAATAGGGAAATAACTACCCTCTAACAAAGAGCTGTGCATAATCTTGAACCTCAAGCTGCCTAAGAAAGTTTCGATGTGTTTTGTAAAAAGTAGTTGTATTTGAAGAAGATCACTTTATTAGCCATATACAATTTCTTGTATTAGGAATTTGTCTTTTCGCATACCCCGGCTTGCTCTCCATGAAACTCACAGACAGGGAGAGAGAAGTTTGGGGTCAGAGCGCAGGGTCAGCCATTTATACGGCGCCCCTGGAGCAGTTGGGGTGAAGGGCTTTGCTCAGGGGCCCAGCAGAGTAGGATTCCTCTGCCGGCCGCAGGATTTGAACCGGCAACCTTCCAGGCACACAGCCTTAGCCACAGTGCCACCTGCTACTTGTAACTGACAAATTGTTATAAATTTCCAATTGTTTTTTTTTTAAGCAAGGTCGTAGACAGGAGTTCATTAAAAAAATAACAGAATTCCTCTAGACCTTGGAATGATGATTACCAAAAACTCGAAAATATGAGACTGCCCTCTTTTCTCCATGAAACCGGGGGGCTTTGAGGAGCTCAGAATCACGTCGCTTGTGGGTGGTGATTGAGTCACGGTGTTCCCTGGGAAGTAAACCCGCGCTGCTCGTTTGTCATTAAAGGTGAATTCCTCTGCGATGCCAGCACAGGGAGATGGACCCGGCACTGGGAGTTCTGCGGTGAAGTACTCGGGCCAGGAAGGCCTTTACACTGGAGTCAGCCTGACGTCCACGGCTGAAGTGGCCTCCGCTGTCCGGGGGGAGACGTGGTGTGCGCTGGCTCTAGCCTAACCCCTGGAAAGGGAGATTGACGTGGGCTTCAGATGCCTCACCAGTGGGCCGGCGGCGCTATCATCATCATCATCATCATCCTCACAGCTGCTGCGCAGGCGAGGTGGCAAGATGTGACACGGGAAGAGTATGTTTTCTTTCTTTTCATCCTTGGGCTTTGACGGAAGAGGAGCAGGACAGCCACAGCTCTGCCCTCCTACTGGGGCTGTAGTTTCTCTCAAGGATTTTTTTTTTTAGTATTCAAAAGGAAGAGAGATTTCTGGGCAGAGCGAGACGCATAAACGTTAGGCCACTTACAGTTGTCACAGGTGCGGTGGCCTCTTAGACAAGGGTTTTAGATCAAGCTTGTTGACTTTTATACAGGCCTATATAATTCTGCAAAGGGTACTTTCAGAACAAGCGTGCTTTGTGTAATGTGGAACTTTTTGGATGAAGAAAGAATTTCACAGAGATGAAAACGCAGAACTGTAAGAAGTATTCTGTCACTGGCTCAGTATGTTTTGTAAGCATGGATTTGTGAATATGTTCCCCCTTTTAGTATTTTGATGTTAATTGATTTCATATATTTTTGAAGTCCGAAATGTGGTACAGACACTGTACCTGTACTGTTAACTGGAATAGTAGATGAAGTACAAAGAAATTTTACCTGAATCAAAGCTGTAGTATTTATTATCCTTTAAATGGTGAAAAAATATTTTTTCTTCAATAAAAGTATGGCAATGTGGCAGAATTAAATGTTAGTTTGGCCTGTTGTCCTTTATAAAATGAATACAAATTGATAATGTGTTGTGTAGAGCTTTTTTATAAAGCTGCATATTTCTTTAGTTTTCCAGTTGTTGAAAGAAAGCTCCAGTTGTTGGAATGAAATTATATGGTTTTATACAGGGTAGCAAACAGACATTCACTAACTTCCATTAGTTCAGTATATGTATTTTAAGTGCAATTGTGTTCTTGTTGCAACAATCAGTGTTAAATCAAATGTTTCAGATTTAACAATAAATTTTGCAATGGATAAAAGTCCTTAACTTAATGGTACTTATTAATTTAAAATACATTTTTCCAGGCATCTTAAGAGCTATAAATATGTTCTAGAGTTTAAAAAAGTGTCCAGTTGCTTCAAAAAAAATAAAATGAAAAATACTTATTATAAATTACCACACAATCGCTTAGAACAAATTTCACTCAGGAAAATTTTACTGACACGTCTTTTTGTTACATTTAAAATGCAAAAGAAAAAGAGCATTGTGGCAATATTTTCTAGACATGTCTGAAACTTTACTACCTAAGTGATACATATGTAAATACTCCAAGGTATGTGAGTGTCTTAACTTTTATTGATAAAAGTTTGTAAAAAATAGTCAAATGTATAGCTTGGTTGAAGCCACATTTTTGTTTTTCCATTTTTTTTCAAAAGATTGAAATGTCTTTGACATACTGTTATTTGTTCAGTAAAACTAATTAAAACATAAGTAATTTCTAACAAGAGAAGTTCTTTTGCTTGTAGTTTGTCATTTGTTTCAGAGAGAAAAGACTGGCAAACTTTTCTGCCAGTCTGTGGTGTTCTGTTCTGTTTTGAGCAAAAAGTCCCAGAATTTAGCAGAGCCTAACGGTGGTAGGAAAGGCAAAAGCAATTGTCTCTGCTGACAAATGTGGAGAACATGTTGTAAAGGGCCAGGAGAAATTGTATGGCTTGAGAAAACACTAAAAGAAAATCTGTCTTTGAAAATTATTGCCATTAGTTGCAGTGTAGTTTGGTTTCCAGCGCTCAATAAAATTTATTTGATTACAGTATTATTTTGTTCTTGATCTTTGCTGCAATGCGGGTGACATTAGGTTGTAAAATAAAGAGCTGTAGCAGATTTTAAATTTCATTACTACTGTATCGGCCATTTCACGTGATTTACGCTCTTGAGTGCTTCAGATATTCCATCTTCATCTTCCACACCATTGTCATCTTCTAATTTAAATGGATGTTCTTATCTGAGGTTCAGGAGGGGTAACGACAGACAGGACAGTCTCACCCAGCTGTTTTAAATCTCAATCATTCCTCCTTTTTCTGTATTCTGAACAGTATAGGACTCTTACACCCTCCTCTGCTCACATTGTTGTCGCACTCATCCCACCTCCACCCCATCTCCACCTGTGCAGCCGCCCCCTGGTTAACCCCTCCTCTGTGCCGCCTCATAATATGACCAGGAGGTTCCTCTTAGCCAAAACTTCCATCCATCCATTTCTAACCACGTCTTCTAGTTCAGGGACATGGGGGGAGCAGAGCCTATCTCAACAAGCAATGGGAGCAAGGCAGGATACACCCTGGGCGGGACACTAGTTCATCGCAGGGCAGACAAGCCAAAAACCATACTTAAATACCCAATAAACGTTCACAAAGCCTCAGATTCTTGGATGTTGTTATTCCTCGGGACATGTTTTTGATACATTATTTTTCCTGAGAGATCTACTGTGTGTAGCTCTACTTACGCTTTCAGGTTTGATTAGGCAGTAGAACAAAGCCAAGCAAAAGGAAAAAAAAACTTGGAGACATGTCTGTATCTCTCTGCAGGGCTTCATTCTTCCACACAGCATATCCCTGTATGCTGGATAAATGTCATAAATAATGTTCCCCATTATCAATTGTACATATAGAAAACAATAAGTAACAGCTAGGTGGTGTAATGTATACATGTTGTACTGCAACAGAGATAACATTTTCTTCAGTCAACTACAGAACAGATAACTAGTGTAGTGTACTGAACAGGAATTGTACACTGATAAGATGGGTTCCAGCTTGGTAACCACTGAGATTGCAATGGGACTGCACTACTGGCATGATGCGAGGTCTGAAGTGCTAATTGGTTAAGATGCTCAATTGCATATTTGTACTTCATCTAAAACTGATTTTAAGAGAAAAGTGCACAATGTTAAATTAAACAATTTTTGTTTATGACATCGACATAGTCCTTTAAATGGAGTAATATTAATTGATATGAATATTGCATCTTTTTAGATTTCTCACAAGGGATTTAATTGTTCCACGGCTATTGTGTCACTGTGAGGACTGATGAAAAAATAATGTCTTTTTTTTCTGGCAAGTCAGAAATAGCATTGGGTGGATTTTCCATCAAGCAGAGAAAGTTTAATGCTTCTACAAAAAGTACATAATTAAAGTTCCTGTATCGTATTTTTCCAAAGGCCAAAGAATGCTCAAAAACTATTTTGAAGGAACAGTGCGTTTGAAAGACACATACCTTAAGCATAAATAATAATTGACACATTCACACTTAACAAGGTTTAGTGCACGTAATGTGAACACATTCAAATCAATGGCTCTGTTTGAGAAAGAAATGCAGTTTTCTTACATTATTATTTTACTCTGAAACAGCACAGTGGTACAGTGACTTTGAGATTGAGGAATAATTGCTAAAATTTGATAACTGGAATGACCAGTTTTGTTCTTTACATTCAGGTCCTGATAGAATCCTTCTTTGTGAGAGCCCTGTAAATATTTTTTAAGTTCATTATACAGGACAAGTGGTAATCACAAAAAGAAAAGAAAAACTAATTGAAAAGTTTCTGGATTGCTTTAAAAATGAAAAAAAAAGTTGCGAATAACTGGAAAAAAAAGATTCCAAGACACTGTGGAATTTAAAGCATCTGAGAAAAATGGCAGAGCCTGAGAATCCAGAGGAAGGTAAAAGAATGGTTTGTGATGATACTTAAGAAGATTGGAGAAAACAGTGGTATGTTCTGCTATCGGGCTTGAATCTTCAATTGTTTAGAGCTGCAGACTAACTATGTCAGGTCACCACAACAGAGGAGTGATGATGAAGTAAGATTAGGAGAAATAATAACTGATCCGTTAATGTCCTTCATGGTGTTACTGAGCAGGTGTTCAGGTAGAGGTCACACTCTCGTGCCACAGTTTTGCTTCCCAACGTAGCGGAGCTCCCTGGCAGCATCCTTCCCAGCACTCCGTGATCCGCTTGGTCAAATACAGACGGACGTGCTCCGCGCTCGGCACTGCCGGGATCTTCCCTTCGCCCTGTTCATCCAGGCCCGGAGCAGCCTTCTCGCCTCCTCACCGAAAACGAGCGCCTCTCCTCCCACCATCCCGTCAGGTCTCCTGAGCTCTTTCCCTTCCCGTCCTCTCCTCCTCGTCTCGCCCCCTGTCCCCCTGTCTTTCCCTCTCCTTTCTCTGTTTCTGGAGCAGCGTCCAGACCACTGCGCCTAGGGCCTCGGGCTATCTCCGTTGTTTCCTCTTTCCCAGTTCCTTCCTTTCCGCTGTCTCCACAGGAGCCCCCGGGCCCTGCCTGCCGCACCCCCCTGCTGGTGCAAGTGAGCGGCATGGGTCTGCACCAGAGCTGGGCCTCCTCCTTTGCAGCTCATGCCGCCCGTAGCCCTTGTGCCGAGGTGCACCACATCGTCTTCCTCTGGCCGCCCCAGAGTCCCAGTCTCAGACTGGCCAGGGCTGCCCGTTCCCTGGCTGAACACGAGCGTCCGTTCGATCGCCCCAACATCCCCGCTGCCGCTGTCCTCCCTGGCTCATGCCCCAGATGTGACAGCGCTGATCCTCGCCCTGTGCCATCACTCCTCCGCCAGAGCACAAATAACACTGTCTCTTGTACCTGTCAGCTCTTTTCATCATCATTAGAATTTGACCGAACCGCCAAAATATTTTTGCAGAAAGAACGCTGACGTTTTATTGCTCAGGAACGATACAGGTCAATTAATCTTGCTGATTAATATTTTTTGTCTACAGGGTTGTGAGCAAACTTTAATCCTGCTGTGAAAGTCAGTGAAAGTCGCAGGCGAGCAGTGTCTCTGGTCACTGCACATCTGTGATAGATGCTATGTCAAAGGTTCTATATTGATTAAGCCCACAGAGCCTAGAGAAGCACATGCTGGTTCCCTGGTCTCTGAACTCTAGATGTTACACATCACCCCAGCTCATCTCAAAGTTCATTAGTACTCACGTTGGGAACATAGGGCCCTTACAGCACAGCTGTCACATATAGCTCATATAGCCAGAAAATCATTGATGCATGACCAGCACGAGGATGTGCCTTGTCCAGCTTGAATGCTGTCATGTTAGGATGAGCCTGCATGAAGGGCAGCAAGTGAGGTCCCACAGCTTGGTCAATGTGAGGTCAGGATGCCCTTAGTGGAGTGTTTTTAACAGACAGTTGGGAGGAAGGGCTGGTCCGAATCTGGCATACTTCCTCTCTCTCTCATGTATATATAACTCACCTCCTGAACTTCCCCATCTCACTCTCACCCCTCCCTCCACCCCATCACCACCCTTGAGGCAGCTCCCTGGCTCATTCCTAGTGAAAGTGGTGGGGGGTGCGGTCAACCTTAGTCTTACAGTCAGGCTGCTGTTCCTTCAGCTAAGAGAATTACTGTACACCAGACAAACCTCTAATATCCCATGCATCAATGAAAGCCACTCAAGTGTGTCATGGACAGACATGAGTGATCCACTGATTCAAAATGACAACAAAGAATTTCAATTCACATCCAAAATCTGTATACTTTATTGTTCCTAAACCATGCATGCATAGTGATAAGCTACTTTTAGTGCTCAGTATAGTTTACAGGAACAACTGAAACTAGATGATATTGGCTACCCCTATATTTCACTCTTTTAACACAAATAAGCAAGTGAACTAAAAGGTGAATTTTGAGTGTCTCCTCTTATATAAGTTGAGAAATACTATCATAAGATACACATTAGGCTGTCTTGGAGAAATCATTAACTATATGGCAGAAAAACATTGAATTTATAATGCATTAATGGCATTATACTACATCCCAGCACCAGGTCTGCATCATGTTCTTCTGTAATACTGATACGGAGATATTTGTTAGCTAAGTTGAGTGTTATGATGTATTGTCGAAGATTTTATTGGGTACTTGATAACATGCATGGTCCATTTCTTATCTAAACATATATGTTATTAACAGAAAAGGGATGTTTTTATGTTGGATACATGGTTTAAATGACTAAAAAAAAATGGATTCAGAAATAGTTATTGTTCTTTTAGTATGCAGGAAGCTTTTGTTCTATGAAAGTAACTCACTTTTCTCTAATGAAGTAACAGGCAACTGGAAATGTTACAGTGCTAATTTGAATGCTCTGTATATTCTCCACAACGTACCCAGCTTAATTGGTTTAATTTCCTTACAATTTATTATTTTATGATAACAATACATTATGTTAATTTATTATATGCCACTTTATTATTGATGATCATAATGATCATTCATGATGATCACTGATATTAATCAATTTTAATTTTTTACTTGAAATTGGCAACGGATGATTTAGGGCTTCTGATTTCTATTCAAGTGTTGATTTGTTTGCGGGCGGGAAGTCTTGGTCTGTCGTAAAGAAAAGTGTCATTTTAAAAAACCTCAAAGGGAATTCTCGAAGGCCCAAATCTCACTGTGTATTCTGTAGACTCCTGTCTATATACAGCGAGTGGTTGTGCAACTAAGGTCCTGTGGTGAGGATAGATCTGGCTGCAGAACTAAAGTTCCCTCTACACTACGCTGCTGCTGTTCTGTTGGTGAAGTAGTAATTCAATAACTGGCAACTGACCTTACTTCAGTGTGGTGTAACTCAGGATCTAGATGACCTGTGTGTCTGTAGGTTCTTGTCACACAGATTGTCTTAACAAGCACCTGGTGAGCACAGGGGGAAGACTATCAAAGCCTGCAAGGAGAATCGGAATTCCACTTGACCAAATTCAGTTTCAGTGTGAAAATCATTTCATACAAAAATTAAATAGATGATAATTAATATGGTATTAAGGAAGCACAATAATTCATCAGAACACCTGCTAATCCAGGACAACATAAAAATAAAAAAAACATAAAAAACAAATTCAACAGTACGTTAACCACAAATAAAATCTATACAAAAATAATTAATAAATGATAAATAAATCACATAGAACCTTTGACATTTCACTGTAATGTTCTCATCAACTCTATAAAGTTAATTTAGACTGGTGCTCATTTATAACCTACAGAACGTATTCAGATCATACCTGGAGAGCACAGAGACAGGTAGTGGTCCTGTATTAAGGTTTGCACACAGAACAGTTCTGAGCCTGTTTTCCCTCAAGCTCGCTGGCCATGATGTGTCAGGTCATGTAGCCTTCCTGACATGGAATGTACAGTATGTGCAGTATATCATAATAAAGGGTTTTACATCAGCAAAAGGAAGATTTTAAGGGTATTATGTTTTCAATCCAGCTCAGCTTTAATGACTTAAACCAGCTACCTGTCTCATTTGTCAGACCAATGTACCAAGTTTTCCAAGCTGTTTTAGTCCTGTTGCCTTGAAAAGGCTGAGAAAAGCTGCACAGACAGATTCTCTAGGACAAAGTGTTGGAACAAGTTTCCCTGTTGATAATGTATTGTACTGGAGGACACAAGCTTTACAGAGTATATTTGTTAGTCCAAACAATCTACAGAAACCTGTTGTAGATGGCTAGAGGGATCCAGTGGGTAGTGTACTGAGTGGGTGAATGTGTTTGTATTTAGCCTCAGACCAGGCAGATGAGATAATCTGAGTGGGACAGCAGAGATCAGAAGCCACTTTGATGTATAATGTCCTGATTCTTGAATTCGGAGATAGACCTGTGATCATGTGGGCGTGGTTCGCATGCATTGGATTGGGGCTGCTGGTGGTGGTGATGGACACCATGACTGTGTGGACTTGCAAGCTTCGGCTGGAGAGGACCTACATTCCTGCCAAAATGGCAACTCGGCATGTGGCCGTGCCCAAGAAACTCTGAAAAGACTGTTGACCGCCCTCGCACAGAACTGATGAGCAGCCAGTGTCTCTCTCAGTCCACAGGAGGTGGACAACAACATGCTATCAACATGCAGTGGAAGCTGTCCGTTCTACATCCAAGGAGTCATTAGGACAAGGAGTTGTCCTACACCGTGTGAGACGCTGCTTCTTGTTATTTCTTCTCATTCCGCTTCAAACATCTGACATAGCAGAGACAGGATAGGCAAAACAAAAACCCCTGAGACTGATGGGTTCCTTTTGCTCATTTTGGAAAACTTCTGCTCCCCCTGAAGGTCTCATATGCAGTAAAACCAACCAACAGTGTGACCTGCTCAGCAGCGAAGTACACGTTCAGCAGAAAGAGGGAGAGGTTATTCTGCTGTAGACAAGATGAATTACAAACCACCCGTTAAATATTTAAGGGGAACATCATCTGAAAACCAAAACTATAGCAAAATGTTTATCGACCAGCTAATTTATGAAGGGGGCAAAGCAATAAACTGTCTCGCTTGTTTCCATGGTGCTTTGGGTAAGATTTACAAACATGACACACAGGAGATCTCTCCATTCATTACAAGAAAGAGAAGTAACTGCGGTAGAAAAAGAAATGATACCCACCAAACAACCGAAAACCGATGCTGGTTCATCACTTTCACCCAGCTAATGGTTTAGAGTGTCCAGTGCCGTAGGAAAGTGTGCTCTATTAAAAAACATGCGGCGTGGGGTTTAACTGAGTCGGGTTAGATTTAATGAAAGCACATTCTGTGATTGAGGGCACATTAATGATGATGTGAAAAAGCCTGTTTTAACACATCAACAACTATTTATTCCTTATTAAAAAATCAAGTCTTAATAACCTACTTTGCAGAACTAGTTTGCAGAACACTGCTACACAACACAAAGTCACAAGCTGGCACAAGCGTGTTTTTTTAAATAGGTAAATACGATCAGCGGTGGTTCGAAATGTAATTCCTGAGACCACGCTAGAGCCAAGAGGAATTTCTTAGAGAAAAGTAATGATTCTTTTACAAGAACCGATGGCCCTGGCATAGGAGCTCACAGCAGATTACAAATAAATGAATGAGGCCAGTTTCATGTCAAGTAGAAGGAGTCACCCCAGATCAGGGGCAGGGGGTGTCGTAGTGGATCAGCTAGCCTTTATTATGGTAAAACTGGCCTAGTGCCTGTATTCACATAGATCTTTTTAATGATATACAAAATGATAAAAGTGATTTCCACTGTCCTGTGTGGTCAAATGATTCCTGAGTTCCAGGACCAGGGGATGTTCAAGTCCAATGGTTTAATGCTAAAGCTGATCATGTTTTGTTAACATTTTGCACTCAGCAGTTGTTAATTGTACTGATTCAAAGAAACAGTGGAAACAATACAGTACATGTATTGTGTATATAACGTATCTCTGGTATATCCACTAGTGTAAAAATCCATTCTAAATACGTTTTTAGATAAGAATATATTGGAGGAGCGTTTATGAAAGCTACAAATGCTCTGAGTAAGAACATCTTTATAATCCCAACAGCACAATGATGTGTACAGCCTCTGATACAGTATGACAAGAGTTTAATTGGTATCTTCAAAATGTGTGTTAGAGAGTGAACATCATGTGCAACAGGTGAAAGGATATTTAGCTGCTTCCAGCCACAGTTCCTGAGAGAAATGAAAAAAAGAAAGATGATGAAAGAAAGAAAGATCCACTGTTGTGGCAGCATGAAATCACAGACCAAGAGACATCAGCCTTCGAATGGACTGTAGTTTGAAAAATACACAAACTCTCAATCCCCAGTGCCTGTAAAATTAATAACTGTGTATTTAAAAAAATCCTGCTTTTACTATGATTTCACTTTACATTGAAGAGGTACAATAGCCTTGGGTCAGTATTAACCCATCATAGTAAACGTAACGTTTTAACTATTAATTGAAACACAATAATTATGCGGAGAAATGTATTCTTGCTTGGTTTTCCAAATGAAGAAATAAAATAATCTCATATAAGATACCTTGTCTTTGTCTTTGTCTTCATCCAAGTATTAATCATTGCAAGCAATTGTACTTCACAACATGTTTTAAAAAAAACAATACAAAATACACCAGAGAATTGTAGAAAGAATTTGGGCTACTCATAATACTAAATTTTTGTTGCACCAAAAATAAAAGCACATAGTCACTATCACCTGTGATCACATTCATGTACTATTTTCAGCCAAGATGAGCTCCGAAGAAATGCACTGGAGAGGGCTTGTTGGGATGGTGAGATGAGGAAAGTAATAGTCACAGAGCTGAGTGGATGTGTGGTCACTGGGCTGAGCTAGAACTCCCACAGGGTAGAGCGCTACTTTCTCACACTGCTGTCGGTAAGGTGGGGCTTGGCTGTCTGTGGAGGAAGAGGAGAAACCTGTGACTCAACTGTACTGGGTTCCAAAGCAGCAAAGAAAAATACACAAATGTAGTGTTGTTTTCCTGAGGTCCTTGTCTACAGAAGTAGGATTTATTTGTAACAGTTTAATGCACAGGGGTATCGAAAGGCACCCCTCAAAAGGGACCATCTCAGAAACTGTCTTCGCTTCAGGGCAAGGGTGTCAGACCTTAGTCAAAGAAAGCTGCAGGTTTTAATTAGAACTGTGACTCGGCCCAATGTCGTGGCCTGGAGAAAGCTGCTTAAGTTTGACAGGCAAAGGAATCCACTGTCTAGGTCCGGTGAAGGCAGGCCAGGCCAGCAGGTGAGAAAGACAGAGATGCACTGGTCTGACTGGCACCACCGGGGATGGACTGGGCAGGCAGACCAGAAGCGCACAGCACAGGGATCACACGGTGCAGTTGGGGAAGCTGTGCCAGGCAGCTGGGCAGGACAGAACAGGGAAAGCTTGGTGCTGCTGGAGAGACTGGTGGGGATCTGGCTGGCCGACAGGTATCGGACTGATTCAGGCGAGGAGCAGAGAGTTGTATGGGCAGGATGGTTAGTGTGGGAAGGTCTTCCATGTGTGTGTAGGCAGCTCAATGGCGGAGCGCCTGACTGGGGTCAGGGCAGGGTTGAAGCATCCTGGAGCTGATGAGGTAATCTCCCATTAAGTTGCTATAGAGACCGGGGCTGGGAGATCAGGGTCGGGTAGGGCGTAATGTCAAGAAATGTTAAAAAGAAGTAATTTACTGCATATACAGTGCTGAGAAAGCTTAGTGAACCCCTTAGGATTTTCATATATTTCATATACTTTTTCACACATTTGAAATCTAAAATGTAATTATATCTTTATCTAAGGCCAGACATTTTCCTCTAGAATCTCCTGATACAATGCAGAATTCACGACTGTGTCGATGGTGCCAAGCTGTCCAAGTCCTGAGGCAACAAAACAGCCCCAAACCATCATGCTCCCACTAGCATGCTTGATGGTTTCAGTGAGGTTCTTCTGTTTGAAAGTGGAGTTTGGTTTCACCATTATTAACATTTCTCATTGAAACATTGTCCCCGAAACCTAGTGGATCATCTATGTGCTCTTTGACAATCTTCAGATGGGCAGCAATGTCCTTGTTGGAGAGCAATGGTTTTCTCTTGGCTATCTTTCTATGAACACTATTTGTGATCTGTTGTTTTCTGATAGTTGAATCATTAACAGTGAAGACGAGAGTGGCCTACAGTTCCTTGGAAGTTACTTTACAGTTCTTTGTAACTTTCTTGATTATTTTCCAGTTTGTTCTTGGAGAGCTTTAGGTAGGATAACCTTTCCCGTGTCTTGAACTTTCTGACTGTGTATTGTTGGAATCCCCATTACAAAAGCCCCAGTTTTGTAACCCTTTCCAGACTGATGGTCCTGCTGGTTATTTACATAAAGACTGTTTCTTTCAATAAGAAGGCTGTCATGGTAAAACTATGAAATTTCTATATTTATCTTTGGGGCTCAGAAACATTTCCGTGGCCCATGTGCTAGCTAGTGGCTAATTGGAAATGAAAGGACCAGTACTGGTATTAATTCCTGGCTACTACTACTACTACTTTGTAGTGTTTTTCATCCCAAAGGGGCTGAAAGTGCTTTGAATAGAGGAGGATTGTGTGACCCCAGACATGGTGCTCCAGCAGCAGCGACAGTGAAGTGAGGAAGCTGGTGTGTTTACTGAGCTAAAGGGAAGTTTTAGGGAGGCTAGAATGTACTTGCCAAGAGTACTTTGTGCAGGATACAGGGTTAATATCCTGCTTTTTCAAAAACTGCACTGGGATACTGAACACCTCCCCCTGTGCTGTACAGCACTACCTGACTGTCCACCAGCAACAGCGCCACCCACTGCTCCACCAGCAGCAGTTGCAGCAACAAACCGCTTTTCCTTGGAGCGCAGTGCAGTGGTTAGCTGTGCTGGGGCCCTGGGCTCAATTCCTGGGGTGCTGTCTGTATGGAGCTTGCATGTTCTCCCTGTACTCATGTGGGTTTCCTCCAGGGGCTCCACTTTCTTTCCACAGTCCAAAGACATACCGGTAGGTTAACTGCCTGGTCCTGGTCCTGGTGTGTGAGTGTGTGTCTCTCTGATTGTCCTGTGATGGACTGGTGTGCTGTCCAGGGTGTACCCTGCCTTGTGCCCGTTGCTTGCTGGGATAGACTAGGGATCCCTCTCAACACTGATTTGGATGAATCGGTTAAAAAATGGATGGATCACATCTAAAATGTTGTTAGAAACCAGACATAAAAATAATATTTCACATTAAAAACTTTTGTTATGTTTTTAATGTTTCTCTGTATTTATATTAATAAAAAATTAAATCTATTCATTGATGACCATTAATGTATTTAAATTACAACACTAAGTTGATTACATTCACCAAGATTCACCAAGTTATGAAGCTGGACCAGCTTTTTGGCAATCTTCATATTTAGAAAAAAAACAACTTTTTGTAATAGAAAATAGCTTTTGGTTAATTTCGTTTTTGTTCTTTTTTTTTAAACCTGCAGCATGTCTGTGGCTTTCAGCAATAGCAAGAATTGACTGAATGAAAGAAAAAAATACCATGCGTGTATTTATCGTTAAATTCCCTGGGAACCTCTGCAATGAGCAAACATGAATCTGTTTTTTATGATTATGATTATTTATACATTTCTTGGCCAGGGAAACCGGAGATCTGTCTGTCCCTCTTTGCAGATTGAATGATTCCCTCTGCATTGCACAAGGTCTGCACAACAACGAGGAAGCTGTAGGGATTACAAACCTCGTTTTTGCAAACATAAACAACCCACACATTTTGCAGCCTGGATCAAGGGCCGGAGCAAAGGGCAGGTGTGTCGATGTGTTTACCGCACTTCATTGCTAATAAACACGACCTCTGACCATTCACCAGCAGCGAGATACAGCTCAGCAAATGGGAGGGATTCTTGCTCCTTCTTCTGCACAAACACCACAGCAACTGGAATCCAGCCAATGGTGATACCAGTACGTTTCTGAAGGCAGGTTTCGCTGCATGCCAGTTCTTTCCTAAAGGCAGGATTCAGTCGGTAGCAGTACATTGGCGAAGGCAGGTGTCAGTATGACTGGTTTCTCTAGGTATATCATGTCTGCGTTGATCGATACCAGACTTAAACTTCCTTAGTATTAAGGAGTGAATGCCCAAATACAGAGGAATTGCCCTATGGTGTTGTACTGCTTATACTGCCTGGATAAAGCACAAGCTTTCTGCTGTGCTACGGCAGTGCGATACACAAAGCCAAGCTACCACATAGCACCATTTGTGTCTGCTGTAGTTAATGCCTGTGATTGTGTTGTATAGTTTATACTGTATCTCTATGACAAAGGCCAGCAGTTCAACTTACCAGGCCTGTGTGATGTGAGTACCTAAACCATACAGAAAAGGGTTGACTTAATACAGCTGTATACTCTAGTTGCACATTTTATTCAATTCACTGTTTTTGTGCTTGTAATATTTTCCTAAGGCATACATTTAACTAAATTTAATCCCTATTTAATCACTACATTACTGAAATACATTTAAAACAGCGGAAATGTAGCATTGGGATACACGATGAAAACTCCTGTTATTGTGTGACTTCTGGAGTAATCCTGTATATTACCATGAACATTTAATTCAGTTTTGTTTTGTTCATTGAATAGGAGAATAAAGCACTGATTTGTAAATTCTAGTAATTTTGTGGTGAAGTGCATGTTATCTTATCTAACATGATAGTGAAACAATAACGTCAGACTTGTGAAGGAAGATACTATCTTTGGAGATGGGACCTATTTCACCTGAGATTGTCCATTCATTCAAAGGAGAATTTACCCTTTATGAGAACAGGAAAAGGATGCATACACATGGCCTGTTGTGACCTTTCGATTTCGATACCCTACTGATGCTTTTTTCAATGCGACCCACTTCAGGGATTCAGGATTCTGCTGTGTTGTGATAAATCAACAAGCGGCCTAGATTCCAATGTTACTCTTGCAAATATGGTTTCCCATCTCAAGTAGAACCTAAACCTAAGTAAGATGGGCTTGAATTTTAAGGTTTCAGATTTGACAGGCAATCGTTGTGCAACACGTCTGCTGAACACCTGCAAATCTGGCCAGGTCTCTTTCTGAGTAGTAGGCTTGAACTCACAGCAGATCTGTACATGGCTTGTGTGCAGAAGAGGCCACTAGCATAATTTGTAAAGTGTCCAAACAGTTTTTTTAAAATATTTTATCTCCTTTCCTCTGGCCAGTCTATAATAATATTGTGTGGATTTGATAATGTGCCTAATACAACAGTTGTAACCTCTCGGGACTTCCTTTTTCTGATGAAACAATAACTCATTTTGCCATGTAAGAGTCAGCTTCAGCTTGTTTGGTTTCACTTCCACCCAGTCTGAAAACGTTAGCTCACTGCCATGTAGAACAGCAATTAAACAAAAGGCTGTTACTAGGTAATTTCCACAGAAGGGTATGCCCTGTGTAAATCCACGGCATTCTGGAATTGTTTTATGCTGAGTAATTTGCATATTACACATAAATTACTCCTGCCCGAATTCTGCGCACTTTTTCCATTCCAGTTCCAGACAGAGACACACTGAAGGCAGAATGAGGACTGATATTAAGCGAGAGAACCTTGGCAGTCTTTCCTGAGCTGCCACAGCTTAGAGAGCAAGTACTGTTCCACAAGCCCGTAGCCCAACACTACTCCAGACCCCTCCACTGTTGTACTCTGGTGCAACCCACTCTTTGATTGCATTAATGATCCTGATCAACTAGCAATGCGATAACTAAGGAGCTGGTTTGTTTTTCAAAAACCGTAGCAAAAGTCTATAATGTAGTGGATTGGAGAGGCCACAACTTGAGCATCTCTGTCTTAGCTTACTGTTTACGCTTCCACTAATAATTTTTTTGTAACACGTGCGTTTTCTGTGTCCCTCTTGATTGAACAGTGCCTCTTCAGTGCAGAGGTGAATTCATGCCCATCTGTCATTTCCTTGATCTTTCTGTGTACATTTCTTGGTAGCAAGGATATATGTCCTGCATAATCATCATGTTTTTCACAAAAAGAGGCTAATGCATTTTTGGCTTTATTAAGTTAGACACTGTGCAAATTAAATGAAAAAGAAATGAAAGTGATTGCTTTTGCCTGTCATTATGGGATTAAGTCATGATTTAAAGGGGATTTTCAATAGTCTGTCTGCTCCAGGATGAATCAGCATGGAAAACAGCACACATGATTCCAGCAGTAGCAGTCAGGGAATTCTGTGCATGAGCCTCAAACTTACCCTGTTAAGAGCTGCAGCTTTAGACAGGGCTACTTGAATAACAGTGCTTCTAAAACACAGGAAATCCTGAGCTGACTTATGGTTCACACTTGCACACAAACACCGTTTGTACTCACTAGTTGGTTTTTCCTACTTAGTGGGTGACCACACTCACTGAAAGTTGGTGATGAATTCTCTCCAGGCAGGAAACCTAAATAGCGTCAGCAGCAATAAGATTGCCTAGATTACGGCATACTTTATCAATAGAAGCCTGATACTTTTAGAGGATTCCCACAATGAGGGTGAATTCCTTTCTGCTGCCTGTCACTGTACTTTGGCAAGGATTGCTTGAGAGAGAAGGCTGCACAGCCCTTGACCTCAACAGAAAAGATTCCACCCAAACAGGTCAAAAACGGTAGATCTGTACTCCACTGGATTATAATCCAATTATATCCAGAAACCGGTTGCACTGCAGCAGTGTTGTTTTGTTTGCAGCATACTCCTCATTTAAACATGGTGAGTTTAAGTGGGTTATTTCGTTTACACCACTGAACAGTGGCCAGGTCTACGTGGATGAGTAACAGGCTTGTGTTTCACACCTGGCTTTCGTCCTCACTACAGAACTATGTACATACTGTATTGTAGCTCAAGAAATCCATCGTTCCTGGTGCTGTGCTGTTCTGTACCAACCTACAAACACAGTATGTGTAAGCAGCACACATTTCTGTTTCATTATGAGGAACCCAAGCATCTTTTCTCTTCATAATCAGTGTCATCACTCATGAAGTATTCTGTCACATACAGTATATTTACACTAACACCAGGAATTTCTGTCTGCCCCGGTTGTTTGTGTTTATTTAATGAGTATATTCTGTTCTTTCTTCCTTTGATTGCAGGACACTTTCAAATCTGCTCATCTTCTTTAAAACAGACAAAACCCTAACTATCATACTTGAATGTGGTTTAGAGCATTTGACAAAATACTTTTTCTTTAATGCTTTCTACAATATCTATAAAATGTTTCGTAGTGTTAGTTTGAATGTGTGTCCGAAGCATTATCCAAAATAGGGGTTTGAAATTCACCCTGTAAGGTTCATAGAGCATGTATATAAAGTAGCATGAGGAGATATTACTATTTTTTGGTTGTAGAAAAAATCAAAAATAATAAAAGAAACACATTGCCTCTGCCAGAGAGATTTCGGAAAGAAGTCAGAAGACTAAAGATTAAGAATCTCACCGAGAATGGAAAGAGAGACGCTGCCAACAATGACAAAAGTTTTAAAGGTTACATGCAGCATACAACTTGCACATCATATATCTCACAATATTTTTCAATTTCTGCAGTTCTATGCCACCAGTTTGTTTTTTAAGATCAGTGGGCTGTATTTCATCATTTATAAGGCTACACAACCTGCTTGTGCAAGGAATACGATTATTTAACTGTTCAGCTGGGAGAAAGGATCATAAAGTAACGAAGGGCAGGTCTGTCACCCAAAGAGCTCCCAAGGAAACAATTATATTATAAGAGAATTATCTACACCATTTGTGTTGAGTCTTTATTTTAATCTAAATCAGTGTACAATTCCTCACAATCCATCTTGTCAGTAAACCATTGCTACTTATTATATTGTACAGCAATCACATTACCTTATTACCCTATTCTGCAACTAGCTTATTTGACTAATTTGACTTATTTGACTAATCTCCATACAAATGTGTTTTACAACATGCAACCACTGGCCATAATATTAGGCGCCCCATTGAACAGTGCATTGGGTTTCTGAGCAGCAAGAGTGGCTCTCTCCATTCCTCTCCATTCCTTCAGCTGGGTGAGAGTGTGTGAGATCAAACTCCCTGTGCCACCACCTCCACCAGCTTTCACTGGGATCTGGGCATTGCTCTGGTCAGGGAGGGTGATGTAATTGTGGCTGAGCCTGCCGCAGAGATAGCCAGCAGGGTGTGGGGTTCAGTTAACTTCCAATTGTTTGAAAATGATTTAAAAAAAAGAAGAAAACAGAAGACAAAGACCCAAGTCATTTTAAACACAGGAATAAACACATTAAGTTCTATTTGTCCAAATCGAGAGAGAGTTTTTTAAATTTGCTAATGGACATGAAGTCTGTTGTGGAAAACTGAACTGTTCTTCAATGTCTGTTTATGTGATGTTCTGACGTCTTCAGACAAGAAGTGTTATATGACTTTGGGCATGTTAGATGTTTTGAATTTTAGCAGACTGATCCCATTGTGAAAATATTCTAAATACCCAGCCAGTCTTTTTCTATGGAAGCGGATAGGCCATCTTGCAGTTGTAACCAAATCAGGTCCTGGGGATCTCCTGTGTTTTTTGTTTTTTGTTCCAGTTGATTACAATTTTCTTTCTGGGGTATATTTTTAAAGTTGGTTTTAGCTGTTGAAAGGTTTAATGGGATTTTAAATGGTCTCAATCCTGTATCATTATCTTAGCATTTAGACCTTTCCTTTAGCTGTGTCAGAGCCTCTGGAGGAAGACAATTCACTCACTGTGTGACTGTTTGATACAGATACACCTGTGTCTCTTTATCATCAATTGATCGCCTATTAAGTGCTATTTGTCCGAAAATAGAGAACTCTTAAAGAACACATTGACTTATTGGAAGAATTCTGGCTCCTAACATCTTTGACTACTAACAGAGGCTATACAGAGTGTAGCTTAGGAATTCATGCCATAAAAATGTTAAGCAGTGATTTTGTGAAGATATTGGTTGGTAGGGAAAAGGAAGAACAAGAGGAAATGCTCAAAGACGAGGAAGACAGTCTGTTCTTGTTTTTTTTGTTTTGAAAGCCCAATTAGAACATTTCAACAGGAAGTTGACTGTTTTGTTGTGCCTTCTCTGAAAGAGACGTCGGACGCACAAATAAAGGAAATGAAGAAGAAGAGCAGTCCTCAGAATCCCCAGACACAGGAACAGGAAAGACATGGCCATTTATTAGTCACCAGTGACAGCCAAGGAGACAAAGACGGAATGGATAAAATGCATCTTCCAGTGAGAGACTTGTTTATACAGACGTGTGAAGGGTTACTGTCAGAATTGATCTTGTAACTGTATTTGGAAGTGTGATCTACACCCAAAACTGTTCCTTCACTGTTTGTTGAGTACTGATTTTGCCTTACATTGTAGTTGACATGAGAAAATATAACCTGTTTACTGTAAACAGTTATTGTCTATCTGCTGAATTACTAGAAGCTCTCGATGCTTTAATTTTATAATGAAAACTACTTGTTAGTGTTCTTACCTCCATGTCATATTCAATGTATCTTCTATGAGAGGACAATATGCGGGAGCAGGGCTAGGCTTTGGAGTGATGCTTTTGGATGCTTCAAAGCATCCAATAATAAATATGTTGTTGCTTCTAAGTGTCCTTCTGTATGTATTTCTTATCCATCCATCCGTTTTCTAACCACTTCATCCAATTCAGGACGACAGGAGGGCCAGAGCCTTTCTCAGCAAACAACAGGCACAAGGTTGGGCACACCCTGGACAGCACGCCAGTCCATCGCAGGGCAGACACACACTCACACCAAGGCCAACTTTCCTAGAAGCCAATTAACCTGCATGCAAGCCAATACCAGCATGTCTTTGGACTGTGGGAGGAAACTGGAGCACCTGGGGGAAAGCCCACACAAACAGTGAGAACATGCAAACTCCACACAGACAGCACCCCAGGAATTGAACCCAGGGCCCCAGAGCTGCGTGGCAACAATGCTGACCATTCTGCCTCTGTGCCACCTATCTTGCACTTATTTTAATTTACATAAAACATCCAATATGTCTGTGTATGTCTGCTCACATAGTGTATTCAAAATCCCTGAACATAAACATAACTTAATCCATGTTCTTGAAGGTTACCTTGTGACTGCACTGTACTGTCTGAAGGTAAAACCAAGGTCCTGTTTTATTTTCTTTGTTATAAGTTGCCAAATCCATATTTGAGCAAGCAAACACATTTCTCATTTACAAAACCGTAAAGATGTGTAGATAAGTACCTTTCATTGGAGACAGGACGGAGATCTGCCATGAGCAGGAAACTGATATTTGCCTTCCCATTATTCTTTAAGTGAAGTACCAGTCTGCTGGTTAGCACAGCACTGGCATTTTATTTGACTCAGTCACAGCAGTTCACAGTGACAGACTGAAGGACATTTATTGTACACATGGTACACTTGTTTGTCAAGTAAACAGAAGAAAAAACTTGTCAAGTGACAGCACTTTTTTCTGAAAAGCAGTTCTAAAGTGCACTTTCATTGGAAGGCAAACCACCTTGGTTATTTGTCTAAGATGTGCTGTTTAAGCAACGGGTTCAGTTTCTTTTCATTCATGACTCAGTCAACTCCAAGCTGCTGTGCTTCCAAATCACAGAGAGATAGAAATCAGGTCAACTGAACTTCACACACATTTCCAACTCTTTCTCTCGTGGCCTGCCCTTGCAGAATACAAATGCACAAGGCAGAAAAGGAGCAGAACTGTACGTTCAGATATCCCAACGTACAGTTTTCATGGCATCAATGAACATGTACTTTTTAAACACTAAGAACTGCTTTGCTCTTCCCCATTACAGAATGTATTGCCCTTTGAACGACTGCCACAGGCCCAACACTACCTGGGCAATGAAGAAAACCGGCTCACGAAAACCATTGGAGTAGAGTGAGTGAAAACATAAAGAAGAGTGATAAACCACAAGATGAGAAGGCAAAAATGGCAAAACAAAACAACAACTTCCAAGCAGTTTTGCTCTGAAAATAGATAATTCAAACCAGTCCCATCAGTTCCTCCAGGGTGGAGCTAGCTCTTATCTGCTAACAGGCTTTCAGATACAGACATGCACCGTACCTCATACACAGACAGTAAAATAACAAAACACACATTTATGAACACATATTCCATGACAAGGATTTCACCCAACAGAACTTGAAATCTTTCATTACCTCTTTAAGATATTGGATCACATTAAAGAATGGATAATACATGCTTTGCAGGCAATTTGAAAGCAGTATGTTCTAACAAATAATTACTGATTAATAATAATTATTAATAATCTTAATTCCTCACAATTATATGGTGCTTTTCATCCCAAAGGATCCCAAAGTGCTATACACACAGTGGGGGATGCAGTTCACCCTCTCCTGGAGAGATGTGTCCAGCAGAAGAGCAGAGATGGCAGAGGAGAGACTTTAAAGAATTCCGATTTACCAGTGGAATTTATTTGGATCTTCAGGAGCTCCTGACTGGAATTTACCCAGGACACCTGGGTTCAGCAACCCTGCCCTTACGGACACCACATTACTGTTCAGTTTTTAAATATACAGGCTTCAACGCACATGCCTTTTAACTTTCAACTGCAGGCGCTGTTGTTCCTTTTCCAAGCCAGGTCAGTGGAGATCTGCAGGCCGAGGAACCTGAAGCAGCTGACAGTTCCCCTACTGTGCCATCGACGCTGATTGGGGTGTGGCTCCCAGTGGGGAGGAGAACAGAGTGAGTTCAGAGATGGGGATTATTAGGAGGCCATTATTGGTAAGGGCCAATGGGAAATTTGACCAGGATGCCGGGGTTACACCCCTACTCTTTTTGAGAAACACCCTGGGATTAAATGACCACAGGGAGCCAGTTTTACGTCTCATCCAAAGGACGGCACCTTTTTACAGGATAGTGTGCCCGTCACTATACTGGGGCATTGGGACCCACACAGACCTCACGGTGAGCGCCCCCTACTGGCCTCACTAACACCTCTTCCAGCAGCAACCTTAGTTTTTCCCAGGAGGTCTCTCATCCAGGTACTGACCAGACTCACACCTGCTGAGCTCCAGTGGGCTGCCAGTGGTGAGTTGCAGGGTGATATGGCTGCTGGCTAAAGCTGCTGCATTTGACATTCAGGGCCAGGTTATTGTCAATACACCTCCTTGTAAGATGCTCAAGCTCACTCCTGTATGCACATTCATCATTGTTGTTGATCTGCCTAATGATAGTGGTGTCATCTGCTAACTTAATGATGTGGTTGCTGCTGTAAGTGGCTGTACATTAGTAGGTGAACATGGAGAACAACCTAGGACTGAGACAGCAGCCTTGGGGAGCTCCAGTGTTTAGGATCACTGTGGAGGAGATATTGTTGTCAGTTTTCACCGCTTGAGGTCTACCCATCAAGAAATCCAGTATCCAGTTGCAGATCAGCCCAGAACCCTGAGTTTTGGAACCAACTTGGTGGGAACAATTGTGTTAAAGGCTGAGCTGTAATCTATATCCGAACATAGGATACTGTTCACCCCACCTGTCTAAGTGTTCTAGGACAGTATGAAGTGCTAGAGATATGGCATCATCAACAGACCTATTTAGGCAGTAAGCAAACTGAAGTGTGTCAAGGGAGTCTGGGATAGAGTGGCTGATATATGACAATACTAAGCTTTCCAGGCACTTCATGACCACTGAAGTGAGTGCCGCTGGGCGGTCACAGTCCTCAGCCATCCTACAACACCTGCTCCAGTGCGCTGGAGAAGAAACTCCACTGTTTTTCTGTTAGTCAAACCCCAGATTCAGGAGGAACAATGTGGAATCCATCTTGGCTGTGGTTTAATGGACCGTCTATTTGCTGTCTCGCAGATATGAGAGTGGTCATAAGAGTAACCTACCTCTATTTTTAGCACCTGGAGATATCAAAGTCTTCTTGCTCTGAGAAGTGCTGTGAGAGACGCTATGATTTGCACACTATCTGGTCTTTCTATTTTCAAAGTAGGAAGTTTGAGAACTGTATTCACGGCAGTTAGATTAGTTAATTCATGGCTGGCAGAGGTCTCATCAAAGGACGTGTCTTGTCCACTCCTCTTCACAGACAGGATAATAATGCACAGCTGACGTATGGAGAGATCGTGGTTTCAGGTGGTGGAAATGAGGTCTTTTTTAAACGCATTATAAAGAGTTGTTTTCCACTTGAAAGATACCTAAATGGAAAGGGTTTAACCTCAGACCCCACAGAAAATACAACAGCACTGTTTACTTCCAGCCACTCTCTTTCGAAAATGTTTGAATTCAGGGGCATTCCACACTGACATCAAAGACCCAGCAGACCTGAAGCAAACCAGCCTGATGGCCGGAGTCACGCGTGGTGTGGAAGGAAGTGAGTCTTGAAGCCGCCGGCCGGAGAATCTGTCCAGACCGAATTTATTCCAGAAACAGCCCAAGTAGCTTGTGAAGCAGTTTCGCGAAGGCCTTATCTATGCGTACAAGATGTAGAGCATGCCATTTATGTCTGCCACCCGGGAAAACAAGACAGATTGTGATGTCAAACGCAACGTCAACCAGCCAGTGACGTCATTGTGGGTGCTTGTCCATCGCTTTGCAGCAGCGGAATGGAATGTTTCTGTTCTACATTGGGATTGGATGTAACCCTTCTCACTGCCTTCTCAGTCCTCCTGAAGAAGCCCTGGCAAATAAAAGCGACGCCTTTATCTTTGGCGACTTTTATTGTTGCTGAGCAACACTGAATGCGCAGTGGTGGATGAGATCTGCAGCCAAGTTATACAGTTATACTGAAACCTCTCATTCTGTATCAGTGTGCCCACAGGTGTCTTTTTACAAGAACAAGCCTTCCCTTCTGTGAGAGGAGATTGTGATAAATCACTGCCAGACAAACTCTGCCGAATATTTGCTACATATACAAATCTGTAAAGCCTCAGCCTCTCAGTCATATTAACAGCACATCGGCCTTGGAAAAAAAAACTCCCTTTAGGTACTCCACCAGTGCCTTCAAAATCTGGATGCACCATTCCAGTAGGGTGTTTGACATTCCATCAATTCCATGCATTCGTTAGAGTTTTGAGGATCATACTTGAATTTGATTTAAATAGTTCTCGCTCGATGATTCATGTCATGTCTGAAGCTTGGTCTGTTAATGTAAAATATGAATATGGCAGTTTAATTGGCTATTGGATCAATTACAAAGATTCTCCACTCTGTCTATTATTTAGGTCTTTGCTCTTTGGAAATAGTTAAAGGCTCTGTTTACCTTGTGAAAGCAAATGTAAGTTCTAATATACTTTGCTTTCTGTTCAAGCAACAAGACATCTTTGCTCTCTGCAATCCATAGTATGTGACATATTATATTGGAGCAGAAAGACCCCAAAGAAAACAACGAAAGCTTTTTTAGGACATTTATGAAAAAGGAAAGATTCAGAAAGAAATGCTGGCTGTATGCACTCTTACTGTCTTACATTTCCAGTCACCTTTACAAAATAAACAAAAACATAATATAATTAGCCTTTTAAAATCTGTTTTAAAAACGGCATCAAGCCAAAGGCAGGTTCACTGAGAAGGTCAAGCATGTTCCTAAAATGGAAATTTCATCACTGGGGATTAGGAATTTTTAACTGTATGTCTCAAGGTTTTCAAGTGAAACTCTATTCCAGAATCATGTAACACATTTAAGTGGATGAAGTATTTTCCCAAACCACCACAGATTTAATCCAAGATTTTAATGGGTTCAAAATAAGGTCACAGTCATCCATCCCATCCCTCTAGCTCAACAATCAAGTTGGAACCAAAGAATTTTGAACACAGTTCAGAAGTTATTTAGGAAATTCTTCTCAGCACTGCATGGAATTTATCTGAACACATTTCTTCTAAAGTGAATAGTTTTATACTGTAACACAAGAACGAAACTTTAACTCCTTGGTATGTTTATAGTCATAGACTGGTAACACCTAGTTTAAACACTTTTTAGAAATAGTTTATTTGAATTATGGTTTATATGAATATATTATACTCTAATAGAGTTTTGGTGTTTTTTTCTGCAACTTTAATTCCACTGCAGTGTTTTTTGTACTGCACTTACATTCTAAACTACAACTTCAATGGTATTGTCTGGATTGTTTTTTTGTTTAAAAAGACCTAACATGACACACACCTACAGTGCCTTACAAATATAGTCAACCCCTTGTACAGTTTTCGCATTTTGTTACTTTTAAACTTGTAGTCATGACACTTTGAAGTGGCAATTAATATTTGTTATATACAGAACACAACCTTTTTCATGTATTCAAAATAAAAAATAAATAAAAACAAAGAAACATATATAATGTGGAAAAAAACGGAAAGAATATGATAGTGTAAGTATTGAAATCCTATGCTGTGGCAAACCTAAATTCATTTAGGATTGTTTCAAAATAACAATCCACACAAATAGTTGAACGGCTTTTGTCTGTATGCAATGGTAGTAATTTCTCAAGATTTCAGCAAAATTCCTTGTTCATGTAGTGAATTTCGAGCAGGACTCAACTATGAAAACTAAGGAGCTTTTAAAGCAAGTCAGGGATAAAGTCATTGAAAAGCCCAGATCAGGAGAAGGGTACAATAATACTGAAGTCTCTGAAAGTTCCCGTGAGCACGGTCATCAAGAAATGGAAGGTGTATCCTACCACTCAACACTCCACTCAGCATTTCCAAGACCAGCCTGTCCCTCCAAACTGAGCAGCTGGGCAAGGAGGAACCTGCTGAGGCATGCAGCTGTGAGGCCAGCGGTAACTTCCAGAGAGCTAGAGTTCAACAGAGAGCATCGTCAATAATATCCAGGAAAATGCACAAACTAGCCTCTATGGCAGGGAGGCATGAAGGAAGCCTTTACTTAAAATGAGACATCTCAAAGCCCACATGCAGCTGGCCACATGGCATAGGGTGTAGTGGTCAGATTGACTGATCGACAGCAAATACAGCAGGCACACATAACACGTCCTCCAGTGAACACCATTCTTCCACTCAAGCATGGTGGTGGCTGCATCGTGTATAATGCACTGGAAATCTTCTTAGGATTGGAGGGAAAATGGATGGAGCAAAGTCTGGGCATTTGCCTGCGGAAAATATGTTCCTCTCTGCTAAAGATTTAAAACTGGGGTGAAAATCCACCTTTCAGCAGAACGCTGATCCAAAAGAAAGGGCCAGAAGGACACTGGCACAGCTTCAGAGTGAGCAGGGCAAAGTCATTGAGTGGCCCAGTTAAGATCCTGAGGAGTCGAGTGGTATTAAAAACCTGTGGAAAGACTTGAAACTACAGTCCTACATAAGCGACCCACAAGAGACTTGAGAGAGCTGAAGCCAATCTGCCACGAAGAACAGGCAGCAGTTACAGCAGGTCAGTGTGCAAAGCTGGTAGACTTTGCTGGCATAGTTCCCCAAACTGACTGCGGTTGTAATTCTTGACAAGGGTGCTTCAAGAGTTCAAGGGTTCTGAATACTTTTCCACTCAACATATTTCAGTTTTCTCTTTTCTGCAGCTTATCTAAACCTTGTAAGTCTTTTGTTGAAGCATTTAGATTTGGAATATAATTTTTTATTTTAAAAAGGTCTGAATACTTTTGCAAGGCTCTATGTGTATTATCTGTAAAATAAGGGATCTAAGAAATTTTGCCTATGATCATTTTACACCACTAAGAAAACAGAATTGCCAAGTCAGAAGAATCTTTAAAAAGTACTGGCTGCATTGCAATGCTGGTGCCTTGGGTTCAGTTCCTGGGGTGCTGTCTGTGTGGAGTTTGCATGTTCTCCCCATGAGCATATGGGTTTCCTCTGGGTGCTCCGGTGCTCTTCCTCACATAATCCAAAGACACACTGGTGAGTTAATTGGCTTCTGTGAAAACCAGTCCTGGTGCGAGTGTGTGTGTCTGTGTGCCCTGCGATGGACTAGGGGGTGTCACGCCTTGTGCCTGCTGCTTGGCGGGTTAGGGTGCAACTCCCCCCCACAATCCAATGGATGGAGGGGTGTGAAGTGACTAAACTGGCAGAGAAATTCGGTGACCCGAGACACCATTCCTTCCACAAGGCATCTTTCATCTATGCAATAAAGTCTTATTATATGTATTTTAGTGATTATGTATTTTCACGAGAGGCACAGAGTGCCTGAAAGACATTTCCAGTTCCAGTAACAGTATCCCATTTCTCCAGACACAAGAAAGACTCTGTATACATTCCAGACATGACCCTGCCAGGATGGAGTTGATGTTTAAAGAATGCAAGAAGACACAAGGGCATTGCAGAAAACAACAACAATCTGCAAAAGCCGGAGGGTGCTTGTGCAATGTTGTAAACTCCTATGCGTTGATTCACAGATTATGGAAAGTTCCTAAATGGCCCAATTATTTTACACATCTTTACAAATGCTGACTGTTGCTTTTCCAAACTGCAGTTTATTTGTTGGATTCACTACAATGTACAATATAACTCCAACTTGTGCATGAATGGTAACTGAGCATGACCAGAGTGCTCCAGCTTTTTGATAATACAGTAGATGGATGGGCGTGTTAGTGGAAATGACACGCTAAGGCACAGCGCAAAACAGTCAAATGTCCAACTTGTCTCAGGGTCAGGTAATTATTTTGCTCAAGCCTGCCAGCTTGAGAGCTACAAAAGAATTAAAAGCGTGGAGTTTTGTGTAAAATGACACAAGTATCCTAGGTTCAGAACGGCATACAGAATATTATGTCGAAGATATTGAGTGAGCACAGTAACGACTCAGAGGTGAGGTGGGGTTAGAGTGTATACCAGTATAACAGTGTGAAGATGAAAAGGAACTGAATAAAAATGATAAGACAGGCAGCAGAGTTATAAATGTAAAAATATAAAGTTATACTGCCCAGCAGAGGCTCCAAGCGGTCTGTTTTACTGGGACGACCGTGACCCAGGCGATGAGAAGTTGTTTGGACCTCCAGTGACGTCCCAGAGCAAACCGGAATGCAGCAGGCATCAGGAACAGCTTCACAGCCCACACTGCTGGAGCGGCAGGTGAACAGCAAGACCCATCCTCAGTGGCTGAGAGTCATCTGGATGTTACAACAACGTCTGGGCCCGTTTTTCACCAGGCATGCGCTGCGACACACGACTACTCGCTTACCGGAGAGGGGCAGATAGATGACTCTCTTGGCCATTCTCCCTTTCTTCCAGATGAATAAGACAAAATAGCTACCACAATATAGCCCTTTAACTTCAACCACCAGCCCAGAGTCCAGGTGAGCAGGAGGATGTCTGCTGGACGCATGTCGCAGCAGGGCAGACACGCAGACACCGAAGAAAACCCACAAGAGTGACCGGAATCAAGCCCAGAGTCCAGGTGAGCAGGAGGATGTCTGCTGGACGCACATCGCAGCAGGGCAGACACGCAGACACCGAAGAAAACCCACAAGGCCATGGGGATCACGGGGAGAGAGTGCCCCAGGCCGACCGGAATCAAGCCCGAGACCCAAGAGAGGTGAGGCAAGAGTCCTGCTCAACAGAAAAACAGCACACCTCTTTGAAGGCGTTTGCTTTTAAGAAACACTTGGTTACTCAATAGTTTGTATGTTTTAAGAGGGGGTGTAAATTAATTAGGGTCTGTGCCTGCCCAAGAGCGCCACTGTGCCACCCCAGATACATGCAGTTCGATGCAAGTTAGATAGTTTAACGACAATGCAGCTTTAATCTGACAGAGGGTGAAAAAACCTGGGTTAATACTGTTCTTGCCACTAGCTGCATGTTCAGCAGGTAGTGACATCTTCACCTTTTAGCATTTTAACGGCCAGTGCAGCCTCAGCATGGCTGGCATCAGGACCTTCATTCACTTTGCATCTTGTCCTGGGACCCCCTCACTCTGCGTTCATCGCCCTTCCGCTCCGCGCTGCCAGCCTTCCTCACATGTGCTTCCCCTGTCCGCATTTGCCGCGCTCTCACTGTCTTCGGCCCTCCGCGCTCTTTTCCGCAACCGCCAGGTCGAGTTCGCCCCTGGCCCGGCTCTGCCCTTCCGAGGGAGAAGAAGCGTCATTCGGACGCGGAGGAAGGGCAACGAGAACACCGTAGGGAGGAGCCCAGTTCTCACACTCTGCCTGGAAAGTCCTGTCAGCCGTTTCTCCACCAACGGAGTGCCTTTTGTTTTCCAGGGCCACAGTGGACGTGTGTTGTCAAGCAGTGTATTTTGGACTGGGGAAAGCATCAGTCACTGGCTGGTATCAGCCCCTCTGGCTCCAGCACGGCGCAACAGTCCCAGCGCAGAGCCAGGCTCTCTGGGGTCAAGTACAGGTTGCGCAGTCTGGAGGGGCCTGGTCACTCCTCCTCTCACTCAGTACAGGGAATGTTAGGGCTACTCCAGCTTTGTGGTATGTCTGTATAAACATCATTAGCCTTCAAGGGCTGACACACAATAAATTTCCATTTAAAGTTACAAATTGCAATGTGCTTCAGGGACGATAACACATATAGAGATTTTAAAGCCATGTGCACTGTCATAAATGGATTTCTTAACTACTTTGAAGTTTAATATAGCCTCACAACCACTGTTCATTTCCCATCACAGCTGACTGGTAATAATAAAAATAACCCCCAGACCCATATAAATTATGCCTTGCAAACTTGGATACAGTGGAGAGGCAATCTGATATTAAAACATGGGCCTCAGAAATCATTTTCATTTTTTGCAAAGTTAAAAAATTTGGAAAACAGTACACCTGTCTCTGTTCCTTGGTGTTTAGCACGTATTTTAACATCTTAATGCATTAAACCTTAAGTATGTTTTGACAAAGCTAAACATTAAGTATAAGCCCAGGGTTTATGCTCAGTGCACAAATCTTAATTTTTTCTGAATATTTTTTTGGATCTTTTTACCATGCTAATGTGCTCTTTACAATGGTATCTGTATTTTCAAATAATACACAACTGGAACAATGAGAAGGAGGGTTAATAGTCTGTGGTACCTTCTGCAAAGCAGTAACACACTTGCACATTGTGTTGTAGCCTATTCTTGGCACAGTGTCTCCTACAGTGCAGGCCTAATGGGGTGATTCTGCAGATGAGAACTCAGAGAAGCCAATGTCTGGCCAGATCAAAGCAGAGTCTCGATGTCCTGGCTCTTGTTTGGTGTGACACTCAGTTTAGGCTGCTGAGGAGTTACAGATGGTGATCAGGAAAGGAGCTAAAAAACTAACACACTGTAGATCACGTCTGCGCCAGTGGTTATCTGCTTAAGAAGGGCAGTGTTCATATGGGTGTCCCCATTCTGACTAACTGTAACCTGCAGCTCTAAATTCAAAAGATTGGCATACGTACAAAGAGCTAAATATAAACTTCACCCTCTCTATTTAACAGAGAGATATGGACAGAGAAGTGCATTAGTTTGAGTATAAATAACCAATTATATATATTCCTTTGAGTACCATTTCTGAAAACAGAAACAGTTTTGGAGTGTGATAATGAAAGCCCTGCAAGTTTACTTGATCTCTCTATCTATTGGCTGACCACACGGCTCTGTGGCCACAGCAGCCAATTAATTACTGACGTACTTTTAAAATTTCCTGTTTTTCCTCCTTAATTAGCTAATCTGTGCTGTGCTTTAAAGGGAGGAAATACCTAGAAATAGTTCTCAGTTTCAGCACATTCAATTATTTTGCACCAAGAGCAGATTGCATCAGGTTGTGTTAATGTAAAGATCAACAATGTTAGATCAAAAGGAAATTATGTCTGTCATTTCTTCCTGTTCTAGAAGCAATAATGTGGGAATACAGGCAAGAAAACTGCTTATAGCAGACTGAACCAACAGTAGAGTTAGCAACTACGTGCACAGTCTCAAGCCTGTCTAACATTAGCCTACAGAACTGCTGTGATTTATTATCCCTGAACACTTAGGGTATTTTACGTTTACGGACGTGTGTTAAGCTGGTGTGTTTCTGTTGCATTTTAATTCAATTTGAAAACCCTAATTTATTTGTATTACTAATTGGAACGGTCCTTTTCCCAGTGATTTCGGTGCTGATCACTGTTGAGCCCAGCCCCAGGGAGCCCCATGCAGGCCGAATCAAGCTTTCTTCCATGATTTCTGCACTATGGCTGTGTGGCAAATTCATACCAGAATGTTTATGATGATGATGAGTGTTTTTCCACATACCTGATAGTGGCTGATGCCCTGGCTAACCTCAAAGCATAACAAAGCATTGGATTGATTCCTCTTTTATCTCTCTCCCATTCATTCATTCAACTGTTTCCTCTTGAATCCTGCTGCCAGAAAAGACCTTTTCCACTGTTCTGCTGCAGCAGTAAAGCGAGTATAATAAAAAACAGCACAACGTACATACAGGTCGTGAATTTCCTGAAGCACTAAATACTATTTTGTTTCATGCCAGGCAGAAAAAAAATATAGTATGACTTAAATAACTGGACTTAAACTGATACTCCGCAATCACAATGTGTCTTTAGAAGTCTCAAAAGTGAAGGCCTGTTTCATCTAACTTTACATATATAAATAATGGTAATATCATTTTATATATATAAGAAGGGGATGGCCTTTAGAGAAAAGTCTAGCACTGGATGCCAGTGACGGAGCCCGAGCCCTTATCCAGTTAGACTTTGTCTTTGGCCCTGCTCGAGGCTTGCTGCTATGTGCCTCAATCTCGCGAGAAGAGCATTGCAGGACTATCCACTTTGCCCACGTGGCAGTTGATATTAATTTCAGTTTATTTTTCTCTCTTCATTTTGCATTTGAACAAACAGTTTGGCTTACATCGTCGAAAGAAATCCTGAAAAGAGGTTACCATTGCCTTAGTGGGCAGAACATCGTCTCCCAGTCACCTGCACTTCCAGCCCTTCTCTCTAGAGTAAAAAAAAAAAAGTCATGCTTTCCTTTGAATGACACAAATGGAATTGTTTGCCAAGTTCATTTTCAGAGCAAAAATGGTTTGCTCTCTTAAGCCGCAGGGAGACACCTGAGTGGCGCCTGAGTACAAAAATAGAACAGGGGTTATTCCTGAGCCCGGTTGGCCGAACAGTAACTGTTCAAATAGCTTGTGCTGCAGTTTGTGTTTGGTCCTCGCGCAGTGTTAAAGAGTACACTCTCCTCGTGCTGCACTGCCCTTGTCATTCTCTCTCTCTTATTTCTCCACTCATTCACTCGTCGCCCCCTGCAGGTCTCTCTTTCCAGCGGGGCGAGGAGGACAGAGTGAGGGAGAGCACGGCGGAGCCGGGGGGGGGATAACATCATAGCAGCCACAGCCCTGGAGCCAACAATCTGTCAGTCCCTCAGTAAACAAGCACCTTATCACATCGCTAACATTTATTTAACCCTTTTCTCCAGCACTTGTAAGAGCAAAGGAAGGTGGCTGGGGGAGGAGGAGGGGAAGCAGGAGGCGGAGGGGGGAGACGGTTCCTAGGCTCGTCTCGCAGAAATGTCAGATTTCCTGTACAGTACACCCAATCTGTAACATGTCGAAATCCCTGTCTGTCTGCCCCCTCGGCGGAGCCCTGGAGCCTGGGTCTCTCCACCGGCCACGCACCGGGACGAGCTCTCCTGCCCCCAGTCTGACACCTCCCCGTCTCCCAGTCTCCCCAGCGCGGAGTCGGGGCTCCCTCTCCCTCCCCCACCCCCCTTCCTCGCAGCCCGCTGCTGGATCGGTTTCCGAGCCCTCAGGCTGACTTCATCGCGGAGAGCAGCAGGGGTGAGGCCCCGCGCTGCTCTGCGGCCCCCGCCATGTCCTCCGGCCCTCTCTGGGACTGTGCGCAGAGCATTCTCCCACACACTGGACCGGCCTTCGTGTTTTCCCAATTTACTGTTTAAAGGAAAACACTATGGATACCAAAATAAATAGTCGGCTTCAGATGAGGCCTTTGTTCGGAATGAGATAGCTCCAAAGTATGCCTTTTAAAGTGGAAGGGGGAAACCTCTCTGGGTCTGGAAAGTATCACTCATGCCGTCTGAGCCGCGAGCGGAATGAGGGCCCGGACCTACTCCGTCTAATCTGCCGAGGATCTGAGTGCTACTGCCACCGCACTGATCAACACAGGCCCACCCGGATGACTTCAGAAACACGAGATAGACTTCCAAAAATAAAAACAGGCAGATCGTTTCGTGAAGATGACACTGCAGGGAAAGGACAATCACTGGGACTTGCGCTTGTGTGGCTATGTGAAAAAAAAGACTTAACGTGAAGGATGACTTATGTGGAATTGTGGAACGTGAATAAACTTTTGGGAACTCACCCTCGAAGCAATACAGCAGGGGAATTTCGGGACTACATTTTTTTAACTGAATATAAGGTTATTTATATCTTCAAGTGCTTAAAAGCCTTCTGTGTGCTGGGTAAATACACTCTTTTAGAAGTGATGCCACTATGCGCCAATCTATACATTTTCTAACCGCCTCTTCCAATTCAGGGTCACAGGGGAAACAGCGGGCGCAAGGAGGGGTACACCCTGGGCGGGACACCAGTTCATCGCAGAACAGACAGGCACAAACACGGACACGCACACACTCACATCACTTTGTCCAGAAGCCTATTAATTTACCAGCATGTCTTTCGCCTGTGGGAGGAAACTGGAGCACCCCTAGGAAACTCAAGCAAAGACGGGGTGAACATGCAAACTCCCTGCAGATATCGGCCCAGGATTGACCAAGGGCCCCCGGATTATTACAAGGTAATAACGCTAACCACTGTGCCTCCCATAAGATAATTCAATCTTATTAAAAAAAGTAAACAAGATTCAGAAGTTCGGGGATGTCTGGAACAGAGTTACAAATGGATCTACACATTTTGAACCTAGAAAGTGATTGCTTATGTGTACTTGTTCAGCTCTTGACATGAGCCCAGGTTTCCCATGGGGCATCTGAAGAGTGGCAGCGTGTCGCCTGTAGCAGCTGACTTCGCAGGCTGGATGGGCGTGTGAGCAAACAGAGGAAAGGATAGACTCTCCAGTGTACTGATGGCCGGTGTTGCCAGGGGTCATGTGGCCAGTCCAGCTGTGGGGCAGGACTGAAATGGCCCTTTTGATTTTTGAATAAGAGAGGAAAACTGTTACTGTGTAACAGCTAATCAAAACGCTCCTTCTGCTTCAGACACAATATTTAGCTTTAACTCCTGCTGAGAAAGGTACATATAGGCAAAGTTTTTTTATTTCTTTTGAAAAACAAAGGGATAAAATGTAGATATTTTACTTTGTTTTGCCTATGACTGCTGTGTAACACACATGCAGGAGAAGTTCAGCTAGCACCTGTTACATTTAGGTTAACCCAGGAATGCCACAAAAAAAATTATCTTGACTCATATAGGCGTTCCGTCAAGAACATTTTTTCCTTTCTTATTTCCTATTACTGGTAGCACACATAAACAGAGACAAAAACCATGACTCTTCCTTACACAGCGCCTTGCAAAAGTATGTACTCCCAGTTAATGAGACCACGTTTTGATGAATTATAAGTACTATGTTTAGATTTGTACTGCCTCCATCCAGCAGCGCTGAAGTCAACATAAAGAGATCATAAAGGCTGACCAGGCAGACCACTGCATAAAGCTTAATTAATAATTTAATACATAATATAATTTAAATAAATAACACAGAATTGCTGTAGTTTCCTGGTAATAATTCCTTACCTTTCCTCCACAGGGGTCCCAGGGCAGTTGAGCTTGAAGGATGGACACACATCATTCCCTACGGAAGCGCCGCAGCCCCTGAGTCGGGCTCCAGGAGCCCCGCCGCACAGCAGCAGGACACTGGGGACCAAGCTGTACCAGGACGCCAGCGTTCATACCTCTGCTATTTCACAACGCGCTGAGCTGATTCTAAGGACCACCTGGTGAAGGCCTTGCTTAAACATCTCACCCCAGGGACACCAGCTCCTACAGCAGTGTCACTGTACTGGGGAATCAGTCTGGGAAATTCTGGTCCCGCCGGAAAAAATGCCACCTGCTCTTATAGCAGCAAGCTGCTTTTCCCTGGGGGCATGTGTACATGTCTGTATATATATATGTGTGTGTGTGTGCATATTGTATATATGCGTATGTCTACATGTACATGTATGTGTAGGTGTACATGCACCTATATGTTTATGTGTATGGAGGTCTTACAAATGTCTGAGATCTGATATAGCCCCATAATGGTACTGCTATCATTTTCATCAGGACCGCTGAATGAGTTGTGATCACTCAGCACAACAAATTGTTTGATAGAAATGTATTGTTTGACAGAAATGTATTGATACTAAGGGTGTGAACACTGCAAAACAGAAGTACTAAAACAAATATAATTTGTTGCTTTTATAATGTAAGTTCAGCAAATATGGAATAAGCAATTAGTTAGGATTATAAAAAAGACATTTGAATGTACAAACTTCCAGAAAGATGGATCAAGAACATTTTTTCAATTTCTAGCTTTCTAACAACCGTGGTTCCATATCTATAGACGAAAATATTTGCAATATATCTCTGACATGATCTGTTTACTACCAATATTTTTGTAAGCCTTCAGGCAGGAATGAAAATGGCAGATCAACTGTTTGAATATTCTTTTTTTTCTTTTTAGCTTCCGTAAGATACTGATAATATAACCACAGTTGACTGAAAGTCTGTGAGATTCCATTGTCAAATTAATGTTTTATTTAATTCATACTGTATTTTTTCCATGCATGAAATCTGGATCCTTAATTAATGTCTCTAAAACTGTTTCGAAGATAAACACAATTGTTCGGTATGACAAGCGAGAGAGAAACAAACACTCCTGTGTGAAGCACAGACATTCCTGTTTATATTCCACATTTATTCCACCTTTCGTTTACAGCAATTAAATGTCAAAGGCAAAGCATTATGGGAACATTTCTTGTTAATAATGTCTATGAGAAAATAAAATAATTAAACAGCCGAAGAAAAGTCCATGTAGCTATACTAGGAGAAAAGGTGAGCTGGCACAGACGTCGGGCGCAGACCAGTGGGTCTCCAGGAGCTAATGGAGAAACCGTGCTGACTGTGAGTGGTGTGTGTGACAGGCGTTGCCTTGAGCAACTGCAAAGAGAAGTGTCCGGCTTCACCTTGATTATTCAGGTTGCAGGTACTAGGCCGTCATCCCTCTGAGACAGGCCCACACTCTCAGTTTCTCCACGAGTCTGAGATCTTGCTCGGACCTCCAGGAAGTCTCCGGTTCCTGCTGGAGTGGAGGCAGCTGTGAGAGATCCTCGCTTCCCTCAAACAGCTTTAGTCAAATTCCCCCCTGCATTAATCAGCCCTAAAATAAAGGACCGTAGATAATATAATCGTCTAAACTAATGATACAGGGCCTCCTGCTGTGCTTAATGATCCGAGCCATTAAAATAGGTTCTCCAGATCAATACATATTAAGGATAAGGCTGACATCATGGGCCAGGTAACAGCACAATATATTTGCTTTAACTTGTGATTTCAGCACTAAACTACAAGTTAATTTGCTTGTCACACTAATCCACTGCCAGAAAGCGACTTGCTCCTGCCAGGCACTGTGCCAGTCTGAAGCCTGCCATGGAAGCACAGGGCAGGAGGTGACAGGATGCCAGTGCATTGCAGGGCACACACAGTAGCAATTCAGAGACATGATTTCTGACATGAGTCCTAATCCATCCGGTTCTAGGTCTCGTGGAGCCATGGAAACATGGAAACTCAGCACGGAGGACTCTCCAGAACAAAATGGAGTCCAGCACACTGGAGCTGTGAGGCACACACTTCCAACACACCTCTCCCATCCACCTCTCCTGACTGATTCTGCATTCAGATCCAGGTGATGTCGTGAATGCAAGTCCCTTGTATCACAAGTCCCTTAGGGGCTGACTGGTGGCTCTGTGGCTCAGGATCTGCGCCTGTGGCTGGAAGGTTGCCGGTTTGAATCCCGTGGCCGACTGAGGAATCCTACTCTGTTGGGCCCCTGAGCAAGGCCCTTAACCCCAGCTGCTCCAGGGGTGCCGTATAAATGGCTGACCCTGTGCTCTGACCCTCAGCTTCTCTCCCTGTCTGTGTCTCATGGAGAGCAAGGTGGGGTATGTGAAAAGACAAGATCCTAATACAAGAAGTTATATACAGCCAATAAAAAAGTGATCTGAACTTTATGAGGAAAAATAAAGATAATTAACGTTACAAACACACAATGTTGTAGAGGTTTTGTGGTCACTGTTAATGAGGCTCTTTTTCACTACCTCCCAGGCAAGCTGACCCAGTGTTTTCTATTGGTTCTCTTCAATCTCTACCATGCAGCTGAGACAAAATGAACTTCAGCCACTCAGAGGTGGGTCTTAAAGTTCTCTGTTTTTTTAATGTTCCACAACGAATACAGCAAAGACTCAAAAACAAAATGGAGAGAACAAAGCAGGGCTTAGTGATACACAGAGGGTCCTTGAAGATGATCACACAATGTTGCATCTGTACTTGTAGAAAGCTTAGTGAAATCTTCTATTGATTACAATTAAATGGAAAATTAAAATTAAATGTTTCAGGAATACACAGAATTATAATTCCCCTAGTGGCCTGATAATTGTCAGGAGCTTTAAGGATACTGACGGTAAAAATATCTTGCCTTAATTCTCGAGTACTAGTAAGCGCCAAGCTTTTTACACATGACATGGCAAAGAATTAGACGTTAAGGATGACATGGTCATAAGACTTAGACCTTGAGTAGTGATCTTGAGTAGAGCCTCGATACATCACATTTAATATGGCTGTTTGCGGCTCATGGTTCCAGCCACTGATCAGACTTTTAGTAATTCATTTAAGACTCAATGCATTCCAGGCGTTTCACCAGGGAATAAACCTTTACTTGTTCCTCTGCAGCCTACGCACGCTGACGCAGCTCCCTACTTGAACTACAAAAGAACATAGGCTCGTCAGATATAAATAGATGCGCAGCACTAGACAAACTCCTGGTGTGTTTTGGGTATCTGAAAAGGACATTTAAACAATATGCACTCTCTCAGATATATTAAAATGTTATGATAACACTCAGAAAGGGAACAAAAAGTTTTGTTTTAAAAAATCAATTAATCCTTGCAAAAGTATTCACCAAAGATATCCCATTTTGATTAATTTCAAACATATACAAATTTTCTTCAATTAATGTTTAATCAAATCTTTAATACACTATAAGAACTTTAACATGTGAAAGAAGTTGAATGTCAACCAACAGGTGAGAAAGTATATAAGTATTGAGCCCTACATCAGAACTAAATTAGTTCAGATTTCTAGTGCACTCCTGAGATTTGAAGAGCTTTGAGGACTACCACTTGTTTAATCTTATTACTTTTAAAAACTGTTGCACTGAACACATTGCATACTTTAAAATAGAAACAAAAACAAGAACTATTTCTGCTAAAGTGGATGTGCAGAGAGCATTCCCTGTCTTATAAGTAATTTTTTATACCACAAATTTGAAAAACAGAGAAACAGAGTAATGGTGAACATATACATTACTGACTGATACTGCTTCAAGCCAATGTTATTGTAGGTGTCTTCAGTATGATGTACAGTAGGAGCTGCGGTGTTAATGTTATTTTTTAAAACCATGTGCATAAGTGGCTTCTGTCTTAGACTGGCTGTTTTCCTCCTTAAAACAAAAAAAATCAGCAGAATATAGTGGTAAAGCAATTGCAGGCATGATAAGACATGTCATTTTTCTGTAGATTTCAGAGTACCTTGGCACTTGTTTTCTGAATCCATAAGCTTCTTCCAGTTTCGGGTGTTAAACGCTTGCTGCCACTGAGGTCTGCTCCAAAGCTGCAAATGGATCCCCAGCTGTCGATGTCTGTGTTCATGCTTGGGCCTGTAAAGTTAATAGTTCACTCATCACAAAGCCAGAGATTGGTTTATATCATTCCAATATTATGGTTTTAGATTAAACAAATGTGAAATTTTGAAGCACGAGAGGTCAAAACCTTGATTACACAGGACCAGAAAACTTCAAATACTCTCAAAATCCCAGGGAAGGTTAATAGGCTCCTTACATAACAAGTTTACTTGGTGTACAGGTCAGTGCTCTCAGAATGGATTAAGTGTGTTACGTGTAAAACACTTAAAGAATGCATCCAGAGAGTATCACTGAAATTTAATAGGAGGTTATATCCCCATTCTTTTTAAAGTAAAGTATGAGGATTGGTCCTGTTTGTAGGATGTCTGGTGTAAGTGGTGTAACAAGGGGCATGATTGTCAGTGCACCACTAAAGACAGCAGATCAGGGCAAGTGTGTCAGCTTCAGGAGTTTATAGGAAGTGGTTAGCTCATAAAACACCCTCAAAGGGGTTGAAACGCAGGCCACAGCAGGTCAGGAGGCAGACTTCCCTGTGTGTGGGAAGACGACGAGCGGTTCCATATCTCCACAGACACCGGTGGATGGCGAGTGACCGCGGCATGAGGTGTGTGTGGTCTCCGCGCTGCTGGGGTCGTCTCACTTCTGTACTGGGCTGGATGGCGAAGTACAGAAGTACAGCTGGGGATCCATTTGCAGTTTTGGAGCAGACCTCAGTGGCAGCAAGCGTTTAACACCCGAAACTGGAAGAAGCTTATGGATTCAGAAAACAAGTGCCAAGAGTACTCCAGTGCCTGCGCCTGGTCCCTGCGTCAGTATCAGTAACTTTCCCCTTTGCTGTTAGCTTTCCGGTTATCACTTTGTGAAGCACCTGTCACAATAAGGCTTTTCCTGATCCAAAACCCTCAGGACGGGGCAGCTCCTCTGGCTCTAGAGGACCCCTCAGCTGGCCTTGCAGCACAGGGGTCTCACGGCTTCTGCGGCATCAATGGCTGGTGAATAATTAGCCTGGCCACCTCCGACTACTTACGGGACACTTGCTTCAGAAGACAGTCCTTCGGGGACCCTTCGCTGCTTGACTGTAGGTAAGTGAGTGGAGGGCCGTGTGGAGCCGGTTTCTCTAGCCCACATTCCTGCTGTGAGACCGAAATCCCTGGGGATGTGAGAGTAGCAGAGCCGGGCCACTCTGGAGTCTCAGCTGACAGCTTCCAAGATAACACGGCAGTGATACATTCAAGAAGCACTTTAGCTAAATGTTTTCGAATCAGTCAGCGTACAACCTCCTTGTGGAATAATTTCATTAGTGAGGGGGGTGGGGAAGGATGGAACCAACGTCGTCTCGTCCCCGCAAAGAAAAATCTGTACCCAGAAAACAACAAAGACATTTCAATGCATCCACAGTGTGTATTTAAAAAGTGTGATGTGTAAATACTCGATGTGTGGTCTGTGCCGGCAATGTGACTCAGGTAATGGATGTCTGCCGGTATCATGGTTTTGTGGGCGATGTTTACCGTGGACGCGGAAAAAAAAAAAACACGAAGAAAGCTTGGATTTGATCACAGGGACGCGAAAGTCTGTGTAGAGGACCGTGCAGGCCAAAAAGAAGAGGAAGGCATCGTTCTTTCCTGGAAGCTACTTGGCAAACATTTGGAAAAGAGGATTATTTTCAGAAAACAAAAGGAACATAAAAAACGAAACACATCCAGGGACTCATAACAGCTTTTTTTTTTTTTTTTGGTGGGGGGGGGTACTGTAAGACCTTGGGTACAGAGAAGAAAGTAAAATATTTGTCTGAAGGGGAATTTTAACAAGTAAGACCAACTGAACTATACTGTACACCACTAGCTTTGCAGCGTCAGACGTTTTCAGTGTACATGTTTAAAAACTTTGTCAAACTTGAGGGCTGGCTGACACCCTGCCTGGCTTTACCGTGTATCAGTAGCCCCAGGTCTCTGAGTGGCAAAGTGATGGAGCTCCAGGAGACATCATATCTTTTTCGTGTCCACCAGTCTCACACTGCCATTGCATATCTCCAGCATACACTCATTGTACAGTATGTGGCTTGAAAGAAATGCTAGCCTGTTCAAAATCTTTAAAAAATAGAACATAGTGTACTTCAAGACCCAAAAATCCATCTGCAGGGATTATCATCACCGCTGTATTTCCAGTAGGGTTCAGGGCAAGTCATCCTCATTCATTAAAGGTTTGGGATTAACATTGGAGAATAAAGCACACAAAGCCGTTGTAGTTCTGGCACACATGAAAGAACACACTTTCTCTTTTTTCCACTTTCTTTTTCTTAATCAATCAATGTGTGCATTAAAGCAACCTTAAAGGTATTAAATTTGTATTTATGAGGAACTGTAATTGAATGTTTGTAGGTCAAACAAGGTTATTTGTTTAGGCCTCTGGTGAAGCTATAAATGCATCTTGTGTTCCTAATTCCAGCTTTTAAAAAAAATAAAACACAACAAAATAATGAAAACAATGAAAGTCAGAGCAGCATTTTGCCAAGGTGATAACCATTCATCTGGTGTACTGCGTGTAGTATTACAGAAGTGCAGTTTGGCTGGTTATTGTCCAGCTGCAGATGTTCTGATCGCCTGCAAACTGCAGATGACACTCCCATGAGCTGCGGCGCCAGCTGTTGCGCTCAGGCCGGGGACCTTTGGGGAACAGTACGCACTACACCCCCCAGCCACCGCAGGGGCCCGCGGCCCTGGACTTGTTCGTTTTTGTTCCCCTCGGTGGCCGTGGACGCTTGGCTTGTGTTTGCTCTGTGGTTTCCCAGCACGCCGCGGAGTGAATGGTGTGTCTGTTCCGCAGCGGCGACACCGGCTTCACGTCTCAGGCCCGGCGCGCAGGGGTGTCTCTGGTCTGCCTCGCGGTTTCCTCCCTCGTTGTCTGCTCTACCTGCCGAGCCCCAGCCCGGCAGCCGCTCAGCACTTAACCCTTCCCAGCCCTGCTCCCTCTCCCCCTCCGCGCGAACCGCGGGCTGCGGCTGCCCGCTCAGCTTCCCACTGTCGCAGGGACCTGCTTTGCCATGCAAACCTCCACACAAAAGCTTCTTTCACCCAACACCTTTACTGATGTGACGCAGGCCCACAGGGATTAAACATTGAAGGGTCCTCGACAGAAAGAGACATGTTTCAGATCTGTGAGGTTTTACGAGTGGCTCACACCGATGTCACCACCTCTTCTGTCAAATTCGAAGTCGTTGTTGGGAGTTTTTTTGTGGTGCGCCCGAGACCACAGAGATACCGTACAGATCACAAATAACACATATACAAAATATAAGATGATAGTACATGAAAGTGAAGATAGGATACACAATTTTACCAATAAATACTTTAATAAATACCTGAGTGAGATGGAATAGCCACAGGGCAGGTGCTCTACAGGAACCGTTCTAGATTTCTGTGTCAATTAGCTAAACGTTATCTACCACAACTAAACAGCAAAGAAAAAGATTGAGACTGTAAAAGTATTGAGGGACACGCGTTAACTCCAGGTTATGGAGTTTGGAATGAAAGTTTGGGAGGGATGACAGCAACCAAGTTCAATCAGACTCAGTTGTCAGCGATTAGCAAATCGCTCCCGACGTCCTTTCCTCCCCTAAAACACTATAAATACCTACCTGTACCCCATCTCTCCCACGCATACGTGTTTTGCATCCCATCTGCACCCAATCTCTCCCTCTGCAGCTGCCCCTGGGTCTCCCCTCACTCTGCAGGGGGGGTCCCAGCCTCCTTGTCCCCTGTCCAGGAGGCTAGTCCTCAACCAAGAGGGTTCCACCCCATAATCCTTTCAGGACACTTCATTTGCCTGTGTTGTTCTACCTAGTGAAACGCATTATGGAGATGTGTGATTATGTGTGTGTGCAGTACGGGTGCATCGATGTGTGTGAAACAAATGTGCCCCAGCAAAAACTTCAGGGGATTCGTCTCCTGGCAGAACTAACCGTTGTTATACGTCTTTCAGCAAACACCCCCCACACTCCACACCGCCGCAGTTCATCTGGATGGATTTGCATATCCAAATGAAAGTGTCACGAGCAGAATCGGAAAACTAGGGCGAACTGCATTAGGGGGGGAACAGGTTTTAACTGCAGTCTCTGTGCTGACGACATGTATTGTTTGACGGAAAAAATAAAAGCCTTCATGTGTTATTGTTAAATAAAAAAACAGATACTCACATGCAGGAAAACATAAATAATGTGAGAATAGCAAGCACATAGCCTAGGATAATGTGTTTTCAGCAGCTTTAGTTCCAATAATTCTAGCCGCACTTAAGACAAACTGGCAGTGAGTCAGAGTTGTTTCTCACATTGTCATTAGTCCAAGGCCAATAGCACACAGAGTAGCTCCCTGGACTGTCTCTTAAAGGGCCCCCTCGTCCAGCCTGCCAGACTGATTACTCAGCTTCTTTGCCACACCGTGACAAAGTCATGGGATTCAAAATGCACCCTCAATTCCTCTTCATAGCGTTCACACCATGGTACGGGCTTGACAAGTAGCAAATTCTGCCGAAAAATCATTTTTAAATAAAAACATTGAGTAATTGTCGAACGGCATTTCAAAATGTGTATGTGTAGTCTTAGATATACAGTATGAAGACATTGCACATGAGTGCTTCTGAGCAGCCACTCGCCAACCATAAGTTCAGCCTTTGTGCCCAATGATGTGATAGCTCCTGCACAATGGATACACTCTGTACCACCACCTAGTTGCATATGCCAAGAAACAGCAATTCAGTCTCACTGTATCTTTCACCTTCAGCAATCCTGTAGAAAAACATTCACCAGATGAAGTAAAAGTGAAAAAACCTAATGAAACAGTGCACTCACTCATGTCTTTATTAGCAGGTTTTGCTAAATAACTTAAAACATTGTATCAGTGGGGTTGTGGAGAGCAAAGATTACCATACTTGTTTATAACCACCAAAGTAAAGAAGGTTTCTTAGTAAAATTGTATTAATTAAGTTTGATTAGATTTTGTTTAGCCTTAGTAAAAGACTAAGATTCAGAATATCAGAATTGAGATGTTACCGACATAACCCTTTGCCTAGAAAATGAAAATCATTCCATGCTAAGAATACAAAGGTGTTTTTTCTGATGTAATCCAATGTGAAAATGTGAGGCCACACTATAGTTTTGCCTTAGAAGTGAAATCGATTTTTGTGTTGTGCCTTATACACCACATGTAAGTTGATTTTATTTCCTCTTCAATTTTCTGTTAGTTCTTTTAGCATTCATTGTGTAATTGCTAAATATTTTTTTAAAAAACACTGGATGAATTTTCCCTTAATAGGAGTGCGGGAAAAGACAAAATACTGAAATTTCTAGTGAAAGACAAAAACTGACTCCAACGCTTTTTGCCTCTAGTTTTGGTCAGAATTTTTTATCAGTGAAATCACAGTTGAAAAGGTCACACTAGATACTTCAAACTTGGTTTGCTTTGGAAGCAACCACACCAACAACTCTGCAAGAGCTTTCAGCAACCTGAAATCGGTCTCCTTCCTGACTCCCTCAGATTCTCAACAAGTTTTTTTTCATTTCACATGATAGAATTGTCATAAATTTGGCATTGAGATAAGCCTGGGGCTAACAACAATAAAGCATTAACATTTTAACAAATATGAGAATAATCCCTCTGTCTTTTATGAGGGGCCAGCAGATTTATACCAGACGCCAACAATTCATACTGCGTCATTAATGTGTGATGAGAATAATCTTCTAATTTTTTAATAAAGGTTTTTTTCACAAATTGAAAGTATATCTTAGTTAATACAACATATTGTGGCATACAAGTTCAAATAAGGAGATGTCCCAATATATTTCCCATTGATGTCCCAACTTGTCTCCTGCATATTGCTAGAATGCAGATGGTTCTACTGCACTTGACCTCTTGAGCTCAATTTAGTTCAAGTGTTATACTTTCTGTCAAATTGTAAAAATCTAAAAAAGAGTTCCTGGGGCCAAATATACACAAGATATTTGAAGGAAGAGATTAGCCACCTAAATTCAAAACACGTTGTAAGATTAAGAATTCAGATGGCCCTTAAAACTTTCTTTTTCAGGTACTCATATTTTGCTGTATGGTTAGTACTGGAAGCATGTCCCATGGTAAGAAATGGGTGTATATGAATTCCTTCAAATTAATGTTATGATTTTTATTTCTCTCTTTGTTCCACAATGCTTGAAACACGTGTTGTTGCAAACCTGGTTTGTGCTGCATTATCTCTTACTTGCAATACTGATGCACAAATTGTTTTCCTTAATATACAAAATAGTGCCCAGGTTGGCCACTTATATTTGGAGCTGTATTGCTATAACCACAGGTAACACTGCCCGCCATTTGTGTTATGCAAATCTGATGCACCATGAAGCACACCTTTCAGAATCAAATCTTATAAGTGCTTTACAAATAATGTGACTGTGGAATCATGCTTCCTATCCTTTACATGTGTCAGTGTGTTGCAACACTGTTTAAAACATTGCTTTACAAATACAATAAATGTATTACAATAAAACATAATACAATGTAATATGCAATCTGTATAATGCAATATGAAAGCCTTCATCCACATGGCAGTATTCATGCTAAGAAGACGTAGGTAGTGTCGTTTAAAAAAAATGAACCAAGTCATATGCACAAGCAAAACGCAGCTCTCAGGAGATATACTTTAAGAGTGAAATATTTTTAAATGTAGAGGAACGGGTGAAGGTATATTCCATGCTGTAAAACAAAAGAGACATGATGTTTCAGCTGTGGAGCCTTCTTCTTCCACACCTGAAGAAGGCTGCACAGCTGAAACATTGTGTCTCTTTTCTTCTCCTTTCAGCATGGAATAAATCTTCACTTGTTCCTTTGCAGCCTATGCATGCTGACACAGCTACCTACTTGAACTTGTTTTTAAATGTAGTAATTAATAAGATTACTAATCTTTAGAATTTTGTTGCTGTACAGTATGTTCTGGCAGGGCAGGGTGGAAGGGTAAAATCTATAAATGATGGATTTTATAAAAAGTAACACAAAATGTGGATTTTGTAGAATTATACATTTGAACTGTATAGGTTTTATACGTTGTATGTAAGATATGCTGTATGATGTAACTAATAACCCAGATAGATTTAGATATACACAGGAGGAGGATTTTGAATAAGAACTTGGATTAACTATCCTGTCAATTGTATGTTTCATTTTTTCTGTCTCTTCCAGTATACAGTTAGTTTATAGTACTAGACATACTGTATATCATGTGCAAACAATCACTGGATAGATTTTCAGTGTTTATTTTTTATGGTAACAAAGAATAAAGATGTGTTGATTATGTCAAACAATGATAGTTTATAACTTGTTAAACACTTTCATATTCTGTACCATTTACCAGAGAAGGTGCCAAGCTTTCATAGTAACAAAAATGGCGACAAGAATAGTAAGTAATATATTATTAAGGTCACAAATAATTAAACAAATCCAAATCAAAGTATTTGTAATTATTCCAGCAAAAAAATACAAAAAAGTGCTAAAAAGGTTAAAAAGACAGAAGCCTCTTAGCTGCCTTCAAAATTAAAGGTGAAAACAACTAGTGATAATGATGTCCTACAGTATGTCCTAAACATAGTTTAAAATATAGTATATTGTTCACAATTTGGGAATATAAACCAAACCAAATCTTCTTGTCACGATTATAGTCCCTCCCCCTTAAGGGCGCTCTGGCTCTTTCACATTTTAACTGATTTTGGGCACCTGCCTCCTATTCAGCCCACCTTAAAAGCCAGACGCTCACTCTGTTCCGGGCTCTGGATTGGAACACGGCCGCCTGGAGGCCCGCCTACCACCGAGTCGGCCTACGTCCGCGGCTCGAGGGCACAGGCCTCCTATCGGCGTCCTGAACCAGCAGAGTCCAGGGCTTGGAGCGCCTGGTCCCCTTCCCTCTTTTTCTCCCCGACCCTTCGCCGGATCCTGCTCCTTTTTTAACTTTTGTCGTCTCCGTCTTGGATTGGATTACCCGATTTGTGCATATTCTGGATTTCCCTCCGGACTTGTTCGCCTGGACCGCACCCCCCCCGAGCACCAGTGCACCATCGACACGCCCCCCCCCCGTTCTTCTTTCCTGCCCAGCTCCTCGTCGTCTCCTCCCCGTGTCTGTTTCACTCCCTTCCGGATTCTACCGTCTGCATAGGGTCCTGATTAACGCTTTGTGACACTTATTTTCCCGAATTAAAGAACTAAAACAAAATAATTCCAAGAAAACAATTGAAACATTTTCTATATTTATTAAAGTAAATATTGAATATTACTCTCAAGACTGGACACATTCTAACCTTTCAAAGTTTTGTAACACTTTTAAGAGCCCGTGTTCTTATACTGGTTTCAGTTGAGTTTGAGTTTGCTTGTATTCCAGTGTCCCTGGGTTGTGGTTTCTTCCCACCTGACAAAAACGGGTATCTTATTTTGGATGAACTAAGCTATAGTGTCCTTTCGGCAGTCTCCAACGTTACGAAGGTCACGCTCGTCCTCACTGGGGTTTTGTCTCAGGTCACCCGGCACAAGTTATGTGACTAAAGGGGAGTAGAGTGAAATGAGCCTGGTGGGTGGAACAGTCCCCCTCCTCTGTGGCTGTTCTGAGGAAGAGCACACGCCTGGGAGAAACAGGTGACTGGAACACTAATCCATCCAGAGACTTCCTCCCACGCAGGCTGGTTCTTCATCGGAGTCATGGCCCAGCCGCAGCCTCCCGTACAATTCTCCAAACCAATGTGCGAACTGACGTGTACTGCATGTCCCACGTGTGTTGTGGGAGGCTTGTCTCGTCGTCTCCTAATCCGCCTGCCTGTCTTATTCATCAGGCAAGGCTCGCTGCGGCTCTGACAGAGGAGACTGCTGTGCCGAAATGAAGGAACCCAGAGTTCAATATGCTCTGCAGTTACAGCTAATGACGATATGCATTAAACCTATATTGAGCTAATCATTATTTAACTTCTCGTGGAACATATTTCAGTATCTTTTCCAAACCAAGTTAACAAAAGTTTCTAATGAAGTCCATTAACTTTAGGTATTGCTTCTCCCTCTTATGTTTCCTTGAGCCTGTTTCCCAGTTATTCAGTAACAGGTTTATTCCATGCTAAAAAGAGAAGAAAGAAAACAACATTTAGGGTGTGGAGCCTTCTTAGAATGTGAGGAAGAAGGCACCACAGCCGAAACGTTGTGTTTTTTTTCTTCGCTTTTCAGCCCAGAATAAACCTGTTACTTGTTCCTTTGCAGCCTACACATGCTGACGCAGCTCCCCACCTCAACTACTTTTGTAATGTGTCCATTACAATACATGAAGTACAAATCCCTGGATTATGCTGATATTGTTTACATCTCTTAGACAATGTAGGTATGCAATAAGAAAGGCCAATAAAATGTTAGAATGTCACCCTCACTTCCATCAGAATGCTGGACAATGTGCTAGAAGCTCCAAGGCAACCGGCCGAGTCTGTACTCAACTTTATCAGCCAGTTGCCGTGACTATGCACTCTGCTGAAGAGATCAGTTCCACCTGCGCATAATTCATCCGATGACTTACCTCATTAGTAGCAGGATATTTAAGACCAGTCCTTGCATCACTTCCTGGCTCAGTCTTACAGTGTCAGTGTCTGGTCTCTGCGTCTTCGGTTTCATCGTTCGTTCCAGCTATGAACCTTGCTTATGTATTGACAGCTCCTGCCAGCTTGCTTTCCTGGGGTCCCCTCACCACCTCAGACCACTGCTCTCAGTTAGGTGTGAGGAGCAGAGTTATCACATGTGTTACGACCCCAAGTGTCTAGGGGTAAAGGGGTGTAACATTTAGGATAATTCTTTTGGAAGCAGGTGGGTTCTGGAAGCGTGATAACAAGGGTAAGGAACTAGAGTGGTGCCAAAGAAAAGAAAATAACAAACAAAATGGAGCTGGCTAGGAAGGTGAGGGAAAGCTAACCCTGACTAAAAAAAGAAAACCCGAAACACACGGTCTTCAGCGTCTTCAACACCCTAGCTAACCTCCACTGACTACCCAAAACCAAAAACAAGGATGAACAAACAAACAAACAAAAGTACAAAGAAACAGAAACCAACAAAACAACAAAGCCAAAGCTATACAAAAATACACACAAAGCAAAACAACAAACCAACAAAGCCGAAGCAATAACCAAAAGCAAAGCGAAACGAAGGGATAACCAAAACCAAGCAGGACGGAAGTCAAAAGAAAGGCTCTTTCCTTCAGAAAACCTCCATGTTATATCCTGAATAAGATGCACTCTGATTGGCTGATAAGCTAATTGATCACGATGTCATACAGAAAGTGTGGTGTAATGGTGGGCCAATGGGGAAGGGAGAACAATCAAGGGTCAACAGTGTGGAACATAAAAAAAAACACACACAGACCACACACTGGGACGTAACAACATGGAACACATGAACACAAGAATTTATATCAGGCAATGGGAAAGTTGTAACATTTATAAAATCACTTATTAACATTGTGTTCAATTTTAGCCAGTAAGGTGCAAAACGATAATGTTGCTTTTCAGAATGAGCTCCAGCTCCCTTGCAAACCTTTACTGGCGAAAGCTGTTAGGAATTGGATGGGTGGAGAAACATCATAAGGTGGCACACACTCAGTTTTATGGTATAGACAAATCGACACTAAATTCTTTGAACAGCAGAGCTAATTTAGATTACATTCCACCAGAGCTGATGTGACTTTCATAAACAAAAAACAATCCAATAGCAAAGTTAGAGACACCAGACCATCTTAAACTGGGACCATCCATTTGCAGTAATATAAATGAGAGTACCACAAATAAACAACTAACCACCCTTAAAATGTAGGTAAGTGATACTCTGAGCACAATCTGTATTTGTTATGTAGACCAGTGGACAGATCTGAACATTCTTCCTCAGTTCTATAATAGGAGCAGAAAGTACATTTCCTCAAAAACATTAAATGGTACAAAAAAACAGGCTTCATTAAAATCTTCATGCTGTTAATGATTTACTGCATCAGTCACATATTACAGAATTGATTTGGTCGCCCAGAATAGATTTCCCCCATTTCCCAACCACATCTCCTATTCAATGGCCTCCGGCCTGAAGAATCTACAGGTCAGCCAGTCCTTTCAGACAGCTGATGTTCGTTCAGACTCCCGCTCTTCATAACTTTCCTTGCAGCTCTTTGATCAGTGGACTGAAGGAAGGTCTCTTCTCAGATCAGACTCCTTTTACATTAAATCATTCTGGCCGTCTTTCTAAATCACCGAGTGTAGGATTCAGACCATTGTTGCTTCATAGGGTTTTGGAAACCCGTCTTCAGGAAATGCTTTCATGATCCATTCATACCATTGCAAGAGTCTTTGAAATGAGTTTTGTGCATTTCACAATTGAATTTTACCACAATGCTCAAGTGTTTTGCACTTTACAATGAGTTCTACTGCTTCTGTGTGTGTGTAGTGAGATGCTATAATAGTTCTGATGTCACAAACATAAAATTCCCTGAGAACATACTGTATACGGCATATACTGATACATTCATTGCTTAGAATGAATTTGTTCTTGCTGTTTCTTAGTGCTGAAAGGGCTGTAAAGTCTAAAAGAGACTTTTAATACTGCTTTTTACATATAGAAAAACCAGTATCTATGGATGACAACAACAGCAACAGTTCGCAACTTTAAAAATAAAGGGGGAATACAAAAGAAATATGAACACATTTTTGGAAACAGTTTTTTTTCTCATATCTTTAATCATATTCTCTTTATATTAATTCCCCTATAGAGATTTTCATAGGCAACTTGTCAAATTTTCACAAAATAGTTTATGTGGCGTAACTAGATCTGCATATCACAGACACAGATACCGTTTGAAAAGTGTCGGATGCTCTTAAGAACTCCAGCTCTTTTTTGAGCCAGGGCCTCCATGACCACCTCTGGAGCTGCCTTATGTGTCTTAATTGATCACTGTAACAGATGACGGTAGTAGGACCATGAAGTTTACAGAAGCCCAAAACCTACAACCAAAGACCAAAGTGTTTATCGGGCAAAAAAAAAGTTTAAGTTCTTCGGGCGGTCAAGTTAATCTCCAGATTTAAACCCAATTGAGCACTATTTCATATGCTGAACTCAACGTGGCAGCAGTGAAGCATCACAATGATTTCACGAAGAATTTGGTGAGCTTCAGGCAGCTGTTATATCAAAGGAACATTCAAACAGATATGGACTTTTACATTCTAAACTTCACTTAAAAGTCACAGTAGTTATGGTCTGCTGGAATCACTGTGTTGAACAAAAATGTTTTTGGTCTAATATGATCAAACCTATGCTTATGAATGTACTTATGACTTATACTGAATCGTAATAGACCACAAATAACAAATATTAGTCAACTTTACTTTCTATAGTGGCTTTAAAGGTGGCTTCTCAAAGCTCTTTGAGAGGCGCTATGAAATGCTACGGGCACAGAAATAACAGTTTTGGCCATGGTGCTCCAGGACTTAGGGAGAGCACTGTACAGTATTTGTTTTGTCACCTGTTCACCTGTTCACCTGTTCGGTAGTGCATGTGAACGGGGTGTACAGGGCAGGGCCTGGCTGGGTACCTGGCAGGGCTGGAGCAAGAGGGAGGAGCACTGTGTTTCACTGTGATCGGAGTGGAAGTGGACTGGAGTCTATTTTCAGAGGGTTTGTGCAGTACTCTGTGTGAGAAGGGTTAGTGTGTTGTTGTGTATTTCCTGAGTCTTGGGCTGGATTTATTTTCAGGTGACAGTGACTGTTTGTGTGGTGTTTCACTTCACTTTGCACCATCCCTGTACCGAACCTCTTCTTTCCATTTCACTGGTTTTGAAGTCTTTGAAGGTTTTTTCTTGCTTTGGGCGTTTTTGTGTCTTCTTGCCATTTTATGTTTTGCCAATAAATAAAACACACTTACTACACTGTTTTCTGGGCACTAGTGGTGTGTTTTCAATTTTCAGCATCACAGTTATGTTGAAATCATGCTCTGCAGTAGTAAGAGCTTATTAAGAACATTATGTAAGATTTTGCTCACTATATTGCTGTTCTGGAATCAGTCCAGAGAAGAGCAAGCAGACACATTTCCTCGTTTGAAACAATTTCCAACGCTGACAGGCTGAAAGTACAAGAAGAGCCTTGAAGCCTACGAGGGGCTCTCATCCAAGTATTCAAAATCCTCAAAGGCACTGACGAAGTCAACCCATCGGACCATTTCAGAATCAAAATCGCAAAATACATTAGAGGATATAAGTGGAAACTAAGGTGAAATGCATCTAAATCTGATAGCCGGAGACACTGTTTTGGCTGAAAGGACTGTGGGAGTGTGGAATAAGCAAGCCAGCCCAACTGCTAAAGCAGATCTCCTGGCTGCTTGCCAGATGAAACCCTCAAGGCACTTAGGAATTAGCAACCAACTGAGGCCAACTGATTGAATGGCTTCCTTTCACCTGTCCGCTTTCTCACATGTTATTGTATGTGATGCAGTTAAAGACCTCACTGAGCCACGAGTGACGGTTTCACTTGAGGTCTTGTGAAAGCAAAGCAAGTGCATTGAGAGCACCAGGAAGAGGAAGAGGAAAAACCAGCGCCAGGTTTATAATAATAACAGTTATTTGTGATAAGATAAAGCATGAGCAGCACATTTACTTTTAAGAAAACGTATAGGAGCTTAAGAGACTTCACTGCCCATAGACACTGACATATATACACCGCAATGATTTAGTACGTGGCACATGATTATGGTTGTTGGAGAAACACAATTCTACAGTACCTCCTGTCACATATTTTTTAAATATGGGTCAGGTCCAAGTAATTTTTACAGAGTTTGTTGCAACCCAAGAAAATACACTTTATGTATTGTCAAAATACATAATATTTTTTCAAACTTTTAGCTCTTCGGTAAGTTAAATATATATGTCAGCACCCCACCCTATGTCTTGCAATGTTATCCACTGTTAAGTGTAATAAATATTCTGTGCACTTATTTAACAACTGTATCTCTTCTGAGGGTAATAAAGGAGCAGGTAATACTTTCTGTGAATTAACTAAAATTACTGAAGTGGATGTTTGTTTAATCAGTTGCATCAGTTGGGAGCAAAGTTCTCCGGTAGAGTCCTGACCTGGAGAATACCCAGACCCCTTTGCACAGCAAGGTAGCAACACGAGCAAGCTACCTCCTTCAAGGGCACAAGAGCCCCTAATAACTGAACCCGTACTCCTGCTCTGGGACCAGAGGGATAGCCACTCCTCCACCCGGTCTCCCTGAATCAATCAGCCCTGTCCTCTCAGCATGGCAATACGTAATAGATGTGTTCCTTCCACGAGCAGCAGCCTGCTTGTAAGAACTGGTGTGGACTGGAGCGCTGTCTTGTTTGACTGGAGTCCTGCTGGTGTCAGGCAGACCTGATTGTGTTTTATCAGAGGTGCACGCTGGTGAAAGTGAGACACGTTGGTCCTTTGGTAAACATCACCTTTTTTTTTTTACATCTGTTCTGTCTCATGCAATGTGTTCACCCTGTCGCTCCAGCCTGACACTCCCTGCCAGACCAGGGTTACCCTTTCCACCTTCTGTTGATTCATGTTCTTCATTCACTCCACCCTCTGAACTCGCTCCATGCATCTTCACTAACAAACTGACTTTAATTTGGAAGACCTGCAGTTACTCTAGGTCAGGGTGGATCAAACGCATGTCTACTTTTCATCTGGGAAAAGAACTGGATTTCCAAAGCAAGCCCCTGTCCGCTGGAATCTCTCTTTGAGACTGTGTGAAAGTAGAATAGGCTTCCTTCAGAAAGCTGCTAGGTGTGAACAAAGAATCCAGACAACTACTCAAAAGCAATACATTGACAGGAGGATATGGAAAAGGGAAAACTGACGTCCCCTAAACAGAGCTTTACCCAGAAGGAACAGGAACAGGAGATTTGCAGAAAAACACATACAAAGTTGTCACTGGGTTTTAGAAGGAGGGCTTCAAGATTTGAAAACTGCTAGAGCCATAAAAAAATACCTATTTGCAAACTTCCCCTAAATTTGCAACCTTTAAATTGCTTTATTCTTGCTGGAATCTAATGTCTAGATTGAACTGTCATGCCTTAAGAATCTGCAAACTTGGCAGCTTGCAAAATGTAGGAGTTTTAGGGGGGGATGGTAGAAACTCATGAAATAAGTGTAAATAAGAAAACAGTGCAGTATAAAATTCCTCTCTGGGACGGGTGTTGAATCATATGAACTATTGCATTAACAGTTGGGTGGCTCTGTGGCTAAGAAGCTGTGCTTGTGGCTGGGAGGTTGCTGGTTCAAATCCCACAGCTGGCAGAGGAATCCTACTCTGTTGGGCCCCTGAGCAAGGCCCTTAACCCCAGCTGCTCCAGGGGTGCTGTATAAATGGCTGACCCTGTGCTCTGACCCCAAGCTTCTCTTCCTGTCTGTGTGTCTCATGGAGAGCAAGCTGGGGTGTGTGAAAAGACAAATTTCTAATACAAGGAATTGTATATGGCCAACAAAGTGATCTTATCTTATTAAAGGAAAAGAAAGAGATCTTGGATGAGAGATAAATTGCATCCAGTATAATAAAGGTTATTTTCTTTTACACATCTGTAATCCAACATCACAGATTTGTTTTTCAAATTAAAGTGGATGTAATGTGTTTCCACTGAGGTGGGACAGGGAGCACGTTACAGAGTTCATCGTTTGCTTGCAGTGAGGCAAGGAAAGGCAAAGTGGTGTATTAAGCCAGTTCTTTGGCTCATTTTTATTTAATCTAATAAAAGATATCAGCTATACTCTCAATGCTGATCCAGCAGTGATAACAGTGCAGCATATCTGCTAAGGCTTGAAAAAGCTTTTCCGTTTACATATTAACTCAAAGAGAAAATGGTCATTGATTTCCCCTCACCACCCTTAAGAAAAATAAATATTTGTAGTACTGCAGTCTTTCATGAGTTCTACATTGGAATCTGTTACATTTCTTTGTAACTTTTAGCAAGCCTTTTGAGTCTTTCAATCCCAATGCACAGAGGAGATTTTGCTTTTAAACTAGTGGGTAATTCTTAAACCTGAAGCAGAGTATGTCCTGTGCAGAGCTCTTATCACAGGGGTAGCTGTGAACCGGTGGGCTTTTGTTAGATGCACATTTTTGTATAGACATTTATCAGTTAATCTTGTGATTAGCCTGGCATGTGTTATTCAAACTGATCCTAGAGGAACATTATTAATTATGCAACATTAAGAAACAATTCTTTTGTCATATATTGTATATCATGTAACTCTTATTCTCCCCGCCTATGCTAACATCTTTAGATTCTTTTTGTTACTTTCCAACTCACATCACCGTTAAGCTCAGGGGAGATCAGACCTTTCCACCTTGCATGTAATACATTGAAAGCAGTTGTATAACTGTATTAAACTGTATTTAAATGATTAAATCCATTTTCCCAAAGAGTTAGTGCTGGGCCCCGAAACAAAATTCGCTTCTCATTTTCTGAAAGTATTTGTAAAATTCAAAGGCATAAATCTAAGAGGAAACAATAGAGGAAAGGAAAAGATAAAAGAAAACATTTAGTTTTTAGCACTTGAAGCATATTTTTTTTAATTAGACTGAAGTACTATAGATTTAGGAAAAACAGCAAATCGAAAATTAAAATTATGCTTGGAAGGCTGCCATATACGTTCCAACAAATCTTTGCCCTAATTAAAGGGGCATGAAATTATTCATTTTTTAACTTTTAATTAAATTTTATTTTTTTCTAACACCATCCATATTAGGAACACCACGTCTGTGTAGTGTCCCAAACTGACCCTTCAGACTCTATGATTCAGCCCTGCATTCACGGTGATTCCTGTACCTTGAGTACTTTCATTGATTGCTTTTTTCTGCCTTTATCCCTTTATACCTGTCACGAAAGCATTCTTTTGGGACCCTATGCAGACGACACAATCCGGGGATGAGTGAGGAAAACACGGGGAAAAAAGCATGCAGGGGTCAGGAATGAAAACAGGGTGCGCAGGTGTTCTTGGGGGTGAGTGTGGGGCAAACTGTCCAAAACAGAGTCCAAAGGGAAATCCAAGACGAGGCAAAAGTCCAGAGTCGGGTGGTCTATCCGAGACGAAGACAAACAGGATTAAAAACCAGAGCGGGATCCGGTGGAGGGTTGGGGGGACCAAGGGGGGAACAGGACCAGGTGCTACAGGTCCCGGTCTCGCTTGGTACGGGAGCCAATGCAGAGGCCGGAACAGAGTGAGTGTCTGGCTTAAATAGGGAGGCTGGAACAGGGGGCAGGTGCACAAAACCAACACGGAAGTGAAAGAACCGGAGCGCCCTTAAGGGGGAGGGACTACAACCGTGACAATACCACTCCACACTTCCCGAATGTAGCTGAAACCATCAGATAGATAAACCCCTGTCCCAGAATAAGCTGTGGGTGTAGCATTCTAGGATATGAATAAATGCAAAGAAACACTGACATGACAATGTAATCTGTCTCTTAGCAGAAGCAAATCTGAATATATTTTTTCTATTGGTTACAAAACCTGTTTTTCACTCTGAGCGCTAAATGGAATGCTCAAAAGCACACTTCCATGACTCAAAATGTCAAGCCACTCTTAGTCTAACAGTGCACTCACTGGGAGAACGTACACAGATACTCCTAAGACTCTGTGACCTTGCTCCTCCCAGCTGCCCTGTACTTTTCGGGGAGCCATGCAGTGTGTAGGCTGTTTCACCCTTCTAAATATATCCTCTCAGAAGGAGATAACACTTGGAAAGTGCATTTAGATATACAGTACTTCAAACAGTGTGCAATTCCAGTGGTTTTAAAGCATTTTAAGTCTTGCCAGTTCTTTAATCTGTCCAGTCCCCAGGAGCCCCCACCACTTTGGTGAAGCCAAGCAGTTGATTGTGCGACTTGGCACATTGGTAAAGAGCACAGAACTGAAGATGCTGGATCCAGGATGCTCTTAGGCCTGACAAGCATCTACAACCTGACGAGCACCCTGTGGATGTCATGGCTGTGTTTTTGCTGGCAGAAGGGCATAAGCCGTTTACTAAAACATTGTTGGGTAACTGGTTTATAGGTGATGTACCTCTATAACCTCCAAAATATTTCCTCAAAAAGTAAGCACCGCTATTTTTATATTGTAATCCTTTGAGATCTGCGTGTACACACCCTCTGCCTGCTTGATGATGAGAAGGGCAGTCAGCGCACTGACAGAGCCCAGAAAAAATGCGCGTGGGTCAGGTTTCCATCGAGACGTTTGAATGAAGTGGGAAAAAATCAGAACGTTTCGTGTTTAATGGTTTAGCCTGATGATCTGTAAAACCAAGTACCGTGTTTTCCTGCCTGAAAACCAGACCAGCACAAAAGTGCAAAGCAGCCTTATCATGGCTTTAAATGTACATATGTCTAAATAGATGTGAACAGTGCTATCAGTAGTTAATTTAGTACACAGTCAATTCCAGTTTCATTGCCTATATTGAGCAGGATTATATAAACCTAAGAAGTACCGTTCGGAAAACTGTAGCAATTACTGATGTGCACATTAGGGAAGGCGTATGCAGCCGAGTGCCATTAGAGCCTGTTTTTAAAGTTTTGTTATTTTTTTGGTTAAACAAGAGAAAAGACTCACCTTCTACCGGACATCATATACTTAAACTAAAGGCCACAAATCCTGAAAGAGAATCTGTATTTTTTTTTTTCAAATTTAATTATTCCCATCTGACCTACAATAAAAAGCAAACACATCACAGAAAACAAAAGCAGCCAGCGCATTCAAGTCATGCTATCCACTGCCAGACACTGGACATTACTCTTAACCTTAACACAGCTGCACATATTTCACCCTTCCTGACGGCGATTCAGCCCGGCAGGGTCAATGACACACGCGAGACGGAGAAGAATCAAACCTGTCCTTCAGCCCACTTCAATCCGCATAAATGTCAATGTTAGCTTTTCATTTTACATTCACAAAGATGGCAAAGGTGAGAGACATGTACTGTATACCCCCCCTCCTCCCGCCCCCAACCCCCTTTCCTGATCAGCTTTCTTTTACAAAGAGGGCCAAAAAAACATGCTGATGCTGTTTTGGTCTGTTGTTGTAAGGGTAGCAACAGTGACCACACTGTTCCAGAGGCGGCGGGTTTTGATCCCCGCCCTCCTCCGCCAATCAACCGAGCTCCGCAGAGGGGAAGTTATCTCAGCCCAGGACAATCAGGCCGCCGGCCGGCGCGTTTATCAGGCACCCGAGCGGGCCGAGTCGGAGGTGTCAGGACTGAGCGGCGGTTGTAGAGGAAAACCCTGGCTCCAAGAGGTCTTCCCTTCTGCGGCTCGCGCTCATTGTGCATGTCAGGGCTGCACAGCGGGCCCACGCTCGTCCTCCCATTGACAGGACCTGGTCAGTGTCCTGCCGCAGAGGGTCGTGGCCACTTACGTACATTAACTTATCTGCAGTGGATCTGACTGCTGGCTGCTCAGTCAGCCTGTCTCCTCTGCAGGCTGCGAGGCCTTTCCTGGCTGTTAGGTTAAGTGGGAAACTGCCTGTCCTCCGCCTGCCAAGTTACTGAGCCATTAGAAAAATAACAAGCTCCACGAGGGAACGGGACCACGTCTTTATTTTGAATTTCAACAGCCAGAAATAGCTGTAGTTACCGACTGGAGTTTTTTTTTTTCACTAGTAATTCCCAGAAGGACACGGGATGCTTATTTGAACAATGGCTATCCACTAGGATTTGCTCATTTGTTCTCCTGTTACAAAAAAGGGAAAAAAATCGAACTCCGTATATTCATCATTCTGCTTCTCAAGTCAATAGAAGTGACCTAATCACAGCAGTACGTGTAGATGTTGAGTTATGTTCCTCCATTCTTTAAAAAAACAGCATGTAAGAACAATTCTCATGACCTAATACATTTCGGTCTCTCTCTGATTATTCTTTTTTCTTGTGCAACAGACGAAAAAAATCATGATTTTTTGTCTCAAGAAAAACAACTCAATTTCTGTAACACTGATACATGTACAGTAACCCAAAGGCCTAGACCTAGCTTTTAAGAGCAATTCAATACAGTAACAATTTACCTATGTAAGGGATTAACTATTAACAGATTTCTTAGCAAAGTTTTATTAATTTGTGAGAACAAAACCTGAAGATATATCAGGCATATAAAAATACAAAGAGAAAAACAGGAAAAGGGGGTTATTGGACAGGGACACTGTCACAGTTTTTGGGTCTTCACAAAAAGGACCTCTTTATACGTTCCTGAATTCTCAGCAGATACCAAAAAACTCCTTACCACGGTGCAAGTCTACAGAAATGTTGAAAAATAAACACAGTACTGCACGGCAAATAAGGACCGTTTATTAAAATGAACATAAAGCACACACTTTTTCAGTTATTGAGTGCGGTCGTCTTCAGGAAGGTGCGATGAGATGGGTAACATGGAGGAACACCTGTGCTAGTTCTGAACCGAGCAGGTACTCTCGGAGGAGAACGTTCTAGGATCTCCGAGACTGCATCTCTGATCAGGCCTGGACTGGCACTGCATACGAAACCGCAGGAGAAGAGGAAGGGGTGTGGTCCAGCTGAAGAATAAATACTTTGCCCGATGAGGGCACTGTCTGCAAATTAATGCACCCAAGTGCGATTGAAGGGCACCTCAGTCTCTGCCCTGACCAACCCTAAAATAGCTGTTCTGGCAGCAGTCAGACCTGGAGACAAGAGACGTTGTGCCGGAAGGTTAAAAGTGACTTGAGAGACTCAGCAGGAAAGCCACAGCAGTTATATCCAGAAGACATACTGTATGTGCAATATCACTATATATCCCCAAAAAATATGATGGTAAGAACTGAACACACTGGAGGACCGGAAGTGTCAGGAGCAGTCTAATGTGATGTAGGTTTCTGGAGGAAGAGGGAGAATTGTCCCAGACTTCACTGTGATCAGGATTGCCATTCAGCTTGTCAAGCTCTCTACCCCAGGTGAAGGCAACTTAGAGAAGAGATGCAGGACAGAGGAGACTCGATCCGGTCGACAGGGTCCTGCAGACACCTCCGTGCACAATGGGCTGAACGGAGTCTGACTGTAAAGGGAAATTGATGGAGATCAGGAATGAGAGCAAGCCATTGTCACCGCAATTATAAACACTTCTTGCGGGTCAGGGTGCGTAGTACAAGGGCTGAGAATTAGCAGAGGAAATTACTCCACATCTGTGAAAGCTCGTGAGAATTCGGGTGGCTGCCAAGAAAGCCGCTGCTCAAAATATCCAGTAGTTTGAAATAGTTGTGGATCATTAAAAGAGAGGCTGTCCATGCAACCTTATCTGGCAGATTTTCCAAGTAACCATTACATTATCAGGTGCTAAAGATCAATTTGATTGTCATCTCAATTAAGGAAGATTCGTTAAATTAAGAAAATTAGAAAATAAATACACGCTTGCATTTTTTCCGGAAACCGGCCCGAAAAATTAACATTTTAGATACAGCCAAGCCACCAATAGGCTCGGCCAATTTCCTTCCAAATGAAACTGGTCGTAATACAATGATTTTGTTCTAGGTGTTGTGGTAGAAGTAACATGGGGATCATAGAAATAAGAAAAGAATACAGAGATGTACCTTTAGTTATATAATGGAGATCCAACCATGTAAAATGGCATATTAAGACTGCTCAGTCAAAAATGGTTTGAGCATGTTCTCTTCATGAATTTTCTGGACTCTAGGGACTCACCAGAACTGTGATTGAATAGGAACATGGGACAGAAGGGAGCAGGAGGAATAAAAGTCTTTAGGACCGATTTTGATTAATTTATTTCAGGTCCAAAGAGCCTACCAAAAGCACTATATATATATATTTTAAAAACTTAAACAATCCTAAAACATTAAACAATCAGAAAGAAACAGCAGTGTATTATAATCCCAGAGTGAAGACATGTTGCTGGATCTTGAACCCATGTGTGTCCAGTAGCCTGAGTCCGCAGAGCTAACAGAGGAACAGACAATGAGAGTGGCACCGGACAGCTCTGCTGAGTGGCTCTGCCCACTGTGGACTACGGGGCATATCCATGTCTTGGCTATGGGAATACTGTATTATTGTACTGGGCACAGGTACTGTTAATACATGAATGATCAAACTCAAAGCATTCTAGGACAGCCTGTAGATAGTCCCATTCCAGTCAACAAAATGTCTTCTCCTCATCTAGACTGAACAGGGACCACACAAGACACCAGTCGACACACAGCGCTTGACCCCGAATGGGAACTGAAAACCTCATCGTGATGTATTAGAAGACACATACAGGACATGTTTCCATCTTCTTAGAAAGAACTGGTGTAAAACAGTTAACTGATAAGCTGAGGGAAATCATATGTAATGCACTTCAACATAAAGCAATGTGTTACTTTATATAATAAGTGCATAAATGCTGAATCACTTTATCTGATTACTTTTTTAAAGTATTTTCCTCAAGCTTGTTGCTACTTTTAAAATGTAATCCTTTACATTACTAACTTGTATATATAACTGATTAATTTTGTAGACGCTTTCTTCAACACTATATTTATAAAGTGTGTTGTTTCAGAAAACATAACCAGAAGATGAGAAGGTACTGAAAGGGATACTGAAGGAAAACATACATAAATTAAATACAAAGACGAAAGCATTTTTTAACAGTAGCTGTCTCACACTGCTACTATAAAATAAACAAAATATAATAATAAAAAATATAATTAATAAAATTAGTCTCTTATTTTTTTTGTCAGTGCTGTCCCTATAACCCTATATGTAAATATTGAGAAAGAAACTTTAATCTCTGGAGAATATTAGATTCCAGACTTACTCACCATCTTCTCGTTTTAACTTTATGTCCTTTTACAGCAATGGCTTCAAGTGGTTTTCAAATGTTCATTTATAGTCACGTACTGTAAACCCAGACACAAGGTGGATAAGTGTCCAAAGACAAGATATATGGAGGCCCAGCAGAATAGCGGAGTAGGAGGACAGTAACTGGAGAGACAGCAGGATGATGTGGAAGAGAACCAGTGGAGACCCTCTTGGTGGTGGAGGAAGACAGCAGAAGGACAGTAAGAAAGTAACCAGGAACAGCAGAGTGATGCTGGCATGTGACCAAGAGCTGAGCTGACCATAGAGCTCTGGGCCATTTCATACGTGCTACACAAAGGTAGATCTACGATGCAAGGCAAAATCAAGAGGCTGTCTGGCCTGCTTACTTATAAGATCAATTCATTAGCCATATATCATTTTTTGCATTAGGAATTTGTCTTTTCACATACCCCAGCTTGCTCTCCATGAGGCACACAGACAGGAAGAGAAGCTGGGGGTCAGAGTACAGGGTCAGCCATTTATACAGCACCCCTGGAGCAGCTGGGGTGAAGGGCCTTGCTCAGGGGCCCAACAGAGTAGGATTCCTCTGCCAGCCATGGGATTTGAACCAGCAACCTTCCAGCCACAGACACAGATCCTTAGCCACAGAGCCACCAGACCGCCCAATGGTTACATAGTTACATATCTTTCATATTTTGGGATTTTCTATAGATTTTTTTGGTTTCTCCTATCAACCATGCTTTCACTGCCAAATTGTTTAATTTTAGCATGAGTTGGCCTTGTGTCTTCTTCCGAGGACAGGGATCAGGAGTCTGTGCTTCCTAGGGGCTCTGGACTCTTAAGGTCATGGGTTTAAATCCCAGGTGGGATGCTACTGGCACAAAATACTTTAAGATGCTGGTACACGCTCTGCTGTATGTAAGAGGCTGTCTTCCCATGCAAAAACTTATTCTCAGTAGCTGCATGTGGTAAAATGAAGCTATAAAAAATAAAGTAATTTTTTTTAAAGTAATTTCAATGCAAAAAATAATGAGACAGTTCAAAGCCCGTGTCCTCCATAACACAGAAGCCCTGCATGCAAGAGGGGGGACTTGTCATCCAGCCTCTCTTCACATCCAACCCACCCTGCAGGGCAGCTCCGGAGGCAAAACCTGGCCGGAAAACACCGTCATCCACCAGGCCGTTAATCCTGGGAGGATAAAACCAGCCCGTCACAGCATGTACCTCTGAGGGAATTGTAAAGCAACATTTGAGACAGCAGGTACTGTACGTATGTCTGAAGGTTAAAACTAGACTATGAGTTGTTCCATACCAAGTGTACCACCAAATCTAATATAGATCTGCTCTGAAGGTACAGTACAAGGTCAGATAGACTTGTATCTGGAAAAAAATGAAGAAAAGCTTCCACTAAAGGACGTTCGTGGTTTTATTTGGGCAAGAAATGTATCTTTTACAGTTCACAAAATAATTCTTTTTTTACTACAGTATGCATACACCTGCTGATTTGTTTGAAAATGTTTTGCCCTCATTCAGTTATGCCTTGGTTAATTGTGAAAGGTTATGCTTGTATCAGCAAGCATTAAATCACTCAAAAATGATTATACTTGGCACTCTTTACAGCTCTTGAAGGCACAAAACATTTGTGACAGAAAAACATTACAAAGATGTGATCAGCTCAGGCTATGATAACTAATAGGACAGCAGAATTTGCTGTTTATTCCTTTGTGAGCACAGCCTAGACGAGAAATATTATAGATATCTTTACCCCTGAAATAAAAGTGTAACCATTAAAAAATATTTTAGCTGTGAAGTCTTCAATCACATATGTAATATGTAATAATGTGTTTGTTAACCCTAGGATCCAAACTAAGACACATGTAAGTTCCCCCAGCAGGATGCCACAACACCTCAAACACATTTAGTGCGCATTTTCACCTACTGTAAGTGTATAACCTGCACTCCGCAGGGCCAAAGGGGAAAGGGAGTTGAGGAGTGATAAAGTAAAGCTGACGCAGCATGGGCGGCTCAAGGCTGGAGGGGCTGAGCCCAGCTGGCGGAACAGCGCGCCGTCTCCTCTCGCGCACTGTGTCTGACCTTGAGACAGCCCCGCTCCCTCATCCTGCCTCTCTCCCAGGGCTGCTCGCAGAGCCCAGAGACAAACAGCACAGCCCCGGCAGAAGGCAGGCAATTCACACTCGATCCCATCCACACAGAAATAACGCTTTGGCAGACAACAAAGAAGCAATTATCTAGGAAGACAAATACATCCACACCTGTGTACACTTTTTAAAAAAGCACCTCACTGTTACTTTGCAAAAAGTATGTATTTTGTTCATATGCTCATTAATGCATAATTTCAAAAGAATACAACATTTAAAACAATGACATTGAAATTTTGTTGTTGGAGTGCATACAGTGCCCTCCACATTTATTCACAAACAACCCTCAACCCCCCCCACGTCCGTGAAACAGGAAAAAAAACATCTTATAACAGAAAGATTTACGGATTGGATGTTTGCCTTGATGCCCTTCATCATTTTAAAAATTCTAAAAATGTAACGCTGAAATCTTAATAGTTTTGCACAGAGCAAAACTATATCCGTCTTAAATAATTGAAGTACAGGGTCATATTTATTCACACTGCTGAGTCTTCCTTTAATTAAAATAAAAAACGAAGGCGACACTCTGCTCTTTGGAAGTGCAATGCAATCCTCCGGAACTATACAGAGGCCTCCAAAGGTTTCCTGTTTCCCCAGGATATCAAGGGGCAGAAGACAGCCAGTAGCAGCATGCATCATCGTGGTGGAGGTCAGAGAGTGGTTATTAATCAATGAAGCTCTTACAGGTTGAGCTTTCAAAGCCCAGCCTTTGTTAAAATAAAAACAAACACTCACAGCGATTTAACCTGCACAGTGTGAAGATGTGTCTAATCGTGAAGATGAAAAAAAATTCAGGTCAACGGATTTTGTGATTTCGTTCTCGGATTTGAAACAACGCCACTACTTTGGTGAAATGTGAAGTTGTCACGTCTGTCTCTGGTGACGATCAGTCAAAGGCTTAACGCTGTACTTTCTGGCAGACAGCGTGGAAGGGAGAATGGATTTCTGCTAGGAGGAACAGACGGGCAGCCGGACAGCTTGGCTGCTTGCTCTTGAAAAGCACAGTGATTGCTGGCTGTATCTGTTTTCACTATCCCCATTCAGGATGATCCAGCTAAGGTTAATGCTGAATGGTTTCATTAAGCACGGCACTGAAATACTCTGTTCAGCAGAAGCCATCCAGGGACTTGTGAAAGATCAGGATATAGCTGAAGAAAGGAGGTTTTTGGTGATGCTCCTCTGTGATTGTCAGGCACAGTAAGGGTCTATCATTAGGTTAATTGTGTTTTGCTCTTGCACTGGAAATATCTTTACACAACTGTCTCTACCCTTTTAAATCATCCCCTCCTTTCTTTGTGTGCTTGTTTATCAACAACACAAACAACAGCCATGTGCTTATGTGTAAATTCATTCAAAAGAGAGGAAATGTAATACTGCAGGTATGTTTGCTTGAATTGCTTGAATTTACTTGAATTTGGTTAGTTATTGGGTGTGACCAATAACTAAGGTTTAAATATTAGTGCATGGTTATCGTATTCATTTATTCGATCCATCCATTTTCTAACTGATTTATCCAACGTCAAGTCACGGGTGGTGGAGCTGGAGCCTATCCCAGCATTCAATGGGTGCAAGGCAGGGAAAAGCAGGAGGAGAAAGGCAGACAAATCCAAAGCGCTAGACGAAATCAAGGTCAAAGGTGAGTTCCGGGTTCGAGTCTCCAAAAGCAAGATCCAATGGCTTATCAAAGCGAGGCAAGAAGTTACAAAGAAGCTAAAAATATCGAGTGATGTTCAGTGGAACAGAGAAGGGTTAAGTAGGTTTGGAAGTGGAGGGTGTGTCAGCAAGTGAGGCCCTCTGATTGGATAAGATCAGATCACTTTATTGGCCATATAGAATTTCTTACATTAGGAATTTGTCTTTTCGCATACCCCAGCTTGCTCTCCATGAGACACACAGACAGGGAGAGAGAAGCTTGCGGTCAGAGCGCAGGGTCAGCCATTTATACGCGCCCCTGGAGCAGTTGGGGTTAAGTGTCTGGCTCAGGGGCCCAGCGGAGTAGGATTCCTCTGCTGGCCGGGGGATATGAACCGGGAACCTTCCAGCCACAGGCTCAGTGTTACAGTGTGGAAGAAGGACCCTAAGCAGAATCCTCTGAACTCGAAAGTAGCAGCACAAGTTTATCCAAAAAAGTGGGTCAGGAGGTCAGCCCAGGTACAGTACAAAAACCAGTACATCCACAATAACCAAGTCGAGATCCAGAAGACGAAGTCAGAGACAAAGCCAGGGGTCAGAGCCAAAAACCTAGAAATCTTGCAGAACAGGGAACAATGCAGCTCCAGCTGGCTAAAACCCAATACTGAGCAAGGAGTGGTGGGTCAGGCTGGTTTAAGCAGGCAGGTGGAAGAAGGTGTGTCTGATTAGTTCATTGGAAACTGCACTGGAATGTGAAGGAGTTGATTAAGGGTGGCGAGTTCTCCGGGGGCGTGACGTACAGTAACATGCAGGTCCTTAGCCACAGTGCCATCGCTGTGCTCCGCTCCGATGGAGGGTTAGATGGGCGGTGTTTCCGGGGCTTGCCCCCAGCTGGTGCTTGACTGGGGCAAGACCGTCTGTGTGGAGGACTCCGATTAGCAGCGGGTGTGACAACACCCTGGACAGGATACCAATCCATCACAGGATAAGAGTTCATACAGTATACAACCTATTACCATTTGGATACTAAATTTATTTAATTTTCGGTGACATAAAAACTAAAACAGAATGTGTAAGTAATGACATATTGAGATAAAGAATACACATAAGATACAGTGTGGCAGAATATATGAAAATGGCATTATGTCCAAAGTTCTTACGTTGTAGCTTTTACAAACCTGTAATTTTAATCATTTGCAGAGGTAGATTTTTGGAATAGCCACAATAAGAAAAATGTCAGAGACTCTAAGTGTGAGATTTACTATTTTTAAACATTCAACTCATTTTTTAGGGATAGAATGGATGGTTTGAGTGATGTCAGACGTTGAACCTTCAAAGTTCACCAAATTAATCCTTCAATGAAAAGCCCTTAGCCCACATTACATACAGTTCATAAAAATATTTTGGCAGGAGAAACTGCAGTGGATCTTTCTAAGCATTCTGGACAGGGCATTTTCTCATAGAGTAACAGATAAAGTGATAAAGTGCAGAACACATCCTCATTCACCTGATTCAGGATGGAAAATACTTTATTACTTTATACTGTGGAAGGTCATTTTGTGTACCATGTCCTCAAATTGAAGTGAGATATAAGCCAGTATTATTTGAAAATATGATAAAACAAGAAAACCAATGATCTTCACTAAATCACGAAATACCAAACCCCATTCATTTCCCTCTGAGTACAGTTCACAATGCTTTGTTTTATAGACACATGAGAGATTTCTAAGCGAGCATGACAGGATGGGAAGTAACAGTGGTTGGACAAACACCGAGGCAGAGATCCGTCTGTCTGTGTCACCCAAGCGACACTGTTGATCTCAATAGCAACGTGGTCCCAGCAGCATATGTGGTCTTTAATTTGTTCTCAACAAAAAAGAGGTATGTAGTCTTGAGCAGCATTATACAAACAACTTGTAAACTTAGAGTGTGTAAACCACAGGGAAAAACGGGAGAAATTAAAACCACAGCTCCAGTGATCTGCTTTTTACCATCTTCTTAAAAAAATAAAACAAATCCTGACTTTTTAAACTGATATTCATGAGTAACTCTGGGTAACAATCTAACATGGTATCCCCAAAATGGTACAAAAATGCAAGATTAAATATTTATCCATCTTCTAACCACTTCTTCCAGCTCAAGGTCGCAGGAGAGCTGGAACCTATCTCTACGAGCAAGGCAGGATACACCATTCCATCACAGAGCACACACAGATACAACTCACATCAGGGCCAGCTGTCCCAGAAGACAATTAACCTACTGTTGGGTTTTCAGACAGTGGGAGGAAATAGGGGCACCTGGAGGGAACCCACATGAACAGGGGGAGAACATGCAAACCAAACTCCACACCAATAGCACCCCCGGGCCACAGCACTGTGAGGCAGCAACGCTAAGTGCTGCACCACTGTACCTCCCAAGAGCAAATATAATAAAGTTGAATATCTTGTCAACGTCAAGAGAGGGGTGTAGTTTAACAATGTGACAGTGCCTTTGTCCAGCTACAAGAAGGTTATCTAAAGACAATCCGATTTCCCCTTAGTATCTTCCTTTATCAAAAATATTGCTTTCATACTCTAAATGAAGTCAAACAATGGGTTCCATGCCCTTAATTCACTGATAGTACCAATAAAAAGGTTTCTCCTCATGTAATGACAGGGATATATGCTAGTTTTTTCTAATCCGTTCAACCTTGTTTTTAGTGTGCAACCTCTCTAAGAAATATTTAACAATTTCCTCTTTTAGGCATCATTTGCCTAAAACCTTTAGAAATTTCATCTTGCATTTCAAGACAAGCACTAGGCTGCCAAAGCTTCGATTTCCTGTGCATGTGTAGTTTGTGACATCTTTTAATCATTAGTGGACACGTTTCTGTTTAAAAGTCACAAGCAAAATGTGTGGCAGGATGTATTCAAGCCATGTAGTCCTTTATATATGATCAGTACTTGGCACAACCCGCGTTAATTTTAACACAGGCATTCCAACAACTCTGAATACAGGGTTGAAAACCTGTTCAGTATGTAAAGCAGATGTGAGATCAACAACACTTTTGATCTTGAAGTCATCTCAAAGGAGATACTTTCAGTAGCAGTTCAGGTCGTCCACTGCAGGCAGGGCAGCCTTATGGTGTAGCACTGCGAGACGCGGGATGGCATTGTGGTAGAGGGAAAACTGCGCACATTATACCTGTAGTGTTATTATTATGTGATGCTTTTCAGAATGTGTGGACCAGGAATATACGGAATATATGGACTATGTCAACTCCAAGGGTGCCTTAGAAGATACCAAGGGTGTCTGTGCTGGACTAATTTTGTAAATAAAAATATTATTATAGGGTAAGGCTACTATATAAAATTGAGAAAACAAGTTTATCTGAAAAAGTGGAGGTTATTAATGAATTAGGTGGGGACTTTTTGGATATTCAGGGCATACAGCATTGCTGGGGAGTAGTTCTCTTTACAATGGCACTGTCCTGTTTGAAGTGCAATTATCAGCTTCCTCCGAAAGCCTTACATTTAGCCAATACTCTAATCATGCTTGTTTTCCTTTTTTAGTACTTTGGACAATCAAGATTTTAATTAGTTTGTTTTACTGGCGAATCTCCCCGGTGCTGAGAGGACCACAGCCTGGCCATGAGCAGAGGGTGAGGTGCAAAGCTGGGGTGGGGTGGGAGAAAACAAAACCACAACAAGGTAAGAGGAACCACCTAAAGAAGCCAGCTGGACCCCAGAACAGAAATGCAGAACGCTTAAGGTATAAAATTTAAAAAGAATATGAACAAGCATACAGTTAGTAGAACAAATGAAGAAAACGAGAGAAGAAAGGTCTGATGGAAGCCTTAGCATCATTTCCAAGCCAACCAGTGAGACAAGAGAGTTTGGGCCAAATGCTCTGAAGATTGCAGCCTACCGCCTACCAAGGGCGACAAAAAAGTTACTGGAATATAAGTGCCGAACAGGGAAGAGCTGGCATCAGGACTGCATCGCTTATGGAGCCTGGTTCCATGTACAGCTCCAGTAAAAAGCAATGACGCAGATTACAAGGAGGAGCCCAAAAGGGCAAAAGGAGATACTACTCTAAACCAAATGACTGCAAAACATTTATTATGTAGGCAGGTGACTGGTGCACTAGGCAAGTGGTCCAGGATCACATGTGGAAAGGGCTGGAGTAGAAGGTTGGACGCCACACCGTGTAGGACGCCAGCTGGGAACAGGGGGCCAGCCTCCAAATGGGGGAGAAAGTGCAGGAGGCACAGGGGGTGGCAGGGCTCGTGAACAAGGAGCCCTGATCTGACATGGACTGAGTTGCAGGCCCACAGCAGGCACGTGGGGAAGGGAAAGAGATGAGACACGTCTCACGTTGCAGGAGCAGTGCTGTGGTGCAGTGGGCAGGACACCCAGGGGTGGGCAAAGAGAAGAAAGAGGGAAAGGGAAAAGAGCAGACCCGGCAAGACCAAGGAAAGGGCAAGGGAGAGACAGAAAGGACATGCATTGAGGCTCTAGGAGTGCAGATGTGCTGGGGGCCCCTGGAGGCAGGCCAAGGGAGAAGGAAGGCCAACAGCAGCAGGGAGCAGGTTGTATCACATGGCATACAGAGAGGTAATGGAAAAGGGCTGGAGAGATCTGAAGTCAGGGATGGCTGCCAGAAGAGGAAGGAGTGACCAGCGGGCAGGAGGCGGAGCGATGGCCCTGGTACCAGTGGGAGCCAGGTGAAGGGTGCAGGTTTTGGAGGCGAAGAGCAAGACGTAGGGTAAGGGAGGTTACAGACTCGAACCGGAGTCCCTGTGAGGGTGGAATTCAGTTTCCGAGCTGGGCTGGGCTAGGCTGGGGTTTTGCAGCTTGCTGAGACTTCCTTCCAGGTTTAGCTTTTCTTAAGATTTTTCTACTTCCCATTGCTGTCAGTGATCCAATAAACAGACCCGCACTGTTCGATTTCACATTTATTCATTTAATCAGGAAACCGCCCTTGAGAAGCCCAGGCCTCTCAGTTTTAAAGGTGTCCCTGGACACAATAGGCAGACGGTTATAAGTCTTATCAAGTCAAGTGAAACAGTTCCAAGTCATTCAAACGGAGAAAAAACAATTCTGATATTATGAATTGGACACAGTCCAGAAACATATGAGTAACTTTAGAAAAACATTAGTAACAATCAGTGTTAGTTACTGGGTCATCATAAATTACTGTTTTGATGATTTACAATCCTGAACAATTTTCATAGAAATATTCGTTGATGATTCATAAAAAGCCTGAAACACCAAGGCTTTATGATTCATCCCGAATCTTAAAAAGAGGATTTAAAGTGTGAGGGAAATAGGAATGTTGCCAGCATATATTTTAGGACATAGGCGGCCTATAAACACAAAATGAATGTGTTCCACACAAAATCACAATAATGTCTTATAAAGTGTCCCATGATGCACTTTATATTGATAAGTTAGTACATGTTGAGTAACACTGTGACAAATCTTGCATCAAATCTGATGTAGCTATTTTCTTCATCCTCCGTGGAAAACGAACAGTGGTGCAATTTGACTGGAAACTCTTTATGAATACAACCTTTGTCTGTATTTTCATTTTATACCTATGTCGGGCTTCTATGCTGGCAATTAAGCTTTAATTAATCATTACAAAAGTGGTTGTAAACTGCAACGCTGTCACAGAGGCACATAAAGGAAATGAGACACACTTTTAGCTCACAGAAGTGAACTGTAACCTCCCTCAGTTCCAGCCTCATATAAATAGATTTAGTTTTTCAGTGAAGGTCTGCAACACTGGAAGCTCTTCAGTAGGGAGGATTATTTTCATTCTGTTTCACTTATTTAATTCATTTGTTTTGGGCGTATAGGAATGGCGCAATGGAAGAACAATTCCAGGAAATATTTATAGTAAAAAATTATCTCTAAATGGGGAATGGAAAACAGGCGCTCATTTAAAATTTTACAACCGTCATCTTGAAGTTTGGCATGTTTGCTGGGTATATTGAAGGGAAGCCGTGGGAGAGACACACCTGTGTGAAAGAAAACCAATCATAAATATGAATCACTCACAACACGAGTGGCTGTTTCATTTTGTTTTCAAATTTCCTTTCCTAAAAAAAAAAACACTTCTTCATATAGTAACTGTTTTTTAACAGTTAAGCATTATTTAATAGTTTATACATTCACAGGACCCATTCGAGTTACGCATATGATGCTTGTTTATACATTTATGCCGCAAACATATTTTTCTGAATAAGACACATGAATACAAGAGCATACGGTATAAAGTACGTGGGGATGCATTTTTTTGTTAGTGTTCTTAAAGAATGAAACTTAAGATAAATGGCTAAAAACAAAGGTAATGACTAGTACTGAATTTTGTACTTCAGAAAATATTTGTACAAATTATTTTAGAAGGGAAACGCATTTTAATAAGCTATAAAACAAAAACAAAGTTTGCGCATGTCTCTGGAAAAAAGGGGGAAGAGAAGTTATTGATCAACTAGTAGTTCTTATTTCTGAAAGGAGCCCTCTGAAAGCTCACCCGGTACTGGTAGTCCTGTGCCTGTCTTGTGCTCAGAGCCCCACCACCAGCTCTGCTCTTCAATAAACGGAGCAGGCTCGGGGGTCAACCCATAGCCTGTTTCTCAGGTCAGGGCTGCTCCCCTCAGATGCCCCCCGACGCCCCCCGTGAGAGTCAAGCTGCAGGATCTTAACTTGTGCTTTATTCCCAAGAGGCAGACACACAGGTTTACAATATCTGTACTTGTCTTTGCACCCTTCTTAAACATCCACTGCTGGACAGTTACTGGACTAATCCTCAGTTAAGAAACCACAATAAAAGTCGCATTTAGAACAGTTTGATAAAATAGGTTAGCAATTACTTCACCTTTCCAATTTTTGCACACATCTAGAGGTAGGTTGTATACTTACACGTCTTTGGGTTCAATATATATTTATGTGCCTTAAAAATTACTTATATGCTTCTATACACTGTATACCCTTTATACAGTATGTCTTTATATAGGGTATTGAACTTTGAACCTCAGTTTCAGTTCAATGGGGGCAGTGAGTCCCATAAAATTCCATTTAAGAACAAGTAAACGGGTTTCGGTTCTATGTGAGCGCATGCCACCACCTGTTTGTAATATAAGTCCAGTGTAATTCATTCTGTTTACCCTCTCACACCGTTCCCAGTCTCACCAGCCTCAGAAAAAAAAGCACATTTATTATTTACAGTCTGCACTCCAAGCAGTCATCAAGGCTGACTGTGGGTTTATGGCTGCTTGACAGCCTCCCCGCACCAACAGGTGCCTGGCACTGCGAGCACAGCTCCTGCACAGCACTGACCCTGGAATATATGAATAAGCATTGATGGATAATGTTTACTCCAGGCTAGGAAATCACTGCCTCCCTGTTCAGTAAGATTCCTTGGGAAACGGCCTTTCCCAGAAGTCTGCGAGCTGAGTCTCTGAATCTTCCTGAAGCAGTTCTTCTGCACACAACAATATACTGTAACTTGCACCACGAATGTTTTGATAACACAGTGACCCAAAAACGGCTCCTAGAGTTCAGATATCGGTTAAAAAAAGTGAGTAACCTTTTCTCATAAATATGGCCATCAAAACGTCTTTGTTAAAGTACTGATTGTTCTATTATTTATGAAACAGAGGCAAAAGCATTTGTCCTTGATTTTTCCTCACTACAAAAAAAATACTTCAGTTCAATTAGGAGCTGTTTGCACTTTTTTAAATATCTTTCTTTCTCATTGAGTGCAAATTTTCATTTACAATAAACTGGAGACCCATTCCTTCTCCAGGATAGTTAGTTGAGCAATCTGAGTGGAATGCTTTGTTCAGGGGTACAACAGCAGTGTCCCACGCAAACTTTTAACCCACAAAATTCCTGTCATTAAAGAAAAATGTAATGTTATAAAGAGAAGACATATCAGTCATCAGTCTTTCATTGGGAATTATGTTGGGCCTTAAAGCTCTTACATTCTAGTTCACTGTGAGTTCTGTCTTCATGGTCGATATACTGTGACAGTGTGAAGTGTGTGTGTTTGTCACAGTTCTCCTTTAGGAGTACTGTCAGAGGGGATAATATGAGATAACACCTTTAATTCTTAATTGTAATGCACTGTTGGTTTTCAGTGGACAGTAGCCTAATATTTGTTTTTTAAATCTACTTAATTGTAATGATTTATTTAAACTTACAAGAACATACCTTACTCACTGTAAGCCTCATTTACACCAAAATTAAAACTCATGTTAAATGTGTTTTCAGTTGATTTTTAGCACAGTCTCTCAGTGTGAGATGAGAATGTAATTCTAACTCTAATACTCAGGACTTCCAAGGCATTTAAATTGCCCTCAACACCAGACCTGTGGTAGGCTTGTGGTATGCTGGACTTTCTGCTTGTCTAGTATGTGCAAATAGGTATTTAGAGCTGTGCCCAAGACAGCAGGCCACATACACCACACAAGAGTGATGTTAATTCTTCAGCTTTATCTTTTTCATCAGTTTTCATCATCAGGCATCCTACCTAGCACCCCTTTAAAACAGCAGTGTCCTTTCATTGTTTCATCTCTTTCCCTCCCTCTGTCCACAGTTGCGCAGTTTGAACTTGACAGTTTTACAAACCATTCTGGTCAAACATCCACCCTGTTTCCTGATTCTCTCACAAGAAATAAAATTCACATATTTTCTAGGAAAGGCACAAACAGGTAACTTCCCAGGTTCCCAAAAATTCGTGCAGGAAGCCGCCTGACTGCTGATGCCCCATCCCCCCCTGCAGGCCCGTGGCATTGGACCTCATCGTCGAGCCCTGGCGCTGGCTCTGGGATCCCGACTCCACTGGGCGTTCTACCTGCGTCCCAGACACCTGCAGCCACAGGTCGGCCTCAGCCCTTGCCTCTTCCACAGCTTGGGCTCACCTGCCCAGTGTCCTGGACTCCTGCCTGGGATAACGGGATGGAAAGAAATGGTCTGATGTGGCACAGAATGTCCAATTCCCTTTTCAGACTCTTCATCGGGATTTGACCATTTCCTGGGGGAGCTCTATGTGGGGCCAAGCTATAGAAAGTGAGTAACCTTTTCTCATAAGGCCAGCTCCTCCCTGTTGAGATGTTACATTCTAGTTACCTCTTTGTCACCCTCAATCAAACTACTCCTCAGAGCAATTTGGGTCTAAACTCTCCACCCTCACTGCCAGCTGCTAAACCTTTAGGCTTCCATCCAGACATTTCAGATCTGCTTTTCTTCATTTGATCTATTGGATGTATCCAAATCCATTACCTGTTACTTGTTGTTTTGCACATTGCCTGTTGTCTCTGTCTTTCATTTCTTATACAATTGTATTGTTGTTGTTTTTTGTACTACTTACCATCTGAGTACTAGCTAAATAGCATTTCGTTATACCATATACCTGTGTATGAGTATAATGACAATAAAATTCAACTTGAACTTGATTTTAGACAATCTGTTGAAGAATTATACTTCAGGCTAGGGGAATGAATATGTTTGATAGTTCAAAATTGATGTCTTTCAGCCGTGGAAATACAAGATAAAATGTGAACTCCCTTTTAACTACATAGGTTTGGCATTTATGTGTGTGCTCACTAAGCAAATAAGAATATAAGAAATCTTATAGACAGGAGGAGGCCATTCAACTAATCTAGATCACAGTACTGAAAACAAATAACTGAGTCAGCAGGATGTGATCCTCTAATCAATTTCCTGCTTGCAGCCAAATTACATGTACCAGATTGTCTTCTTCTGTCTCTCCTGTGTTTATTTGCTAAGTACACCTCTTTCCCTAAACCATGATGAGAAAAACTCTACATAGAGTACACACGTCCCTGCTCGTTATGGACTTAATACTGTATTTTAACCTGCAGCTGCTCAATACTTGCTTACAGTAAGTCCCATTAATTAAGGATATAAAGGCAAAAGCAGAAATTGCAGTGAAGACATTCAATACATTGGCTGCTGGTTATGCAGGGGGAGAAATAACTATTACACAGAACAAACTGTGACAAAGAGACCTGGGTAAATATTGTAACGCAACGGGGGCTCAGGTGGGCGCCCTTGCCGCATCTGGTCGGCCCCATCCCGACTGGAGGCTCGAACCCGGGACTTCCGCGTCTCTCTGCAGCGACCTAGCCCCGTGAGCTAAAGAGAGATCTCTCCACAGCCCAGAAGCTATGGTCCTGCTATCACAGGGAAGGGCGGTGACGTCACCCACTCTGGTACGCCGGCTCTTACACACAGTGCTTGTCGGCCGTAAGCGTTACAATATACTGTAATTCACACTCTGTGGATCCGTTCTCCATTGTGAGAGCTAGACGAGACTTAACCGGTGCTGAAACATGACTCAGCTGTGAAGACATCACTTCCTGTGGCCTGAGCAACTGACAGACCAGTGGAGTTGCTCCTGCAGGACCCACTCTGCTGGGTGGTGAGAATCATCCAGCACTGTACCTTATTCCCGCCTGTGGAAATGTACTCCCACAAAATAAATATCGATGTTTTCATACTGAGGTAAACAGCAGAGAATGTTTTCTTTCCCCTCCACCCCCATATTTATATAGAGACACAATCCAGTGCAAAGACCCCAAGATGCAATCACGATATCATAAAATGGCTTTTAATGCCATAATTGCTGCACTAAAACAAGGGAATAACAACTTGATTAATTCTGCGCAGTTTGAACTTGACAGTTTTACAAACCATTCTGGTCAAACATCCACCCTGTTTCCTGATTCTCTCACAAGAAATAAAATTCAAATATTTTCTAGGAAAGGCATAAACTGGTAACTTCCCAGGTTCCCAACAATTCTGTTTATGTTACTCTTTCTCCCTTCAGCAAGTGATTCAGTTGGCTTTTAATGCAGACAAAGTTATTGGAAAGATGAAAACAGCAGTATGAGGAGGGGATGTAGGCGGAGATAAGGACTACGGCACTGAAATTTTAATCATTACAGCCCAGACAACCTTTAAATTGTATTTTCAATCAATTATGAGCTTTTACTGTATTTAATTAAAAGGGACATGATGGTAAATGATGTAGGCCCTCTACAATGAAAATACTGTTATTATTTAGAAAAAGTTCAAGGTGTAGTTCATTTTATTTTTTAAAATGAACAAGCTAGTTTTACTATAAACAGAAAATATTAATAAATATATCAAATATAGCCTCAGCTCACAGTAGTCACTGCGAAGCCCTATATGAATAAAATGTGTCCAGATGGAAAACAAGATGATGCAGCAGAGAGGTCCGTTCCCTTACACGCTAGCCTCAGCCTCCACATGACTGACATTTCCATCTGCCATCATTCTTTTTGTTTAATTTATAGTCATTTTTGTTTAATGTGGAGTAGTTTCTGTTCCAGGGTAAGAAAAGTAATGTAATTTCTTGCTCTGGACCAACTATTCTGAAAGTACATCAGCGGACTGATGAACACGATACAGGAGTCCATGTACAGTATATAGTCAGTCAGTGGGCCTAGTATTTCTGTATCCTGGAGGGCAGGCTATTAATGATGCTATCTGCTGCCCTCTTTTTTCATATATATTTTAATTTCGTATGAGACAAAAGCTAGAATGCAGAAAGCAATCCTGGATCTCTTGCAAAAATTAAAATACTGTATAAAGAAGTATCCTTAAACATCTCGTTTAAAAGGGTCAGGAAGCAGTTCTTTATAGGCCTTCATTTGGTAGCCAGAGAGAGCAAAACAGCTGAATGCAAGAGAAGGAATGATGTTTGACTACATAAAAAAAGAAAATTCAAAATTCTTTTCTGTTTTTTAAACAGTTTTTTTTTCTCGCTCTGCAACAGACCACAAGAGGGAGTAATTACATTGGTAAGCGTGCCAGTTAGGTAGAGAAACCTACTGCTATCTTACCATTTTAGATTTTCTTTCATGCCCACATAATGTCCCACAGTCAACTGCGGTGTGTAATTGGAAATTCAGTGTGAGATCTCCATACTGGCATGAATTAAAAAGCAATATCGTTAGACCGTCAGTGGGGGGTGATATTGCTAACACTCGGTGTGACAGTGAAACAGATTCTAGCTTCCACGGTTTTTTCATTATAATTTGTCTTGCATTTATATTTACATGCCCTCTGTGTATTTATTGTCATATTTTACTAGTTAAAAAATATGACATTAAATCTATTTATTATTTATCTCACTACTAAGCACTTAGTCTATCCACGATCTGTACGTCCTGATGGAGTGGAGAGTGTTGACACTATGCTTATCTCATCTGATTCCCAGACAGAATGAACAAATATTCAGATGACGAGATTGAGTTTTCTTTTCTACTCATGTATTTCTAATTCTTTCAAAGATGTTCTGTGTATGAAACCATACATCAAATATACCCAAAACAGGGAGCACGGAAGAAATGTTAAGGGAAAAAGACTCACACATGGATATGGAAAAATGTTTTTTAAATTTTTTTATCTCGTTTGTGCTTCTTCTTCTTCTTCTTCTTCTTCTTCTTCTTCTTCTTCTTCTTCAAAACGTTAAACTTTTAATGTTTTGTTCCAGTTAAAGTTCTACATTTCCGACCCCAGAATAAGTTAACATACTTGCACCTAAAGCGTCCTCTGTTTGGGTTTTCTCACACGTGTCACCACGTACATGAGCGTCTCGTTTCCACATGGCGCACAATGTTCTGGCGGCTTGCTCGTCTAATCCTGCTGTTTGGCGGAGAGCCGTCAGGGATGACAAATCACGCTAAAATCGCTACACTGTGGCACCTCGGCGGCTTTCTTTGTGTAAACCACACTTAAAGAGCCGGCCTCTGCTCGGCCTACAATAGTAGCCAAGTGACTCTTTATTTGGCAAACGACTCTCAGCTTTCATCTTTAAAAGGATAAATCCTTTGATTGCTCTTCGCTGCCTCTAGTCCGAGAGACAGTTGAAAGTGTTGTTGCGCTGCCGGCATACATCACCCAGCGCACAGCGTTTGATGTGAGCGCTTGGGTCTGTGGGTGGGCTCGGACAGGGCTCCTCCGACACACTCGGCACTGCCATTAATCCCGACGGGTCGGGAAGTTCCCTCCGCCTGACCGCCACAGCCTGGCAGAGGAGAGACACCAACAGGAGAAAGCGCTCTGCGTGGGGCTGCTGGCGATAAAGCAAGGAGAGGTCGCTGAGAACTTCCAACAGGACCCTTCCTAACGCATCAATCCACCCGATGGCCAGGGGAATCATTTTATTTGTGATCACGCCTGGATTTAACACAACGCAAGACACGCAGCTGCTGCGTTAAACACACTAACTACTGTATATGCAGCATATTTCAGACAAGACTTTCGCTACAGAAGACCTGAGCATCTTTGTTGTTGTTGCTGCTGCAAGTAAGGCTGTTTTAAGACGATACATTCTCACTGGCAAATTTATGATTAACTTCATATTCGACCTGAGCCGTAATCGCCAAGATATTATCAGTACAATCTGCAGCTGTAACCAGTGTGAAAGCCTGGACGCAAAAGACCGAGGTACACATAGGTTTTGAAAGCATTTTCAAGTATGAAAAATGACAACACATAGACTGTTGTCACATACAACTATTAATTTTTCTTAATATTAATTATTTCTAATTGATATTTCTTAGTTTCAAACAACAACAACTATGGATAAATAGGTGTTGCTGACAAGAGGATTTTCCTGAAGGAGTCAGCTGTTATCTGTGGTGTCTGCAGGACGGTGAAGGCTCATGCGTGTATCCAGCCTCTCCTGTCTGCCTCCTGCGGCATCTGCTTTGCAGGATGCTCCAAGATCTCGTGAGGCTCCGAGACTGCTTTATCCATTCGGGTTTGAAGCCTCTGAAAAGCTTCAAGTAGCCGGGTTATCGCTGAGCTGTGCTGTGAAGCCGATCTGTGGAATGTTTTGTGTTTGACAACAACCCATAAATCACCAAACAGTGCTTAACAGGCTCTTAAGTGAGAGGAGCGAGTACCATCAAGTAGACTTTTTTTCTGTCCTATAAAAAGGGTGGATAAACAACGGCTTGGCCCATCAAGGCCTCTGTGCGCCCCTCCTGCGCCAGCGGGCTGGGTCGGCGTCGGCCCTGGACGCGTGACCTGCCAGCGGGTGGGCCCGGGTTCACCTCCGCCGGCCTGTGGCCCAGCCCCTTCAGCACTGAGCGAGCTCAGCGCTGGCCAGACAGAGACACAAACAAAACCCGGGCCCAGACCCCTCCTGTCATTTATTAAGACAAATAGCTTCGCCTCCGTCAGCCAACGTGTTGTCTTTTACCTCACAGAGCCGGGCATTTATTTGCTCTCTGGCAGCCTGAAAACCTGCATTCCCGAAATCGTCTCGTACCTTTTGATGTGCTGGTGGGTGCCTGTGTCCAGCAATAGCTGAGCTGCCATTGAGGACACCAAGAATGCTTCGAAAATGATAAATATCTGCCATATCGCAAGCAGTAATGGGATTCGATTAATCTCTGTCTCATAAAATTCATACTTCATCATCTCCGTTGTTTAGTTTTGCTGAATTATTGCTTCACACATCTATTAGCCTGTTTATCTTCACGTTCAGTTTCCGTTTCAGTTTCAGATTGGTGCTGTGGCAAAGGTAGTTTTATAGTGCATCTCGGAAGCCCTGGTTGGAAAGCTGCAACAAAAATGTGATATTCGTTCTACATAACCTACTGCAATGCGAGAAAGACATTTTTTTCCATTATGTGTACAGAATCATCCTTCTGTGAATGCTAATAATATTTGATCCAGATACATAAACATAAGGAAATAAAATACTAAATTTAAGATTAGTGCAGTAGGATTAAGATTAGTTTGATAGGCCAGGGTCTAATTCAGTGTAATACATTTACAGTAAACAGTTTGCTGATCCATCCCTCTCAAGAGATATTGTCAATACAGCTCCTTGGCAACCTCAACATGAGATAAAGCTTTCAGAGCCTTTTGCACTATATAATTCAACACTCCCTGTTTGAGACAAAAGCAATTATTTTATACTAAATGTCCATATATGACATCTTTCATTCCTGATATCAGTATAATTCTGCTTGCTGCTCTAAAAGAACTCATTCAAGTCCAGTGCCATATTTAATGTGTCTATCAGGTAACACAATATTGCACAAGTCTGTGCACTATATGATTCTAGCATAACCTCCCAATTTGAAATCACAGTTTGATATAAACTCCCATATCTGAAATTAACAGATTCTTGTTGACTTTAAAAGCTCTTCTTTTCAGGCAGAGTTCAGAGGTCTTAAAAATGCATTGCATTACTTGGCATGTGAATATGCCCACTCTTGACAAACGACACATGCTGGTCCCTGTTCTGACCTGTGGTCTGCCAGTTAGTAACCTGCATGTTCTTGAGCTGGGAATCCCAGATCATGCAGCCTTGTGTTTTGATCTGGGGGATCTGGTTTCTAGTCATAAAGCACACTGTCCTACTAAGTTTCCCAACATCAGATCTATTCATTCAGATTTACTTCCTCAATTCATTTGGCGGTCTTATTTCAGTAGGCGGGTGGATTGATGGTGCAGTCGTCAGCATTGCTGCCTCACAGTGCTGGGGCCCCGGGGTTTGCTGTCTGTGTGGAGTCTGCATGATCTCCCATACTCATGTGGGTTTTTGTCCCAGGTGTCTGTGTCTGTCCCACCAGGTGCCTGTTGCTTGCCGGGACAGACTCCAGCCCCCCGTGACCCTGAACTGCATGAGGGGGTTCGAAAGTGGACGGATGGACATCAGTAAGCAGGCCTCTGCCAGCTAATATTGAAGACTTCATTTTGCTTTACAAATTCAGCCCTTGGTGGCATTTTAGGTTGTGTGGCTTGGGAAGAAAACAGATCAGTCTCATTTATGCACCCTTGCCCTTGAAATTACAGCCCACTATACTAACCTCCTGGGCACAAACCTGAACAGAAATGGAGGGACACTGGCCAATCTGTTTATTTTACCTACCAGCCTTCAAGCCAAAAAATTGGCCAGAAGCTGTGTGCTCCAAGCTTTCCACTCTGTTGGTCCAAGGCTGTGGAATGAGCTTCTTGCCAGTCAGCCAGCACTTTCAAATCCAGTTGCAAAACTCACTTTTATGCATTGGACTTTACTTCCATTGATTGTGCTGTATGAATTTGTGTGTATGCATCTCTGTTGCTTTTGCTTTGTTTGGTTGTAAAGCATTTTGAGATTATGTGTTTGAGATGATGTGTTCAAGGTGCTATATTAAATAAGGATTATAATGCTCATTGTTATAGCATATTATTAGAGAAAATGTTTATGACATTGTTAAACGTTTTACCCATTCTAGCATTTGCTGTATGTTCATTGGTGAGTAAATATCCACATGTTTTTATTTTTCAAAGAAAGAAGGAAAGTGCACATTCAGTGTATCCCAGATCAAAGTTTCTTTATAATAAATTCAGTTAAAAACCTAGAAGAGGAAGTTCTTACCTCGCTAAGTAACAATACTGCAAAGTGAAAAAAATATCAGGACACGCAAAACCAGAGTGCTCTTCAGATCCTACTGATAAGGCCCCAGTCCATTATTACAAGCTCTCCAAATAAGTGCTTCCTTCTGCACTCTGAACATTATCTTCAATCTATGTAAACATATTACACAGATTAATAGAAATCACTCCTAGATAATCTCTCCAGGCAAGGAGCTACTGCTATAGTACATAGTAAATGATAAACATCATACTCAATGTAATGCATTGGAACTACGTAAAATTTATTATTTTTCACCTTTAGAAAAGCCTTTAGAACAAACACACAGCGTGCTTGTCTATACAAAGTATGTATCTAATAGTGTGTGTATCTGGAATTACAAGGGAATATCACCAGTGTCACTGTGATTAATTAGCTCCATCTTTAACGTCCTACAAACCACTTTTGTATATTAGTGTGTAAAATTTACAGCCTGCAGAATTGTGTGGAATCAAGCGACAATGTTGGTTTCGAGGGTTGATAAATTACATGTAATGTGACTCAATGAGCGTCCTCCATCTCTGGGAGACAGAGTCAGGATTTATCTGCAGAAGCGGATGTCGTGATGGCTATTCTCGTCTCCTCCAGTTCCCCCTCTGGGAGTCCAGGGTGAGGTTGTCTAACGGGACATGAGTACTTGGGCTGCAGAGTTTGAGACCTTGAGTTCTGTACAATCCACTGGAGTTCAAAATTAAAGGAGGTTTTAACACCTTTTGATTTCTCAGATAAAAACACTGTCACCTTCTGTTTTGAATAGAACTTTATTTGTTTTATCCAAGTGAACAAATAAATCATGTTGGCGTGGTTCTTAGCATTGCCACCTCACAGCACTGGGGTTCTGGGTTCGACTCTGTGTGCTACTTGTGTGGAGTTTGTATGTTCTCCCTTTGTTTGCAAGGGTTTCCTCCAGGTGCCGAGTTTCCTCTCACAGTCCTAGGGCATGCTGGCTGGTTCATTGGCTCCAAGGAAAACAAGGGTCTCACTTGCGTCTTGTTGTGTGTCGGCCAAGGTGCAGCTGCCACCCCACAGAAAAGAGAAGCCGCCCGCAGGCTCTACCCAGCGCTCCAGCCTGCCGAGCACATCCAGTACGCTGCAGCTTTAACACTTAAGAGTCCTGCGGCGATGGAGGGGCAGCTGAAATGATTTTGTAACACAGCGCTTGCTTGGTGTATCCACACACGTCCTTAACAAGCAGCAACATTCTCGGAACTCAGCTCGTCAGATTTTAATGGAGTTGAAGAAAGTGAATGCGCCAGTTTTAGGTTTCCTTGCACTGACTCCCTGCGATGAGAATAAAGTTCATAATACCTTTAACAGCTTGAACATTTTGGCTCCTGACTACATCAGTGAATTGCTGACTGCTTCCACACCTACACATACAGTAATTTGTGTTCTTTGGTCTCTAGTGTGCTTTCACTTCCCAGTACGAGGCTCCGAGACTGTAGAATGACCTCACAGCACATATCAGTCAGCACTGTCAAATCCCATTACTTCCCAAAACTTATTTTTACAAACTAGATATTCTTCCTGTTTAGGTTAGTGTATTAATTTGTATTTCCCCAAATGATGTACCGTGAAGGATATAAAATAAAGAGTATTATTATTCCAAATTCCAAAACACTACCTGATGGGGTGAGAAAATTTAGTTTTATTTTCTTTTGCTTATTTCAGGACATTCTTGTCTAATCTTTATTTATTTTTCTTTATATTACATTATTTTTTCATGTATTGTTGTTCTTGTTGTTGTTCTATTACTTACTGTAACTGCACTTACTTAATTACTGTTGTTGTTAGTTACTGTAGATTGACATTTGTCAGAGAATTTAAAAACATATAAATCAGTTCTCTTCAGAATAACTCCATTACAATTCTAAAGAAAGGCTGTGAAGCCCAAAATACCCTGATTTCTCTGCTGCTTAAAATTTTCTTTAAAATCAAAAACTGAAATGAAAGCACCGTGGAAGACGCTATTGAAAATAAAGGCTATTAATCATAATTAATTATTAATTGTAAAACACCACATGATGATAGGAACATTTCTTAATTGCATGAAACCATAATTCACTGGCATGTATCCAGAGGCGTGAATGCAAGCCTCTAGCTCTCTATACAGTACATACTGTAATATGACTCATTGATACTGAGAATGTGAATGAGCTCTGCTGTAAAACCGTCATGTTTGTTGGAACAGAACCCGATTAGACTGCCACTGGGCCGCCTTTGATGTCACGCGCTCTTCGGAGCTGTCTACAAACAGGTCATGGGTGAAGCCGTGGAACCTGGGAAACCATGATTGTTTTCATGACTCCTGCCCCCCACCTGCAATGTGTTTGCCTTCTGACAGCTTTATTAGTAATGACAGCTTCTTTCATAAATCCCACTGCAAAGCCTCATGCACTAGGAATTACGCCACTGCAGATTGAAGCATTGGGTGCAGTTCACTATTATCGTGTCGTTCTAGTAAAAGCTGTTCTTCTCAGCAGCATTCCATATTCCATATCCAAATATGCGGATATTCATCGCTGCCTTCATCCCTTCAAAAATGAGAGCAATGCAGAAAAACAGAATAATTTTTGTAACGTTTACTTTGCAAATGATTTCAAAATAATTTGTTTAAAATACCAAAGAAATTACACCGATAACTGGGACCAGTTCATAGAAAACTTGAAATTCTAAATTATAAGAAAGGAAACTTTTTCTTAAAAATTTCTGAAATTTTGCTTCAAAATCAGAAATGAACATGGATAATTGTCTCATTCAGAACGACGGAGATGGAGAATTAGATGAAGGAGAACATCGCAAATCTGTTGTTGAAGGTTCACTTTGCAAATATGTATTTTAATGACAAGGCTCATGCTACATCCAAGGCCAAGCCAGAGGCAGAGATCAAACTCACCCAGCTTGAGAGTCAAGGGAGAAGATGTTTTAATTTTGTGAACTGCTACTCAAAAGAAGAGAAACAACCCCCCCAGACACTGTGAACAAAAATGCAATTATTTCAAAAATCAAGGAGTAAAACAGCATAAAAAACCCAAAGGAGAGCATCCATGCCGAAGTGAAATGAAAATTACTGGAAGCTTCAAACTGAGCCGTCAGAAGGAAAAGGCCTCATAGACCCAGCACCACTGCATGTGACGTCTGTCTGTGTGCACAGCTCTCATTCAGTTTTGTGCATTCCTTTCTATCTTCAATAACTGACTGATGAAAGACTCAGGAGTTCAGCAATGCAGGCATTTATCAAATTATATGTTTTATAACATGAGGACATTTGTTAATTTAGTAGTTTTATTTTTGTGCTCCAGAACATTCCTGTGTGATCTTTATTTGCTCTTCAATAGATTACAGCCATTTTTCAAGTGTTGTTATTTCCATTCACTGGTGTTAAAACAGAGAATAGAGAAACATTTATTTCATATTACAAACACATAAATCAGTCATAATTACTATCTCATTCTTCAAAAAGCATACTTTTAAAAATGTCTACGAGCCCGAAATATTCTAATGACCAATCTAATTATTTTTTTTATTTTGGTTTTTAAAATAATTACTTGTATGTATTTTGTTATTTTAAATGTGATTATTATGGTGTCTTGCAGGGGAACTTAGCCAGTAAGAAGCGACAATGATTCAGTGAGAAAACTGAGGGAGTAAGACCGTCACAGACCAGAGAGAGGTGATAGAAAAAAGAGACTAGAATGATCCTGATGAATTAGCTAAACAACCACAGTTACTCTATAAGACCACCCACTGAGACTTAACAGCTGCTCTGTGTGGCACCTAACACTAAGCTAGAACTGTGACACAAACCAGCACGCTTATATCTAAGAATGCTTATTTCTACTTGTGCTAAGAATTGTTCCAACGCCCCGACTCTGCCCACCGTCCTGCCCCCACATTCCCTGTCTGTACCTCAGGGCTTCCACTGCCCCTGTGAGGCTTGGAGCTGTCTGACGCCTTTATCGGATCGACCAAACTGTTCAACCGCGGACAGTATGCTCGATCCAATTAATCTAGGAATCCTGGGAGACAGTTTAGGAAATGTCTGGTTGACGTCGCCCTACGCCCGCGGCTTGAAGGCAAAGGTTTCCGAACGGCGTCCTGACCAGCTGAGTCCGGGGCTCGGAGCGCCTGGCCTCGCCATTCCATTTCTAACTTCCTAGTCCTACATCCTGTTCAGGTTTTTACTCTTGTCTCGTCTTGGATAGATCACCCGGTTTTGGATTTTGGACTGCGCCCGGGTTTCCCCCTTGGACAGTTTTGGATTTGTTTGCCTGCGCTCCCCCCGTGCACCTGATCACTGTCGGCACCGCCCCCCGTTTGCCATCCCCTCCATCCCTCACCATGTTTTCCCTGTAGCCCTTCTCCAGTCACTTCAGGATGATACCGTCTGCACAGGGTCCCAAATACGCACTTCACGGGAGTCAGTACCGGCTCCCGTGACACTAAGTCTTTGCCCCCAGCCTCCTATCCTTCACATCAAATCAAGCAGGGTTTGTACAGCTCTACTTGCTGCACTCTCTGTAGGTCCTGCAGTCCTCCAGTTTCTTATCCATGACTATTGCATGGTGTACTAGATGGAGCTTTTCTGCCTCGCTCAAATTTGTGCTAAAACTAAAGTCACCTTCACCTCCTGAATGCTTGTGATTGTGCTGTCAATCCACAGGTTGAGGAGGACGTACAAACACCCCTTCTGTTTCTCAACCAAAATCAGACCGTGGGATCTGTTGTGCCAGCTTCATCTTGAGTGAAGATGAGTGGCCTTTAAGAACCACGCAAAAGTCCAGAATCCCCATCAACAGTGCTATTTCTGAAAGATACTGTGAAAGTGGGAGGACGGTCACATGAGTGCCAGTGTCCTTGCTGGCACCAGTACCACCAGTGCTGAAGTGTTGATTATTTAACACGAGCTACAGTGAACAGGACACTGTGTCCCTGCCTAATGTATATCTAACACAACAACTGCTGTAGTCCCACCTCAGCCAAGGACAAAAGACATAGGGGGGCCAGAAGGAAACTCCTCTAAGCAAACACTAAGATGTGTAGTACATGTGATTCCATAAAATGGGAGAAAGTAGAGAAGGCTCATCCTACTTCAAGGAAAATTGTCTTCCCCTGGAGGCAGAAAAACATGAGAAAAGGAAGGAAAGGAATGAAGGAAATCTGCAATCCGACCCTCCCATTAACCTACACCTGTGGCATCTGCCAGAGGTTGTCCAGTTCAAAGATCGTCCTGCTCAGTCATCAGCACACTCATCTACCTGATGTGTGAAGAGAGCTTTCGCGCCTGCGCAGGGCTGCTCACGGTCCACTTAGACCTGCAGACGAAGTTACACTGAACACAGGTCTTGCACAGTGGTTCACTAGCGGACAGGTAAAGCTTAATAAAGAATAGTAACAGCGAACAGGAGTTAAAGCATGCAAAGCCCACGAAGGCAGACTGAAGAGCGACACACTATAAGAAATCATGTGAGAGTGGAGTAACGGATGACACAGGTCGTTAAGAACTTGGGAAAGTCTGTCATGGTCATCTTTCATAGCATAGAATAGCGTGGTTTTAGATTAAGACACATCAAATCACATTTCAAACAGTGTAGGAATTTCGAACGAACTATAGTCTTGCCTCTATTATTCCACTTTACAGATGGTGATATAGCACTCCGTGGTTCAGTGCAGTCTGCTTCAAAAGGGCGGCCGCTGACTTGTGGACCCACAGTTAAAAGGAAGATAAAATCATCCGAAAATAGAACAACAGGAATCTTAATTGGATCAAGTGCCAGACCACGACAGTTCTGGCTGATTTCTGAAAACAACAAACTGAGAAACACACTTTCTCCACTTTAGGCAGGATTTCTGTTTGTTTCCTTTTCTAAGAAACGGAGTGCTGGAGACTTCCCTTTGAAATGTAATCAAATTCCTTAAGTTAACATGCAAAGAAACACACTGAGGTGACACAGCTTTTTCATTGCCCACAGGATAGATTTCAAATAGATGACCACAGAAGGCGTTTTACACAGACTTATACATGAACAAAAATATTGTATTCATATTTACATTTTATGTGTGTATATAGCAGAAATAATATTCAATTACCAATAATACTTGAAGATGAGTATCGGGTTTTACAAACCAGCAGCTGCGATTTCTACAGGTAAAGCCCAGAAGGTGCTCTATTTTACTGCACAGCCATAGCTGAAACAGAATATCCCTTTAATCACGAGCAATACAACCCAGAAACTGGGCCACTGCCGCTGCACTGATAGGAAGTTTCACACAAACAGAGGAAGTGGGGCTTTTATACAGAAGAGAAATTAGTGGCTGAACTCCTAGCCTTCAGCAGCTGATGCCCAGGCCAGATTAAACCTGGGAAAGACCTGGAGTTCCGATACTTCATTGTTACCCGTGAAGATTTAGCCTCAGACTTCAACAATTTTACAATTGGGATCAGCAATTTACACTGAACTGCTCAGAACTAGTAATGGGAAGGAATGTGTTTATGGGAGCTTTTTTCTTCTTCCTTTAATTTATGTCTTGCTTTAAAGATTTTTTTTTTGGAGAATAATGGTCACGTCAGTGTTTTGTCTGCACATTTTGAAAAGGTCAGGAAGCTAGGAAACAAATACGTTGCTTTCAATGAAGGGATATTAAGCATGTAATAAATCATCATCTATGAGTCTGGGATTGCTGAAAAATGTTGGGCATCGCATACAAGAAAAGCTTAACTACCCTGAAGAATGTGAAAGACTACGTTTTTCACTGATTTAATAGATTTTAATAAGTGAAAGGCTATCTGCTGTATCTATTTCTGAAATTGACATGGGTATTTGAATAGGTCTTGAAAATATCTAATACATTTAAAGAAATGCTTTTATTAGTCTTTCTGAATATTTGAATTACACCGTAGCACGCTACTGTACGTCCAAATGATCACATAGCTGCGCTAGGAGGAGCAAAATCTGTTCCCATCTCTTTTTTTGCCATTATACACAATATGTATATAGATTTTTTCCTATTTATCTTTATTAAACCCTGAATAATAGCTTATGCCAAGCAGGAAAACTAAAATGGCTTGTATCAATTAATACATTTTTTAAATTTATACAGTCATACACATACTTCACGTACTATGCCAGTAATGTTTGACATAACTATCTTAAGGAAATCCACCAATTTTCACATTTCTACTACTGAAATAATAGGTAATTTGAGTATTCTTCATTCCCATATAGGCTTCAATTCATACCTGTTGATTGCTGCGTGATTTTCTTTGTCATTAGAATACAACACAAATACACATAGTTACAAAAGTACAAATGCTCTGTTAAAAAATTACAGTTACACGGAAGAAGTATCTTCTTAGCCTGCACCAGCAGTGTTACAATATCTTGACTTGTGAGCGGTATCTCAAGAGGATAATCTGGACAGAACAGAATGAGTAATGAGATTCCCAAGCTGATATCCGATGTGAACAATCGCTCCCAGCAGCGCAGTTTCAGCCTCTTTTCCGCTACTTCAATACTGCTAACAAAATTGATTCCTTGCAAAACCCTGACATTATCTACATTATTAACACAAGGGGTGTTACTGTATATATGTGTTAAAATATAATAAATTTGCTGATTTTTCTACTTCCTTCAAGCAATTTCTTTAAGATGATTTTCAAGCCTTTCTTTCTCTTCTTAAATTCTGGCAATATATAAAAAATGTTACATTTATTTTAATAAAATATAGAATGTGAGGTCTATCTTTAACAATTAGAAGAATCTAATTGGACTTGGAAGTGGTATTTTATATACATATATCATCTCCAGCCCCGGAGTCAGACCCCTGTCCGCGAAGGGTATTAATATTAAAAACGGAATTCCCCCAGCCTTCCAACAAAGCAAATGCGTAACACATGCAACATGTATCGTTGATTTATAAACTCGAGTGACCCCTAGTGGACAATCCATACATCCCGGTGCGAAAAAGCAGCTACGTTTCTTCACGTTTCGTGACTTTTTCCTGTACAATACCAAAACAAATTCGGGACATATTAAGTTAATAAAATGTGTTTAAATTTTTTCTTATTGTCCAACATAAGTTATATACAATCTTAGTATTACATACAGGTATTTTCTGTAATATAGGTTAAAAAAGCAATGCTCAAATTAAGATTTGGCACAGTTCGCAAATCATTTTTTCAGCACGTTCTGTATTCCTGTCTAAACGCCTTTGTTTTATGTTTGCTAACCCAAGGTATCTTATGTTAAACTGCGTCAGACTGACACTTAAAAAGCACTTTGTAAGACCAAAACTCAAATACAAGCAAATGCAACAAGAATATTGAAGGGACGTTTATGAACGTTTTCCACAACTCGGTAAACGTCAAGAATATTCATGACATATTGAATAAATACGCTGAATATGCAGGTTGTTCTTTTTTTGTTAAAAACATTTTCTTCACACAGTTCCTAACCACGTGCATTGTACAGGGTGTCACATTTATATCTGGTACATTTATTATAGCTTATAATCATATTTATAATCATTTGTTTATTATATTTATCAGATCTAAGAAAATTCATAAACTTGGACATGTGGATTTTGAAAAGCCTAAACATTTTCCCCTGTTTATTCTTAATAAATGTGAAGAAGACCACAACTTCTATTAATTGTGTTAAATGACACATTGTAATCAACATGAATGGTATTGGACATCATTTTAAAATAAACTGTAATTCAGAAGAATTATACCTGTAACAAGGTGTATATAGTATAGTAAAACAAAACCCCCATGTTTGTACTTCAATGTAATTTAATACATTTGTGGTTTCCTTTAACAACCTAAGTTTAATTACACAAATAAATGTGTCAGATTTAAATGGGACACCCTGTATTTGTATTTCAGGCATGTTGAAATAAATACGTGAAAAGACAATGTTATATGTTATCCTTTTCCCCTAGAAATAATCACTGTAGTACAGTATTTTCCCTAACATATTACCACCATGCCAGTGTTTAAATTGTCAGTGATAAGAGATCACAGCAACAGTTTTCTGCAGAGCAGAACTGCATGCAGCTATTTACAGACAGGGATTATATGAACTGATAGAATTTTTTTCACAGTAATATAGCCTGTGTTGCAGGCTGTTTCTGACAGAAGTGCAAATATAGCTCTTATTCCATTGACAGCATGACTTTCAAAGTGTATGGTTCCTTTGGAAACTGTGTTTCACCCTTTCTCTCTTCAAGTGCTTAGCAGGTCTGAATGTCTACTTTTAGAAAATCAGGGGGGAAAAATATTGATATTTGTATTGTAGCGCTCTCGGGTTCATGTGGGTATGTGCCCTCTCCCTCGCCAACGCTGGGGACTCGAACCCGAGAGCGCTACATTGGTGTCAGAGTGGGATGGGATAGCCGTTCGCCGAGGATGGCAAAGTAAGCAGGGGAGAGCGTAAGGCATAAGGCCGACATTATAGCAGGGACCGCAGCCTCCGGGCTAACGGGAGATCTCCCTTTAGCTCAACTGGCTGGGTCCCTGTTGAGTGATGCCGGAGGCGCGGGTTCGAGTTCCCAGCGGTTAGGGGCCGACCTGAGGCGGCAGCGGCGAAGGCGCATACCCCCGTGAACCTGAGAGCGCTACAATATCATTTATTTTTGTTGTAATGTAGTTGTAACTGACTGCCCTTTAATACAAATACAGCAGAAATGACTGTTGGGAATGTTTTCAGCCTACAGAGTCCTCCTTTCACTTGGACTGCTAGCAAGCTGAGGGTTACATTGCCTGATGGATCACCCGAAAGTTAGAAATTATGGATGTGGCTTTCTCTGAACAGATAAAAGATAAAAGATTAGCTTGCTAGGGTATGTGAACAGTTTTAAAGAGAAGCCTGTCTCATTAATGCAATAATTTCCCAAGATATGACTCTACAAATCCAGTAATAAATCCAATTATTTCAGTCTGCTTTTCATGGAGAGTTATGGACTTGAATAAATTTGTGGTGAAAATAAAAACTATTTACTGTGCTTTCAAAAATAACTGGCTGATAAATACTGCCATTAAAAAAATGTAGTGACAAATCCAAATTTATTTGCCAGAAAACCTCACTTTGTGTTGAAATGGAGAGTGACTGCAATCAAATAAGATGTATATTTATTCATAATTAGAAAGCACTTTAATACTTTTAAGACAGAATCTGGCAAAAATAAGTCATGATTATAATCGCCATACTGTGCGAAGTAATAGTGAGGAACCCTTAAATTTGTCCCTCATTCGATACAATTCCCAGATACCTTTTATAACAACATATAGACAAATGTTGTTATCATTCCATTTATGTGACAACTTTCTCATCGGTGACTACAGTATACTTTTAAAGAGCCTCTTTCTTCTATTTGTAGATTTAGTAGCTGGGATTATTGTGAAGAGGAATGAAGAAATTGAGAAACAATTTTATTTCTTTCCGAAAACACATCTTATTGTTCCCATTTTCAGCATGAGATAAGTGGGTGGTAAGGATGTGCAGGGCTGAAACGCCTCTGCAACACCACCTGAAATAGCAGAACCGTGTCCACTGATATAATTAAAGGACTGGCATTTTGTTACAGGCTGTGAAAAACAAAATCAAATTAAAGACAAATATTCTTTTGCCGTTGGTCTTTTCATGATAATATTTGCTCTTGTCAAGATTATCCTTCCTTGTTTTTTCAAAGGCTGGGAAAGACATAGAAGGGGCCTGGACTTTGGACTTGAGTACTACTCCTACACCTCATTTCATAGCCGCCAGTAAAACACTAAATTCATTAAAGTGGATTACAGCTCCAAGTCAACACAATGGGTGTCTTGACAGGCAGTGGCAGTGCTTTACACCAGTGTTTCTCAACCTCTTTTACACCAGGAAACAGCTCCTTGGGGTTCTCCTCGTCTGAGGCTGAAGTTTAGATGGGGTGCACAGTAAGGATCCAATTTCATCAGCAACGGTACTTCAGGTCTCAGCAGAGACCCGTGCCAGTGGAGAAAAGCACAAGGCCCCGGCGCTCACCTGAGCTTCTGCTACTTGCCCTAGTATCACTTCCTCGCTTCCTGAACGAAGCTCTTACCAGAGCCGAGCATGCGGGCGGCTGGCGGTCTGGACCGGCTCCAGCTCAGCCAGTACCGCCCGGGTGCGACTCTCCCTGCCCTGTTCTTGCTTCGTCCCGCCCCGCCCTCCTCCGGGATGAAGAAATAAAGAATGAAAATGTGTGTTCGGGACTCTCGACAGTGTTCCCGGGCTGTTTGCTCAATCGGCTCGGTAAAACTAAAGAGCTCCGAGTGCAATTATACTGTATGACACTTCTCATGCGATAGGCGATTCAGTTTTTGTACCTTTACGGACAGTCACAGTTTCTTTTTATTTTTCATGTAACTAAAGTTTGAGTTTTTATTAAAATAATTATAGCTCAGGGATGCATGAATACTCCAAAGCAATTATTGCTTTACTGGCTTCTTTTTTCACGAACTTGCGTTCTGCAATGCAACTCTGCTTACACAACGGCTCCAGACAAGTTGACAAAATGACTACCACACGAGTGTGAAAGCCTCAGAAATATGCGAGTAACTGAATCATTCCTGCTTTCGTTTAGAAAACTTTTTAAATATCTTTATGCTTTTGCAGCCAATTCTGTTACAGGTCAAATTGTATATTTATTAATTTAAATTTTAAAATAACAGTTTTAACTTCAGTTATACTAAACATCTGTTGTCCTGTGTTACAGGATATGTCATTTGTTCAGTAAAAAAGGGGTTATCATATAACACGTTTCACAATCTTTGTGATCATCAAAAAGTGTCCCATGAAAAATTACGCAATTTCCTACTCTAGTCCTCAACGGCCAGAAGTATTTGACAAACCGGTTTATTTGAAACATATTGGAGGTTTGAAGACATCACATCTTTTTTAAAATTTAAAGCAACATTATTTGTTTTACTTAGTCAAATACAAAAGTTAATCTGAGACAGCAGTGTCAATATTGGGGACTATAGGGTCCAAAGACCACTGGTTGCCATGGAAACAATATTCAGGCTATATAACCACAGGTAATGTCTGAATTGCATTTGAACCCTAAGCACCTGCTTGACAATACATATTTTATTGCTAAGAAAGAACACATTGCAAAACAACCCCCACTCTGGTGTTTTTCTTACTATGTTACTTTCTGCAACCCTGATCATCACAGATGTTTTATGATTTATAGTTTATGACTTGCAAGACACAATTATGGTCAAATGTTGTTAAGGTACGAGAAAACACAGACAAGGGCAAGAACTCGGAATACACAGGGAAACACTATTTCAGGAACACCGTAAAATGCACGCTAGCCTTTAGCAGATGAAATAGAAACGTAAATATGATAAAATATTCTCGAACAAACTAGAGATCGACCTTGCATGTAATACCTATGAAAAAAGCCAATTTCAAGAAGTGATTTAAATCGGTTTTGCAATAAGATCCAGGAAAACTGAATCTTTTCATTTAATCTTATAGTACAATTTATCCCAGACGTTATATGTCATGGCCTTGTATGGCAGACATTTTGATTCCTGTAGTTACCTTTCCAGCGTAAACTGTTTCACATAAAGGTATTTGATTCCTACATCATTATGTTTTTTTTTAAATAAAACTCCCTCTCGTTTACTGTTATAAGTTTTTGTGATCTCGTGGCGTTTGAAATATTTTCAGCTAGCATTTTGTTAACTGACTTCCACCGTGTATTTATTTAATCTGCCGACGTTTTTATTGATGCTACAAGCAGTGTCTACACATACTGAACATGCATGGTAAGAAATCACACAGCCCTCCAGTCGCACACTTCGTATATCTCCAGATAAGAAAGCTTTCGTCTTTATGGTGGACTTGACGCTATCAAACCAGCTATGTCCCCTTCCTAGCGGTCTGAGACACACTGAAACGTGCGTGGGAGCTGTCGCTTTAAGGAGGACAGGAAGTGGCGGGGACTCCCAGAATGCACCGCGGAGCGCCAAGTGCAAACAGCGGTGTGTAAACAAGGTAAGAGTCTTTCTGCAGCGACATGTGTACATTTGATCGTATTTTACAGATGTGTGAAACTTGGACATATTACTTTGCGCTTTCTCTTGGTAATTCTTTGCCCTCGAGTTTGTTAATTGTGTACGGGTAGTTTGTCATTTTATTTGTCACCTCCTGCAGCGCGGTGGCGTGCGAGGAAAGGCAGTCGGACATTGGGGACGATAGGATATTTTAATGTAATTTGAGGTCCGAATCGCTTGATAGACCTGAAGATATTTACATTTTGGCGCATTCCCGAGTATTCAAGCATTCCTTCCGTGCTTTTATTTCACTTAAACGAAGAGCATTCTGTAATACAGCATGAGTGGGTCTTAACCTGCAGATTTGGCCATGAGCAGGTGATCTTACTGGTTGCACTGTACAACGTGACTGTGCTGTCGCAGGTCAGTAATTCGTGCGAACTGTTAAATCAAAGAAAATAGAAAGTAACCACGTATGTCGTTTCCCCTTCACAAATATAGACCCTTTATATTAAAGCGTGTCTGAGAGGAGGTCAGAGCCACTGGGCTATGAGGATAACTGAGTTTCACACCCTGAATATTTCCACTGTGTTCCCAGTATATGGAGAAATGTAATGATATGTAAACGTTAAAGTTTGTGAATAGCATTGCGTGGGAAAAACCCACTCGAGGAAGTGTGAGTGAGGCGGGGTGTAAATCCACTAAGAGGTTTAAAAGCCGGTGTTTGTTGTTTTTTTTCGGGTTTTACCGATAGGATCATTTAACCTGATCTACAGCATATCCTCTGGTACATCTGATGCGCTCGTTTTATGCTTCTCGACACGACAGTCGCTGCGCGTTGTTCATTTTCCAAACGCTGATCTGACGACTGTTTTAGACTACATGACTCCAGGCGAGCGTGTTGTCAGATTCGACGTCTGTCCGGGAAATAGTGTGACCCTGCTTTGTGCAGCTGGGCAGCCTGCACGTGGGGATGCAGCCGTTGCACTCGAACACAACGAACAGGACGGAGCTCGGAGTCGTGGGGTGACGATTAGGACTCTGAGCCGAAGGTTCGGGGTTCAGACCCCAAAGGGGCGACACTTTTAACAGGATACAGTGCCCAGAGCTCTATAGCAAGTCTGCTGTGTCTGGATGGAGGAGACCGGTAACACATATCAGTGTGCAGGAGGACAGCGTCGCCACCCGACCTGCTCTCTGCAGTTACGCAAGGCTCAAGCTGGTCAGTACCGGAGCCGGGTGCCTCCGTCGAAAGCAGATTGCTGCTGTAAATCGTGCAGGTGAAGTAGGCGGCGGCACTCTTCCCTGTAGAACAGAACTTCTGAACCAGTATCCCAGTAAGGCCCACCAGGGCGATGGGCATCTTTGGGATGAGATGGTGACTTGCTGAGCTACATAAGTAGTCATTCAAGATCCAGTGGCACTGTTCGTAAGAGTAGACCTGTGTTAGCCCTGGCGTTCTGTCACTGCTTTGCTTTTCGGCTTGTACAGTCTGCCCCACCTGCATTTCCCCCCTGGATTCATCCATCTGTCCATCTTCAAGACAGCGCTTATTCCAGGCAAGGGCTCCTGCAGAAAGCTCGGGGTGCGAGGCAGGGCGCCGCCCCAGACCAGCCGACCGTCTCTCGAACCCGGCCCGCATGGTTATGGAAGGCTGGAGGAAAACAGGTGCACCTGCTAGAAAGCAAGTAACATGCAGGCTCCGTAGAGAAGCTGGTAACCTGGTACCCAGGGGCTGTGAGGCCGGGCTAACTGCGCTGCAGTGATGAAGTTTCTCTCCTCTCCGCCTGGTCTGCGCTGCAGTGATGAAGTTTCTCTCCTCTCTGCCTGGTCTGCGCTGCAGTGATGAAGTTTCTCTCCTCTCCGCCTGGTCTGCGCTGCAGTGATGAAGTTTCTCTCCTCTCTGCCTGGTCTGCGCTGCAGTGATGAAGTTTCTCTCCTCTCCGCCTGGTCTGCGCTGCAGTGATGAAGTTTCTCTCCTCTCCGCCTGGTCTGCGCTGCAGTGGGGCCGCTGGTGCAGGACGGGTCCCATGCTGCAGCGCTGGGAGGAGCATGTCTTATCCTGCGTGTGCCGGGGGATTCGTTCGGGAGTTGCCGAGTCGGGAACAAGCCATCTAGCCCTGTTGTATACAGTGATGCCCTGATTTCTCTCAGGAAGCATTTGGACGAGGTCCTCAGAGGGACATACCCGTTACTACCAACCGTCTAGTCCCTAGACTGCAGTGGATCGCTTGGCCTCCTCTCCTCTGTAGCCTTTCTTATGTCCTTATGAAAAGCGCTATAAAAAAACGTTAAATAATAAAATGTATAAAAATAAAGAAACAAATATCTAATAATACTTTGATCACGGGCATGGCAAAAACTGAAAAATGGTGTCTGATTTGTTTTGACTTTTTTTGTATTTTGGGTTAGGGACACAGGTCCCAGTGTAATACTTAACTTCTTTAGAACTAAGAGCTACCCGATTCTGGTGCTGAATCCTCACACTCCCGTTGGATAGAGCCTCGGCTGAGGTGTTTGCTTGAAGACGGCCGCAAACCTTTAATGGTTAGATTGTTGAATGCAGTGCTTGGCTGGAAATCAGACCTGCTGGTGTGTGGGTCCCAGCGCGGGAGCGTTGCCTGCACACTGCTGTACCAATAGTCACCAGTAGATGGAGCTCGTTACACAGTGTTTCAGAAAAAAAGACTCCTCTTTGCTAAGGCTAGCGGCCTTGGTTCCCAAAGTGTGCCTGTATGTTCCTGCTCGTTATGAGCCGCTCTTCATCCAGTACCCGATTAAGGCCTGGAAACCAGATGATCAGAGTTTTTATCCTTTTAATTTCTGCATTAATTTAGTAAGATCTGAAATAAAATGACAACTGGACACAAATGAAGAATTCCAAGTGAAAAATTTAAGACCTCTTCTTAACCCTTGGCATATTGCCCATTTTAGGCAGTTTCTGTCAGTGTCCGATGCTGAGTCTCTGTTTCAGGCATTTAAAATATGTTTTGACTCCATAGCACTCCTCTCAGTAAGGTGCAATATGTCCCAAACTCTGCAGGTAAACTTCTATCTTATTCCAGTCCTTGGTAACATATCACTCCTGCACTCAAATCTCTACATTGGTCGCCTGTAAAGTCATGTATTCAATATAACAACTTGCTTCTGGCTTTCAGGGCTATAAACAGTCTGGGTCCATCTTTCATCTCTGAGCTCATCCTCCATGTTTACACCCCCTCCTGCAGACTGCGCTCAGCTGAGGCAGGTCCTCTGCTCACTGTCCCCAGGACGAAATCTCGGACTTTTTAATGACTGTGCCTTTTCTGTCACTGCTCCATCGTTATGGACTGCCCTCCCTCCGACTCTTCGAGAGGCAAATTCTTTGACCCTTTTCAAATCTAAACTTAAAAACCCACCTTTTTGTTAGGACCTATGTCGACTGTCTTACAGCTTGTCCTGTATGTTCTTGTTTCATTTTATTTGCTTTATCGCTCTTTACAGCATCCTTGGGTTTGGAAAGGCACTTTATAAATAAAAGCAAATGTAAGGATCTGGATCTGTAAGGATCAAGTGGCAAGCATTCCACAATATTGATACCTTGCCCTATATTTAGAATTTCAGAAAATTGTTATTAATTGATGCGGCTGACACCTTTATACGGAGGCATGGTGGCGCAGTGGTCAGCACTGCTGCCTCACAATGCTGGGGTCCTGGATTCAATTCCAGACTTGGACTGTCTGCGTGGAGTTTGCATGTTCTCCCCGTGTTTGTCTGGGCTTCCTCCAGGTGCTCTGGTTTCCTCCCACAGTCCAGAGACATGTTGGCGGGTTAATTGGCTTCTGGGAAAACTCTCCCTGGTGTGAGTGTGTGTGTGTGTCTGTCTGTGTTTGTGATGGACTGGTGTCCTGTCCAGAGCGTACCCTGCCTTGTGCCCGTTGCTTGCTGGGATAGACTCCATCTCCCCCTCAACCCTGAATTGGATGAAGTGGCTAGAAGATGGGTGGGTGGGCGACTGATCAACATCAGTCTCTGCTTTTACCCATCTGTACGATCAGGTGTTTTTGCCCGAGGGGTTGGCCGCAGGGCCCCGCCCGGGGCGTGCGCCCGCAGGAGCCCTGACCGCCGCCCCACGCCGCTGCCCTGCGCGAGCTGAGCTCGACTGCCTTAAGTGCTTTTCATGGCTTTGGAAAAAGGAAAAAAAACATTTAAATTCGGCTCAGATGCTCTTAATTAGATAGGAAAAGGTGGTATTCCTTACTGGTTTGCCTTGTATTTTCAAGTCTAACGATACCCTTAATGAAAGAGGGAAATGGAGTAGCCCGGCGCGATGCTTGAGACCGCAGGGGGGCGCCTGAAGGGGGGCGGGAGGCTTGAGCGCCTGGGTCCAGCCGGGCGGTGATCAGGTGATGAAAGGGGCAGTGTCGCCTGGCAGTGAGGTACCGGAGGAGGGTTTACTCGGCAGACTCCATAATTACCTTTTTCAATTACACCAGCGCGCTTGGCAGGTGGCCCTAGACCGAAGGATGTCTTTCAGACGGCCTTTGTTCGAGCTCTTACATCCTGTGCGCTGAGGAATGCGCCCTGCTGGTGCAGGCTTGTTGCTCGTGTTTTTTGAGATCATGTATGAGGCAGTGTCCTTCGTGTCTTTACTCGTCGGGCTTGTTAAATAAAAAAGGTCTGTCACCGGGAACGTCTTTGTATCTGATTGGATTTGCTTTCCAATTTATATTTATTGCACTTTATATAACGTAAAGGCTTTGCTTTAGTCCAAGTTTAAGCATTTAAACATGGCCATTTCTATGTATATTCAGAAATCCACATCTAGTTTTGTCCTGCCGCCTGGATTTTGTCTCTGCAGCTTATAGGAGGTGCTCTTCTGTCTTTGGGGATCCAGTTCAGCACCCCTCCGGTCCAGCGGTGACCCCATTTTCATGCTGTGTGTTTTTGGAACATGGTTGTTTTAGTCCGTTCTTCTTACAGTAAAGTGAAGCACTGATTTTATGTTGAAGGAACGAATACCCGTTTGTATATATTTGTAGAGACACGTATGTACTGTTTATACATACACAGAAAGGATTTTTGTTCATTTAACACACCAGTCATCTCACTGAAATGTCTGCTTTTGCCCTAATGAACTACAATTCCTCTGCGTTTTCAGTTAAGTTTATTCTGAGGAAGAACATCTTCTGTAAGTTAAAGAGGTTTTATGTAAGTTTCAGTTTAACCTTTATTCCACATCCGTATTTTTATTCCAGTATTTAATAAAAAGTTACCTTAACGTTTGAAGTACCTGTGAGCTAAGCTCCATGACTTGGAGCCCAGTAAACCCAAGAATGTTTTCAATGTAATATTTAAAAGCAGTTAAACAGTATAGAGGTGGTCGATACCTACAGTACACTTTAGATTCTGAACAGAATTATTATTCTGTTGGAGAGGCTGTGAATCCCCTTAGTTTTCTTTGCCTTTCAATATAATGTAGGGTTAGATTATTAGTTTTTTATAAACAAATATGGATGTTTCATTGTTTTAGTGAATTCCTGAATATAAAGGAACATATAAATTCCTCAATACATTGTAGAAACAGAAGTCAGCACACAAAGAGTACTGGCATATTAAATATATGCGGTAATGACATAATCACTGATGTACTGTTTCTCAGCCTTGTCAGATTGGTACGCTAGGACAACAGTACAAAAATACACCGTAAGGCCTGTACCTTAGCATTTCTCTAAAGACGTTAAACAATGCTTTTTTACTGCAGCCTTTCACTTATTGTCAGATTTTGAAGCTTTGACTAAACGCAGGAGGTTTTGTCAACTAGATCTCCAGGTTGAAGACGTTTGCGTAATGAGCTGCATCAGAATGCTGCAGTTGAACAGGTAAAGGTTTTTTCCTTGCTGAAAGGAAAAGAAAAGAGGCAACTTTTCTGCTTCGGCTTCTTCAGGTGTGAAGAAGGCTCTGTGGCCTGAAGCGTTGTGTCTCTTTTCCTTTCTGCATGGACTGAACCTATACCAGCTCCTTTGCAGGTCTCAGGGCTGTCCAGGTGAAGCACTCATGTCCCGTGTGCTCTTCCCTCTGCTCTCCAGCTGCAGACGCTGGAGTTTCCCGGTTCGAAACGGCGCTGGGAGGTGGCGCATTTAATCAAAGCCGAGAAGGAGGCTCCCCATACATAACACGTGCCCTTCTCTTCCAGGTTGTTGACAGAAGGTGAAAAGCTGGGCTTTTCATTCATCGTGTGTGAGTTCCTCCCTGTAGGCAAACACGAGAGCAATGTGCGGCGCAGGCCTGCCTGACAGGCTCTCGAGCCAACACTTGTCGCCGATGAAGACCCTGCTATAAGTATTTTGACAGTGACGAGCATTGCGGGGGTCAGGCCAGTTGCTTGTAAGCTGGTGGGAAGCGCAGGCTGCAGCTGGCTGGAGAGCCCACCTAATATGCAGCGGAAGCTCGATGCATTGCGCACTCGTTCTCGAGCTGAAAAGTGATCTCATGGGTTACAGTAACCCAAAGAGAAAGCGTCTGTTTTTGCCAGCCTCGGGCACTTTCTGCTTTTCCAGTTGCGTGATTAGACAGAAGGTGAACCGTAAGAACGTGTTTGCTGACATTTGATTCATTGGATGAAGTCATTAGTTTTTATTTCATGGAGAGGGTGGAAACAACCGAACAGTTACATCAGACACGCACTGTAACTGATCAAGACTTGACTGCAGTCTTCGGGAGACCATGATGTGTAGCTCAGGCCTAACAAACACTTCAGTCGATTAAAACACGGTCAAATTATCAACATTAGCAGTGAAGAACAAGTGATTTTATGTTTACTGCGTGTTTTTTTGCTTTACAGCAGCATATATTAGTCTGTTTCTCTGTTAAAAGCTGAGACGAATATAGCTCCAGGTGTACCACATTTATGCAGTGCATTGTATCAGATTGTGTTAATGATTAGAAAGTGATGATGTGAGGTATGTGGTGCACAGTACAACTTGTTCTGTACTTTAACTTGGCCTCAGGATGAGAATAAAGTGTATGGCTTCTGAAATTTCTCACCTGTTTCTTTCAAGAGGAGACCAAACTAAATTACACTCTGTTATAACTTCGGAATGACTGAGCACTTGTAGTATTATTACCTTTTACGTTGGTTTCTTTATTTTAGCACTAAATGTACTAATTGGGGATGGGATGGTGGTGCAGTGGTTAGCAATGCGCTGGGGCCCTGGGTTCAATTCACTGGGAGCTGTCTGTGTGGAGTTTGTATGTTCTCCCCATGTTTGCATCAGTTTGCTTCAGCTGCTCGAATTTCCTCCCACACTCCACAGAAGTACTGTTGGGTTAATTGGCTCCTGGGGAAAATTGGCCGTGGTGTAAGTGTCTGTGTGGGTTTGTATCTGTGCACTGTGATGGTCTGGTGTCCCTTCCAGGGTGTATCCTGCCTTGAACCCCTTGCTTGCCGGGGTAGGCTCCAGCGACCCTGAATCGGATGAAACGTCCTGTATCTGTACAGTACTCACACATGAATTATTCAAGACTCATATAGTTATTATACTGTACATATAATTATTATATAAAATAACTTGTGTGTAATTCAGTGCTTAAAATGTGAGCAAAGAGTTAATCATTCTTTGTAAATATACATGCCAGTACATAGTTCAGTTTCCTTGGTATGGAGGCATGCCCAGGGTGCGGACTTTTATCTTTTCCTTTAGAGCAGCTGCCATGAGCAAACAGACCTGTCGGTCTTCAGAGATTTCGGTTTCCCACCTATTATTGAGTCCAGATATATCTTGAAGCATCGTCATGTGTCGGGTTCTATGAATCCACTTTTTGTACTGTTCTAGACACTGTGTTCTTTAAAAGAAGTTTCCTGCCATCATCGCCTCTCTAATGCACATCAGATGATGTGATCCTGAATGTTACTGGGTGAATTGATGAAACATCTGCAATTTGTGTACTTCTCTTAACTAGTTCCATTACTGTTAGTATAATGGCTAATGGGTTAGAGCATCTGCTACAACTAAGATGTTTTTATGCAGTAAAAAAGGAGAAAAACTTAATCAATTTAAAGTGAGTTCTGTAATTTAGAACCGTTCTCTTGAAATACAACAGTAAATTATTATGTGCATACAGAAAGTGAACAATTAAACACTACTTTCATACTTTGATAAAATGTATTTGGGTAATTGACAAATGTGTTTTTAAACTCGTTACTATGATTGGAAGCTGTACAGTCTTTATAATCCATTTGTATTTATGATCATAAGATTAAAATGAATGATAAGCATACACAGTATACATTTTATTTTTTGGTTGTTCCATTCATACATTTGGTCATATTAGAACAAAAGCCTACTTTCTGTTGAACTAGGTTACCATAAGAACAATTAACACCAGAAGAAGCAATTACTTTAAGGAAGTTAGGTACCAGACTAGACAACATGGTTAAGTGACTTGGTCCACATTCCTACAACCCTTTGGATAAGGAAGTGCCTCCTGTGTAAGTTTTAAATGTACTTCCATTCTTTTTCCACTTGTGTCCTATGGATCACATTCCTTTGGTTATTCTGAGCGGTTCTCTGGGGTTGACTGTCAGTGCACTTGAGGGTTTTGAACACTTGAATCAAGTGATTCGCAATCTTTTCTGTTCAAGCCTAAAAAAGGATCTGTGCCATCCTATAAGTGCGGAACTTTCCCTTAAATCCTGGAATGTATGTAGTGTTCTCCACCTTCTCTGATTCCAGAGCACCATTGTCTTTTCTAGAACTTGGAGACCAAAAGTGTAAACAGTATTCCAAATTATACCTTTAAAGAACGTTATACAATTTTAGCATAATATCCTCTTTTTAAATTCTACACTGTCCGTATATGCTAACATTTTGTTAGCCTTTTAAGTGTTTAGAAGGTATAAACAGTGTGTCGACAAGAACACCCAGGTCTTTCTCATTTATATTTATATGTATTTATATCGTAACACTTTGGGGTTCACGTGGGCGCCCTCGCCTCTGCCGAATCAGGGACTCGAACCCGGGCCTCCGGCGTCACTCAGCAGGGACCCAGCCTCTTGAGCCAAAGGGAGATCTCCCCTCAGCCCGCCGGCTGCGGTCCCTGCTCTTCACAGGGAAGGGCGGTGACGTCACCGCGCTGGTGAGCCGGCTCTCGCAACCTGTAATGTCGGCCGCATGCGTTACACTGTGTTGTTTTGTGATGTGCAGGAAAAGCCCTGCCCTTGTCAACAGTTTCTGCCAGGTGTTTGTGAATTTTATCTTGAATATTTTTGTATTTCATTCCTGCTCCTACAGTGTTTCCCAGTCTCTCTAATTGGGTGTTATTTGCAAATTTTACTGGTTTACTAACCCAGCATTTACAGCATTTAATTTAATTGGGAAGGGCAGTGGCCCTACTGTAGATCCCTGTGGGTCTCCACTAATTACATCAGTGTGAGCATTCATGCCTTTTAATAAACGTATTGAGGACTGACAAACATTCACTTCTAATACATTTCCTGTGTAAACATCAGTATTTATTTATGTCTTTGAGTCAGTAACAGCATGAAGTCTGCAAGCTTTTGGAATGAACAAACTCTTTTTAATCATTTAAGATGATATGCTACAGCTGTGTTGCCTTCTTTCCTCTATTGCTAGGTGATCCAAACGTTTTTTTTTACATTTTTACTTCAGCATGTAAATGAGCTGTTCATTTCTGGAGATTGGATCTCCTCATGAACTCCTTCGTTGCATTGGATGTATGTCCTGGCTCATTATGTTGTTAGTCTTGGTATCTGCATTGTAATTGCACATAAAAAGGAGATTTTATCACTCATATTACAGAATTGCTTTCATTGATTGTATTATGAAACACCAACCCCACTTACATTTGTACCCATTTGTCCAATTTTTCTTAAGTTCTTAAGTACCTTTAGATAATATAAAATACATTTTTCCATAGCGAAATATTTTCAAACCTTTTAGAATAAAAAATGGAAACATCACAGATAGGTTGTCATAATCAACCTCACAAGATGATACCGTGGCCTTAGATGTGATTTTATTTTCAGCGATCTAAAATTAAGTGCCTCAGAAATGCATTCCTGGGCATTCAGTTTTAAACGTTTTCGCAGCGGGACTTGCAGGAGGGTGAACCCCCACCTTGACCCCCGTTTTTAGCTGTTTCTATTGTCATCCTTCCCTCTTGGAAATTCTTCTAAATCCACTGCGTCAAAACGGACACTTCAGCACCACAGCTCGACTCGGGGACACCTGGGTGCCTCCGAGATTCATGCTTTGGCCCCTTCTTGCCTTGTCACAGCAGCGTTGGTGCTGACACTGCCGTTCCCTGCCACTGTTAGCTAAGCGGAGAACCTGAAGTGACACTTGTGACCACTAGGTAGTAGGCGACTGTACTACAGACAGAGTTTGAAAAGAAAATCAGCTCTGCAAGGCGGAGAAATTGTTTTAAGCCGATTCCACCGTATTCCAAAATGAAGCTGAAACTCAGCGGAGGATTATTTTTAATGTCTCAGATTTCTAAACATACCATTAAAGTTTAGACATGTACTGTACATAAGCGATGAAGGTGTTATAGCTTAAATTCCTCTGCTCTCATGACATGTCGGTTCATGAATTTCGATTCTCTGAAGTTGGCTTTTTCCACAATATTGTCTGTTGATTGAGGAAAAGAAGCAGAGCATGAATGCAGATTTACGGGCAAAAATAAAAAGTTAAAAACAATACGTAAAGCACACAGTGCAATGTTCTTAACCTTGTTAACCCTGTTACAGTTTACATTTCTTTTCTGCAAACTACGTTATGTACCCTGATTGCTTCTAAAGGACTTTAGGATTCCCAGCAGCCAGTACTCTTCTTGGCAGGATACAGCTGGGCTGGATGTACAGTAAATGTTTAATGTTGCCTCAGGATTTAGTTAATTAATGGTTTATTTGTGTAAAACACCCATTTATCTCTTTGAAGAGAAAATGTGGGTAAAACCATTGATCCAAAAAATGTATTGAAGCTAAGCTTAATTATACCTCGTAAAAAACTGAGTTAAGATACTGTAGAATAAAAATTTTAAATTTTTATCTAAAATGATCACTTAACAGCTCATATATATAGTCCTGATACACAAAAGAAATACTACTCTGGTAAAATAAGTTGAATAAATATTTTATACAAATTTGTCAAACACGATCACAAAAATTGGGAAATAAATTTCAAAATTACACATTACTACCAATGTGGCAAGACGTGTTAAATGGCCTCCTCTCGTTTTTAACTGTTTTATGTTCTGATGTATCTCTTCTTTGGTCGAAGTATCGTTAAGGTTCTGAGGCTACATTGTTTTCGTGGAATGATGAACATCATTTTCTGATTGTTGTTTTATTAGTGCATTGTAATACTTGCATAACTTCCTTGGTGTGAAATTTGACACACTTTCCTACAGTATGTACCCAAGTGTTCCTCACGTGCTTCCTCACATGCTCCTGGACGGGACATAAAAGAATTTCTGTAAACACCCAGATCAATTTCACGCCTACAGTAGTTTCCTCTAGCTCAGAATCACCCATGATATATGGTGTATTTTCCTACTACCAGTGTGGATCACTTTGCTCTTATCAGTGTTAACTGTCGGTTACCAAGTCTCAGCCCAGTGCATGATTGTAAGTTATTTATTTGTTTCTTGTCCATCTTGTAAAGGACAGTGATTTCTGTTCCATCTGTTGAGGTTGAGGCCGAAGCAACAGAAAACAAGTCAAGTTTCAGCTTTGTTAGGCTTGCAGTCTCTATCATTTTGATATTCAAATGGGCGACACTTAAAACATCTGAAGCTCTTCTGTGCACATCTGTAATAATTGCTGCACAATGTTTACAACTGTATGGCTTTTTCCTCTCAAGCTCGAATGGGAAATTGCACTCCTGTGGAGTTGAGTTGCACAGTGGGACGACCAGTATGAATGTCCATGCCGTACAGTGTGTTATGAAGTTAAGCATTTCTCACCTTGGCAGCTGTTTCTTTGTCTGCATTGCTGTCCTTTGCCTTTAGAAAGGAACTGGCCATCAGTTGTTTCTTGGCTTTAATTCAGTCTTGGCAAAACAACCATTGCTTAAACATGAGAGGTTCCTGAGACCTGGAATTTTTCTCGAAGCACAACATGGATACAGTATCCTGACAGAAGCAAGCATTATACAGGCCCACAGGATGAAAGGAGAAGCTGATCTGCTTATTACATTGAAAAGAGGGAACTTCCTGTGCGCTACAGGAATAGTTTTGCCGTGCCTGCCTGTGTTGGAGGATGAGGAAAGAGAGCCCATGGTGCTCAGCAGAAGAAGGTGGTTGTGAAACGGGGGTGACGTGGGGGCGGTGGGGTGGGAGCCCCCTTGCAGTGCAGGACTTTTTTCCTTTGTCTGATGTGCAGTCCTCTTAAAACGGCTTCATACCCTCCAATAATCGGTGGGGAGCTCCCTTCACTCTTTTTACATGACCTCACTGTTCCTCGGCGGGGGTTGAGCCGAAGCCTCTCAAGGTGTTCGTGCTTTTTTAGCTGCAGGCTACAACTTTTCTTCCTGAGAGCTCGCGCTGGGATGCTGCCAGAGGTGTGAAGCCCGGCGCTGCGAGGCCCAGCCTCTCTCTGCCGGGCTGCGACATGTTGTGGCTGTCTTTGATGCGGGCTGGTGAGACCGGTTTGCGTTTGATCGAGGAACCGGTTTGTCCAGCCTCCTATGCCAACAAATTCAGGTATGATCCAAGGTCCCAGGGAATGTAAAAACCTGCCCAGCCAGTTAGATGAAAGGCATATTAGGTTATCCGTTGCACATTATATAGACGCTAGCAAGGGAGCAGAGCTGCCTAGTCAAGGAGGTGTTCTGTTCCAGCTGCCTCTCTGATGGCCAAAGGAGCTGTCTCCTTAAGTGGACAGAGAATCTTTTAGCTTGAGAGGAAGCGAACGCTTGAAGATTTCTGTGCAGTCCAGGGATGCTTATGTGAGATGGTGAGTGCAGTTCACTTTTTTGGGGGGGATTTCATCAGTTCTGCACTGTGAAAGTGTAGTGTTTTTAATATAACCCTTTGTTTATTTAATTTTTTTTCTAGCCTGATTTTATTTTATTTGTATTTTAAGAATCCACATCCACTTTAGCTTTTTTTCACGTTGTTTAAGAAAAACTGAATATTGGGGGGCATTGTTAAAAAAAACTTTTTCTTTAAAAAAAAATAGTGACTGATTAACCAGTGTTTGCCCGGTGGTACCAGCACTGGGAGAGAAAGGAATGAAGACATGCTTCATCACGCCCCTGACTCCTGTGAGTTCGTTTCCACCTGAAGCCTGTGTGGCTGTGAAACCTTAGCTCACTAACATCTAGAGCTATACACAATTTAAGAATATGGGTTTGTCTTTAAGTAATTGTAGTGTGACATACATTTTGGCTATAATGCATTCACCTGCAATAAATAAGCATGTGGCTGTCCTCTGCAAACTATTTTAATTGATATATCTGGAATACTTAATTTGGGAAGAACCCCCTGATAGTTCAGGTCGAAGATGCAGAGTTAGTGGAGTCGCCATGTGGTTGGGATCAGAAAACGACTTCATTGTGAAGCTCCGCAAAGACTTACTGTACATGTGCACTGCGCATGGCTTCTCTAACCACAGCGAGAGGGACAGACGTGCCACAGTGTCTTCCCACTCCATTTTCCTTGTCCAGTGTTCAGAGAAACAGTAGAAAACGGGATGCAGTGATTCTGTAAAAGAACTGAAGGAGAAATATGAGATATGCCAGGAATTTTTGGCTGACCTTCTACTCTCTTCCACTTGCAGAGTAGAGATTGTAGAGTGAGAGTCTCTGTTGTCCGTGGAAGATAAGACAGGGCTAATGAGGCTCAAGAGCCGAGGGGAGAGTTTTTACGCTGTGTAACGTTAATTCCTCTTTTGGATGCAGGGTTTTAATTGCAGTATCGCGTTGCAGGACTTGCACTGTAACTTCTGTACACTGTATAATTCTGTCATTTGTGGCTTTGCAGTAGTTTCCCACAGAGAGCTGATTGGCAATCTTCCAGAAACAAACTGCTTTGTGTTTTAATGACCTCAAGGAAAAAAGTTACCCTGTGAAAACGTAATGTATTTTCAGTTCCTTTCAAAACCTTATTTTTGTTTGAACTGTATTGGAGCAGTAACACATCACTGCAGAGCTCTTGTGTCGTGGGAGCTGAAGAGCAGTTGAAATGAAAACTGCTGTTTGTCTCGGTTCTGTACTGTGACCTGGCTTTTTGCTGCTGCTCTTATTCAAGTTTGATTTTGTTTGTTGTTTATACTCTTAGGAACATTGTGCTTTAGGAATGAAGTGATTGTCTTGAACAGAAACATTTGAAAATTTTGTCTTCAGATAATCATTTGAGGGCAAATAAAGTTCAGTTACAATTCAGTGGGATTTTCCAATTAGTGTGGATGGCTGTTAGGTCTGATTATTCTTTGGTTCACTGATATAAGTATTTTTTTAAATATTTATTTTTATGTATTTTATATTTTGTGTTTTGTGCTTGCTACTGAGCTTTAAGTTGTAGAGTTATGTTGTTTTTAAAACCTCTGCTTTTTTCCTGTATTTTTTATGACAGGCATCTCTGAAAACAGGTTTCAGCTAAATGGATTTGTATTGTGCTGCTGTGTATGAATTCTAATAAGCAGAAGTATAATAAGTTGTAACAGTTGCCTACCATCGTAAACTGGATTGATAAGTTAAAATGGTTATTTGCATTCATTTGTGGAACTGCTTCACTCAGTTTGGCACAACTATGTGCTTTTAAACAGTTGTTTAACGTGGAGGGCTTTTTCTTTTCCAGAACATAAGAGTAAGGTGTAATTTCCTAAAACTTGAATGTGGCACGTTTTAAGCCTTGCATTATTGAGTAAACCAGCAGCACAGCTTTAGATTCATTTCCTGTTTTTTTTTATTTTTGAAGCTTATGAGTTCTTGGCAAAATGTACATGTCCTGTGTTTTAAGCTTTAAAGGGATCGGGATTTTTGCTGAATGTCCTTAAAGGTTTGCTAAAACTGCAGCCTGGTGCTGAAAATCCTCTGTCCAAACACCCTTTAGGAGGGATTCTGACTTCGACTTGAGTCGATGATGGCACAGACGGTCACTTCGCACCACTGGCTCCGTAGTCAAGCACAGACACCGCGTGTCTGAGCCCTCGGCAGGGTTACTGCTGCAGCAAGAATGAAGCAACTGGGAATCGTTGGCTGTATTTGTAACTGGTCTTCCCTCAGGTTGCTCCACTTGCCCATTAAGCCATGAAGAAATAAGCTGCGATGCATCATCAGTGTGACAAACTAACCTGTCTCAAATGGGTCACTGCTCACCAGCTCACCGCTGTTTACAAAGCCAATGATAGAATAGTCACACAGCACCCGGCTTTAGTTATGACATTTTTTTAATTAAAAAAACATGATGAGAACAATTTGTTTTTTGTGCGGAAAAAAAGCTACGTTAAGCTATGCAAAGCTTTCTGGGGAGAGAAAGTGCTTGTTCCCCTCAGAAAACCGGTCTGCTTTCTGACTTTGCAAACGTTCAGCTTCAGTGAGATCATTACACAGAGCCTTTAGATAATAAACGTGTGTGGACGACAGGAATTTATTTGTTTAAATTTAACTGCATTAGAACTTTTTTTTTTGATTGGGTGAATCTGTGCCAGAGGAGTACTTTCTCACAGTTGTCCTTTATGGGTGTGACTGTTTAATTAACCTGAGATCCCTTTGCTCTACCAGTCTGACCGCTGAGGCAGCTTCAGTTTGACGTCACCCAGTCAGCACTGTGGTGTGCAGAGCAGATTGACTCTGTGGCTCAGGATCTGCGCCTGTAGCTGGACGGTTGCCTGTTCGAATCCCACGGCCGGCAGAGGAATCCTATTCCGCTGGGCCCCTGAGCAAGGCCCTCCACCCCAGCTGCTCCAGGGGTGCCGTATAAATGGCTGACCCTGCGCTCTGACCCCAAGCTTCTCTCTCCCTGTCTGTGTGTCTCATGTAGAGCAAGCCGGGGTGTGCGAAAAGACAAGTTCCTAATATAAGAAATTGTATACAGCCAATAAAGTGATCTTATCTTATAACTGACTGAAGTAATCAGAAGTAAGGAAGTGTTCTCTGATCATTTGTGCTCCGCAAGTGAAAATGAACTGCAGTTAGAATTGAACAGCTGCCCATTACCCCATGCCAAGATAAGCTGGTGGATTTTGGGGAGAGTTCAGAGCAGCGATGTCTTGAACACACTTATGCGTTTTCCAATCACATGTGGGTCTGCGTTTATTTTACCACACAGTTATTACATTTCCTGGTGTCCTGTTCCCTCAGGCCTAGCTCTCAGCCTCCGGGTCAGCGGTGCTGGGCTGGGCTGCTCGCAGGGGAGCTGGCGAGTTCCTGGCTGGTCATGTGAGAGCAGCGGAGATCCGGACAGCCAGAGAAGATGAACAACGCTGCCGGTGGGAGCCCGGGCTCGGGCCTGTCCTCCGAGTCTTCCTCCGACACCTTCAGTGAGCTGCTGGTCAGAATGAAAGACTGCCACGACAGCGAAGTCCAAGGTACCCTGCACCAGTGTGAGCCACATCTTGCACGGTTACTCAGCCTCATTATTCACCTGCTCTTAGCAAATGAGCATTTCTCAGCTGTCTTCACACCTTTTCAGGAAGTGCACTTATTAATCTCGCAGTATATCCGGATGTATATTTGTGAGATTTCCCTCCTGCATGTGTGCTTTGTTCACAGGGTGTGTGTGGGTGTGGTACTGTTAGCCATAAGGCAGAAATTTTTTGTAGCTATCTTAATGGCTGTATAAATATACAGTAGGCCTACTTTGTAATCTCTTCAAGCCATTCATCATGGAAAAGGGAAATTTTTGTCAATATATTTGGCAGGCTCTGATGTTAAAAGTTATAATTCATTACCATTTTAGACTACACAGGAAGAGGAAAGTTTCCGACAACTAAAGGCATTCCCTTGCGCTTGCTATGTTTCAACATATGTGCAGAAAGTGGAGTGCAGCACACAAGGAGAAGGGAAACTTGCGCAGAGCAGCTTCTATGTTGGGATCAGCAAAAACACAAACAGATTTATACAATGAATATTTTGTGCGTAGACCGCAAAATAGACTGTTTTCTCATAGAATTGTTCTTGAATTATTGTAACATAATCAACGCAGTATTTTACTGTTCCCCCCTTGTGCTAACTGGCTGATACCTAAGAGGTTACAAAAGAGAGGAGACCACTCAGCCCATCCAGTTCCTTTGTCTTTTTAAAGTTGCTGATTTATTCAGGTGGTTTCATCCACCAGTTTCTTGAAGGCAGCATGGATATCGGCTTCACGTGGTTTCCTCTGTTTAGTGTTTTAGGGACGATTCTGGAAAAAAATCCATTGGGACTTTTGATCCAAGGTCCCAGGTCCATGTTTGACTTTCTGATTTTATCAGTGCATTTGAGTATTTTGATCAGTTATGTCCCCTTGAACTCATCTCTATTCTAGACCTAAAACTCTCAATTAATTTAGCCTAGTTAGTGTAGGACATTTCTTTCAACACTGAAATGTATCTGGTTTCTCTGTTAGCATTAGCAGAGCAGCAGTGTCTTTCCTGTGTTTTGTTGACCTAAAGTGTACACAGTACTCTATATTTTGGCATAACATTCCTTGCTTTAAATTCTACACTTTTAACTGTATATCATAACATTATGTTTGGCTTTTTATTGCTTCTTCACAAGAGAAAGGTCTGTGTCAACATAAACATGTAAAGTTTTTCTTATAAGTACCCTCTTCAAAAGCACTATTCTAATATTTATACTATGTTTTTGATTAGTGTGTGTAAAGTTTTCCATTGAGAAAGTGTCTGTTAAATGTCTGCTAAAGTTTTGCCCCACTATTGTCTTGAAAGTGGAATAAGTAATTTAAAATGTGCACTTCTGAAGTACTTGCAAATCCTTCTCTTTTGATGTCATCTGTAAACTAGGCTACTTTTCTTACTCTAACAGAATCTGGACCATTGATCTAAAATAGGACAAACTGTGGTCCTAGTACAGGTCCATGTGGTACTCCACTTACCATTTCCCATTTCTCTATTTCCAATCCATTACCTTGAATGCCTGCTGCCTGCATTCATAAATAATTCTTTTTTTTTTCATTTTATATCATTTTATAAACCTACTGTTTCTAAATCCATGTGAACTGTCCTTTAGGTCTGCTTCTGCAACTCATAACTGGAGTTTGTTGTTTCAAATCCCTGTTGGGGGTCCATTAAAATGCCCACCTCTGTAAATGGGTGCAGATGTAAATTTCTTACGGTAAAAGTGTCAGTTACTTTAGTAATGGTATGGTACCCGTAACCTTGCAGTTAAGAGTGGGAAAACCTACTGGTTTACAATTTCTTGCTTTAGTTTTCTTACCCTTTTTCTGGATGGTAAATACAATGTTAGTTTTCTAGCCAGTGGGTATACCCCTGTGTTTCATCACTTTTGCTGACAGGTTTGAAAGTCCTGTACCATCTATCCAAGGCATTCTGCTCGAAAGAATAGTCATTTACACTGCTAGTACTTAAGAAACCTCATGTAGGAGTTGATTTGATTGTAGCACTGAGTGTGCTCGTGTTGTTCAATAGGTGGTGTTTAACAGGAAGCTTCAGATTTCTTATTGAGACAAGTGCTTTATTGGTTTTTATAAACATCTGTCTTAAGTCCTTTTATAAGCCCCTTTGTAAATGGAGGTTATGCACTAGAAAATAAATCTTTTCTGAGCTTGTATGTATCCAATATTTAACTTTTTTAAAGACTGGTATGCACTTTTTCCAGTTAATCTTTAATGGTTTTTCAATCGGTGGATATTATTAGCGTTGGTAATCAAAGAAAAGGATTTTTAGGAAGTTAGACCGAACACTGCCCTTTTGTTCCATCGTTCATCTTGGCACGCAGGTGATAGAGTTACAGGCAGCACAGAGTAGCCAACCTCCCCAGCCCAGGCTGTGCTCCCTGTGGTTCGTATTGCTGATGTTACAATTTCAAACTCTTTCATGAACAAAGTGCCTGTTCATACAGGAACAGCATTGTTTTGCAGCCTCATACCTTTGTGTGGGTGTGGAGCAGGATTAAAGTGCTCTTCATGGGGGTTTTAATTGCAGGTGCTTAATTGATTTGATGAAAGGCAAACCTTTTTTCTCTTATTCTGTTACCTTTCGGATCTGCCTGATAGGGCACAAATGTCTCACAGGTGCTGAGTATCCCTAGGATAAAAAGATTGCTTTTCTATCACTATCAAAAGGCATTTTGATAATGCACCAAAATCATCCTTTCATGTGATCTGACTCTTTTAATTTTGTTCCCTTCCAAACTCGAGTTATGCTCAATCAGGATCATTCTGTATGAAATCTGCAGTTGCAATACTAATCTTCAGTTAACTTTGTTTTTCTGAAATGTTTCTTGAATGTTAATTATGTTGGTTTTGTAATCACAATTACAACACAATTATTTATTACATATCAACCAATGTAGAAAAAGGCAGCTGAAAAGATCAGTTCTTTTGTGTATATCAAGATCTTCAAAAACATTAGATTAGACATGGTATGCATTTATTTTTGGCACATTTCTTATAATTGTCAATCTTGATGTTAAAAAAAGTTAAAACAGATCATAATGGACTTCCACATTACTGTTAATATGCATAACTCTGTGAACAATATGTATCAAAGGATTGTTAATATATTTGTTGTTCTGATGTCCATTTCCCCAAATTTCTGCATAATTAATATTTCTGCGTTTATCCAATTTAGGACTGCAAATTAAAATAAGCAAGCTGAAGAAGGAACGATGTTTGTAAGTACAATGTATTTGATTTTGTATCTAAACATTCATATTGCACATCACTATCATCTACGTTAAATATTTTAAGTAATAATTTTTAGATTTCTTGCACAGTGTTCAAGTCCCTGGTCTTACCATTGGACTCATCATTTATACCTGTTGTGACCTACTCTGTTTTAAAAAAGTAATATGACAGTGTTCATTAAGATATCTTTTTACTTTTCATGAAAGCTAACAGTGTTGATGTCAATGTAATTTTTCCATTTGTCATAAAAAAAGGTGAATAATTTCACCTGTCAGCCCTTTTTGCACAATGCCATTTACTCATTATAAATTTCCCCAGTTTGGGGAAAGACTTTAATTAAAAAAAACATGTTATCCATATCACTAAGGTAGTTTGTATATCAGTTTGAGATCATGGTAGGAAAATCAAAATAACATCATAGTTTTGGAATATAAAATAGTATGAATCTTGGTCAGGATTAAAAAAGAACAGTTACATTTTTGTAAATGATGTTGATGGTAAGCTGAATGCATTGACGAATGCATCTGTTGTGACATCTTCTTTAGCTTCCAAATAGCTTACTGTTTGCTGCAGTCATTACACAGGTACAGTATTTCATTGTATATAAAATAAGGTTATATAAGCTTGACTGTTCCCCACTGACCCTTCTTCAGCGCTGTAGGTTTAATGTTTCAGTGCCCATGTCCAGTCATACAATGGAGTCTTTCATGGTAGACCTTAGAAGAATAAGAGAGTAACACAGGTAATGACTGTGATAGCACTGAGTCACAGGCCCTCACTGTATTATGGTCTTGAGCCTCTGCACTCGGGGTGGTTTTCAAGTTTCTTTATTAAATCGTTAATATTTCCTGCTGAAAGCTTTGTGTTGAATTGTGTAGAATATGGTATTAATTATTCTGTTGATTTATCTTATTTGAACAGAATTAAACAGTTAGTTATTCAGGCACCACAATACCCTGTTTAAAAATAATTTAAGAGGTGTAATTTAAAATGTCACAGCTTTTGTGTACCAAGTCAAGGAAGGTAGTGGTAGTTTCTATAGACTGCGTTCAAAAGTACAAGATCAGTAACAGAAGAAAAAATGTCAACCATTGGGCCAGTATTCTCTAAAACCGGTGGATGAATGGAAGTGCTTTAGGAAAGAAGATTTCTATTCAATCAAATTAAAGTTTTATTTTTAATTTAGATTTTAGATTGTCTTCTATATAAATAAAAATAAAACAAATGGCAAAGAAATTTCGGCAAAGGTTAAAAGAGAAAGGCTTCTGACAGTGTAGCCCATTTGTTGAGACTACTAGCTAATTGATCTCGGGATCCAGGCATCTCTTGAAAGCAACCAGGGACTGGTTTCAGCAACATGCCTGGGTAGAGTGTTCCACACTCCCACAAAGCTCTGGCAAAGAAGTACTTCCTGTGCTCAGTTTTAAGAGAACCTCCATGTTTTTTCTACTTGTGTTCTATGGTATGCTTTTCAGTGTTCATTCTAACTTTATCACTGCCTTTGAAGTTGTTGAATGTTTAGATCAGACCCTTATTAGCCCTGAACAGAGAAGTGAACTACAAGTGGACCCACAGACACAGCACTCAGTTGCCACTGTCCACCTAGATTCCATATTTCTCATTCATCACAGCGCTTAATTGTGCTGTATTGCATGATCTGATCATACCTGCCCCAAGTATCAGCAAGCAACATCTTTGTCAGGACTGTTGTTCACTGTAAAAATGTGGTCAACCTTTAAGAACTCCTTGTTCTGGATTTTTTCTTTCTTCCACCCAAGTGAAGCTGTGTCTGCCAGTTCTGGTAGGAGAGATTCTTGTTTTGGGTGTTGTGTGCCTCACTGTCCCTCTCAACTCTAGAGATGCCCAAAGACTGGAAGAGTTCTATACCAAGAACCAGCAGCTCAGGGAGCAGCAGAAAGCACTCCAGGACAATGTGAAAGTGTTGGAGGACAGGTGTGTAGCTACACTGTATTTCTGTTTTTTGTGTGGGACAAAAACAAACGTGAGACATCTGGGTTTTGGCAGTAAGAGCAAACCAGTTATTTTCTTGTATTTGTCATGTCCTTGAAAAGAAGGGTATTCACTTGAAACTTGTGGTAAGTCTTCACTGGAAGTATTAGTTTTTTGTTCTGATTTTTGTATCATACTGTACTGCATAATTACATTAAATGACTTTTTAAACAGTTTGTTAATCCTTGCATTTTAATTTTATATTCTCGTTTATTGGAAAAGCGTATCCCGTTGGTAGAAATACATTGCATTTGAATTTCATATTTAAATGCTTGTGCGTTAAGCTGAGTTTGTTTTTACGAGAAGCATTACAGCCAAAATTATAAAGTAAAGTATACATAAAAATCTTAAATGACATGTTTCAGACTGAGAGCGGGATTGTGTGACAGATGTGCTGTAACCGAAGAGCACATGAAAAAGAAGCAGGTGGAATTTGAAAATGTCCGGCAGCAGAATCTCAGACTAATCACTGAGCTTAGTAAGTACTCAAGCCTTTGCACTCAATGAGCTGTTCATTGCAAAAAAAAGTTAAATGCTATGCTTTCTACGTTTTTCCTGCACCTTTAAATTGACCTTTGTGAGAAAATGTTTTCGTGTGTCCCTATAACCTGCCAGGATTGAAGAATTTGTTTAAATCCTGAAAGCCCCAGCCACATTTTTTTATGGCATAGCCTAGTGAAGCGAATTAAAAATGTTATCAGTGTCTGCATCCTTCAGAGGGTACCTCAGAGACAGAGAAGCAGATCCACAGAGAAACACAGGGCCTTTCTTTGCACACAGCACAATGAGCCTTTAGAGGGATGTAGGCTGATGAAGTCAAGCAGACAGCAGAATTAAGGTATTATCTCTTGGCTGGACTCAAGGGGAAATGGCTTGTTTTGCATTCTTACAAAAAAAAAAGTCAATGATGTCTTTGTTTTCTCCCTCCTGTGTCTTTCACAAGCAAATGTTAAATAAGAAGCTAGTTTTAACTTCCATGTGTTGTGCTGCATTCACAGAGTTTTATTTATCAAGGATTGGATTCTCCTCATGATCCAGCTGGCAAAGCTGTCCACAAAATACAGCTGAAACAATAATTTCAGCAAGAGTCTGTGTGTAGTCTGTTCATGTATAGATCTTTCTTTGCTTAAACATTTTAAAAGCTAGCGTAAGCTGAAGAGATGAACTCTAACATTAGTATACCTATGACCAAATACTATGTCATATTGACTAATATTGGTAGTTAATCATTTTAATTATAATATATACTATTGATAAAATATGTGTCAAAAATGAGTAAATTAGTGGGTGTCTTTTGTGCTATTTGAAGGTAACTTGGTATCCTACAACATTTACAATAACTCAATTTACATTAAAGTTCATTGCATCTGTGAGTGTCACAGCTGTTACTACGTGTACTGAGTTTCTTACAGTCTTACTGTAAATTAGCAGTTACAGTTCAAGTGGCTGTATTGTACAGGATGCTATAGTGGTTTTTGCCTGACATTGAAAAAGCATTATAATGAGAATGAGAAGAGAACAATGGAGTCATATCACAGTGGCCCTTAACACTAAACCAAGATGTTTTTTCTAAGAATGTTTTATTGTTAGTAGTAAGAAGTACCGGAATGATTGTTTGTGGTAATTTTAATGTTTCTGCTTTTTTGCAAAGTGAATGAAAGAAACAGTCTCCAAGATGAAAACAAGAAGCTTTCTCAACAGCTGGATCAGCTGAAGAAGACCGCGTAAGTCCGATCCTGCTCTTGGTGCTGTGAGCGCTCGTGTGGGCAGTGACGGAGCTAGGCCCTTTGTCGTGCCAGGGAGAAGATGCTGCAGGCCGCCGAGTCGGACCAGGAGGAGGGGGTTATCCCAGACTCGCCGGTCCCGCAGGTCTCGCAGTCCGTGGTGAACAGAATGAGGAGGAAGAGGGACAACAGGAGCTGTCGGTTCTCGGAGAAACCCTCCGAAGCCCGTAAGTCACCACCACCTGATGGTAAGCCTGTGTTGGTTTGCATGTTGATGAACAGTAGCATATGTAGTGTGTGCTGTGTGCAGGTGTGGGCGCTCCCCACATAGCTCACCGGGTACTGCACTACCACATCACTGATCCCCAGTGGCCCAGCACACCAGACCTGCTGGGCGGCATGGTGTGTCCGTAAGGAGGACTTTACCATCAACTAGTGAAGACAATGGACATATGGTCACAAAGGTGTTGTTGAAGGTGCAATTGTATTGATGCATAATAGTAGTTATAAAAAAATATGATACACGGTTGTTTCTGAATAACGTAAATAGATCAATGATCACAGTATATTGCAAGAAATTCATGTCTTGCCAAACCCCACAATAACTGTAAAAATACAACATTTTAAAATCTGCTCTGTTCTTCTCTAAAACATTTTCTTTGTCCCTTACTTGCTGAGAGCCTGCTGAGTTGCAACACATTGTATTGTGTGGTAAACTAGTCAGATCCAAGATTTAAGAAAATGTTTGTGGGACAGGATTTTAGGCACCCTGTGATAAACTGAAATCAAGAGCTATTACAACTTGTACGGTTGTTCAAACATACCGTGTACAGGCTATTGAAAGCCTAACACAAAAAGAATCAAGATAAAAGAAACATAAAAAACTCTTCAGAACGTAAAGTCGTATCTTTTAAAGCTGCTGCATTGACCCGTCATTCTAAATTTTCTTCTTGTTGCCCACAGGCTGAGAGAGGCAGATTAGCATGCCAGACAGTTTCTTGTGCTTAAAATCTGCATTTTTGACCTGGAGATAAAAGTTGCTGATCTGATTGATGTTTAGGCATTTTTCACAAGTTTTGAAACATGGCAGATAATGTTATGATTCAGCAAAACGAGGGATGTCAAGACACTTCTCTCTTTTTCTGATAAAAATAGAAACCTCATTGATAAAATATGAAGCTCCAAGAAAATAATTTAATTGGCTCCTTCCTGTGTTTGGCATTATTGCTGCCACACATATTTTCAGAAATATTTCAGAAAATCTAGGCTGAAAGAGAACTTTGAACTTCATTTTTGGAGAGTAGGAGGTCCATGGTTTGTAATTCCTAGTCATGTTCTATACCGCTTAATCCTTTATACAACTTCCTGGATATATGTGTGGGCATCAGGTACGGGCCAGGCAGTGGTCTTATTTTTTTAAGCACCTGTTAAACTTTTCAAATTACAAAACCGTACAGTTTCAGACACCTTTTCATACTTTGAGCACTTGATCAGCTTTGTATGACTGGTTTAATCATCGTGTGTTTGCACTTCTGTTCACGTTATAAATAAAAGTTGGTTTTGATTTTTTTTTTTTAGAGCACAAGCAATGCACGTCTGAACTAACTTTGCATGGTAAAGGTGTTTTGGTTCCAGAAACGTGCTCACTGGAGGAAGCACCAATTTCAAGTAAGGATTAACAGCTTCTAAATAAATAGATTTTTTCTGGAGAAATCCAGATTTGCTCAGACATAAAACTCAAGAAGGCAGCACGGTGGTGCAGTGGTTATATTGCTACTTGCAGTGCTGGGTCCCTGGGTTCGGTTCTGGGCCTGGGGTGTGCTGTCTGTGTGGAGTTTGTGTGTTCCCCCCCTGCCCCTCTTCACCTGGGTTTCCTCCAGGTCCTCTAGTGTCCTCCCACAGTCCAGATACATGATGGTGGGTTAATTGGCTTCTGGGAGAACTGGCCCTGATGTGTGTGCGGTTCTGTGTCTGTGCGTTCTCTGCCATGGACTGGCGTCCTGTCCAGGGTATATCCTGCCTTGTGCCTGTTGCTTGCCTGGTTAGGCTTCTATTCCCCTGCAACCCTGAATTGAATGAAACGGTTATAAGATGGTTATAAACGGAAGAAACAAGTCAGTCACAGGAACCCTGCAAACACAGGTTCATGTGTTCATCCAGCCATCGGTTCCTGGTGAGGGAGCATTGTTTGTCTTTATGATCTGGGTTATGAACATCAGAAGCACACAGGGATTTTCAGACTGTACCACCACTTAGAAAAATCATGACCTGTGAGACAGGTAAGAGAAAAGTCTTTCTGGGAAGCTTAATGAAAGCTTGTATCCCTGCCTAACTTTCAGAAAGCCGAGGAAGTTTTCCTGCTGAAGATCCCAGCGGGAAGTTAGCTGGTGTTGTTGCTGAAACACTTGGAACAGGAATTCCCGAGGAGTCAGTAAGTGGCTGAATTTGGTTTCTTCATGTCTTATACCCAACCAATATCACTTCTGCAAAGTGGATCCAAAGGCAGAGGCTGCACAGTCCTGATGATTCTGTATCTTTTGGGGTTTTTTTATAACTGGACTCAGTATTGCTAAACAAGCTTTGTCTTCATGAGCATGCTTCCATCTATAAAGGAAAGAAAAGGTTATTGTTCAGAATTAAAAAATACTGTGTGTTTGTAACACTCCTTGACTGTTTGCAGTGTTTTGCAAGAAGAAATACAAGAAACAATGTGCCACGTTTGTTTGTCTACATGTGTGGATCTACTTGAACCCTTTACCTGCTTGAGAACATGCGTTTGATGCAGCTTTCTGTTGTCATCAGCTGGGCCCGTCCAGTTATAGGAAACGGATGCGGGATATTTATGAACTTTTGTTCACACGAATTGTGATTGTGTTATTGTAGGAATCCCTCTGTGTTTTGGGGCCCTCTGTCAAAAGCAGTTCGGTGGCTGCTGAGAAACAAGAACACGCCTCTAGAAAACTTCAGTCTAATGAAGCTGTCCAAGCGAAGGACAGTCATCTGGGGTAAGGTGGATGCCTTATATATTATATAATACCTTATAATTTAATAGAGGTACTAGATGTGTACTACTTGTTTTTTTTTTTGTTTATCTTAATATGTTGTAACCAATTAAATTATTTGTGCAGTCATAGTAACAGAAGGGTTTGCTTCCTCTCTTTCCCAGATATGCGCATCCATCTCCAGATTCCGCACAAAACAGAGACTGGCTTCTGCGCCAGAGGAGCTCTCCAGTGTTTGGCAGCTCTGGGAGACTCGTTAAAAAACCGGACCTTGCGGACGAAAGATCCCCTTCTCTCTTGGGACAGCACGTGAAAGCCCCCCCCCTTGCGAGTCGACTGAAGGCGCTGAGCGAAGACATCCCTCGCATCGCACCTCTTAAAACTGGCCTTTCCACTGGCCTCTCTTTACAACACAGGGAAGAGCCTGGAGAAGCCGGAGGTGATAGACCAGTGTGTGTCAATGGCAAAGCAAGGGTTGCCAGCCCCTGTTCAGCGCTGGTAGAAAGCAGTCAGGACGTGGCCGCTTCAAAGCTGGAAAGCGGAGTGAAGAGGAGAAGTGAGGCAGGCAGTGCCTCCGACAGAAACAACAGTGCTGTCAGCAGCCGGGAGAATGTCGCAGACGACCCAACAGACAAGCCTCTCGACCTGTCCGATAGGCCACACAATGACCGATCACAGGGCCGGGAAAGGAAACCTACTCCCAAAGACAGGTTAAAACAGACCACTTTGTTTGACTTGCAGCAAGCATCCCAGAATTCCCTGCTGAAGCTGTACAATGGAAGGTCTGTCCCTTCTAAAGACTCCCGGGAGGACCCTTATCTACAAGAAGCCATAAGGAGATCAATCAGTAACAAAGACCAAGACAGGACGCCAGAGAAAAAAATCAACCCACACGTTTTCCGGATACCGGCAACTCCTCCTGGGAACAAGATGGACACAGAGCAGCTGCTTGATATCAAGGTATGCATCCTTCCTGCTGAGATTGTGAGGCAGCCATTTTCCCTCCAGATTTTGCATGAGCTTAACCCTATAGTGCAATAACTCAGTAGAAGTTAGTATCTACTTGTCTCATTGCTTATTGCAATTAAGTATTGCAAAAATAAACTGTTTATCCATGTAGAGTTAACTTCACTAGTGATCTTAACCCTAATTTGCAAAGACAAAGCAGTGTTCAACAAGAACAGTCTCATAAAAATACAACACTAAATACATTTGCGAATATCATTGTTGGAAATGTAGTATGTATAAGATATGTTTAAGAAGAGATAAGAAATCCCTTTAAGTACCCTGCATCAAGATGACCTTTAAACTTTATTTGAAACTTACATCCAGTTTCATTAGACCACTTACATGTTGTGCCAGAATAAGAACAGAAGACATGCCAACCAAGAGAAAGTAAAATCATATACTGTAGCACTTGTTGGTTCCATTTTGAAATTTACTTAGTGGAAATGGACTCATTTTGCAGTGCGAGAGTGCTCTCCAGTGTGCATTAGGTGGTGCTGTAGAAGCAGAGTAAGAATAAAAAATCTTTATTGCATTAGCATAGCGCTTATGTGCTTGGAACAGTTAGAAATGAAAGGGTGTGTGTTAAATGTGTGAAGTGTGTGCGAACACATGAAGTACTCTGTGCTGTTTTGCTTGCAGACCCCCGATGCCCAGGAGCCGATCAGAAAGAAGAGCAGAGTAGCCAGTAAAGACTGCGAGCAGACCTCCGTGCTGCAGCCCAACCCGTGTGCCGTCACAAAGAGGAGTCCCTCGGAGAGAGACGATGGTAACGGAGCTGAAACCTGCTGTCCGTCTTTTTACAACACGCATCCGGGAAAAAAAAAAGGTGTAGAGCAGCCTTCCATCACAGTAATGAAATCTCGAGCCTGCCGCCGTGCACGAATGCACGTGAACAACGAGTCGATGCTGCCGAGTATTTACAGCGCCATGGCCAGACTGCAGTGGAGAATAAGGGGGCAACGATTTACACTCATTCTGACTTTCCTGTGGTTTGGTGGAAAAAAAGAGCAAACATGAATCGTGTCTCAGCCTGACGAAGGAGAGCTGACGCCCTGTTTACAAAGGAACGCCTTTTTTTTTGGAATAGTGGAGCTCAGGTGAAATACGAGCAGGGGTTCGGACCTGGAGGTGGCCCTGTAGTCTCAGTTGCATTTACACACAGCCTGTGCGATTGGTGTCGTTGCAGCCCTCTGCTCCACAGGCTTATACAACCGGTGGACGGGGGTGTGAAGAGATTCATTCTTACCAATTGATTTGCTTAGCTCATACCCTTAATTCAGGGCTCCTCTTCATGAAATCAATAGCTAAAGTCTGGATTACGGTCTAGTTGGGATGCTTTCACCCTTCTGTCATAAGGTACCTATTTGTTTCTACTGAATCCCCCAAATGGGTATATGTGGATTTTTCAATTAGCTTGTGTTCGGTCACAAAGAACAATTGCTTCCATGCCACAGAAATGATATGAATATCCCTTTGTTGTTTTTTTTAAATAAGAAAGTTTCTGTCCATCTCCTCAAAGTTTCCAGTTGTTTTGTAAGAGGTAGAGTGTGCTGTCTTGAGCCTGGTCTTTGTGTCCTCTTTCTGAAGGCAAACCCCCTGCCACAGACATGACGTGGAGCCTGGATCCTGGAGCAGACCTCTCTCAGTACAAGACCGACAGCTGCTTAAACCCAGAGGTATTCTGCAGTTTTCTTCTGATGTCTCTCTCATATGAAACCTGGAGCAAATAAATGTTGCATCTCGGTTTTTGTTTTAAAGTGTTTCCACAGTCGTGGTTTATATTGCATCTGGGAACTGATATTTGTTGGCGATATAAGTTTTTCTCTAAATATTTTTCTATAGAGGAACAAGTAAGGGTTTATTCCATGCTGAAAAGAGTCACACATCTGAAGAAAGCCCCACAGCCAAAACGTTGTGTTTCTTGTCTTCTCTTTTCAGAAGGAAATAAACCTTTACTTGTTCCTCTGCAGCCTACGCATGCTGACACAGCTGCCTACTACTCCCATTGGTCTTTTTTACATTTTATTGTGTTAAAATATGGAATCATAATGTTTTTTACTCAGAGTTTCTGCCATTGATTGACAGAAAATATCAAAATGTCAAAGTGAAAACTAAATTCTACAGATCCCTCTTTTGTACTTGTAAATACAAAACAGAAAATAACTGATTACATGAGTAATTAAGTATTCACCCCCTTTAGGTCAGTATTTGGTAGAGGTGCGTTTGGCAGAAATTACAGCCATGTGTCTGCTTGAATAGTTTCTACCAGCTTTGCACATTTGGACACAGCAATTTGTGCTCATTCTACTTTGCAAAATTGCTCAACCTCCTGCAGGTTGAATGGGAACAGTTGGTGACCAGCAGTTTTCAACTACTACCACAGTAAAGTAGTAGAATTGAGATCAGGCTTTGACTGGGCCACTCCAGAACATTAACTTTTTTTTAACCACTCCAGTGTGGGTGTATGTTTGGGTCTTTGTTCTTCTGGAACATGAATCTTCTCCCAGGTCCCAAGTCTCTTGCAAACTGCAGCAGGTTTTCCTGCAGGGAAAAACTAAGGATGCTGCTGGAAACGTTATTAGTGGGGCCAGTAGGGGGCGCTCACCCTGCGGTCTGTGTGGGTCCTAAAGCCCCAGTTTAGTGACGGGGACACTATAAGGTAAAAAGGCCTTCGGATGAGACATAAAACAGAGGTCCTGACTCTCTGTGGTCATTGAGAATCCCAAGGCATTTCTCAAAAAGAGTAGGGGTGTAACCTCGGTGTCTTTGCCAAATTTCCCCATGGCCTTCTAGCAATCATGGCCTCCTAATAATCCCAATCTATGAATTGGCTTCATCACTCTGTTCTCCTCCCCACTGAGAGCTGCTGTGAGGTGAGCGTTCTGGTGCATCATCCAATTTGGGCTGCACATGACCTACTGGATAAAGAGCTTTCAGTGGAGTGTCCAGAGAAACACTACATAAGTTTAAGGAGTTGTAAAGACTTCTTAAGACATTCGGTTGCACCAGAGCCTGTTTGGGTTTATCTTAGTAAAGGGTGTGAATAATTATGCAGTCACTCATTTTTCTGTTTATAATTTATTTAAGAGGATCTGTAGAAATGCTTCATTTTTACATTCTGGCAAAAAATACAAAAAAACATTGTGATTGTATATTGTAACAGTTAAATGCCCGGGGGGGGAATACTTTTGATAGCCACTGTATGTGTATTTAAAAGATGTCTTGGACAGTTCATATTTTTCCGAGTTTCAGAGATTCTCCAACTGATTTCCACTACACTCGGTGCTTCAAGTCCGTGCAGAGAAATTGTTTAAGGTTTACTCTTGCTCCCCCTGCTGTCGCTTCTGTCATGGTGCGGATATTCTGAAAAGACCTTTACGGTACTTGTAGTTTACTTGTGTCTAAGTCTGATCAATGACGTGTAACTAGTGGTGAGAGAGTGGGAGTAACCATATCTTTATGCTTCTTAACTGTGATGTTGCAGGCACATTAATACTTTGTGGAGTTCGCAATTTCCCTTCTGTTTGTGTTTGTACATTTCTTATACCTCGAGTATATTGGCTGTCCTGCAAGGAGCTGGCCCACGTGAGCTGTGTACAGTTGTGTCTGCGTCTCCCTCTGCAGGCCGGGGATCAGGGGGCTGACGGAGACAGCGTGGACGCAGACTGCACTTTCGTCAGCAGCAGCGTGCTCCTGAGGGGGCTGAAACAAGACGAGGATGAGAGCGCCCATTCTGGTAATTGAGTGGGGCGGTGGTGCTGTTCACGGGCCCTTCACTGCAACGGGTACATGGGGCCTTGCAAAGGCGTTCCGAGTTGCAAAACGCCGCATACACGTTTTTTTAAACTTTGTGTTTTAGTCAAAAACGTGACTCATTCAGCTGAATTAAAGACAAATAAGCAAACACTGGAGATAAAAGCTGGAGTACGTTGCTTGCATAAGTATTCAGACCCATTAAATCACTATTTGGCAGAAACACTTTTGGCTATCATTACAGCCAGAAGTCTTCCTTGGTGTGTCTCTACCAGCTTTGAACCCCGGGTTGGTGCAATTTTCCGCCCCTTCTTCTTAACAGTTGGGTTTGCATCACTTGGCACTTGCTCCAATTTTGTGCCTTTTTTGACCACAAGACTTTCTGCCACAGGCTTGTAGTATTACTCAGTCGCTTTCTCATAAACCCCAAATGCAATCTGAGATGGGTTTGCCTCAGTCCCCTGCACTGCTCCTTTGCAGAGTGACTGGAATATTGCTGGCCCTTGGACAATTTCTCCCATCTCAGCCGCTGAGTTCTAACGCTTTCATCACTGCTGTTGGCCTCACAGTGGTGTCTCCAACCAGTATCGGCTGTTTCTGCCACACTGGTGCCCTGAAAGCTCAGTGTGCAAGATCACACTGTCTCATCTTGAGACTTGGGTTCACCATTGGGATTCTGAGACTAACTTTGATGAATCAGTGTAGCGGAAGCGCCTTTCCTCTTCACCCATAACAGTTTCTTGCTCCGTGCTCCTCTGCTCCTCAGATGGCCGGATTGTAGGATTCATGCCAAAACTTCAACTGCTGACAAATAGTATGCTGACGGTAGCCCCAAATGACTGTTGTTTATTCCAGCCCTCGAAGTCTGTTGTGCAATTTGTTGATGAAGGACTCCTTGAAATCTGCCATTAAATAATTAAGTGAGAACTCGGAAGAGTTAAAACGCGAAGGAAAAATGAACTAGTGCATTGCTCACCCTCGACAAAGTTGGTCAAACCTGGTTTCCCATAAGATCAGATCACTTTATTGGCCATATACAATTTCTTGCATTAGGAATTTGTCTTTCCACATACCCCAGCTTGCTCTCCATGAGACACACAGACAGGGAGAGAAGCTGGGGGTCAGAGCGCAGGGTCAGCCATTTATATGGCACCCCTGGAGCAGTTGGGGTTAAGGGCCTTGCTCAGGGGCCCAACGGAGTAGGATTCTTCTGCTGGCCGCAGGATACGAACCAGCAACCTCCCAGCCACAGGCTCAGATCCTGAGCCATGGTGCCACTGTTTCACCCCGTGTTCTTGGTCCCTTTCCTTATATGCAGTATCTGTGTTACTAATGGGTCTGTGTTAACAGTTTTCATTTGCTGTTGACAATTCTGTCTGCACGGCTTTCTACATTAACGAAGAACAAACATGATATTAAATGATGTTATGCTTCTTAACCGCTTGCTGGTACAGTATATACATGCATGTTTTTAAGAAGTTGTGTTGTTTTCAGAATTCAGCTGCTCTGATTGTAAATAAAACTAAAGCATGAGCATATCTCTCCTTCTTTAGCTTTCCTGTATAGTTCAGAAAAAAAATCAAAATACTGTTCCTCAGCTAAAAAAGCTTGAATGATGTGGCTCCTGGCTGTACCTGTAGACTAACTATGATTCTGATCATCACACAGAGATGAGGGATACTCAGACTACTGTTTTCTTGTATCTTATGTGTCTGTTTCTTTTATTCTGAAACAGAGAATCACATTTCACCAGTTTTCTGCTAAAAAGTTTATACGACTGTGCTGAAGGGAACAAATGTCAAGACACTTGCTTATGAAGATAAGCCGTTGGTTTTGTTGTTGCTTTGTTTCTTTTCTGGCTCTTATACAAATGCTTAGGGCAGTCAGAGTGAATCAGATGTAAAACTTCTCTTGCTTGTCACAGCTTTCAGTGACGACCTTGTCTGTGTGTCCACAGCGGGTGGTGGACAGCGAGGAAATGACAGCCTCGCAGAAATCTTTGACCGGACAGTCTATGGGGAGTACGAGTCCTGTCCGAGGGGCGACAGTCTGCAGCATGAAGGGGACCTCGAGGAAGGGGAGAAGTCTATCAACAGTAAGCCTTTTTTAGGCCTGTAAGGGGCTGGAAAGGGTTCAAGAATTAAGATAGTAGCTGAGGTAGATTCAGATGTGGACTATATGCTTTCTTGCACAACACTAATGTTAGACTGCACATGGTGGAAAGTGCATTTGTGATTTTGGAGTATTTTGCCTTTAGAAAGACATCCCACTGAAACTTTTCTACACAAGACTCAGCTGTAATATCTACTATGGAGATATGCATGTTGACAGTACTCTACAATAGTTCAGGTGGGTAGCTGCGTCAGCATGCGTAGGCTGCAAAGGAACAAGTAATAGGTTTATTCCATGCTGAAAAAAAGAAGAAAGAGAACACGTTTCGGCCGTGGAGCCTTCTTCAGGTGTCACACCTTCTTCTTTTTTTCAGCATGGAATAAACCTATTACTTGTTCCTTTGCAGTACTCTACAATGCCTAGGGTGATTCTATAGAACGGTAATGATTACTGCCAGTTAATGTAGCCAATATAAGAGGAATCAGGCCAGCTCCAATCCTTTCTAACTTTTATAGTGCTTTCTTCTTACCTTTTCCCAATAGCATCTGACGAAAAAAACAATATCCAGAGCCACACTTTTGTAGAACCTTGTTTAATAACCAAAGGAAGGTAAGACGTTGATTTAAAATAATGCTCATTATTTTACTGATGGTTGTGTCTATTTAATTACCTCTTGCGTTATTTTGTTAAAACTGTACATTGTGCTCTTTAGACATAGAGAATATTGTGCATTTACTGTACATCACTGTGTGTACCGTGAATAGAATACTGTGTACTTTGTGATCACTGTGATCCAGAGAGCGCAGCCATATACATTCCTGGGGTTCAAAGGAGTTAACTTCTTAAGAATCCAAACTGAAACACGAGCCAGAAGACAGACAGCGCTTCTGTATGGAAACGGCTGTGGGAGTCTGGAAAGAGCTGCCCAGCCATGCTGGTGAAACTGCTGCTCACGGAGGAAGCTTGATAAATAGCCTTGGTGGATCAGTGGGTGAGCTCCCCAGGATGACTTCCATGGCCCAGATGGGTAGTGTTTATCTTGTTGTGTGGCGATTGTGAAGGAGCCACGACAGTGTTCTGTAGCCTCACCAGAATGAAACCTTGCCCAAAATATTTCATCCTGAAATTATTGGCATGTACGAAATCGGGCGGTCTCTCACATTACATGAACCTACTGTGTACATCAGTCTAGGAACCTCAACGCACAGTGTAAAGATCCTTTGTTTCGTAAAGATAAACGGGAAGAATGTGGTGTAGAGAAAGGTATCGCGTCACACCTCTCCTCCGGTTCCTTAGAGCGAACACCACCCTGAACTTTCCTCATGTGGACGTGGTGCGCAGGAGAGAGGAGAGGAAGAAACTGCAAGGACACACGTGTAAGGAGTGTGAAATTGTGAGTAAAAAAACGAGCTTTTGAGCACCTTAAACGACTTTTCATTTTAAAAGGAAAGGAACTAAGTCCCTGGAAGGAGTTAGGATGCCTGTTACAGAAAGGACATCCGCCCCTCTGAACTCGAGACAGTGTAAAACTGGCAGGGGACCTGGTCTCTTGGCGTGGCAGAATGATCCGCAGTCTGGGGGGGGGGCGCTGTGTGGCCAGAATCGAACCCCAGCAGGGGCAGGGAGAGCTGCAGGTTTCGTGTGCCGTGTCTTCTGAAGCTAGAAGCACAAAGCCTTCCTATCTCAGTCATAGATCAGAATGAAAAACAAGCACTTTATTTTATCACGGATCCTCTGCCCGCTGTTTAAAACGCATCGAGTTCCTGCTCGATGACAATGAGAGATTGGCACTTGGGCCAGAGTCCGTGAAGAGTGTCAATGTGGTGTTTGCGGCCCTTCAGTATTACGCAGATCTGCCGGAAGAGGAGCGCAAGAAGAAGCTGTCGTCCTGCTCCAGGCACAGGTTCAGATACATCCCTCCAAGCACTCCGGAGAACTTCTGGGAGGTGGGCTTTCCCTCCACACAGACCTGCGTGGACAGAGGTGGGAGCCATCACTGTTCTTTGATAACCCTGGCACTGTTGTTTCTGCAGGTGTTTTCCCGGAGCCCGGAAACCATTCAGCTTTAATTCTCTATCGTTATGAAGCAGAGATTTCCTATTGTTTGGCCGCACTCAGTTTTGTAAGCTCACATTTCGATGCAAAGCTGTGCGAGCTGTGTACTGCGTAGTGGTCAGACGTTGCCTCTCATTTCCAGTAGGTGTTACATTTGTCCTATGCTGCCAGTTGGATTAAACGCAAAGAGCTTTTTTTTTGTTCTTCAGGGTACATCAAAGATGATATCGAACCACCCCAGCGTACGAGGAGGCGCCGACCTTATAACGCAATATTTTCACCTAAAGGCAAAGAACAAAAGACATAAAACCTGATTCTAAGGCTGCACAAGGAGAACAAGTAAAGGCCAGATTTTTTTAGGTGTAAAACATGATTATTGGGGAAAAAGGAGTGAAAAAAAAACTAAAGGTGCAGGAAAAATTGCAATTGCAGTCTAAATCTCAAGTTACTTCAGAATCGGAAATGCTGCAAAGACTAAACTTTGGCACTCGTATCGCAACTTTTCCCTAAGCTGGAAAGGCTACAAACCGAACAGAAGCTTGTAAGAAATGCCATCACTGACTAAACGTCAAGCTAAGCATATGCTCAATGGCGGTGAACTTGGAGAAGCTTATTCAAATGTCTTTTAACAACATACATTTTAGCTGCATCACAGTGCTCATAGGAACTTCATGATTGTGAAGTAGCAACTGTAATGTCTGTCATTATAAGGAGTGTACAGTGCTTTGTCTTTTTGTTTTCAGTCCTTTACGTACACATCTTCACTCAGACATATGGTACAATGAGTCTCTTGTCTGTAACGTGGAAATAGTGTTTAGCATCGCTCTGAATTCTTTGTGTAATACAGAAAGGGCTTACAATTTGTACAAAAACTTAGTTATCAAGCTCTGTTTTGTATCGCGTTTTGTATTAAACAAATGCCAGAAAGCATTTTAGACTTCAGAGGGCAGTGGCTGCTTGTGCAGGGACTGAGATGATGGGTCACTCAGATTCCCCTCTCTAGATTGCCTGTTCCTGCAGGATGCCAGACACTATGGTTTTGCTCACTTAAGTTTAATTTAGGCCTCCAGAGGTGACAGTCTCATGGGTGTAGTACACAAACATATTTATTTTAGAAGGTTTCTTCTTTATTTTTATCATTTGTTTTCTAGAGGCAGGCTTTTCAGCTGTATCTGCTGTTTCTCCTTCTAGCTGAGCTCTGTTACTTAACCAGAACCTTCAAACCTCACAGTAACACTCTGAACCAGGCTTCAGGTTGTTATCTGTGGATAATAATCAAGCCTGGTTTCAAGGCACCTGTTTAAGAGCTGTGAACTGGGGTGTATTGGAAACCAGCACCAAGGGGACATTCAGGACAAGGGAGTTAGAGGCCCTGACTTGAACCATATGCTGACCATTTAAAATTAAGTAAGGCTTAAGGCTGTAAGGAAAAATATCTATTTTTGCAGAAGTCCTGGTCAGTTATTTTTTTCTTCCATCTGTTCTTATGTGTGAAATCTGTAAATATTTCAGCTGTCCGTGTTTGTTTATTGTGTCTGTTTTGTAAAGTTTTTTCAAATTAATAAAAGATCGAAATGCCTTTGTCTGCGCCTTCCTTGTGTATAATTGGAGGGTTGCCTGTAAAGCAGGTTTGACCTGATTGAAAAAACAGAAAGGGCAGTTTCTCAAACTCTGAGACATCTGTGCTAAGACCTTTTAATATTTTAGATAATAATTAGGATGCTAAAATGTTTAACAGAAGATGACTTGAATTGATTTGTATTTATTGTAGTGTTGCAATTAAATAACAGACATGCTGTGTATATCTTAAAAAAGCCAAAACTAGTTGGCAAGAAAATAAATTATTTGCACAAGCTAGCATTTGTTGCTATAGTTCCAAGCCTTTAAAAACATTATTAATGGGTTATGTTTTGATGATATATTATAATTTTTGTAACACAAACTATAGGTAGTATACATGCACTAAAGTTACTAAAGTTACTTTCTTGTTATATATACTGCCATTTTATACATTTGATCCTGCATCTCAATCGATGTTTTGTTCTTCATTGTCAGAAAACTTCACTTCAACAGTATTTCAAGGTAATCTGGTAGCAAAATATTTCCTTTGTTTTCCACCAGAGGGCAATAGAGAGACGCACCATATATTTCAAAGTGAGGTCCGTTTTGTTTCCAGTTGACATTTTAAATTTAACATTTTCAAAGTGAGTTAATGCAATGATTGGAAGCAAAATATAGGAATGACAAATCCTAAAAACGAATGGTTTTATGTACAGGTCATTTATTAATGTGATGGGTGGCTGTCAACTGACTCGTATAAGTAAGTTGGTGCACTGTTTCGTACTTTCCCCACAGACTGCGAACTGAGCCTCACCCTGTAATCAAAGTGACTGCAGTCAGCAGAATATCATAATTCACAGTATATTAGGTACAAATAAACAGGAACTTTTGCTTCAGGGCTTCCCTGAGAAAAATTAAATGTATATTTTGGGTTTTTGGCAAAAAAAAAGAGAATCCCATAAAGTCAAATAAATCAATAGCTTCTAAGGGCTTCTAACACTATTTGTGTGGTTGTGGTTTGAATCCTCTGAGAAGAGGAATTAGAGGCCCCACTAGGATGAAGGACAGTGGCAGGCGATCTCTCTGGATCCTGTTCTTCATTGTCATATTCTCAAAAAAAAAACCTAAAAATGTACTGATGCTGCGAAAGATTCTGCTTTGAGGCTGCACAAGCTCACAAAAACTAGGTTATCAGCTGTTCACACATACTGCTAATTTATGCTGTGCATATTGAGCAAGGTCCTCAATATTTGGAACATGGTGAGTAAAGTGTTTTTATTCCCTGGCTCCTTGCCATGGGTGGAGATGGTGTGCACATAGCGAATTGTGAGTTTCCCAGCAAGAAATTCTCCAACTTGGGAAAGGATGAGGTTTGGCTTCCTGAGATGCGCTTGGAGCTGGGTCTCCGCTGACAGCTCCACCAGCCCTGCACCGCGTTCCTCTGCCTGTGTCCTGTCCCACTCCCTGACACCCCCTTCTCTCCTCGTCTCTCCTGGCTCCCCGTACTCTCTCTCCACACTCTGTTAGCACCTTTGAGTTTAAAGCTATTGAAACAAATCTCTTCCTTCTTAACTTATTATGATTCCCTACTGCTATCATCCTGTGATGAACTAGTTCTTCCCTTCTTCTGTCCCTTCCTCCTCCCCCCACCTCTACCTCAGTAATCTCACTAGGTGACTTCAGCTCCTCAGTAATTGGCTCCTTTCTCTTTCAGTTTCTCCCCCAGCTCACTCAGCTGGCCATCAGCTGGATCGTGCTTTCTCTCTCCCTCTCACCCTTCACCCCCTTCACTGTTTCCACCCATTCTCTCCCCCCCATGTCATCTTCCTCCACCAGCTCCCTCTCCAGTTTCTTCTGCCCTAAACTCTGCTTTCTTTCTTCTTTCACATAAACACTCGTTTCCGAGACGTAGCACAGACTGTCCTCGGCTCTGAGTCTCCGACTGCCTGTGTTCACTCCCTTCTCTCCCTGCCAGCTCCTCCCCACACAGTTTTCTACCTGTGATCCTCATGAGCTCTTCTCCACCTTCTCTTCCCTGCTCGGCAGTCATCCTGCTCCTGCCTCCTCCAATTCCACCTGTTGTCCCCACTTTTCTCTGCCAAAATCTCCAACATCCACAAGGTCTTTAACATGTCACCTCCTCCTGCAGCCATGACCCCCACCAGTTCTCTCTCTCCCCGTCTCCCTCTGTCACATTGGAGGCCACGACTGGAGTCCAGCTTCCCTCTATTTTTTATAGCTCGCTGTGTCAGGAAGGCTGGAAACAGTCATCCTGGTTTCTCCCCCCTTTCCACTGGTCAGCGTTACAGGAGCATAAAGGCACAAACTTTCAGCTTCAGAGACAGCTTCTTCCCGCAAGCTGTCTGATCACTGAACACCACTGACTGAACTCATCTACATCACTACGCACACTGATGGTTTTTTTTTTTCCCTCTTCTCACACTGCTTGTCTGACTTGGTTTTTTAGTTGTATGTTATGTAACTCGTTGCTGCTCCTGCTGCTGCTGCTGCTGGTGATTCTTTAATGTCTTTGTATTGGAGCATACATGCAAATAAGCGTTTCATTGCACTTGTGCATATGACAAATAAACTGAACTGAACATGACCCACAGACTCAAGACTCAAGACAGCCTGCTCAGGGGCCAGCAATCTTGCACTTGCATTAGTGCAACAAGTCCTCATTGAAGGATGTGGATGAGAGGTGAGAGGTCACAGTGTTTTCTAAACAGAAGAGTCTTGAGCAGGTGTTGAAAGGTGGCCAAGAGGTTCGAGGCTTTGCAAGCAGGAGACTGGAAAGGCACAGAATTTCTTCAAGAATGGAGAGAGTCAGTGAGGGTGCAGGGAGAGATCGGAGACTGCTGCTAGGCTGGAGCAGAGCGATCTGCACAAGGGTAAGTGACAGATAGTCTTTTGCATCGGATGTGCTCACAGCAATAGGCAATGTCATGAAAAGAGTGAGGAAGACAGACAAGCTGCAGAATTCTGGACAGGCTGAGCTGGATGAGATGATGTTGACTGGAAGCCCAGCTTCCTCAGGGAGAGTGAGTTAAAAGAGTTCACATGTTGGGACAGTTCTCTGTGGGGATGTTGTTCAAGAAGAAGCAGGAGGAGCATGCCAGACAAGAATATTCTGAGAGTATGAGGGGGAGGTCAAGAGTGGCACTGGGGTTCGTGGCAGAGGAGGAAAAGGTGAAAGGGTGGTAGTGGAGACTACGGGGAAAGATGGAGAGGTGCGTTGAGCAGAAGGAAGATGAAGGGGAAAAGGAGGAGCAGAGCAGACTTAGAGTGAGCTTAATGAGAGATGAGGGGGTATTCCAGAAGGAGACTTCTATGAAACATCTCCATTAACGTGAGGATCAGTGGGAGGGGAAAAGAGGAATATTTGAGTATCATCAGCACAAACATGATGGAAAAAAACGGTTCTGACTCCCATGAGGCGTGTTGTTAAAGACCGAGACCGGGAACACAATGAACTAAAAGCATGACAGAACTGGAACTGGGAGAGCCCGGGGGATAGGCAAGACTTGTGGCGTCCATCTTCCAATACTGAGCCAGGAACTGCAGAGACGCTAGGTTTTTAACCAAAAACCAGAGTGACGCAACAGGAAATCATAAAAACGAATCATAACAGAAAAGAGTAGGAGGTGGAACGTAACACATAGAATGAGAGGACAATAGACTGGAGAGGGTCAAACAGAATCTTTTTTATATAGTGCCTTTAAAAGTTGCTTTTAAAAGGGCTTTACAGTAGGAAAAAAACTCATGATATGAGATGACAGAGTCAGGACAATTAAGAACAAGGGTTTAGAATATTGCCCTCAAGGGAGTTTGTCAAGAGCTCATAAATACATGTATATAACATACAGTAAATGACAATAATACAATACAACAACAGTACAATAACATGATACAAAGGGACATTCAACATTGCTGATTGCTTTAAAATAAAAAAATAGAGAATTAGCTTATACTCCAAAAACAGCAGTAATAATAAGATAATTATTAACTTCCAGCAAACAATTGAATGCTTTAAGGTATAAAGGAAGTAGACGCTGTCTTAGTATTAATACAGGGGATGCAGTACCTCCTTCCAGCAGGTAGGAGAGTAAACTCTAAAGAGTAGATGAGATTTGTGCAAGATTATTAATATGTTACTCCATTGGACATTATTGTGTCCAAGGAGCCGCCAGTAATTTTGCCACCAGTCCTGATCACTTTGTTCAACTTATTTTTGTTCTGCAAGGACGAGGCACCTCCGCAGCTCAGAATAAAACTCTTGTAAAAAGTATCAACATTGTGCTTTTTCTGAAAACTCCTTAACTACATTCAAAACTTCAACCTTCATGATGGTATAATTCAAATAAGTAAAAGTATTTAATGTCATTTAATTTTAATTTAATACTCTGCAACTTAGATGGTTTATTGTTTTGAAGTGGAATACTTTTTCAGTATCTGTGAAATATGGGCCTACAATGCATGTCTGGCAGTGAGGAACTCTGAGTCTATTGTACTCTGATGAGGAGTAAAGCTGATCATTAACAATATTAAACCTACGCATCAGTGCAATTTGATAAAGATTAATCCTAAAAATTAAATTGTTAAAAATATATAGAATATTAGCTAGATAAATCATTAACTGCCTACAAGATGGAAAGTTCATAGAAATAGACATCAAAAGTGAAAGGTTAACATTTGGTACTTCAGGAAGTGGAACAGAGACCACTGCTTTACAAATCCCTATGAATGACATGGACCACAACATAATGAGTAAACTACACAAATTTGCTGTGTATTGGAAAGGCTTCCAATACCTACATGGCAACACTATCAACACAAAGAGGTATACAGAAGATTGCAAATTTGTTGACACACACCATAAGAAATGGTAACCTTGTACATGTACTGTAAGATGCAATAATATTAGTGAAAGGCACAAACTGAACATTAAAGAAAAGGAATACTGTTTAGAGAAAGGACGTGTGGTGATAGTATTATAATATTAATAGTTCCTTGCTTTATATATCACTTTCCATTCCAAAGGATTCCAAACTCTTTCCACAAAGAAGATGATCTTTTTCATTCACCTCTCTGCTCTCTTGTGCAACTCCCCACCTGGTGACACACAACCACACAGGCAGAGTCAAGAGAAGGTCATTACCAACAAATTAGAGGGGATTTAAAGGAACAAGTAATAGGTTTATTCCATACTGAAAAGAGAAGAAAGAAAACACAACGTTTCGGTCGTGGAGCCTTCTTCAGGTGTGAGTGGGGATTTAGATACTTCATTAATGCCAGGACCCACAGAAGTCATGCCATGAAGACAGTATGGGAAAAAAAAACGGTAGTTACTATAGTTACTACTTTTTAAGAGGTATGAATAATGTAAATACAGGGAATTCTGCTGATCTGTATCACGGATGTCTGAAGGGACAAACCGTGGAATGGCAGGAGAGCGAAATAGACCCTATGCGTAGCGGCGAGACGATGGTTAGCCCAGCCTCAGCTGTTCAGGAAATGCCATATACTGTATAAACCTGTGCCCTCAGGCCATGGACGGGAGTAACCTGGTGCTCGGCGGGTCTCAGGACATCCGAACCTCAATGCTGAGTGAGGAGCAGAGCAGACACAGGAAGTAAATAGGCTCCACAACAAGACACACTAGAAAGACATGAATAATCACAGGGAACTAGGAACAGGAGAGAAGTAGAGCGCCCTCTAGGTGTACTGGGCATGACAATCTGAGTCAAAGGGTAAATGGCGGCGTGGTGTCTCTGTGGCTAAGGATCTGCGCCTGTGGCTGGAGGGTTGCTGGTTCGTATCCTGCAGCCGGCAGAGGAATCCTACTCCGTTGGGCCCCTGAGCAAGGCCCTCAACCCCAACTGTTCTAGGGGGTGCCGTATAAATGGCTGACCCTGCGCTCTGACCCCCAGCTTCTCTCCCTGTCTGTGTGTCTCATGGAGAGCAAGCTGGGGTATGTTATAAACTGCTAATCTGCCCAGAGGAAAGAATTACCTGCCTAGCCCTCTCTAAATCCTCCTAACCCTTAATTAAGACCTGTAAGGCATAACAGGCTTCTTCTTGAAGAATTGGGGATTTGGTTAGACAAGATGGCAGCCCTTGTCTGGACCGGGAGGGGGCCGCTGCCCTCAGTCACCTGACCAGTTGCTGGAGGACAACTGGTCAGGTGACAGTTTAAAAGCAGGAAGCAAGGCCTTCCAATGGTCAGCTTATCTGCTTTCCAACCCCTGCTGTGTCACAGTGCTTTCAGAAGTCATGTCTGTCTGGGACAATTCATTATGACTTGTCTTCATATTAATACAGTTGTGGTCCACCACTAATTACATCTTGTTTTTTTAAAAAAAAAATGTTTAGATCTTTTCACTCTCCCGATGTTAGAAGATGTAAGTTCAAGACACTGATCACCGCTAGATGTGCAGTGTTTTACAGGCAAATTAATGCCTATGTGTACGTTTTATCACCTATTATATGAAAACACTTAGAAATTACTTAAAAGGAAGACTAAAAATCCAGGTGAGGAGCATTTTTCTGTTTGTTAGCAGTTATTGCAGCCAGTAACTAACCTTTGTTTCCAAAGAGGGATATGATGCAGTAGGGGAGCCAGTCACATTTGCTGTTGATCAGTGACTAGTCTACAGGTTAAAGTATTTCAAGAGCTGCTGAGAAGTTGATAATTGTAAACAGGAAGGCAGGCTGCATTTAAGCAACTGTAGAGAAACATCTCATCTCCAAAGGAAAAAAGAAATTACTTCTTTGCATCAGGTATACAAAGCATTCATTTTAAAAAAAAAATGGTCTTTAACTTAGTGATCTGCAACTTGTACAACATGGAGGAACTTCAATAGCAAGTCTATGTCTGTGGTGGCAGCTAGACAACCCAGATTAAAAAACCCTAAATAAAAAAGTTAGGACCTCTGGAATAAGTAGTTAGCAAGCAGTCTCTTCTTGAGGTACAAAACAGATTTGACCCAAGAGAGTGAATCAAAAGCTAAAAAATGGCACCTCGAATGGTTAAACAAATTGATTAGGACAAATGTAAGAGGAAAGAAAGTACTTTGTGAAATAATTAAAAACAACAGCATCCAGTTAGAGAAAAGGAATATACTTAATTACAAGCATAGATAAGAAAGGATATTAGAAAGGCCAAGCAAAAAGCGGTACCAAGCGGTAATGCGATGCACACCCATAACACTGGTGACAAAACTAAAACATCATACCCAGTTCGTATGACTTTTCTTATGGAAATAATAATTGGAACTAAACTGGTTGATCAATGAATGGAGACACTCAACATGGATTTAGAAAATGTTTTTCATCCTTCCAACAAGACAAGAAGGACAGAGACACAGAGCATGCAATACAGTAGACTTTATTTACAATATATTTTCAGAAGGCTTTTGGTAAAGTTCTTCATAAATAATTCTCACAGGCTGCAGTCTGAAGCGTGTGTTTGGACTGAGAAATAGTTCTTATAAAACAGAGTACAAATAAGGGATGCATGTCCAAACTGAAATGATATAATTAGTGGAGTACAATAGGGACCTGTATTAGGACCCATGCTTGTCCTATTTTATGTCAATAACCTACATTCTGGTATAGTTAGGAAACTAGTCATGTTTCAACTAGACACCTCCAACACCGAAGGATTAACAAACTATATTTAAATAAAATAACTTATCATCAAATTAAATACAAAAAGATTTAGATGAAATTCGAGACTTTTAACTCCTGGCTGATATTTAATGTAGACAAACGCAGAGTATTGTGCGTAGATACAAAATAAATTACCTGTTAATAGAGAAAGGGAAACACTTAGTTCAAAGAGGCTATTCAACTATTACAGGTGTTTAGTTGACACCTTATTTTCTAGATCATGTGGGAAAGTAATACATTGATGTTAAAATGGTACAATTCACTGGTACGACCTCATTTAGAATATTGTGTACGATTTTGACTTCCATGTTATAGAAAAGATATTGCCCTCTAGACTCTGTCCAGAGAAGAGCAGCCAGATATACATCATGTTTGATCTTAAGAGAATGCCCTTAGGTATACTTAAGGTTATACTGAATTACAGTACAAATTCAAATAGTTCAGCAAGGGAAATATCTTCGTTTGTTTTATTACTAAAAATAGTCCTTCGTGGGGTTTGTAAACTGCAGTTGCTATTATGAAACCAAATTCGTAACGCTACAGTTCGGAAATGTTGATCTTAATTACATTCCTGCCTTCCTCGCCCTGTGCGGTTATGTCCCTCCAGAGAGGCCGAGAGCCGTGTGAAACCCGTGTCTCAGCCCTCAGACAGAATCACACGCCCGCATGCGCTCGGCTGTCGTCTCCACGCTGGTCTACTTCCAAGTGGCGGAATGTCTTGATCCCAACCCAACAATAAAGAGGTGTTTTGTTTTTTTCCCCTTGTACAGCATGAACGGCTGCGCATTCTTGGTGCGTCGCGTTGTAAGCCCAACGGAAGGGCTCTATCTGGGCTCAACATTCATGCAAGAGTTACATAACTTTGCTTAAGACACTTTCGCTGCCTTGCCAGAGCCCACCCCCCCCCTCCTCGATATTATGTAATGCTTGAGGGGCCATGTGGCTGAAAAATGGAAGGAAAAACGGGGGCCCGTCCTCCTCCGGCTGCTCAGGGTGGTTATTGGCTGGGGAAGTGTTGCTTTTCTGTGCAATGTGTGAGTACCAACCCCACACGTGATCGGCCCCCCCTTGCACGGGCACGCAGGCATAAGCCCGGCCAGTTGCTGCTCGGGGAGCGCTTGTCGGCGCTAGCTCTCTGCCACTGTGCGCGTATAAATACTCATGCCTTCCCGCTGAGGAGGCAAGCGCAGCTCAGCCTCCCCGTTGTCTCGGATTCGCGCTGGTGCGGACCATGGCGGCTGCCCTGCCGATCAGGCACCCCGGCATCGAGCACTCGCGGAAACGCATAGACCCCCGCCGGAGGCAGGCGGCTCTCTCCTTCCTCAACAACATCTCCCTGGACGGCCGGCCGGTGCAGGACGACGACGGCGACAATCAACCGGGCGAGGGCTCGGTCGGGGCGCTGGAGGCACGGACTAGACAGAGCCTGGTGTCGGCGGAGAGGGCGATGTATCCGGCCGCCGCGGCTCCGGGCCAGCCGCTGGCTGCCGCTGCGGCGAGCCCGGCGGTGGTGTGCAATGCCCGGGCCGCCTTCGGGGTGAACTCGCTGCCGTCCCAGGTGTGCGCGGATCCGGAAGGGGATGCCTTCGCCTGCGGGGTGCACGCCGGCCAGCCCGTCTTCAGCTCCCCGTATCCCGCACTGCCGGCCCCGGCTGCGAGGGGCAGGCTGCAGACTTTCACTCAGGGAATCCTACCTGCCCCCTTCTCCAGGCAGGCATCCCAGACTTACTGCTGCATGGAAGCTGGGCAGATCGGCACTGCCGCCTTTGAGCTGCAGAGATCCAGGTAACTCTCCCTGGGTCGGGCTGCTGTGCATTTTCGTCCATTTCGCGCATGCACTGCCGTGCCAAAACAGGACCGTGTATTTTGGCAGGTCGCCTGCACAGCGCGTAAACACACAGGGAAGCTTGTCCCTACAGACTTCGAGGTGTTCATTCGCTACCCTTCGCCGTTCGCACATGTAACAGTGTTGTGTTTTTTTTTCCCCTCCTGCCTCTGGAGGACAGATGTTTCCCAGCCTGGCAACGCCACGCGTCTGCCCCGTCAGTAAAGATACAGAATTGCAAGCGATGGTGGCGAGAGCCTTGTCAAACTGCGGGGTGGCGGGTTTCGGCCGGGCGGCGCTGGGAGGGTGTCTGCAGCCCAGTGTCGGAGCCCAGAGCCCGGCTTGGTCCCTCGCCTCCTCCCGCCCCCCCCGGCAGGCGCATTCCTCCACAGACGGGCGACCGAGCTAGTGGCTCTGGGAACAGTCTGCTTGGTCTCTAGGCCAGTGCCCGTCGTTTCCCGATGGCGATTTGGGCTCGGAAGAAGCGAGTGGCCTCCCGTGTGTGTGCCGTAACAAAGAGAGGGAGCCGGTGCTCGGCTCAGCCCAGCCCGATAGCGTGGCTTTGTTATTGTCGTGAGAGCACGGCGATCGACGCTGTCTGGGGAAAACACTGGTCACCTCAGTCTATTTATTGGCGAGGAAAATGGTGTAGGATCTTATCCATTAAATCTCTCTTTTTTTAAGTATCTTAAATATCTGTAAATATATTTGCTGTACCAAACACTAAAGCGCCGTGCACTTGGCAAACTCACCGTTTTTGCATGAGGAGGACTCGTGAAGGTTAATTTGAGTTCAACCCTGTGGAGACACCCCCGCCTCCTGACAACCATTGCAAAGGCTTCTTTCGGTGTTGCGTGTGAAACGCCGAACCGGAGTGTCATTATTTTGTTCAGAGTGAAACAAGATGACGGTAAACAGGATTTTAAAAATCGCCGTCATGTTTTGGAGGCTATGCACAGCTCTTCCCTTCAGAAGATTCTAGATCTGGGTTGCCTGTTTATCAGAGCTCAACCTGGTCACCCAGATAAACGAGCGAGCAAGAGCGTGCTCATCTCATTAATTAACGAACGGTTAATTTGGACCCAGAAGCTTCGGAGAATTGTTGCTGGGAGGGTGGGACTAGTTTTGCGGTTGCTTTCGATCAGAAATGTCTTCTCACGTAGAGAAAGGTTACTTAAATCCCCAAAGTATTGGTAGTTACCAAGCACCAGGTATAGCTGGGTTTGTGTTTGTGGGTTTGATTTCACGGGACAGAATTGTTATTTTCTGTATCAATATTTTAGATGTTGTAAGTCTTAATTACAGGTGGTTACAGTGACAGGAGTAAGTTTCTCCTCATTTCCTAATAATAATTTAATTTGCAGACTGCTCTAGAGGCATTTAAATCGCATTCTAATTTGATTCGAGTCATGCTGCCACAGTAATATTTAACTTCAGGATAGTATGGTTGTATTTCTAAGCGCACACGCATTCAGTGTTACTAAGTAAATAGCTGCACAATAACCGTTTTTGCCAGCATGTGCCCCACAATGGAAAAAGAGCACGACTCTCTCAAGTTGCTTTGTGAATATTTTGGATGGTGCCGCTGCAGTTCCCACGGAAGACACTAGAAGCAGCAGAATCTGTGTGCAGGAGAGACCTGTCATTCAACCCCAGTGTGAAAGTAACTGAGCATTCAACACTGAGTTACTGTGTAATCCTCTGCCTGGAACTGATTCTGAGTACATGTCCATACTCATTGTGGAATCCAGCCATCCAGTACGTTGACAAAAGACAAATCCTTTAGCAGGAGGCTCTCTGTAATTGTATACCACCAACACAATGCATAATAATAATAATAATAATAATTGCTTACACTTGTATAGTGCTTTTCTGGACACTCTGCTCAAAGCGCTTTACAGGTAATGGGGATCCCCTCCAGCACCACCAATGTGCGCCCCACCTGGATGATGCGACGGCAGCCATAGTGCGCCAGAACGCTCCCCACACATCAGCTCTCAGTGGGGAGGAGAGCAGAGTGATGAAACCAGTTCAGAGAGGGGGATTATTAGGAGGCCATGATTAGTAAAGGCCAGGGGGAAATTTGGCCAGAACACCAGGGTTACACCCCTACTCTTTTCGCGAAACACCCTGGGATTTTTAATGACCACTGAGAGTCAGGACTTCGGTTTTACATCTCATCCGAAGGACGGCGCCTCCTTACAGTATAGTGTCATCACTATACTGGGGCATTAGGACCCACATGGACCACAGGGTGAGCACCCCCTGCTGGCCCCACTAACACCTCTTCCAGCAGCGGCCTTAGTTTTTCCCAGGAGGTCTCCCATCCAGGTACTGACCAGGCTCGCACCTGCTGAGCTTCAGTGGGCTGCCAGTTGTGAGTTGCAGGGTCAAATGGCTGCTGGTATTGATACATGTGATACAGTCTATTGGCTTGACAGCTTTACGTGTTCCAGGAGGACTGCATTCATGCAAATCCCGCTGAGCGTTAGTGTGAAGTGTGGAGTGGTCTGTCGCTCACATTTCATCGAGCCACAGTTCTCACCTGCCTGCAAATCATCTTGCGAGTGCAGCTTTTAAGCGCAGTATTTTGTTTAGCCCTTTTTGTCTCTCTCACTGGCACGGGGAGTCTGTAATGGTCGATCTCCTCAGTGGGAGCTGATACGCGAGATAAGATTTTAGTGCCGGCCTTCACATCGCTGGTAGCTTTACTGAGACGAATTTGTTTCAGTTGGCATCGCATCTGTGCGAAGCAGTTCTGATAAGTGGGGCCAGATAGAGATGAATGGCTGGCTTGAGTCTGCAATGACGTCTCTAACAAGCAGGTTTGACACCAGCTCTGGTGCTTGTAGAACTGCAGATCTGCCGTTTTAAAGCAATGATTAGTTGGTGACTAAATACTTGTAAAATATGCTACTTTGCACTTATTAAAAAATGCAACTCAGAGCTAATCTGAAATACAGTGGAAGCCATTGTGTCAGTCTAGGATTTCGGTTGCAAAGCCCTACTTTAGACCAAAGTGTTACTCATAGGACAGAAGAAGGATCTTTTGTAATTTTACAGACTTTGAAGATCAAAAACATACAGTGACAGGGTGCAAGGTTACTACAATGATGTGGTCATGTAGAGAGAAGGATTTTTATGTTGTTATCAATTGTTTCTCCTTTTTTCTTTCTATTTTCTTGATCACGTTAGTGCACCTAGCTAACGGATCATGACATTAGAATTGAATGCCAGAAGACAATCTGATGCCAGTAACTAAAACTCCTGGGGAGTGTGCAACAGGGTTATACAGGATGACTGAGCTGGCTTCAAAGATACCCAAACAAAAGGTTTCATCAAGCACCTGAGAGTTGAAAGAAAATGTGGGGTTTTGCTCGGTTTCTGTGGGGTCTTTCATGTGGTAAAGAATCCAGATTCTCCTCAATGTGTTCAGGGTCCTTCAGTTTCAGACGCGAATGTGGCACTTCATGCTGGCTATTTGTTTGAGAGTTGTTGTTGTTGTTGTTGTTATTTGCTCTTGTGCTCAGAGGAAATGGCCAGCACGTGTGGGGTTTGGTGTTCATGGGTAGTTTGGGGGATAGTCAGAGATTTCACTCCAGAAAACCACTGAAGCACTTACTAGAAGAAAGACCTGACTGCTCAAAATGATTCCTTCCATGTGTTTTGCAATGTTGGCTGAAGGAGGGGGGTTGGACACTGGCTATCCTGGCCCAGGACAGAGCAGGACAGGAGTGGACTGTGCACACCTGGGCAGGATTGAGATCCAGTTTTTTCTTCCTCCTTGTTTCCCTCACCATCATCACACACCAGCGATTGTGTGGCAAGCTCTGGTGTCTGACTTTTCTAGTTCTAGGCTATCAGGTGGGTTTCTCAGTTTTAAAAGGAACCTAATGAATGTTTATACAACTTTCCTCTTTTGTTAAGACAGCTTTTTTATTTTTCTGGTTTGCAGACTTTGAATGAGGCTTTAAGGAGTCCTAAAGAGGAAGACACATAAGCCACCTGACAGGATGAAAGTTCATTAAGTATGAACCAAGGGAACACTGCTTTAATTTTCCACATTACACACTGTTACTGTCCATGCTTCCCGTTCAAGATTATGTATTACTGATTTATCCTAAATTTAAAGTGTAAGAAAATTTAAGGCAATATTTTAATTATCAGGTGCTTTTTATAGGTAATACACACTGATAAATTATAGATACGTTGTTTTCTATTTTCTCATATGGGAAATCAAATGTATTCTTTAATTCTTGATAGGAAAGCACACACTGTCCCTTTAACAAGTACAGTAAGTGGATGTTCAGATGTGTGCATTTTCTGAATAATCTCCATTAACATGATTTTAGATGAAAGCTCTTACTTAAACAGCAATGAACCTTGCTTTTCCTTGATATTCTCACTAATCTGTGTTTTCCAGTACTAGTCAGTGATAAAAATATTTCTGGAATGAATTAATTAGATTTCTAGCCATTTTCTGGACGCAACTGGCTCTACTGTGTATAAGATGATCCACATACTCTGGCATGAAGCTGACAAATCATTTTTGTGAATATGAATTCAATTATAAGTTGTCTTTCTGAAAAATCTAAAATGCGTATAGCCAACAAAGAGGGCTCGGTTAAACATGCATGGGCAACGTCTTGTTCAGGGTGACTGGAATTAAAAATGATAATCTCATCCTGTAGTCACCAAGCCTTAACTGGCTCCTGTTTTTTTTATGTTTGCCTGTTTAAACGTGTTAAAGGGGATTATTTGCTAAATATAAATATAGTTGAATCCCTAATAATGACCTAGTGGTGATTGTTGTTAGCATACAACAAAGGAAATCTGGGAGAGTGCATATACACCCATCAGTTTTGTTATACTGTTTTGCAGCTTCCTGCAGCTCTCTTTCCAGAGCGAACCTTTTAATATGCTGACACTGCAGATCCATTGTCTTTGCTATAAGACAATGCTAATGAGGATTTCAATGGCTTTGTCTTTATAAAGCAAATATCATATCAAGCCTCAAGTTCCTACATTAAATAGTGTTTGACTGACTGCATTGTGCTGTTGCTTTCAAAAGGGGAAATTCTGTGCTGGCCAGAACTTTAGCTGTATATGGTAACCGGTCTGGACTCTGGAGCAGAAAGGATGCAGGGCCTGTTGATGGAACCCCAGCTGTAGTGTGGCAGGGACTTTCAACACTACATTGCAAACTTGCAACTTAAAGTCTGTTGAGACCTGAACAAAAAAAAAAGTATCTGAGAGAAAGTGTTCCATTGCAAATGAGGTGTTTCGCAAGTATGCGTTTTTAGAATGCTTGCCATGTGACAAGTTTAATATTTAATGGAATACTGAGTCTTAGGTTAGGGGAACACCTTTCCTGTGTTCTTGTTTTTCTTTGGCGGATCGTATCTCATTTTGATTGGACGGTTGTACTATTTGTGTTTTAAAAGTAAAAGCTGATGATTTAGTGATCATGAGGAAAACAAGTTGAACAGGCCTGATAGAAAAGTAGAAACTGAAGGGATATAATTATGACAGAAAATACAAGCTTTCAAAGCTTCAACTCAGTTCTTTGTTTTTACAGTCCATGGTTATTTTCTAAAGTGACATTAGCAGCCACTAGCAAAAGTTCTAACTGCTACGTGTCTTTACATGGCCGTAGGTGGGTAAGACATGCAGATTTTACCTGTGTGGTTTGCTTTTTTTCAAAATGTCTTCTCAAACTGAGTTGTTTTGTAAGAGTTGGAAACGTGCTTGTGAACAGAGATAAAAGTGCACATTTCAATGCAAAATTCCCGAAGAAGTGTGGGTGAGAGGAAATTAACACTTAGAGCACCGTCAGGACCAAAAGCGTAGTGAATCCCCTGTTGTTGGTAACAGTGAGTGACAATGGTATTGAAAAATAAGGATAAACATTGAAATAAATACTGAATTCATCTACCCATCCATCTATTTTCTAACCACTTTGTCTAGTTCAGGTGGAGCCTGTTCAGCAATACTAAATTATCTGCACTAAGTCTTTTAAAAATTCTATTGTCTGCAAGGTAGCATTTTATGCATTTATTAGAAGTATATATAATAAATATTGCAAAGCAATTTCCTGCCAAATTATTGCCTTTCCTCTTTGAGAAAAAGACTAGGAAATGCATCTCATGCAGGTCCCCTTAACGACTAACATACTGCAGTGGCTTTAATTGTTTGTCCTGTTTTCATAAATGCTTATTGGTTTAACCTGGCTCTCTGTTTCGAAAGCATGAGATGCTGAAAACCGCTGGAGTATGGAGCAATAGAAGGGAAACAGAAGGTGCGGTTTGTTGCTCAAAGGCCTTATTATTTTTACAAAAGCACAGCTGCAGATCTTAGTGTGAAAAATTAAAAATCCACAACACATTAATTAGGGAGTAATTTTTATTGCAGCTGTGATCTAAATATTTTAATGTTCCTATTCAATAAAAATATTAATCATTTGTCCAGTTTAATTTAATTTATCAGTGAAAGCTATCAACATTTGTGGAAACTTGTCCTGCAGTATTGTCCATTTTTTGTGTTTGTATTTTTAAGTTAGATTTTTCTTTTTGCTGTCAGAAATCTTTAATGCATTTGCACTGCATGATCACCCATACATCCAATTGAAGAGTCCTCATGGTGTCTTTCTAAAGAAAGATGTTTAAATTTAATGGTGGAACCTGCTTTTCTGAGCAGGTGACTGGAAGACATTTCAGATTTGTTCTCACAAAGCTGCAATTAAAATGTCCAGCATTCACAGTTAATGAAGTGCCTACTTTCTGTACAAGTTTCGCTGCTGTGCAATTTAATGAGCACCTAGAGTGAGCCTTTTTAGTTTAACCAAACTGCTCCCCACAGGGCGCAAACTACTAATGTTTATGTGTAGCATGGGTTACATGGGAGCCCAGCTCTTAACTCTGACTTTGAAGGCTTTTGAATCTTTTATTCCCCTATGAATGTCAAGCAGAGCATGTGCATCATTCTGTAAATGTGATAAAAATAGTTTTGTTTCGCTTAATGTGAAGACTTGATGATCTTCTAACATAAGCGCTGCATATCAAGGTTTGGGATTGGATGAGCAGACAAGGAGAAATAGGAGAAAGCAACACAAAAATTTCTCCAGCATCAATAGGAACAGACGCCTTCTAACAAATGCAGCTCATGCACAAAAAACTATGTTGCCATGAAGTTTAAACTAAGCAAAGTGGGCACTTTCCTTACTTCTTGATGTGAAACAAGCTAGCTGCCGTATTGCTGAAGCCAACACCACCTGGCTTCTTCTAGGAGCAGCTGGGTGAGATCCTTGGACCAATTAACTACCTAACAAGCTAGATGGTCCAAAGGACCCTCTCTCACTTGTCAGCTTGTTTGATTTCTGAAGCTTAGTCTCCATCGTCTTTTCTCAGGAATGCAAGTCAGAAATGGGATGTAATGGTTTTGTTTTCTGCTCTATATGTAATTTTCGGGACAGAAAAGGAGTACAGACCTTGGGTCTACCTGCCAGATACACATGGGCTAAGTACTGGAGTTATTGCTCAGCCTGTGTCTGCCTTTGACAAAGCGTGACACTGTCTCAGGGGCACATGTGTGAACACAAAGGTTTGCTGGCAGGTGTGTCTGAGAGTAATTGTTTGGTAGAGTTTTTTCAATTCAGTAGGGGATCGGTGGTGTGTGCAGGCCGTTTTGTTGTTGCCTTAGTTGAGGATGTCGGCTTTTGTTGTGATTTCTCTAGACGAAAATTCCCAGCTAAATCAAACTGGACTGCTGTAAAAATGAGGCCCTTAGGTGTTCTGTGAATGAGTTCTTTTCGGTTGGCTGCAAAAGGATTACAGAAGAATGAAACAATTCTGGGGCAGCAGGGTGACGCAGTGGTTAGCATTGTTGCCTCACAGTGCTGGGGGCCTGGGTTCAGTTCTGGACCTGGGGAGCTTGAATGTATTCTGCGTGGAGTTTGCATGTTCTCACAGTGTTTGTGTGGGTTACCTCCAGGTGCTCCGGTTTCCTCCCGCAGTCCAAAGACATGCTTCTGGGAAAACTGGCCCTGGTGTGAGTGTGTGTGTGTGTTTATATCTGTGCGTGCCCTGCGATGGACTGGTGTCCCTTCCAGGGTGTATCCTGCCTTGTGCCCATTGCCTGCTGGGAGAGGCTCCAGCTCCCCTGTGACCCTGAGTTGGATGAAGTGGTTAGAAAATGGGTAGATAAAACAGTGATCCTTTGCAGTATTTTCAAGACTTTTTTTAAAAAGTACTTTTTCCATTTAGCAAGTAAGAATTCTGAAGAATGAGAATGTATTGGTTGCTGGGTGGGATTTTATATGTGATCTGCATGAGCAAATATGCTCCCATGTCTGTTGTAAGAATAAATATTGATTTATGTTAAACAAGAAGTTTATGAGGGATCTTTTCCCAAATGTACACATAAGGTATTTTCTAAACTTGAAAGTGTGGTTTTAAGTTGTATGATACATACAAGAGATGAATTCCAAAGCTTTACACCCTGTAGGATGTTCTTGACTAAGGTTTTAATAAAAATAAGTCACATTGGACAGAATTCAGCACGGGCCAATCAGCCAGAGTTTTGCTGTTGAACTGTTCTGTACAGGATGTTTGTTGCAGGAAAAAACGGTAGAAAATTATGTTAAAAGCCCCTGAACTGCACCCTCAGCAAATTTCTTTTGTGTTATTTGAAAACTGAAAACCCATTGGCACTATGGAGCCAAGTACAGAAAACCCAAAATTCGCATATTCTGTTTAATGAATATTATTTTGGACAAAAAGAGCCCGTAAAAGTGGGTCAAAACAATCTGCAGACAGTAGAACAGTTTTATCTAGGTGAGTGACCTTGAGCTATATTTACCCACCCTGTCCAATTTACTGTGTCTCACTAGTACTGTGTGAATCGTGTTTTAGTTGCGGGTTGAAAAATGTAAACTGTAGATGCTTAATCTCTAGTTGTTGCGTGCAATTTCTTGATGCTGTCTGCTGTTTGTGTTGGCCAGGCCACGGCCTGGTGGCACATGTGAAATAACCAGCAATTGAGAGAGTCCGTGGGTCTGCAGAGCCCAGGGGATCAGCAGGTATTATTTCAGGCAGCTCCACCCTGCCGAGCTGTGCAGTCAGCGGTTTCAGTATTGATTCAGGCTCAGACCGACTGTAAGAAAACACAGTCACACTGGAAAGAAAACAAGGAAACCAACAGACAGGGGGCTCCCCTGAGCAGCCAGTTTAGCCACAACACTGTTTTTATTTTGGGTTAAGTGGGGTTTTTCTTTTGTGAATTCCCTGAGCAAACACCCAGTGATTGGACAAACCTCGTGCAGTAAGAGGACACAGTTACAAATGTCTGTATTTAAATTGCTCTTGTTAGAGGTTCCCTTTTTTTTTGGACTGTAGTTTTGCGAGTTGTTTCCTATGTTTCTGTCCTGACGCGTGAGTCTGAATCTCTGTGGTGCGAGAGAGGTGGCCTTTAAGAGGACAAGATTCCATTTCTAGTTTTCTAGGAAACTCTCAAGTATTTAAAAATAATGACTTTCTCAATTGCCTGGAGTGAACTTTCATGAAATTCCATGAATGGAGTATAGTTAAGCCCAGTAAAACAGGATGTTCTGTTAAATAGAAAGATGTTTTTGATGGACCAATTTTTTAAAAGCATTTGCATACGTAGGCTGCCATTACTGATTATATATATTATATACATTCATCTTTGTTTGAAGCAAACATTCGGTTCACCCCAGGCTACAGTTAGATACTGCTGTATGCCCTGTGTGCTCACAATGTATAATTAATGTACACAATGTACAAAATTAATTTAGTGGATATAGCTGTTTTGCAGTAATGTCTAGAATGTCATGATATCTATGTAGTATAGCAAAGTCCTATAGATTTGAGTATTTCTTTTATTGGGATATGAAATTTAGTTTACACGGTTGTGCAGGTTGGATATAATGAACTTAAATAGGAAACTGTCAGGAATGAAAAACATCAGACCCAATATGCAGTATAAAATAAGGCAATAAATTGGATGGGAATTAAGTTAATACCGTATGTAGGCATATACGGAAAAAAAACAGGAGATTATGTCAGTGCCAAAAAAGCTCTTAAAACCACTTGGAACACGACATTTACTGCTCAAATATTTTGCCTCGTTGCTGGAAGTTGAAAGCTCTGTTAATGTTGCAGCACAAATACAGATTCGCATCTCCCCTGAAATCCCAGGCTGTGCCTTTGCATGTGTTCATGTAGACTCCAGGTATGACAGCAGGTGTGCCTGAAACCCCCCAGGTCTTCCAAGCAGTGACTCTGCACAGTTGTTCATAAAGTGGACACACAACAGGGCTGTATCACTTCTGAGTGAGGCAGTGCCTGGGACCCAGAGATCCAGCACCGTAGTAGCTGTAACAGCACAAACGTCTGTTAAGAAATCTTACTTAATTGTTCAAAATGACCTTCATTTGTTGACTGTTTATCAAAGGGATTAGATCCATAGTATCAGTCCAAGCAGACTGATTGCTGAATTGATCACGTGCTTTTATTACTGTTTTGAGGCTTGCAGCAGGATATCTTTGAGCCGTGATGTTCCTCGAGCACCATTCTGAAAGCAGTGTTAGCTCAACAAAGTCCACAAGAGGGACATTTGACATTGCTCCTCTGTTGTGAGCACCAGGGACAAAAAGGCACTGAGGTTCTGCCCTGCAATCCTGCAGGTCTTTCCACTTGAGGAGCTGCAGTCGTAACACGGCATCATAGACATCCATTACAAGCTTAAAGAAACATGAAACATTCAGCTGTCTGCTAGACACAGGGACAAAACAGCAGACAAGTCTTGAATTTCAGAGGCAGAGATTGAAATTCACATCTTGAGGGAAGTGAACTGCACTGATCAATTAAGGAATTAATTCCTCAGAGGCAAATCTGCCTTCCCTTCTTCATTAAGGTAAAAAAGCTTTTAGGCTTTCCTGCTTACTTTAAGTCCCATAATGTTGCTACTTGATTCACGGTTTTGTTCAGCGTATTTTTCTTCCTAACATTGAGACCGCCAAGACAGGAATAAAATACTGTTGTAAATGCCAGGGCACTATAAAAGATTTATATTTTGCCAGCTCTTTCAGCCCTCTAACCATAAATAACTAGGTCAACCATGTTTTACTCTCACAAAATCAGTTGCCAAATTCCTGGTCTTCTGCTCATCTAAATATGAAGAAACTATCACTTCACTACAATGCAAGCCTACCCACTGGCCTTTAAAATGGACTCCCAGTGTTTAATGTGTCTACAATAGCTGTGTCATCAGAGTGTTTTACGATAAGACCGTCAGGACTAGTATTTCTGCGGACCAGTGTTTAGCGAGTCAGCAGAACTCAGGGAATGACTGACCTGTGAGAAGCTCTTGGAGAGCTGACTTCAGCCTTAGATGATGCCTTTTAGCCAACAGATTGGGGTGTGTTTGACTTAATGGGCATGACCCACTGAATCGAGTTTTGCTGAAGACAGAAAGAAGTAAATCAATTTTCAGCCCCTTCTGTGAGGCTGTATTTAAAGGCCCTGGGAAGGTTTAGAGATGTAGCCTAGCACACGACTTGACTTTCATGAATGAGAATACAATTTCTTCAGTAATGAAAGAACATGATCAGCTGCACTGCTGATGTTTTTCCTATATGCAAGCTGAAGAGGGTGAGGGGGCAACAGATCTCTGAGTCTGGAGCTGGTGAAGAGCCGGCTGCTATAATCATTTCCACATAATGTTAAAGCTACTGGAGGAAAATTATTAGGAGTAATTGGATGGTTTTCTGTAAATAAATGGAAGATAACAAGTGAAGAGAGAAGTCACTTGGAATGGGCTGCTCCAGAGGTGATGGAGTGGATTGCTCTCAAAGTCATATATTAAAACTTTCACCAAGTGTTCACAGGGTTATTCTGTTAGTTCTCTGATTGTATTATCTGGGCCAGAGGCTGTGTTTGTCTTGGCTCTCCTGAAAACTCATTGAACATCAGTAGTCTGTAAGTAGGGGTGCTTCCTGCCAGCATCTGTAGTTCACAACACTCCTTCTCTCCTCAACAAACAGCTAGAGAGTCCTATTAGACCTTTCAGGTGTTTCCAGACATCTGTTTTCCCCCAAAAGAGATTTTCTATTTATAAGCCACCTTAGCTTCTTTAATCCATCTATTCTGTTTTACCTGTAATTTTTATTTTTCTTCTAAACAGGGCATTTTGTTTCTATTTTTTTGTGTTGAGTCACGGGGTACATCACGTTCATTATCGTGCCTTTCACACCTTATCTCCTTTGCATTTCATTCTCCATGTCTCCACGACTGTCTAAGTTTAGAAATTGCATGTGTGTGCATATATACACACTGACGAAACATTTTCATAACTTAGCTTTCAACGCCTGCAGCTCTGCTAATTGTGCTTCTCTTTCTCAGTGACTAGCCCCGATCCTGCACACATTCCAGACTCTAGAACTGGGACAAGGTGTCGTGCCGTGTGGTCTTCCAGATTGTGGCCTGTCATTGACGGACTGGGCAAGACTGTAGTGTCCTGTGAGGCTCAAAGTTGTTGGCTTTGATTTGTGGTCGGATGGCCAGTGATGGTAAATGACTTGCTCCAGTCTCCAGCAAACCATTGCGTAAATACAGCATGTTATTCCTAAATGAGTTCTTTTCTGTGTTTTTCCTGATTAAATGTTAACCATGTTTAACGTTCAAAAGGGTAACTTCACTGATCACCTATGTTTTAATCGGGTCTCTCCAGGTGAATTAGTGCTTTACACAGCGGTCACTTGAGTATGTCAGTCATATATCATTGATTAATACAAATGGGGCTAAAACATATAGTCTAAACCCAGAATCCACATACAGTAGTTTGTTTTCCCAGAAACATAAATAATGCGAAGTTCCTTTGATGCTCAGGAAACGCGTGCTGTAATATGAAGGTTTGCTGGTCTCTCCTCAGAGGTGCAGTGCGCCAGTGTTTGACATGGCAGGTCGGTGTGGTTTGTGGTGGGGCTGTGGTACCTGCAGCACACTTAGAAGTTAGAAGAGCAAGTTGTGCTTTAGGTGGGGCGGTGTTAAAATGACACCTAATAACCCATGGTAAGCCACTGTACGTTTCACCGTTTTCATGTAGTTAATCATAAATAAGCCCCAACATTTTTTAGAGAAAAACTGCAGGATGATATAGGTGCCAGTTATCATTTTTTTACTTAAGCTGCACACTTAATGTGCATTTTGAAAATGGAATGTAAGCTAACAAATGCGTGATTTTTTAAGTCTCCTTGCAAAAGCTAAAAATAAATTCCAGATTTTTTTCAAATATCACAGGGAAATATATTTAGCGGACCTTCTTTCAAAGCACAGCTATTTGTACAGTGTAAAAATAAGAACAAATAGCTCTTTTTTCTCCCCTCATGTTTGTTCAGCTTGAGGCAGCCCAGTGGTTTCTAAGCTGAGCACCACAGTCAGGTGCCCTTCTCCAGGAGCTGAGGGAGACATCTGTGTGGTCTGCTCAGGCCTTCAGTTCCATGTATACGTAGGCGTTTCTTGGCTTGAGGGCTGAGTAAATGTGCGCTTCTCAACAGTTCTAAAGGAGCTCACCCTTGTTCGCTGGTGTGAGCGGGATTTTGTAGATTGAGCGAATGCATGGTGTTTAGCTATCTTGACGAGCTTATGAAGCAGAGTACAGAGAGAGCTGTGTCTGCGACAGAGCCAAGAGATTCTACGAACTTTCCCCAGCTCTGCCTCTTAACCACAATGTCATTAGGACTTTTGGGAATCTTGGCATTTAGCTAGACCATACTTTTCTGCAGAAAACCGCCAAAGGGTGGATATCAGGGCCGCAGAGACAGGACTGTTTAGAACAGACAATCAGGCCTGCCCAGCGTGTCTTTGGGAGGGGAGAAGAGTCAGACAAAAACACATGTCAGCTTGAGGAAGAACATGCAAGCTCAACAAACCCAGAAACCAGGAGCTGTGAGGCAGCACCACTAACACCCATGCAGCTGTGTCAGCCGTTTGCATCAGTAATCAATGGAATTTACCCCCCCAGTTTTGAACTGATGTAATCCTTCATTATAATCTGAAGAGTGTAAGGGAAAAGCTGTTAAACATACATCAGTATGATGATTTGTGGGTAGTTCTGAAGAAAATATGTTCAGCATCAAAAGAAACAACGCACTGTTTTGATAGTGTCTTTAGAAAGAATTAAGTGTATGTATTTTTGATATTGATTAAATGTTTGACTGTAAATGGTGTAAATGCAAAACTAGATCACGCAAATGGTAGTTATGGCTACAGTTACAGCACTCTTTAAAAGCCTGTTCAGTGAGAGAGTTGACTGGCCAGAGATGATGAAGTAATTTAACTGGATGGATTATGACTGGTCAGAAATCCACTGAAGAAACTACTGTGCCCTTGATGACGTAAGAGGCAGGAGTAAGTCAGCCAATACACGGCATTACAGATTTTCAATGATAGGCAGTGACCCAGGAGACCATGAGATCGATACAGAGGTTTGTGTGAGATAGTTTGGACTGGAGTTTCTAATCACTACAGAGCTGCACTTGTACTTATTGGTAGAAACCTGCTGCATGGCAATGCATCAGTCAGGGCTTGACAGGTTCTGGAGTCTGCTCTGGAGGTGTATTTTGATGTGACAACATCCTAGTGATACATAGATGCCATAGATCTCCCTGCTTGCCATACCTGAGCCCTCTTGAACCTCTGTAAGATGAACTGGAAAGACAAGCGATATTTAAAGTGCCTAGTGGCTAAACACTGCCAGCCTCTGAATTCTTCAGCAGACCCCCTGTGGATGACAAAAGTTAATCAGCATCGTTGAGCAAGGCCCTTAACCCCAGCTGCTCCAGGGGCACCGTATAAATGGCTGACCTGCGCTCTGACCCCAAGCTTCTCTCCCTGTCTGTGTGTCTCAGGGAGAGCAAGCTGAGGTATGCGAAAAGATTACTTCCTAATACAAAAAAATTGTATATGGCCAATACAGTGATTTCTCTCTAATTTACCTGTGACAAGTCTGTTAATTAAAAATGTCAGTGCACCTCCTACAGAAAACATTTCACTAAGCATGTATTCATTTCAGCAGTAGATGTCTGTTAAATCTGCTTAGATTGCCTGGACATTAAGAACACCAGTGTAATGGTTCCCACAGCTTCCACCAGGGACGCAATTAAAGGCTTAAGAAATGAGTAAACGCCTACTTGGAAGCCATTATAAATCAATACCGCTTCTCTGCCTGCCAGCTCCGAGGATCTGCTTTCCCGTTTGAAGCTGTGGTATACTCGCAGGTTGGAAAGCTGCATATCCTGGCACTCTGTCCCCTGCACATATGAACATGCAACTGTAAACACACCAGGTAGCACAAATATAAAGCTTTGTTAAGCCACAACTGTCTCACACAGAATTACTAATAACTGTCTTGCTTGGAATTCACTTGACACCAGGAGCTCAGTGTCATTAGGTTGTGACCGACCTACGGGTCTCTCATGGGTGAGCAATTACCTTTTTTTTCCCTTTAAACAGAAGTATATGGATTTAGAAGAGCCTGTAAATATGGCTAAATTGCATAACCTGATTGTGGCTTAATGAGCATTAGGGATAAAAAAGATTAGCTGTCTGGCAAGATGGCACCAGGTTTTTACTTAGAAAGAGGCATGTTAGGCTGTTAAATGACTTATAATTTATTATGCTTTCTATCATTTATGCTCTACTTTATTTCTGTCAGATTAAGCGACATATATACATTGCTCAGCCCGGGGTGTTTTTGTTAATATTGGAAAGTCATAAGTTGTAAACCTCTCATTGGGATGTATAGCTAACTGGTACATATGTATTGTTAAAATCGCTGTTCTTTAGAATAGATGTCTCACATATGTATAGATAGTAGACAGGGAAATGGAAACAGCAATGTGACAGGGAGCTGGACCGCCGTGTCCTGCCAGCAGGGCCTGAAGTGTTGTGGCAAGGAGTTCATGAGCAGCACCATGTCTGCAGGCAGAATCCAGCTACCTTCTGCCACCAGAGAGTCAGTCAGCGCACGCCTGGGTGATGAACGTGTCTCAGGCATCATTCCAGAATATCCCAGAAATGCCCATTTAGGTTCAGATCTGGTGACTGAACATCAGTGTCAAGCTCTTCAAATGCTTGGCCAAAAACACGTGCTCCGCAGGGACGCGAGGTGTACAATCACTCGGTACCATTGAGCGGCAATGAGCATTGACCTTGTCTTCTAAGGGCATGAGTGTGCCCAGACCATGAGTCATGAGCACGTGAAATTGCACCCGCAACATTACAGACCCACTGGAACCCTTCGCTGTTGGAGCCAAGCAGTCAGGGCTGCAGAGTTCTTCAGGTTAGCACCACATGTGCGCTTGTCTGCTGCTCAAGAGTGGTGAGTGGTGATTCACCTGACTGTATTGCATTTCTCCACTGCTCTTTGGTACCTTGCATGTGCTCTTTGCAGGCATGGCTGGTGTAAGAGCAGTCTGTGCACTGCCACTCAGCTACCTTACCCCACGCTGTGGAGTCCTCTTTTTCAAGTCGGGGTTTTGTCTTGAGCCTTATTTTCAAGTTAATTCTAATGAAAACGGTAATATTTGCTGATGCGGCTGATATTTTACTACATTCTAATTTAAAAATTCAATTATTTCACTCCCATGATAATCTATTCCAAAGAGAATTGTCCACATCTGGTATGTGTACTGAGTTACTTCTCTTTAACAGAATATTAGTGTAGACATTCTGTGCCATAGTTTGTGTCAGCAGAATTGCAGGCGGAACTAGAGTAGCTTCAGAAACGGTATATAAGTATTTTCATCCCGAATGTTTATTATGAAAGCGCTCTGTTCACAAAGTCTTTTTTACATTTGTGAACTTGCACGTCACTTTCAGAAAACAGTAGTTGCTGCACAAGGACAGCATATGCTATTTGTTTACTGTGGCTCTTTATTGCCTTGTGTTGTGCTAGAGTAGTGCTATCAGATTCTTGCAGATTAAATTGTATGAATTTATTTGCTCAAAGCACAAATTCCAAGACAAAACAACATTGTCAGCTATGCTTGATTGCAGGTGTAACCACAAAGAAGAGATGCCGGGGACAAAGGAAAAATCTATTAGGATTCCCTGAGATGTGCATAGACCATCTCGTAGGTCTATAGAAAAGAATGAGAAATTGTCTGAAATGGCTGAGGTACTTTGTCTTTATGATTGCCATTGAAAATTGCAGGCAGAGAGATTTAGAAATGAAGTGTTAATGAACTGAAATTCCTTTCATTTCTGCAGTAAATTGAGGATAAATGATCTCTCTCACTCAGTGGCGACACAAAAGACCCTGTTTCAGTCTGCAGCAGAACAGCTCTAATTTCTCTGGTCAGCCATTGACTCTAATCAAGACGTCTGCTGCCAGTGGGAGCTTTATGCCATTCAGTTAAGTCTTAATTCATTTTTATTTAAGTGTTTGGAAAGTCCAGGCTATTGACTGCTTTAGTTTTGACTCCTGATTTTTCCAGAAACTTGAATCTTGTTATATTTCGCGTACCTATTTCTGAGAAACCCAAAAAGGTCAAGGTAATTTTGGACTACGTTAATGCCAAAATTACACCTGTTAATTGCTGTTTTCTCCTGAGGATTGATGCCTGTGTTATTTGAAGATGGTGAAGTAGTACATAAAGAGAATGAGATATATTGATGATAGGCGGAATAGTTTGGTCATTTGTATTGATTTAAACAGCAGATTGCTCCTAAGAATCTCAGATGACAATTTGGAAGTGAAAGCTATTCAATAGTTTCATTTTATGCACTGCAGAGCTCTTCATGCAGTGACCCTGTTAGCATTTAGATTATATGAAAACCCTGTGAGCAAAGAGGATTTCAATTCCCAATTGAAGATGCTGGAAATAGGAGAACTGTGTTATGTAATTTAGCCATGATTACTTGAGCCCAAACTATTTCTGATATTCTGATTTTTATCTCGCTCCAGGATTGACATCTGTCAGCGTGTTTGGAACATTTTTTTGCCAGTCACGACTTCTCTGTAGGACACGAAAATAAAGCAAAGTGAAGATGTTATTACCCCTTCGGCGAAGATGGGCGGAGAAAGTGAATATTTCTGTCTCCGTGCTTTTGTCTGGTTTCCCAGTTATACAGCCTGTGTTGTGATGTGTACTGAGAGCACAGGTTAATATTTCTTGAGCAAATATCAGCATAACCTTCTCGAGCAGAATGGAAAATCAGCTTAATTTGTGTTTCCTCTTTGGGCTACAGGTCTTCAAAAGGGGTTGATTGAGTGAAGCCGTTTGATTTCAGCAGCAGTAGTTACATATGTCATTCCTAGATTGTGATAGACCCAGCTGTTTATTTTTGAGGAGAGCAGTGTGTGACAAAAAAAATGAGTAAAATAAATCCTAACAAGTGAAATGATGATATGCTAAGGCAACAGTAAATGCGCAACACAGACAGAAAATCCAAGCATGGCCGTGACATTTTGCTAGCCACCGTTTCACCTGTTGATTCACTCCTTTGACATGGTCGTTATTGCTGTTCGTTCGTGGCGACTCTCTCAAATCCAGGGCCGTTGTGTACGGTCACTGTTGTTGATTACAGGCTTAGATCTCGTGTAGTGTGTCTTGTTTAGGTGCCCCTCCTGACACCTGTGCCAGCCGACAGATTCAGAGTAGTCAAGCTCTTGACTGGAAGAGGCGGTCAGAGGGAGGTTAATGGCTGGGTAGTGCGGTAGCTGAGTACGGAAACAAGCTGTGAAAGAGGTACGCATCAGGTAGTGTCAAACTTGCGGCAAACCAGCGCATTAACAGTGCTTTAGGCTGTACTTCTGCATTTTAGTATACCCCTGTGTTGCCCTTATGAAAGCTTAAACCATTATTTTTCCAGACTGCAGGAAATTTCAGAGCAAAGCACATAGTGTCATTACTACATAAATCAAGTACTTCACTGGCTGCCTTCTTCATTTCTTTATGAAAAAACAAAATAAGCGTGTCTTATTTAGTTAGCAAGTGTTAATGCCCATTTACCAAATTAGAGAATGCGTTATTCACGGCTACACTCTCCAAATTCACGGCTTTATTTCTTTCTCTTGCTCTTTAATTTTTTCATTTGGGCAACTTGTTTGCAGTGATCAGAATGAGACTGAACTGGCTTTATAATGAAAATTATCCTTAAATTTGTCGATTTTAAGCACTGCAGCGGAATGAACAGCCAGGATTTATGTGGTGCTGGATGACCAGTAGGTGCCGTTTTCTCTCTGTCACGCCCTCTGCAGCCAGAGGGCGCTCCTGCTCTGTCCTGTCCCTTGTTTCCCGTGCTTTGCTGTTCCTCCGGTGCTTCTCTCTCTCTGGGACTATATATTTCCGGGTCGCTCATTCACCTTCGCTCAGCATTGACGTTCGGATGTCCTGAGACCCGCCTAGCCTCCAGGTCACCCCACGTCCGCTGCCTGAGGGCTTTGGTTTCTATACGACTCCTGAACTGCTGAGCCCGTGCTAAACCCCCGTCCTGCCACTATGCATGTGGGTCTTTTTCCGCTCTCCTGCCTCTCCACGGTTCATTCCTTCCGACATCCGTGACACTCTTGACTACATTTTCTACATCAGTGTCCCTTACAGTGTTCAAAAGTATACTAAACAAGACAAAAGTGGGAACTAAGAGAGAGTGAATATATGAACAGTCATTAATTCTAATGTTTTGCAGTTTTAATACAATTTTACTATTAAACTAATTTTTTAGAACGAGGTCTATTCAGTTTCATTCTGAGGACTCATTTGCTAGCTTTATTGCCCAAGTGCTCTTTCTCATAATAACAATTATCCATTTAGCTGTAAGAGCTTCATTGACATTTAGTCGTCAATTAACAGCCTTTGAAAACCTTGAATTCACGGTGTGTGTGGGTTTTGGTGAAGCAGGTGTGTGTCTTAGAGGCTTTCTACGGGAAACACTTTGGATAATGAAAGAGAACGAGTTGAAAGAGACAAGACCTGAGAGGCAGTGTTTTGTGAAGCTGGGCAAGACGAATGAGGCCCTTTTGATTGTGTTGAATTTGTGATCCATGGATTCCGTTGCCTGGCCATCTCAGGCAATATAAAAGAGAGGGCTAGCTCAGAGCAATAGAAATGAAAATGTTACATGGCCAGCTAGGCTTTCAAGCAGTTGGGATATAAAATGACATGAGCCCTTGCTCATATCTGCCCTGCGCTATGTGTTTTGGTTTGTTTTCATTTATCGTTGCAGCTTATAATGATGATGGTTTGGAGCATAAACAAATCCAGTTCTCTGCTTTCAGTGTGGTTGTAGCTTCTCAGACCCGTCCCCAGACAATTCATTTAGAATCTGAACAATTAAGGATACAAGCTACATGTGTAAGTGATGCCCCTTCCTGCACAAAGATCACAAGATATTTTGATATTTTATCTATATAAATGTGGATGTGGTATGTTAGGGGGAATTATAGTGCAATCCATATTTTCTTACATTGAAACATATTGAAACTGTCAGCCAGGTATGTATCAGGTGCTGTTCATAGGCATTCCTTCATGTGTTTAACAGGGATTAACACACAATTCGCCCGCAGAAGAAGGTGAATTTCCCAGGTGGTCAGTGTTTTATTTTGTTACGCTGGAAAGACCATTTGCATTTCCTCATTATCTTTTGAATGCCTAGAACTGATTGGTATCATAACCGTGTTACTACAGTGCTACCCACCTCACTGTCTTGAATGCCATTTGATTTTTTTCTATCCAAATATTTGCAAATGATGGAAAAAACTATTGATTCGAGCACTTAGCTTTCATTGTGCTTAAAAACGAGAGGCAGGGAAGACTTCTTTTCCCATTTTATATCTGTTATATTTTTAAAATCGATGGGTGGGAAGCACAGTGGTCAGTATCTCTGCCTCGCAGCGCCGGAGCCCTGGGCTCCCATCCAGTCCCTTGGTGCTGTCTGTCTGTAGGTCGTGTGGAGTTCGTATGCTCTCCCTGTGTTTGTGTTGGTCACCTCTGGGTGCTCTGGTTTCCTCCCACGTCCAAAGACATGCTGCTCTTTTGGCTTCTGGGAAAACTGGCCCTGGTCTGAGTGTGTGAGTGTGTCTGTGTGTGTCCTGGCACGGACTGGTGTCCCATCCAGGGTGTACCCTGCCTGTTGCTTGCTGGGAGAGGTTCCGGCTCCCCCGTGACCCTGTACTGGATAAATCGGTCAGAAAGTGACTGGGTACCATTACTGGGTACCATGTCAAACAGTTCCATCTGTCAGTGATGTGTGCAAAATTAAACCTGCGCTACTTTCAGTGCCTTGATCACCCTGTTTGTACTAGTAGACAACTGATTACTTGGTATCTTAAGAAACATTATGAGTAAATTTAAAAGGTAGATGTGAACATTTCAAGACATGTTTAATCAGGTCAGGATGGACTGAAAAAAACACTTATCCTTATTTATACAGTACACTGCATTCTGCTTGTCATATTAAATGTGCCTGATAAGGTGACATTATACCAAAACACTTCCTTTATTAATTTATGGTATTTAGAAACTCTTATGCCTGATCATTGCCATTGAATTCTGCAATAATGAGTTAAAAAATAACCCTGAAGAACAACTGCTTGGCTGCACATTGGTAATTGTGTGATAAATTGTGCTACAAATCCCTTTCCTTGCAGGCTCCCCTTTAATCATATTTCATCATATTTTCCAGTTTTGCATTTTTATGTTTTCTGCAGACCTTCTCAAGTTGCAACCTTGCGGCACTGAATTTCGTCCTGCGAATGAGAAGGAACATGGCAGAAAACTCTAGTCCTGTTCCTTTAAACCATGTTTTGGTGCGTGTTATCAAATACTGGGGAAGAAATCCACTTCGCGTGTGCAGCGTGATGAATTTGAAATGTGTTTTTGTTTGAGAGAATAATGAGACTGTTGTCTGAACTTTCCTCCGGAGCAAAAGTTCCAAACCCTTGACCTTGAAAGCTCCTTTCAGCTTGTTTTGTGAGTGCCCAGCGCTGTCTGCACCCTCTCTGTAGACTTTGCCCTGGCAGTTTGTTTTCAATAAAGTGACAGCTGTTGTTCATTGTTCAGCAGTATAACTGCTGCGGCACTTGCATAATGCCCAAGTGATTAATACTTGGCTGCCCCAAGGAAAGACGTTGTGCTTCTTAAGCTCTCTTCATGTCTTTTCTGCAGTTCAGTACAGTCTCCCCCCAGGGGCTCGTCCGTACACTGTTAATGGCTGTTAGATCGAATTAGTAACGTTTGCTCCAGATTCACAGCACAATAATCCAAAGGCAAAAGCCGCAAGGATGTTTAAAAAGAAAATCAAAAAGATCAGCAGTCACATGTATCTCAGACTTCAATCTGTCCGAAACAGAAATAAACATTGCAGACAACTGTGTTTGACTTTGTTTTGGCAAATTTCACAACACTGAATTTCTTGTGGAAAAGTGGATTTTGCTCGAGTTGTTATCCGAGGCTTGAATTGGTCGCGTTTTCGGTGTTCATCACAGGCAGCACTCTTGATGTGTTTAATTGCTTTTTTGTTATTTTAATAAATTGTTGGTATATGAGTTTTCTATGGACATGATTTGTTGGTGGCAGGTTGTTGTACAGTCCTAATTATTGTGCTCAGCGCTTTCAAATAAGCCACGTGAAAGTGGGCCAAATGACTTTCTCTTGTTTGTTTTTTATGTGCATGTGAATCATAGCGGGTTCTGGTGACATTTTCCATCATCAGCTTTTTTCAGATGAAGAAATCAGAAATTCATAGTTTAACCTAAATGCCCTTTAAATATCTTCTCCACTCACCCGGTGATGTACCTCACTGAGCCTCATCGAGATGTCTTATTTTCCTTGTGATTTCAGTTTACAAACTGCTGTATGACTGGATTACATTTCACATATTCAGCAGGATCCTGAATTGTTTAGTCTGATAAACATACTGTAGCTGATATCCACATCTGGCTCTGCAAAGGCTTAGCAAGGTGGATAATTAACCTCCTGATGAAACTTGTCAGTAGTGACTGGGTTTTGGGCGCATCTTTCCAACAGTCTGGGTCTGACTTTTTCTATACTCCCTGCTTTTTTCATTTTGACTTAATGCCCACAACATAACTCTCACCAATTTCCTGTTCTGCAGCTGCTGCACGGAGGATTTGACTCGACACCATTTGCTTTCCAGTGGTAAATCGCTGCCTCTTGACCATCCAAAAATAATAAATGTTATCCTTCAGATGTGTAGTGCTGGAATCCACATTTTGCCCTGGTAGTCCTTATTGTTCCTAATGCATTGTTTTGTTATAAAAGGCACAGCTCTTATGCTCAATCTTCATCACATCTTATATCCATTGATGTACTTCAGTGTGGTCCATGGTTTTAGTCAAAGATTTGTAACACATTCTGCTTTTTTGAGATATGTCCTCATTATTAAGCTTGTCTTTTGTACCTCAGAGACCACTGCCATCCACTCGTCTTTTTGTAAAAGTGTTGCATTTTAGCACTCACTGCTAAAGTACTTAAAATGCATCAAACACATTTATAAAAGTACATTATTATTGTTTGATACCCAAAATGGAAAACCATCAAGCTAAATTCTAACAATCTTATTTCCCACTGACAGTCTTGACTGCAGCTGTATGTTTGCTTCTCGGATTCAGGAGTAATACCAGTTTCTGAGAATATAGCAGGGCTGAATTCTGTGAAATATTAGTATAATTGGTAGAACTGTCAAATCCTTTAGGCCAGAAGCATTCATTGTAGTGGATTAATGAACCACATTATCTCAACATGACTTAATTGACTTCACCTGATCAGACAATTATTTGGTGATGCTGTAACCACTGTTTGTTTTCATATTAAGGTAAGAAGGTCATCTGTTAGAGATGTATAAGGCAGCTCTTTTTTTTAGGAATCAGGCCAAAAAATGTGACAGAAGTTGAGATTGTCATTCAGTGTTAGGAAAGTGAGGCATGCGTTCTTGATCAAAGGGGCAAGTTCAGTTCTTGCCTTGAAGACTTGAAAAGAGGAATAGAGCTGTATATCGAGGGTTAATACCATGTAAGATTTAATAGGATTTGCTTTGTTTTTTGTTCCTGCCAAAATAAAACAACAAAAGGCTAGTCTGTCATGAAAAGGCACTTATTTTAAAGTGGGACTGAAATTTGCAAATGTTTTGCATGCTGAGACCATTCCCTTATCCTCTTATTAGAACACATTCTTATGAAACCAGCAGCACAAGGTTAAAAAAGCGAGAATCTGGTCAAAAATTAGGCCAGTCATGAAACAACAGGGACCTTTATCCAGAGTGTGTGCCAAACCTCCTCCATGGCCACACAGAATCAAACTTAGATTATAGATTATAGAGGAGAGAACGTTTATGCAAGAAGTTCATTTACTTCACTTAGTTGGAATCTTGGTGCTGAACCTTTGTTGCTTATTAATAGAATTGTTACACAATGGGGACGAAACTGGCAGACACATTTATAAGATGGTAACCACAAGAATGTCGAGTTGTTTTAAGTTTCACCGCAGTCTAGTGGAGTAATGAGGGCTTTCATAAACAGGCCCTGTGATTGATTGGTTCGGTGGGAGTCCATACAGGACAGTTTGTGGCTGCCTTGTTGTGGTATTGACAGTAAGTTAGTGTGGAATGATTCTGCGTACTATATACCTGGTGTGGCAAATATCTTTGTTTCAATAACATGAGTTTAGTCCATGGGTTTAGCACAGAGGCCAGCACAGGCTATGAGAAACTTGGCTTGTGAAACATTTTAATGCAACAGAGAGTAAAAAGCTCTGTTCTGATGGGACTCAAGTCACCAGCGCAGATTAAACCTCCAGCAATGCTGATTCCCTCTTCCTCCCCTGCAGATCCTCTTCAGTTAAAGCTCGTCGTTAATTTAGACCAGAATAAAAAGCTAACGAGACTGACTGACCCTGAGCAGTTACAGCACGTCCTGATTGGTATCGCCTGTGATTTTGAGGTGGACTGACATGTCAGAAGTTTCAAAACTAATTGTACAGAGTAGTCATTACTGAATGTCTGATCTGTGTTAGAGCAACGAATGTGTTTTCATTGCTGTTAACACACTGGCAGTGTTCTGTCACATAGAAGATCTGAATTGATTTCAAGGTTTCCTGCAAGGAAAGGCTCAGGTCTCCACCACCACCTGCCTCACAGCTGGATTACTGTACGGGCCTGTGAACTAACTAGCTGTCTTATAGTTGTAACAAAGCAATATTATTCTGACAAAGACATCACTGTACCACAACACCTAGTGTGTTTATATACAGGATTCATCAGAGATGAAGAGCTTCATGACTGAAATGTGTTGTTATTTGCTGTATTCTGTCTGCATCAGGCCAGCATCATGTTGTTCTTTTTGCTTTTGAGCTGCTGTTCTTCATCATCGTTGTTGTCATCATCATCATCATTATTATTATTAGATTTTAAATTGGAAGGCATTCTCTGTCTCAAGAGTTTTGATTTGGAAAACCAAACCTACATCAGATGACTTTTATACTCTTCTATCCAGCTATATTGAGCAACCTGGTTTTCTCACTTACTGTTGGAGTCCTGTGTCTGTAGCAGACGAGCAGCTTTACTCAGAGTGAACAATGATCTTGTAATACAACATCAAACACGAGTGGCACTGTGGTTAGTATTGCTGCCTCACAGCGCTGGGGCCCTTTGGGGAGTTTGTATGCTCTCCCTCTGTGTGTGTGTGGGGGTTTCCTCCAGGTGCTCCAGTTTCCTCCCACAGTCCAAAGACATTCTGGTAGGTTAGCTGGCTTCTGGGAGAATTGGCCCACAGTGTGTGCTTATTTGTATTTGTGTGCCCTGCGATGGACTGGCGTCTCGCCCAGGGTGTACCCAGCCTGGCGCCCATTGCTTTCTGGGATAGACTCCGGCTGCCCTGCAGCCCTGAACTGGAGGCAGTTAGAAGATGACTGAGCTGAGTTCATATATAATGAGTGTGATTAAAGCGTTATGAACTGCTGAATATGTCAAAAGGATAGATGCGAATCTCGCTGGATTAAGTATTATTTTAAATAATACTTAAATTGATGTATGTTTCAGGAATGAGTCTAAAGCTTTAAAGATACCCACTTAGAGAACCACGCTCTGTGAAACAAACTGAATTTTTTCATCAGACCTCTGCTACTTACTGCCTTTTAAAGTCATTGCTATAAAACCGACTGTTGCTCTTTGTTTGCATTATTCCTCCAGCAGTGTTCTCCTCCAAGAGCAAAGGTTACAGTGTCTCTCTGGTGAAAACGGTGAACCAGTGGTCAGTTCTGGTCAGCACTCCCACTGCGCCTGGAGCTCTGATAGCAGGCTTGAACAATTTAAAGCCTTTGTCGTGTTTTGCTGTCTTGAGTACAGACAGCTATTTGTTATTGCTGTTACACAGTCGGAAAAGAGATCTTCAGGAGCTAAAAGCTTTTTTCCTTTGTATTCAAGCATGTCTAAGTACCTCTGCCCTTCGTTAACCTAACATTACTCCTGTTGATGTGGCTCACCATGGAAATTAATTACACTCTTTTTCACATTGTCCTGCAAATACAAAGGGAAGTATTTTCTTTGACAGTAGAAGAGGAGGAAAGGGTTTTTCTTCAGTCCGCTGTTACTGTAGTTAACTTCTTCCTCCAGGCCAGCTCTCCTCGACACGCCGAATCAGAATTGAGACCTGCCTGTCCTGCTTTTAAACACCGCAGGGGGGTTTAAACACCTTGTACCCCAGGGAAGCTTGTAGAATAAAGAATTTCGGTCCCTCTATGGTAAGTTTAGATAAATGGAAGAGAAAGGAGAAGGAATAGGCCTTCTGTGTTTATTGGTTTTCAGGTGAGGTTTCCTCAGAAACTATTCAGAAAGTGAATAACCAGTTTTGTTGGTTGTTTTTTATTTATTTTGTTTAGTGAATTGGAAGCAGGAGCTTCTCCTGACCTCTGTGTTTCTGATCAAAGAGCTCTGTACTCCTAAAGTAGTATCTTAAAATTGTCCCACCCACTCTGCACGGTACATACATTTAAAACTCCATTTTCAAAGCCATCGCCTCTAATGTCAACCATTAGTTGTTGTTTATTTGTCCCCACAGGTCAGCCTTTTTAAAACACAAATCATTTTGGTGGTACATGAGAAAACTGCCAGCAGTGTGTTCATCCACTGTCTGATAGAGGTGTACTCTGTCCACGTCCCATGTTTTTCACACGCTGTCCTCCATGCAGCCTCGCTCTTGATCCTTGGGGGGCCGTAGTGTAGTCGGTCCCCAGCGTCCTCGTGCCCTGACCCTGTGTCTCTCTGCGCAGGCGGAGACTGATCTCCCAGCGCTCCTCCCTGGAGACCCTTGAAGATATAGAGGAGAATGCGCCCCTGCGCAGGTAAGCTGTCGATGGTGGACCCTACGGTTACATCCTCCCCACCTGTGCACAGAAACGGCAGAAGTTTACTTGTCTTTCAGTGTCGGATTGAGCTCGCATTGGGAAGTCCCAAGTGAGTCTAGACGTTAGTACCCTGTAACCTGAGTGTTTTCTTTTTCTTGCTTCCTTACTCTTTTGCGTATTCAAAAAGGGCTGCTGCCTGCTATATAACACAAATTAAAATAGAGTAGAGTAGTTTAGTGCCATATGTACACGTACATTGGAATTCTTAATCGCACTGATCTCTCGGGACGTACACAGTACAACAGACAACACTACACAATGTAGACAACAGGAACCATAAATGTGTTGTTGGAACAATAAATATGTAGTAGTATGACCAAAAAAAAAATGGTAGCCCATGTAAAAAGTGCAGAGTGCCGATGTGTATTAGGGCCCTGCAGTTATTTGTTGAGGATGTGCACTGCAGTGGGATAGAAGCTGTTCTTGAGTCTAGTGGTCCAGCTTTAACAGTGTGGTACCGCTTGCCAGAGCGCAGGGGGGAGAACAGTCTGCGTCCAGGATGGTTGGGATCCTGAATGATGGGTCGGGCTTCATTGCGGCGGCGGATGGTGTGAATCTCACCGCTTGATGGTCAATCACATCCTATAATCCTCTGTGCCGTTGCCCTACAACCCTTTGCAGTGCGTATCTGTCACTGCAGTACTAGTGTTGCCACTAGTGAGGACACTTTCTGTGGTGCTGCGGTAAACGTTAATGAGGAGCTGCCTCCCCAAACCGCATTTCTTTAAGCACCGCGGAAAGTGCAGGCGCTGTTGTGCCTTTTCCAGACTGGCTACAGTGTCTCCAAGCCAAGTCAGTGGAGATCTGCAGGCCGAGGAAGCTGAAGCAGCTGACAGTTCTCCCTGCTGTGCCATCGATGCTGATTGGAGTGATTGGTGTGCCTAATTATAAGTTATACGCTCAAATAACTTTTGAAATTGGGCACACCAGTCACACTATTTCTTTATTAGAAGTAATATAGTGAGACGCTTGCTTTATCACTTTGTGGAGGTCAGTTTTAAATTAAAATCTGAGGCTGGCCGAAGTTTCTCATAGAGATGGTGGTGTTGGGGTGGGTGGCGGTTGTGAAGTAATGTGAATTGTTTATTTGTCGTTGCTAGAAAATATTTGCATAGACAAGCGTTTTTTTTCATTTAGAGTCGGTTCCAGAAAGGAGGATGTGTTGTTTTGTTTTTTTGTGCGAGTATGGGTGTGGAAACGTGCCTTCATGAAAGATCAACTGTTTTTTTTAGTTGTGCGAGATTTCATAAATCTCTTTTAAATCAACTGATTTAAGTCTCTTCAGTATCTTGTGTGACTTCCTGAAGTGTGTTCTTCATGACGCGGGTTCGAGGGTGGTTCACGTCATTAGCTGCTCCAGCACTGGGGTGCAATCGGCTGAGCGCCCCCTGGGGGGCGGGGTGGGTCTCAGTCGCCCAGAGCTCTCCTGGCTCTCTGTGAGACAGCAGCTCCAGTGACTGGCTGGGCTCCTGCAGGCGTGCAAGACATGCAGCTCAGCAAGTTGGTGCTAATTAACTTTAATATATTGTATTAATTTATTATACCGTCTTAAATATTACACACTGGTAATTTCAGACATTTTTATGGTCCGTTTACTGTTTTTATCTGTGTTTTTGTTCTCAGCGATGTGGTTTTGTTTGGTATGTGTTGTATGTTGCACTGCTTGCTGCTTAAATTGCCCCCACCGGGGATGAATCAAGTATTTTGACTTGAATTTAATTAATTGTGGACTCTGCATTCTGGCAAGAGGCAGATTGGAGGAGAGGGGCAGCATAGCGTTCATGGCTGCCAGATGAATCTTAAACAGCTGGCGGGCTCAGATTGGGTGGGTGTGTAATAAAAATAATGGCCGATTGCATGTGTCTTTCCGGAGTTGGGTGTGGTTCTTTGTGAGTATGTCTGACACACGTTGTCTTTTCTTTTTTCTGTTTTTTGTTTAGGTGTCGCACGCTATCAGGTTCACCCAGACCAAAGAGCTTTAAGAAGGTTCACTTTATCAAGAACATGAGACAGCATGACACACGCAATGGAAGGTACCAAACAAAATGAAATAGGCTGTTGCTTCAATTACGCCATAAAATAAGGCAGAAAATAAATTGTAAGTTGACACTGGGACACTACATGCAGATAAATTTTTCAGCATTTTTAAGGCCAGTTCCTTGTTTCGAAATTCCTAAAAAATAGCTGTACAGAATAAAAAAACAATTTACTGTGATTCATGCATGAAGGAGATTTTGGGTTACATCAAAATTGAATTAGGAACTAACCAAATAATTGGGGTCCCCGAGGTATTGCTGCTGTCTTCGTATTCAAACTCGATGACGGGCTCGGGCCCATAGAATTCAAAGCTAATATAAATTGTTTGTAATTTAATCAATTTCTGTGCAATTATATGATGTTTTTAAAACATGCTGTGTTAATTTAATCCATTTGCTAGCTGTATGTTGTATGGAGGTGTATCACTCTGAAATTCTAAAATCTCAGACTAATATGATTTTCTGCCTTGGTTAGTATACTGGTAGACACAAGTATGTCTGTGCTGTTTGACCCCAGCTTTCAGCTGCAGAACTTTGGTTCCCTATTTTCCGGACTCAGCTACTTCATCAAGGAAGAGCTGCAAACATAATAGGGTTCAAAAACATTTTTCTCGATAAAATCTCAAGTTAACACATAGTTGGACTGCGGGAAGAACAGTCAGTCATGAAAGTATTGCAGGCTCTTAACTCAAGTGTCTGCTGAGGAAGAGGCATTAACATTTTCTAGCAGAATGTTTGTCGTTAATAAATTCTTCAGACGTGACTCACCTACAAAGTCATTGGAAACCTGAGTTTTCTGTTCAGAGTGGTTTTTCCCATACTGGTGGACGGGAAATGCTTTTCTGGAGTACCAGTATGTGATGCAGACAGTAAAATCTGTACATGGTTACAACTTCACAAAGAATGTGGATCATTTCCATTTCGGGTTGCTGTTTTCCTGCTACAGCATATCTACCAGATGGATTCATTCCCAGTCTCAGTGCATTTCTGAACCATTGTCTTCCATGGTTTTCTCCTAGACCCATTGATGTTTCCCAGTAATGAAACAATCAGGCTGACTGTTCATATCAAAACTACCAGGTTGGGCCTTCCTTTGGGACTGTTCTGAGATGGGAAAGCTTTTACTAGTATTAGGACATAAGCAGCTTACAGTGCATTGTTTTAAATGTCATTAATTTGAATGCACAGATATTGCCCAGAAAGCAAATAAGAATAAGCAAGAGTATGTCAGACAATCTGACTATGGATGCTCTAAAGACTCATATGGTCATCCAGGTAACTTGATTTTAGAAATTGTTTTAGTCCTGTGTGGCAAATGATGTCTGCTTATATTTAAAACAAAATGTTTAGATGAGACAAATTTAAAAAGGTATGGTATTTATGTAGTTTATCATCATTTTGTTTTATAGGATAGTCCTAATCAGTGGCAGAAGATCCTTCTGTAGTGTATTTTCTGTGCTGCCGTATCGAGATTGTAGCCAAGCAGGGTATGTATTCTAAAGCATGCCAAGTTTGATAATTCAGCGGGATTTTCTTTTTCGTTGTAAGCAGCTGACTGAAACAGAAAAACTGTTATGTCATATACTGTTTTGTACATTCACAAAGTTAAAAAGAACAGCTGAGAGTTAAGCATTGCTTGTCACAAAGTCTTAGATGAAAGTGGATGTCCTAAAGAGCTCTGCACTATATCTGTCCTGTTCAAATTTAATGTAACCAGTTTAAAAGTGTTTAGAATCCAGTTATTTGTAACTCTTTAATATTTACAGTACGTGTTCCTTAGAAAACATTTCCATTGTAAAACTAGCAGACTCTATATTTTCGTTTTTTTGTTTAAAATATCCACTTTCTTTGCTTGTCAATGCTTTGCCATAGTTCTGTTGTAGTTTTACTATACCTTAGTATTTCTTTGTTCTGCTGTATTTAATATCATGGGAATTGAGGATTATCCAATGTAATGTGACTTTTTATTTAGTAATTGCCATTTAGGAATATTGACCTTTTTCCTCAAAAACGTTGTATTCAGTAGCTTCATGTTGATGACTCTTTGAGGTCTAGGAAGTTTCTTGCTCTTAACTTATTAGCCTGTGTGCGCTCAAAGTAGAGCATATTGACCCCTTTGTCTAGACAGAGTTTGTGTATGTTTATATGACACTGTATCTTTTTTCCAATGAGCTGACTTTATGGCTAAGTCGTTTTTAATAACCCATTGTTGTGCAATACCAGAGGAAGTGTAGGTAGTGAAACGAGCTACGGTTTAAAGATTCTTTTATGGAATAGAGCTGTCAAGTTTATATATGTATTATTGCAAAAGGGTATTTTTATGGTTTTATAAGTGTTTTGGCTGCAGTGTGATTAAGGGTCCAGATTTCACCCGAAGGTTGTGGGTACAGATTCTGTATTAGGACAATGCTGTTGTGCCCTTGAGCAAGGCACTTCACTCAGACTGCTTCAGTAAAGCACCCAGCTGTAGGAATGGGTACAGATATAAGCGGCTTTAAATAAAAGCACCAGCTAAATAGAAAAATGCCATATTAGCGAAATGCCAAGATTGAAATGGAGACAGATTTATATGGTGAGTGAACAGGATTGACAAAGTACAGTGGTGGCTTTTGAACACAGTGAAACTCTTCACATAGCTTGAAAAAAAAGAAAAACTGAGTGTTTTTTCAGTCTTATCTCATGACTCATGAGCACAAACAGATTTTATGCGTTAATATAACAAGTGATGCGCTACAGACCAAACTGGAAAATCAACCTGATAAAAGATCACATTTCTCCTCTCGCCCTAGTTCTTTGCCTAAAACAATGTTTCTTTTTAGACATTTATACACAGCATGCTTTATATAACTTACAAAGATGGGAACTGGCATTGCTGAAAGTCTTAAAAGTGCTAATGCTGTAGACTCATAATCCCTCAGTTCCCGTGTTAATATATTATGGGTAATGCATTTTGAGAGATTATATATTGTGTATATAAATCATATATAAATTATATGTTCTAGGAATCATACTTGATATATCAGTTATAAGCAGATATTAGCAGAAAGCATGTGGTCCTCTTAACTTTACCTGAACATTAAGAACAAAGTCATATAATGTCCTTGTACTGTACATCAGATGCTGGAACAACTGCTCAGAAAAGCAAAGTATGCCGAAGTCAAGTTCTTGAGTCGAGAGGTTCTAGAGTAATTCTCTCTTCAGAATCTGTGAGAATCTTTTCAGTTCTGGTAATAGGGAAAGATAGTATTGCAATTAATCCGCCAATCGGTCTGTTTCCAAGACATATTATCCCTTGCAAGAAAAATTAAGCAGTGATTCATAGTTCTGCTACCCTCTTGTCAATGTGTCAGTAATAAGAAATAAAATATTTGCTGAGCATTTTGTAGCCCATGTACAGTATATGTATTGTAGGATTGTCGTTACTAACAAACACAGCAGTCACCGAAACTCAGTTACATTACGTTTTGGCAATAGAATGTCAGTGATCTCCAGAAGAGATGTAGTGTAAAATATATCAGATGACTGCGTACTGGAGATCTGTGATCCTTATAAAGATACATGTACTCCTGTTACATGTATCTGTAAATGTAAAGATACATTTTACTCACGTAAGCTCTGTCACTGGGGAAAGCTGAAGCAGGCTTTGTAAAGCATAATCCACAAAAAAGAAAGTTCTAATTTTGTATTTGAGATTTTTACTAAGCAATAATGAGTGTGGAATCTGTATGTTATTGTTCAAGCAGCTTTGAATGTGGGAGAGCTGTGTTAGTCAAATTCCCCATGAGCCCAAGGTTTTTAATCTCTTCTGAATCAGTGCAGTTTGTTCTGTACTTCTTAAAAGCTAACACCTAGCCCTTTTCATTTAAATGGAACATAAAAGTATAATATTTTTATCACAATTAAAGCTTCGTTTTAGTTTATTCAAAATGTCTTGTTAAGAAATTTGTGTTCTGCAATTGAGATAACTGATATATGTTTCAGTCTTTTGACCGGAGCTAAAAACTGATTAAAAATTGTGTGTGTTGCACCACTGAGGTTGATCATGAGGTTAGTGTCGAAAATCAGACCAAAAACCCCCTTGTTCAATACTTTGTTCTGATTTTCTCCAACGTGTGCTATTAACTGGCTGAGTCAATTATACTCTTAATTGCTTAATCCCCCTGGAGCATTAAATGTGCCTTCACACTGAATTAACAGCACCTGACTATCTAGAGATGCCAATTTGTTAGAGAAGCAGAGAGACAGCCATAACAGAAGAATAGTGTTGCGCATAACAAAAGAATATACTGTTTAACACTCTTCCCTTCATCTTATAGCAAGATTCCAAACTGTGTTCTCAGAAACAATTGCTCTGCCTTAGGTGTGTTGTACCTATATGATTCATAGGTAGGTCCTTATACTCACCTAATGCAAACTTAATACAGATTGTCATGGTTTGCCGTTATTGTACTGTGTAGCAATTGACATTTCCTAAATGCTGCTTTGCAATCAGGTAAAAAAATAAGACCATTCCCTTTGTGGTTTCCAGTAATTGTAGCACTTGTCTTCGGTAATTTAATTGTCCAGTCTCAAGAGATGATAAAAACAAAAGGTGACAAAGGGAGTTCATTGATCTTGCGAAGTTCATTCCCACTCCTTTCCAGGGTGACATCACACACTCTCTGTAGGACTGTCTCCACAGGACACACAGGGCTAGGCTGGGCTTCTGCTGGTCCTGGGAGCAGGGCAGCACGGACATCTAATGTGTCTCCTAGGTAACCCCTAGAGATAAAAACAGCTTGTCACCACCGTCTGATCGACAAGACAGCATTCAGTGTCTGCAGCCCATGGTTTTGTTTTTCCTTCCATTACAACGGATAATTTCCTACGTGTACAGCAAGAATTGCGAACAGAAAAATCCTTTTCCAGAATTTTTTTATTTCAGACGCAGCCTTATGAGCTTTTCAGCTGTGTAGCTTGTGTTTGATTTTATCAGACTCTGTCAAAAACAAAATCACGCTTTCAATACAGATCACAGTATTGCTCTTCATTATTGAAATCTCAATAAACAGGCAGGTCTGATATCCAGCAAAGCGAGAGAAATCGCCTGTGATCTGTCAGTTATTAAAATAAGTGTTTTTCTAGATCAGACAGTTTACATAAAACCACTTTGTACTACAAAACTAAAATACTTCAGTTCTCTTCTGTTTTGTGTAGAATAATTGATTCACCACCTGTGTTTATCTTGCTAAAATTATTTCAGAATGATGTTCTCACTTATATAAATCTGAATCAAGGGTGTTTTGAGAACTTTATAGTTGAGAACTGAAAAAAAGTGATAATAAATTATCATTCTGATTTCTTCTGTATTTTGCTATTTTAAAAAATCAGTTGGCATTTTTCAAAGATAAAATTGGAAGGGTTTTAGAAAGTTGAAATGTTGACTAGAGGAGGGTTTGGAAATATTGGTGCTTTACGAAACTCTTGCTTATGGATTAAGGTAATTGTTTTTTATCAGCTTTTGCTTCATCGTAAGTGATTTAGATGTGTTATTGAGGGGGCCTTTACTCCAGGGGTCTTCCTAAATTTCCTACATACAGTAATTCAACTAGTGAAGTCGTTTCTCATTTCTGATCTGCAGTACAGCGTCGCCAGCCAGCAGAGATCAGCCCACAAAAGAGCAAACCAGCGCCAGCAGCGGGTTGATAATAACGAGCACGGCCGCACGTGTTAATCCATCAGCACACGCCCTGCCATGCGCCAGGCAGCGCTATTTAAACCGTCCAGACCAGCTTCCCGCTGCTCGGTATTGAGTCTTCTCATAGAGAGCTCTACCTCGCTTGTGATACTTCTTCCCTTTTGCCCTTCGACCTTGAACCTCGCCTGGCGTTTCGGGTGATACGCCTGTTTCGATATCTACCCGCTCCTGCGTCGGCATAGGAACCTCATCATTGGGAATTCGTTACAGCTGCTGGTGCACAATCGCTGCTGCACGTCTGTGGTGGGTGAGGTGTGTCCTCCCTGCTTTAGGACCCTTTGGGATTGGAAAGCACTATACAGATGCAAGGAATTATTATCAATATGCATTAGAGAGTTAACAGGCATTCGCTAGTAAAGGAAACCGCTACTGTAGTCCTTGTTAAAAGAATCGGCACACTTACAGACTCATTTAATACGAGCTCAGTTTGACGGTTTCTTTGGCTTTGCTTGATTATGTGAATATCTCATACTGTAGGTGCGCACAGTCAGGAGTTCAGGTTATCTTTGGACTTTTGATTACCGAAGACTTGAACGGTCATCGAAGTCCCAGGCAGGTCCCCGAGTTAGTAAGGGTCGGTTCTAGGTTCTAGTGGCTGCTGTCGTATATTAGTCTCAAGATGGCAGAAGCTGAATCATTCGTCGTGACGGTTTTCCAGTGTTTTCACTAGTGTAGTGCTGTGAACGAAACCACAAAGGGAAGAGTGGCAGCCATGTGGTCTGAAATTTCCCAAGTGTATGTGAGAAGGTACAATCAGCGACTCTTGCACTGTGTGACTGTGCGCCCATGTTCCTGGCTGCTGTGGTGGGCATGTTGTCAAGCACAGAAAGCGTGCCCCACAGATGTCTGTCTTTTGTGAGGTTGCATGTTTGATACGGAACACAACTAACCTTACTCATCCAGACGGGAGAGTGGGAGATTGGAAACGTGCGAAGGCTGTAGCTGCTCTGGAAACTGTGCAGGGTGTTGGGGGGCGAGGATGGATCTGTGAGGAACTCAAACAGCCTTCTGCCCGGCAGGGAGCTGAAGCTGGACGGCGGGCGCCAGCGCCACCCGTCCGGAGGCGTCAGTGCCAAGGAGATGGTGATCGGACTGGAGGGCGTGGAGCTGGGGGCCGACGGCAAGGTGAGGGGCTCCCGAGGGGCACGGCCGGGGTGGGAGTGAGGGGGGAGCTTGGGGAAGCTCCAGCGGCCATGAGCCGGACATGGGGGCCCGGCGTGTGGACGCTTCTCTTCAGCAGCGGTTCTTGTTTCCCCAGACTGTGTCCTACACCCAGTTCCTCTACCCCACCAACGCGCTGAGCGGCCGGAGGAACACCATCGACTCCACCTCCTCCTTCACCCAGTTCCGGAACGCCAGCCACCGCAGCCTCAGCCTGGCCAGGACCAGCAGCACGCAGGGCAGCATCGACGCCGGTCAGTCCGCCGCCGCCGCGCCGCCGTGGGGCTGGCGGGGAGCGCCGTGTCCGTGGGCGCTGTCCTCTCCTGGAGACGGCTTTCAGAATTTACCACCTGTGCATCGGGAGCCCACACCTTCCCGAATCTGTGTGGGTGCAGCTCAGAGACGGCCACGGCACCCGCGCGGGGTCACAGGCAGGATCCCCCTGCGTCGGCTTGATGCTGATTTGTCATCCTTAAAAAAAAGAGAGATGACACCACCTATAGTCGGGGAATACTGAGCGAGACGAGTTCCTTAGCTCAGGAATAAGATAATAACTACATAGCAAGCTTAAACAGGACAAATAATTACTAATTAAGGAACAAGTAATAGGTTTATTCCATGCTGAAAAGAGAAGAAAGAAAACACAAACGTTGAATGAATGAAGCCATTAGGCACTGCAGCTGTTGGAGTAGACAAGTGTTTCCGGTGACGCAGTGCATCACAGCGTTGAGCTGGCCTGTGTCGGGGCCATACTGAGCACCAGAGCCATTGCTACTGCTGTAGAAGCTCCCCGTCTTGTGCCAGCTGGATTCGGGATCACGTGAACTCTTGTCTGCGTCTTGCTGGCCACCTTCTTTAATAGCTCTCTGCATGGTGAGCCATGGCTCCAAGATTGGTTGAGGGTGGGGTCATGACTATTGTTGTTGCAAGTGGAAGGTCGGCTTCAATGTTTCCGTTGTGCTTGTGTTGTGTTCAACGTGATACACAGTGACTTGTGTTTCTGAGAGTTTGGGTTAAACCTTCAGACCCGGATGTGTTACTCCAAGATGTTCAGTCCCTGTTCAGGGCGAATTTGATGAGATGTTGCTGCTTCTACAGCAAGAGCAAAGTCATCCTTGTTCACAAATGTAGATACTGAAAGGTGGTGCTGTGAGTACTGGGCAGCACTCAGTGGTCAGCTGACTGTGAGGTGGACACACAGCTCCTTGTTCCACATCACGGCTCTTATGAGCATAGTCTTGGGAGACAGGGTATGATCCTTGCTGTTGCCTCATCCTCCCTGAGAATCAGGCCTTGCATTTAGCCGTCGGTCCCTGGAGGAAAAAGTTCAGCCTAACCATCGCTGTAAAGGTAGCTGTCCCAGCTGCCAAAGCTTAAATTGAGGCTGGGTTCTGGATGAAGCACAAGACCAGTGCTATGTTTTTTTTTGGTTGACTTGTCATCTGCCATCGTCTGCCTCACTATACACAAGTCCGTTTTCAATTGCATCTCTGATACACATCAGAATATATATGTTATGTAATAGTTAAATAAACAATTAAAATGCCTCCTAAGTGTATGAGAGAGAATCTGGTGTTGCTGAGCATGGAAGTTTGGTGATATCTCTAAAGGATAAAATAAAAGGCTTCACTTAAAGCTGCATGCATGAATTTTCACCAGAACATTGAAAATTGGAAAAGGCTTTGAACTTTTGGGTGGAAGAAGAGACACAGAAAAGACGCCTTCGAGTTTATATATAATACATCTGATAAAGATAAGAGCTGTTACAGGCGTCTTGTGGAAAGTTCAGGAGAGGGAGACTGAAAAGCTACAGCCTGTATGATGTGAAGTTAGCAGGGGAGGCAGCATCCACGTTTCCTGAAGAGCCGAAGGTGCTGACTGATAAAAAGGTTAATTACCTGATCAGGTCTTCAGCACCGATGAGACAGGACTATTTTAGTGCTGGGGTCTTGGGTCCCGGGGTGCTGTCTGTGTGGAGTTCACATGTTCTCATGACCACATGGGTTTCCTCCAGGTGCTCTGGTTTCCTCCCACAGTGCAAAGACATGCTGGTGGGTTTGTTGGCTTTTAGGAAATCAGGCCCTGGTGTGAGTGTGTCTGTATGTCCCCCCATGGACTGGCGTCCCGGCCAGGGTGTGTCCTGCCTGGTGCTTGCTGGGATGGGCTCCAGCTCCGCCGCAACTCTGAGCTGCATGAAGTGGTTAGAAAATGAATGGATGGCACTGGTGGTGTGTTGTTTTTTGTTGAGACATGTTTCATTTCACTTTAATCTGGTGATTTTGTGTTAAATTGGGGGTGAAAAAAGAATGTTTAAGGGTTTTTATTAGCAACGTCAGTTTATCAACTTCAGATTTACCTACAATGAGGGTTTTCAGGCAGGCAAGGTTTTAACTGTAACTGTAAAATAGGTTGTCCAACATTTCTAAACTGCAGGTCAGTTGATTTCGAAGTTTGGTTCAAAATTAATACGGTCCAGTGCGCATAAGGACTTAAAATGTTAATAAGAGAATGATTCAGTCTTGGGGTATTTTTAATCCAAAGTGAAATCCAAGCACTGGCCAGAGACGGGAGAAGAAGGAAACAGCAGTGCTCTTTGGGACACGCACCTCGGCAAGCTTTCTGAAGCTGTCTCGCACGTTCTGGAACGTGAACAGCAGGGCCTCAGTGTCACCTGCTGGATGCGCGCTGGACAGTTATCAGCGCTGTGAGCCACGGGCTGGGCCTGTCAGCCTGGATACCGGCTGCTGAGCCACCTTGTGTTCCTTCTGCTGTTGGAAGAGAAGCGCACTGGCCAGGCAACAGGGTTTTCTCTCCCTGCAAGCATGTTTCTCCGTTCAGAACCAATATAAGTGTCATGTTTTGTATGCATGTTCATTGAAAGTATTTTAAAAGAGTCTTTTTCAATGAAGCTTATAATTTGCTGATGGCCCTAATGGCTTTCTTTTATCTGTAACCTCCCTTGTGTGTGTTTTGACGGCTCCACCTTCATGTTTTATGATAGTGATGTTCCCCGTTTTTTAAGCACTTTGTGAATGAGCGCTGTGATTCGGAGCGCTAAATGACGAGATTGAGAAGTTCTCTGGTACAGAGAAGGGGACATTGGGGAGGACCAGGGCACATTTTAGCACCTATGTTTAAGGTTGCCAGTAACACAAATACAAAGACTGGAAAATGTTAAGCTGTAAATAGTCTCACATATAGACATAATGAGTTACTGTGAAGGTTTATTTAAAGTTAAAACGGGTAAAAGATTAACATTTATGCCTTGCGGTAAATACAAACGTGTAAGTGTTGAATTGATTGTGGTGGTAGGTCAGGTTTTGCATAGATTTCCATGAGAAATGTCCTGTTGTTGTTCTGTCCTTGAAGAGAGATCTTTATTCAACCATGGGTAAAATGCAGGAACCTCGAGGGCCCTCCCACAAGGTGATGTTTTTTGAGTGGTGTGTTTCTCGTTGCCCTCGCAGGGAATGACCTCGGTGACCTCCTGGAGTACGACCCCAACCTCCTGGACGACCCCCAGTGGCCGTGTGGAAAGCACAAGAGAGTACTGATCTTCCCCTCGTACATGGTAGGTGGAGCCTGCTTCACATCGCGAGGAGCCGAGAGAGCCTGTACGCGTAGAAAGACTCGCAGATCTGAAAATCTCATTTTATTTGTCTGAGATCCCATTTAAGATTTGCAGTGCAGACTTCACTAGCATTTGGGTTTCAAGGGTCAGTTAGATTGAATGTGTATCTGATCTGAAAATTTTCACTAGAACCTGTGCCTGTACGCTGTAAAGTGCTGGCAAGGCAAGGAATCTGTAATCTGCTTTCACATTTTATCTCCAGATTTGTGGCTCCCTGCTACATAGTTAAAACGTTTACCCTGATATATAAATTCTGGGTTTTGGTGCAGTTTCCTACAGAATATTTAACAATTACTAAAACCATCTACAGCAAAACTGTGTAAGAAGTTCTGGATGTCGTTGAAATCAAAGCAAGTTTCAGGAATATAAAGTGTCAGTAATAAAAACAGCTTTTGTCAAATTGAAGCAGTATACCTTAGGTAGTGATTTTTTCTTTGCCGTTTTATAAGTACATCGAAGTAATCAGTGATTTTTAAGTATCTTACAGTTGAATTTGTATCACATATCAAAGTATTTCCCATCTGGTGTGGTTTGTTAGTGGCCTTTTTTCAAAAACTCTTTAATGAAACTTAGCAGAGATGGGCTAACCTTGACAATGACTTTTATCAAATTACTGTGCTGTTTTTTTGTTTGTGCATAGCTTTCACTTTTTTTCAGAATTTACTTAAGCATGAAGAACATACTGTACTGTTTGAGGAAGGTGGGGATTAGAAGTTTTATATTAGGGTTGTTACTTATTCCTTTGTCGAGTCTCGTAGGCTTGTAATTTCCCAATAAAAATGTATTTCACAAAGCTAAAGAATGTAGTCACCACAGTATGAGACTGCTTAAGGAAAAACACCCTCATCTCATTTTTATTGCTGCTATTTGTGTCAAGATCCATTGTGAACCACACTGCATGAATTTAATGATATTGAGACTCCGCACTAATTCGATAAACCTATTCTGACTGGCTTTGAAATCTTACTCAATAGGTCTTTTGAGAGCTGTAAGCTTAGTAACCAGCATGGAACAAATGTAGAAATCGTACACATGCACTTGTTACCTGAAGCAGCTTGAACACGAGTGATTAAAAGTGCACCAGATAGCACATAAACACAGCAAATATATATTTTTCACATAATGAAATTTCTCAGTTAACTGCAGTTGTTCCGGTGCTTTAGTCTTCTTATTGTGCCAGAAGAGACTTGGATCCTCTAAGACTGATAGGAAACTAGCAGTGAAGCAGGAGGAGAGCTCTGATACAGAAGGCACATTTGTTTGCCAAAGGCCTAACGATGTTCCGCTGAAAACATGTCGCTCATGTCACATGTGCTCACAGAGTTAGAGTTGCCATGAAATCGCTCCAGGAAAATGGTTAAAGGTCGAACAGGTTTTTTGAACTAAGAAGCAGAACAACATGATACAGGCCAAAGGATGTCACCAAGCAACCGCGATCTGCATCTCCTTTATACTCAGAAGCGGTATTTACAGGAGTGCTGACCAAACACGGCATTCTGAAGGGACGAGACAGGTCGGGGCTTTGAGAAGATGTTTTACAGATCAGCCTGATACCCAACTCTTGAAGCATAAATCTGATGGGCCCATGTGTGCCCATGCCTTCCCTTCACAACCGAGATTCACTGTTAATGCACCACCTCCCAGTGTAACGAGGCACTGGGAGTGCTGGAAAGCCAGGCTTCTGGTCGTGGTGTCATGACCTATCCCTCACCGACAGGTCAGTGTGCCAGGCAGGCGCCCGGGAGGCCAGCCGCAGTGTTTCAGCAGAGCCAGGAGAGCTCTCCCCCTGACCGTGCTCGGACTCCTGCACGCTGCCAACTCTCTCCCTGGCTGGGCTGCAGATGTCCAGGCTTGATAAAGAATTCAGTTCAATTCAATTTAATTCAAGCTTTATTGTCCCCTAGGGGAAATTTGTGTTACGGCACAGTCAAACACAACACAATGACAATACACATGATCAAAAGGGAAGAGAATACAGCAGTGTTACAGGAGAAAGAAGCAAGAGACAGGGTAGTTAGTTTGCATTGTTTAAGAGTGTGATTGCAGTGGGAATGAAAGATTTCCTGAGTCTGTTGGTTTTACACCTGGTCTCCCAGATGGGAGAAGTGTGAATTCACAATGGAGGGGGTGAGACACACACTCCCTGATGCTTCTGGCTTTCTTAGTCACCCTCTCAGTTTCAAGTGGGGAGCTGCGTCAGCGTGCTCTGGCTGCAGAGGAACAGGTAAGGGTTAATTTCACACTGCGGAAGCAGAAAGGAGAAACAGAAAGGTGACATCTTGTCTGTCAAGTCTTTCCTCAGGTGTGAGGGAGAACGCTCAACAGTGCTGTTTCCGCTTCCTGATTATTTGAGGATATTTGTTGGGCCTAAGGGTAGGGACACTTGGGTTAGGACATTTGCAAATATTATTATATAAATAATAATAACAATAATAATAATAATAATATAATGGAAATCTGTGACTTTTTATTATATTAATGGATTGTTGTAGAAGGGTGAAATATGTTTGCTAAGGTGATGGATGATATATAATTTGATGTGCTATTTCTGCCTCTGATTTATATCAGGAACAAAATGAGAATTTGTGAGGGCTTGTCTGTTGCAGAGAGAGCGACGTTCTTTGTCACACATACTCAAGAATTCTGTGCTGCTGTGTTAGTGCAGTTAGTTTGGTCATTATGCTTTTTCGGAAGGTTTTAAGCCCTACACATACAAAAATGTTAACGCCTATTTTGCGTAATTTGGAAGGAAATGAGAAATCACAAAGCAATTTATACATAAATAATGTAGTCAGGCCACCGCAGTACTAACAAGAATTCCAGATTTGCATAATTAAATCTCTGCATTGCTCCCCTAGTACATTACTCAGCCCACCCCCCTCACACACACCACTTGTCCTTCATGTAGGAACATGACATGAGAGCTTCCCACCTGAGTGGACATCTCCTGTCAGATTGATAAAGACCATTCCCAGCGGCGGGCGGGGAGCCGGGCTATAATTATGGATATATCCCTCTGCAGCAAGGCCTCAGGTGGCAGTGTTCATCACTGCGCTGCAAATGGAGGTCCCGGGCTTGTAATTAAACCTTCATTATTCCATTCCTTTCCTTACATATCGTTAGAGAGGGAAGGGCAGCTAATGTACAGTTAATGAGGACGGCACAAGGCGTGATGAAGCACAGCAGCACGACTTTCAGTTTTACTGCTTGAGAGCATTTAGAAATTGCGTTGAACAGAGATCTTCATTTCTGCCTTGTTGCCCTTTTCTCTCTTGCCTGAAGATACATTTCCATGGAGAGGAAGAGGCAGTGAAAGTGGTCCAGGTGCAGAGCTTCATCTGTTGCTCGTCCCCACAGCACGGGCGGTCCTCTCTCTTCTTTCACTGCCTCGCTGTGCTGAATCCCTCCTTCTGAAGGGGCCCAGCCGGCCTCTCGTGATCCACAGAACGGGGGAAATCTTGATAGAAACTGCTGAAATCTCAATGGGAGAATATCGTGTTAAAGCACAAACTGAAGCACATATTTATTCCCCTACTGCACTGCAGAAGGGAAAGGAAAATGTGGGGAACGTGGTGAAACGGTGCTGCATTTCACTCGCTTTTCAAGCCTTACAACACGGCGCTATTGACTTGAACCCTGTCCAGGGTCGCCAGCAGATCAGCTAAAGTCAGACAGAAGACAATAGAATACAAGAAGCATGACTTAAAAAAAAAAGGTAGGAGAAAATCCCTTGGGACAGAACAGATGGGCAATCTGATGTCATGTTTAACCTGTCAAAAGAGTGGGGTGGTGCTGGCTGAAAGAGCTCAGTGTCGAGTTTCAGCGTCTCCACCTCAGACACAAGAGAAAAAAAGCTTCTGTTTGCGCTATTGGCATGCCATGTTTGCCCCCATTCCTTGTGTAGTGAAGCCGGTTTTCCAATAACATGTTTAAATTCAAGAAATCTGAAGTCCTGATGTGTTTTATGTGGAATACGGTTCTTGAACCCAAATGTGAAGCAGAATCGTAACTCAGTAGAATGGCTGATAGAATTACTCTTTGATTTGTTAAGTTGTGGAATTTGCTGGGATGGATTTTAGAACACAGATAGGTATTTTGCTAGAGGCCAGTTTACCTAATTATGATGCAAAAAAAAGCATTTATTATTTAACAGTTGATTACATGTTTTATTTTTTGCCCTGAAAAAGCGTTCATTACCTTTTGAGTTCCAGATTGTTTGTAAACAGTTACAGTGCTTGATACAGCTGCACTGCAGGCTATTTGATGAATAGCAAACATGTGCATTTGTGGTTAATGCAGCTTAAAATGTAAATTAAACCCAGAGCAGTGACATGCAGCACATCTGTAAAAAAGGACTTTGCTTGTTAATTGATTCTTATTTTAACCAATCAGGGTTCCAGTCTGCATTGATGCCTTTGTGGTTCAAAGGAGTGGCAGACCCTTTCAGAACAGTATTTTGTATGGCGGTACTGTGGTCAGTCTAGGTTTTTAAAAAAAACAAATTTATCCCCCGAAAGGTCTGTATGAAACTTGGCTGCAGCTTCCACACAGACATGGGCTCTGCAGACTGCAGGCCACTGCCCCACCGGCAGGAGGATCCTTAACCCAGGGAGTTAGACAGTAGCCTTAGAGAGCGGGCCCAGCTGTAGGGGTGTGTCACCCATTCCCACGAAGTCACCCTCCTCTTCCTGCTACTGCAGTGTCAGCAGTTAGGGCGTTTGTCTTCGCACTGTTACGGGTCCTTCTAAGAGCAATCAAGAGGGATCTTGCCTGCTGCCAACTGTCCTGCGTTAAATAAATCCTCAGCTTACAGTAGCTGGTTTAAATCTCAGACAGTACGTGGAGGGGAAGCCTGTTCTGCTGTGTTGCCACCACAAACGATCTCTTTCTTGTGTTTCTCAATTTTCGATCCCCCCTTAGCAGTACATAATACAGCGTAGAAATCTTGCCAACTGGTTAAGTTTCAGTGCTTTTTTTCTGAAAAGTGCTGGTTGACTGTATTGCAATACATTTTGTTCAGTCGGAGTTTCAGGATTCCAGAATTCTGCATGAAACAAGGCCTAATATTGTGCATCAGGCTTCTAGTGTGGCGTTTGTTATTTCTCCTGGGGTATATCCCACATTTATATGAATTCAAGTTGCAGATGCTATTAGATATTGAATTTCTTTCATTTTACATTGGAGGTAACATTGATGTCAATGACAATATATTAAGAGGTGAGACAAGGAGTCGTATATCTTAAGACTAAAATGAAAAATGCCATAAACCATTTGACTGAGATACTGTAAATCAATAAGCTATTTTGTGCGGTGTAGGTCTGTTACTGCGTTTCGTAAATTAGAACGATTAAATTGAAAAAGAAATCTATATACCAGTTTGTGACTCATCAATCAGTGCTAGAGTTTCTGATTGCCTCAACATAACATGATATTGAGGAACTTTTACAAGTTTACCCAAAGAAAAAAAACTGATTTTGCTTTTCTTTGTAAAAAAAAAATATCTCGACAAAAGATGGGAAGATCTTGGTGATAATATTGGTCAGTTTGGGTTAACTGGATGTTTTCATTGAGTGTTGTTGTCGTTGATGGTCATCTTCGCCATCATGAAGTGGATATGAAAAAAATACGTGTTGAATCGGCTTAAATGAACATCAGTACATACAGCAGTTCCATCCTCGGGCTCCCATTCCACTCAGATCCCTGTTCTGGTTGGCTGAGTTGCCATAGAAACTAACTGGAGAGACTGAACCTGGCTTTTTCATGTGCAAAGAACTTTCATTTCACACATCCACTTTCTGCCAGAAAACAATTTGATATTTGAATAATAATCTGTAGTCAGTTCAATGCAGTATTTGTATGTAAATGGTATGCATTTGTTCTTGTTTTTATCAGATAAGGAAATGGGGAAACATCCCTTTGACAGTTTTTGTTGTTTTAATACTTGAGGAAACAGCTATGAAATGAAATTATGTTAATGATAATGTGAAATAATGGAAAGTCACCTTACAAGGTTGAGTTCAGTAATACTGTGCGTATGTGTTTGTAGCAGCACCCACTAGTCATTCAGAAGTTTGATCAAATCCTAACTCAGATGGACAAGAGGTGTAATGGGAATAGCAAGCTTTATTGGGGTCACTCACCCGTCACCCCCTCATACCCTCCTTAACAAAGGCTGAGTTGGGGAACGTGGGTGAAGATGGTGTGGATGGAGGGATGTGAAAGGGTAATGGACAAGCAGGTCAGCAGGAAGCGTGACGTTTATACTCAGGCAGGTGGACATGGGTGAGATGAGGGCATGACCTCCTCCCACCCACACTCCATGTATTGAGATGCAAGAAGAAATATGTTAGCTTCGAGTATAAAAAAGTTGTCTTAGTTGTCATACCACACTTTTAGGAGACTATATGCCCTACTCCACTGTGCTGTTTGATGTTAGCATGTCCAACAGCAGCAGTAGGAATGGGATGAGTGTGGACGAATGGATAATACTGGGTTCTCCTTCTAGCCTTTACTGGGCAGTGCTCGGCAGACTTCAAGGTCGAGCAGGATCTGTTCTTGTTTGCGTGGAAGTGACCTGCTTGGGCTGGAGCCTCCGGTGTTAAGTACTTTTCTCATTGGCGCGGCAGCCTTCAGCAGAGAATTGAATCTGTACCCTGTGTGTTCTGTGTACAGAGGCTTACTCTATGCTGTCCCCATGTTTCCTGCTTTATCCCATACTTGAGCACTGTTCCTCCTCTTTCAGCACTCAGATGTGGAACAGGTTCACTTAAAACAAAAGGAGACACAAGCCAGAACTTATCAGACTCAAGAGACTTGTTTTCATGAGCAGGTTTGGCGTTGGTATTGTGAAGCCCCTTAAGGTATTGTGTTGTTGTAAATGCACTTTTATTGGCATACTGCTCTGTCTTTTTCAGACCACAGTAATTGAGTATGTGAAACCCTCAGACCTCAAAAAGGACATGAACGAGACTTTCAAGGAAAAGTTCCCTCACATCAGACTCACCCTCAGTAAGATAAGGAGGTATGATGACCTGTTGCATTGACCTTTTTAATTCATAGGCCTTCTAAATGGTACATCTCATCAATATGTGGCATCTAAACAACACATTTATTAGTTATTTCATATTAGTTGTGTTAGAAGTGAGGCATGAGTGCAATGGTACATTGTCGGCACCATAAACATAAACATTTTTTCTATATTTTTTTATACTCGTCAGTTTTCCACACTGAATCTGTCACTCATATCATAATAACCAAGTAGTTTGTCACAAAGCAGTACAGTAGAAAGTTTCGCCACTGTATAGTGAAATACTCTGTGTCAGTTTTCGAGATGTTTAAGTGTTCAGTTTCTTCTATATTCTGATTTTTTTTATTTTAAAAAAGCATCAACCTATAATCCCTCTTGACTGTTCTACTTTCCATTAGTAAATTGATTAGTTATGAATTTTAAAGATCTCTTAAGTGCTCAAAAGTTAGTTTACTGATAACATTCCCTTGAACAATGAAGCATCGCAGGTCCAGCTGCTTGTGTTTGTTCAGTATGGTAGTTAAACAGCACAGCTCTTTGGCCACATTGTACCGACTGGCTTTGTCCTCGTTGCCCGTGTCCAGCCTGAAGAGGGAAATGCGCAAGCTGGCGCAGGAGGAGTGCGGCTTCGAAGAGCCCACAGTGGCCATGGCCTTCGTGTACTTCGAGAAGCTGGCTCTCCGGGGAAAGCTGAACAAGCAGAACCGCAAGCTGTGCGCCGGGGCCTGCGTGCTGCTGGCAGCGAAGATCGGGAGCGACCTCCGGAAGCATGAGGTGAAACATCTGATCGACGTGAGTACGCCGCTGCCAGAGCTCTCTTCCGTCCTGCGATACGGCTTCCTTTTGTGTCGAAATAAGGCCTAACCTGAAGAAGGCCACACAGTCAACACGCTGTTATCTTTCTTTCTGCTCCCCAGTGTGGCACTGGCCTCAGTCTATTCTGTAATAAGACACATCTCTTTCAGGATTTGTGCATCTTTGGTACAAGAAAGAGGTTTCAGATTCACGTGCAAAGCTGCTTTCTACAGACACATTTAGTTACTCTTGAAAGATGAACATTTTCCATGATATTGTCTTCTGTTCATTATGCCTTGGCCTTAAGATTTTATACAAAGTTGGACGTTTGGTGCCTAACAGCTCATGTTTCTCCCAGAATGTATCTGGAGAGGCAAAGAGTTGAGGCAGCTGCTTTTCATAAAGCAAACTGATTTTTCCTCAGAGGGGACAAATCGTCTCTCACATTACATTAAGCCCCAGAGCCCCACATGGGAACAGGATGGGAGAATTTGTTTTCTAGCTCTTTATTTTACAGCCCTTTGTAAAACATTCATTTGGCCAGCGAGGCATGACAAAAAAAAAACATAACATGCCACCTGGCTCAGAGCTGGGTTCGCCTTTTAACTGCCTGTTTGGAAATTGTCTTTCAGAAACTGGAGGAGAAGTTTCGTCTGAATCGCCGTGAGCTTATAGCTTTTGAATTCCCGGTACTGGTTGCTCTCGAGTTCAGTCTCCACCTCCCCGAACATGAGGTGATGCCTCACTACAGACGGCTGCTCCAAAACTCCTAGCGCTGGCTGCTCGTCAGGAGGGTGCCGCCGGCACGCTCCTGATCTGTCTGTCCCTCAATCCTCAATCCTCGAGGACTCTCCTCCGTTCTGGAAATGGCAAAACAATCATGAGCTTCAGATTCTTATCTGTACACAACTCTGGACAGCAAACAGAGCCTACAGTGGGTGGCTGTGACCTACATGGGACTCCTTGCTTCACTTTTTTATTTTCGGTTTCAGAATCGACTTGCATTTTTAATCCTCTTGCAGCTCCTACTCATTTTATTTTTTTGGATCCATCTCGTTGCTAAGGGTGAAATACACAGCTTCTTTAAAAAAAAAATTCCAGTTGGCGTCTGAACTGTTGTATGAAGAAAATTAAAGAAGAAACCCTTCTTTTCAATGGACAGCTGCACATTTCTTACAGAATTTTTATCTGCCTGAGAAAGGACATAAAGAATTCAGTTTTGTTTGGCCAAAGTTAGACAGATAGCCTGGGGTTTGGGCTAGGAAGATTTTAAGCTTTTGTTTTGTCTTGGTGTGTTGTTTTGCCTTCAAGTTTTTTTTTACAAAATGAGAACAAAACCTGGCTAAAGGCCACAAATCTCTGGCTCTCATGCATTGAAAGGATTTTTAACCACAGTGATTTTGTTCTTGTGTATTTTGTATTCAATTACTTATCATCAGAAGTGCACTTTTTCTGGGTACTATGGAGACAAATTGATGTCTGCAGACTCTTTCTGGGTAAATTTATGTTTTCTAATGATTAATGAAACGGCTTTGAAATGTGAGAGTAGTTTCCAAAGTTCACTGAACATTTTGATAAATGTTTTTGTCATATTGATTCCATTTTATGGGGTCCATTTCAATTGCTTTGATTTCATCTTCAAACATTCTGCCTTGTCTTACTGTTACATATTTTACAGCCAGCATTTTCTTCTTTCAGTATTATAACTAGTTTAAACCCTATTTTGAAAAAATACCGCATTTTATTAGAAGGGGTTCATACAATGCAGTAAAATTCAGTACTTTTTTTATACTTTTCTTGTAAATCATTTCCACATGTGGAGATTAGAACTGCACTCTTTAGTGTCTGATTTCCTGTGCTCTATGTTAGAGTGTATTAATTAGCACATTAATTGTGCTATACCTTAGGAGGGGCAAAAAAGTATCGTATGTCCTGTTGAAAGAGTTGTAGGATTGTGTAGAGGACAGGACTGCCAGCAGGAACAACTCTGTACTGCTGGCAGTGATGTACTGTTTAGGACCACACTGTTGTTTGCCTCTTCTGTTTTACATCCTACATTACTCTAAGGAATATATAAAACCATATCATAAGACTAAATGCCACGGCTCTCCATATAAACAGAACTCTTGTCTACTTCTTTGTGTAGCATTAATACCTTGGCTAAGTCACTTCTTTGCTGTTTGAGTATGAATATTAGTCATTCAACTGTTTAAACAAAAATCAAAAAGTGTTCTTTTTGGAAAGTCGGACTGATTGAATGTAAAATCCTGCTTTTCTGAGCAGTAAATATACCTGTCATTAATCTGCATACGTGTGTATTTTTTCATTAATCGTTAATCCTCTCCTTTGCCTACGTGCTTTGACTCAAACCTTGTCCTTGGGGGAGTTAACATTTTAGGGCCTGGAGCTCCATTTTCTCTCTTTTCAGCACCTTCATCTTTGCTGTGAAGACACGATCAGAGGAGGGAGGACTTGCCAAGACTAGGGATGCACAGAGCTTTACTATGTAGAGCTGTAGATGTCCAACTAAACAGATCAGTTCATGCCGTTAAATATATTTTTTCTCTCGTTTGTATTGTTGCTTCCTCTGTTATTTTGTGTTCTATACTATTGTTACTGTTTCTTCTTCGGTCTTGGGATATGCTGATCAACCTCCTCACCCTAAAGAGCTCAAGACTGAGAAGGGAAATGATCTGAGGAAGTATTGCCATGTTGCAAAGCAGTGCTATACTAATGGATCACGTGCAGCATTGATTTATTTTCCTGTGCATGTGAACACAGTACACTAATCATATTTTTCACAATCTTCTGGAACGGTTGCAGAAGGAGGGAGAAGGAACAGAATGTCAGCAGACTCAAGGGCACTGGGGAGGCGCTTGCAGAATGCCTGACTAAACCAGTGCTCTGACATATGTGTGCAAGCTTTATGTCGTTAGGGTCCGTGGTTTGCCGAAGGTTGTTTTTTGTCAACTTGCATGCTGACAAATTTGGAATGATGTTGAAAGTCAAGGGCCCCTTGATTTAAGTCTTTTCCTCCATCATGAACTTCGAACAAAGCTGTTCTTCCATATTTTCCTGCTGTAATGTGCCTTAATGCCAAACCCCAACTTAAGAATGAGGACGTAAAAATAAAGGTCTAGGCTGAATTGTTAAACACTTTAATGTCCAAATTAAACAACTCAATATGACATCACTTTCAGAATTTTCAAAAGGAGAATTAAGAACTTGACACATGACTGAAAGTGCCAAACAGGAAGTCTGCAATGTTTGGTCAAAATTTGGACAACCATAAACAATTTGTTAAACTCGTCAGTTTTCCGCACTGAATCTGTCACTCATACCATAACAACCAAGTAGTTTGTCACAAAGCAGTACAGTAGAAAGTTTCGCCATTGTATAGTGAAATACTCTGTGTCAGTTTTCTAGATATTTTTGTGTTCAGTTTCTTCTATATTCCAACTGATTTTTTTAATTTAAAAAAAATATCTATAATCCCTCTTGACTGTTCTACTTTCCATTTGTAAATTGACTAGTTATGAATTTTAAAGATCTCTCAAGTGCTCAAAAGGTAGTTTACGTTTTGCAGCTTACATGTACTTTATTTTTTTCTTCAGGAAGTGGGGATTTGAGGGGAGGGTGGGAAGATATAGATGCCTGCACTCTAACTTCAAACCTCACAGTTAAAGGCGATGTTTAGGTTTCAAACAAAGCGATGGCAAAATGTATTCCATTGCCCAATATGAAGGTCAAGATTGGAGACTTATTTTTATTTTTGCTCGGTAATCACACTATTTTCCTCAGTTCTTAATGAGAAGGATTACTAGCACTCCCCATTCTAAAATGTTGCAAAATCAGTTTGGTCCGCTTTGTTCCTCATCCGTTCGGCAAAAAATGAGACAAACTTGGCACAGCGTTAGCTTTCATGCGTTATTTGTCTACATGTGGACTGTGCTCCAGTTTCCAAAAATGGACGAAAAAAATATCAAGATCTCACATTTTATATCGTGCGTAACTCAGCACGTGGACTTTATTTCTTATGGTTGAAAAAAACAAAAATGAACAAACTTAACAACCAAAAAGAAAGAAGGAAAAGGAGAACTTCTTATGTGTATTTCTGCGTGACTTCTCAATCTGAACAAACCAGACAACCTCAGATGGAAGAGAAAAGAAACTGTGGTGTCCTTTTTTAAATAAAAAACATTCCTCTTCACTATGGATCTCCACACCTACTGTTTCAACAGAAAACGTCCGGAATCGAGCAAGAATCTCCAGCTTGTCCAGATCAGCCTGCTGTTTCACCTTCCTCTGCTCCCCCATCGCTCCCCCTGCATCTCTCATTGCTGCAATCCCTGACATCACAGCCTGGACACTTGCACTCTAGATAGGTTGCTAGGGATTCTCTACAATCACAGTATTCCCTTCGGAAAGCAATGCTCCATTGGTTTTTTTTCTCTCTCCATCTCTCCGAGGTCTGTCCACCTCATGAGCTCTGTAATCCAGCCCCCTGCCATGTTGTCACCTAGAGCGGAGCAGCCTGTCATCAGATGGACCCCTTGCCCCCTGCTGCCACCCCAGGACCCTCCATTCTGCCTTGTTCCCCTCCTTCTGTTCCTCTTGACATTCCCTCTTCACAGTCTGTCTCTGTTTTCTCCTGCTATTTTCAGACACTAGGAGTTTCGAGCAGTGGTTATTCCCCAACTGCAGTACACAGTTTATGAAGACTTTTGATTATGCTAGGTTTTGTTTTTTTACAGCAGAGTATAATTATGCACATTATACTAATATGCCCTAGATACAGACATTTGTAGCGGGGAGTGTTTTTATTATTGCTAGGTTTGACATTTGCAAACCAAGCAAATTTGAAGTATTTTTGAATATTACTGTATGTCACTCCCAGAACTCTGAAAGCAATATAATTGCTTGCTTGCACCAAGTATGAGGTATCTTAAATATATTCTGAAAATCTAACACCACCATTCTGTAAAATAATCTTCAGGTCTGATGCTTTGTTGTGTATTTTGCGTTTTCTGCATATGGAGCTCATGTTATAAGCTTGGGATCTCACAAGCCTTACGAGACCCATCTAAGGGCTTCTTGGTGGGCCCCATGTATGATTTATTCATAAACCTTTAGAAAAATTACTTATTCGTTTGTTATGAATAAGTCTGGTGGGGGGCTATTTCTAAATATATTTCCAGTAATATGTGTCGCGTGTCAATGTGGGCATCCATTCCTACACATCTTGGCAAAACACACTACTGGTTTCTTATGAGTCCAATATCAAGAGCAGTCATCAGTAGGCTAGTTCTATGCAATGGCCAAAGCACAAATGTTGACAAGAGACTTAGCTGTCGTGAGGCCTTTTAAATCCCCTACAATCTAGCACAATGGGATGCATTCATCAAACACTGGGTCCGGTCATGCATTCACTCTGTTCATTGAAAACCTGTGCCTCATTTGTCAGCTTGGGATCAGCTGGCAACTTGTTCCTTTGAAATGAGCATTGGGCTGAAGTGGCACTTTTCCCTTACCTGACTCAGGGTTTCTCCATATTATAATAGTTTGCAAACAAGGAAGTGGGCAACACTAGCTCAGATATCGCCAAATAGATGTTTGGTCTAATGTTTATTGTGTAGCTATTTATTCATGAATGCAATCTGTCATTCAATCGATCTGTGATTCAGTCTCAGGACATGTATTATGTAGAATCAGACAGTGGAGATGGTTGCACTGTATATGTGATCCTGCTTTGTATACGGCCAGTCATCTTATCCTCTCATTCTACCCTGAATGTCTATTTTGGAATAGACACTGGACCCGTCTTCACCAGGAATTCACTAAGGTCATTGTGTACTTTAGTATTGATGAATTTAGTGGTCTGGATGGTAATTGTAGGGGAAGTGAAAAACGGCGTGAGCTAACCGATTGAAGAACAGCCTGTATCTGTTGGGTACTGAAGTCCAAGTTGGTTGAAAGCGCGTGTATGCGGGCTGTATCAGAGACAAGTAAAGCTGCTACAGTGACTTCATTTACTTCAGTGATATTCCACCCTGCTTCTAGAGTTGCACAGGAGCTTATGCTTTTCTGTAACCCGAACTCTTAATTACGTCAGTGCATCAGCTTCCATTGCCTTCATAATTCTGGAGGACGTACATGTGCCTATAAGACCTGCTGTACTGCTGAGCCTAGCAGTGATTCCAGTATATTCCATCACCTTCTGTAAATACAACTTTTAAACAAAAAGAAAGTATAAAAAATCAATAAAGACTACCAATCCCACTAAGGTTTCATCCAGTGGATTTGTTCACTTCATCACCACCCAAGTCCTAAAATCTTCTTCTCATCAGTGAAAATAGTGCTTCACCTCTGAGCACGAAGAGGGACGGTACAAGTGAGCAGGAGACTCTGTCATCATTGGGGGTCAAAGAGACTGTTGATGATAAAGACAAGCATTACACCTTTAATGTACATTGCTAATGACCTGAACATTTTAGATGAGGTAAGAATTTCACCACTGACTCGAGGAATTTTCCTACAGTTCTGGACTCTGTTCCTATTCCCGTCCTTGAGAAACCTTTTAACTGTTGATGATTAAAGAAAACCCGTGTGTTGGCTACCTCTCTCCTGCCCTGGCCTCAGGTACAAGGCCAATGCACGACTCCCACAATATCTGTACTTCACAGGAAATAACGCTTTTTGTTTTTTAACTTTGTTTTGTGGACTTATACTAAATATGAAATGCCATGGGTGGTTTAGTGACACATTGGTTAATGCGGGTGCTATCTGCATGGTGAATATATATATTCTCTCCTTGTTTGCATGGTTTTCCACCAGGTGCTCTGGTTTCCTCCCACCGTCCAGAGACATGCTGGTGGGTTAACTGGCTTCTGTAGAAAAGTGGACCCTGGTGTGACCTTGCAATTGACTGGCGTCCTGTCCCGAGTGTGTCCTGCCTTGAGCCTGTTGTTTACCAGCATACGGTCCAGCTCCCCCTGCGACCATGGATAAGAGGATCCTGGATAAGAGGATTAGAAAGTGGATGAATGGGTGAAATACCATTCACATCTATACCTCAACATCACTAGTACATGCAATGGATAATTTCTAAAAGAGACCATGGAGAATACATAATGTTTTTCCCCACATCCAATGCTGATATAACACAAGTGGGAACTGTGTATTTGGTTATAATAAAACATGCCTGAAGGCTTATGATGAACCCTAAAAAAAAAAAAAAAAAAACGGTGGCAGAGGTCATGAAAAAATCCCACAGTAAAATAGGATAGTTATTAGTTTATAAAGGTCACTTCACCTGGGAGTCAAAAATCACAGTAATGGAAAAAAAGGCTCTGTTCAAATTTGCGGTGCCAAACTTTCACTTTCTTTTCTCCCCGATTTGCTATCAGCAATAAGACAGTGGATAGGAAACAGAATAGGAAGGTGACTCATGAACTACAAACCGCAAACATTAGTAGTGTGATGGCAAAATTCAAACAGAGCCACCTCTTCACCAACATTAAAGTCCATAAGGGCCATGCAGATAAACGCCAGATGTAATCCGTGGTCACAGACACACCTTGGAGCACTTAAACCAGCACACAGTCCAAAAAAGAACCCCAAACGGCAACTGTGACAAGAGACTTGTATCCTGATGCAGTCAAGGGGAACGGTCTTGGGAAGGCCGTGTCAAAACAAAAGCGTCATTGTACACTGCGAGAGCTGAGGCACACAGGCCAAGGCTGCAGAAGAAAATGAATGATATGAAAAAATACTACAAATTCAAAAGAAAGCAATGCAAAGATGAGACATTTTAATAGAAAGGTAGAAATATTTTATTTTGCTTTGTACTACATACAATGCCATTTTGAGACAGGAATTTCAGGTAATTCATTTTATAGCTCAGTTTCCCCCACTCCCACCTTAAAATCGAATGTTTTAAAATTTACAGCACAGTCAGATTTCCTACTGAATTAATACAAAGAGAAATGTAGAACAGACCTTTGCAGCCTATGTAAAAAACCGTTGTGCCACATTCACAGTTAAGTTGGTCCCTGATTAGGAAGCTACAGTATATAAAAATCCAGAACCCAAAGACTGAGATACTGACACTTAATTTTATTTGGTTAAGAAAAAGCTGGGAGCACTCCAATGTCCCAATTCAACTAGCCCCTTTCACTCTGGATATTATCAAGAGAAAGATCACAGATACACTGTTTGATACAAGGTTGAACCAAGCAGACTCACTTATCTGCTCTTAACCTTCTACAAAAAGTCTCATGTATATTACCTCCATATCAATGGATATTTGAAGCCTGATATAATGAGTTTTTAACTCCAATGTGAAAGGGGTTTAAAGATAAATCCCCCAGATACAGTATTGGTTGTGACTCAATTACAGTAAGCATGGGTTATAGAAAACACTTCCTAAGGTCAGCTTAATCAATACCCACTCTGTTTTTGGTTACTTACCGGAGCACTGTTTTTTGTGCTGTGGATTGAATGGAAACGTTACAGTTTCCTTTCAATGTGTGTGTGAGAGGATAAAGTGCTTCATTTGAGATTAAATTGTAAGGATATGGTATGAAACTGAGTATCTAAACCTGTCCCGCATACACCAAGGGAAGAAAGGAACAGCAATAAATAATGAAGGGTGACAGGCAGTGAGGCACTCAGCACGGTGAAGGATGTCCGCCTAGGATTCTAGGGCATCTGAAGCCCCTCAGCCTGGGAACAGACCCACCCTCAGCTGTCCAGACAGGCTGGCAGGAGCCGTAGGAACACAGCAGTCTGGTCTGCAACAGGCTTCCTGCTCCACTGACGGGCGAGTGGCTGGCAGGCTTCTTCCTCCCGGCCCGCAGCTATTGTTTGTGGAAACCCGAGTCCTTCCCCACCAGTCCTGGGGGTGAGAGCAGCGCAAAGCTTCCTGTGGCCAGACTCCACGCTGGGGGGCAGCCTGCGCTGTGCGAGAGGCGACAGGACAAGGAGTCTGGCCACTCTCCCTCGTACCCTCTTCTCCTCTCTCCCCTGAGCACGCCGCATGGCTTGCTCGCAGGCCGTGAACTGGGATACAACACTCCCTTACAACTCAATGGAAGGTGATGAATAAAAGGTCGATCAGATGCTATTTTTGTCTCATAGCACAGCTCTTGGCTTTGAAAAACTCGCCTTGAAAAGGGCCGCCAATCAAGCTCCCCTGCCAGCCACCTCAGTCTCATCCCGGGATCAGGCACAAGACTGACTTATCTGGTGTCTGTCTGGGCTTAACAGACGCTTTATTTCGCCACACAGCTGTATGTATACCTCCTGAAGTGTGCCCCAGAAGATCTTGGCCAGATCACTGTATTGATGCTGTGATGGCTCAGACCCATGGCAGCTACCCAGGATCAGCTATGCCTCTGTGAGAGAGTTACAAGACATCCACTTCCTATCCAAGGTTGGACTTCCTGTCCTGTCTGAGTTCATCTTTAACAAAAAATATAAAACGGATTAAATAGCGATTGGTTGAAAGATAACGCGTCTAAGCAGAATTACACTATAAACAGTCTTATAAGTTATCTTTTGAATGTATAAATTACATTTCTTATATTCACTGTGTCTCTTTTTCCTTCACGGAGATTCAGAACGGAAAGAAGAGATCCAGCCCACAACAGTCCTTCCTGCCTTGAATCAGTATCCCCTTCACAGGACGAACTGCTTCAGGACAGCCTGGCAGAAAGCCTCCTGGTGGACTTCGTCCTGCCCCGTCTCGCCGTCATCTCATGGAGGCGCTGCGCTCTGAATACACAAGCAGGGCTTCACCAAGGCCACTTAGCAGGAAGCTGAGCAAAACATGAAGTGGAATATGGTCAGACACAAGTAAACATGGAAACAGGGAGAGGGCCGGCTGGTAGCCATTAGAAAAACAGCCAGCCAGATTACTGTGAGAAAAGATCATATCATTCTCTGCTCTGTCTCCGCCTTTGTCTGGTTCTCCACCAAGTTTCCACAATGGCTCTCTCTCTTTTTCTCTCTTCTCCCCCCCTGCAGGTGTCCCCCCAACATCAAGTGAGGGGACCCCTCCTTCTCCTTTTCCCCTCTAAGTATTCTGCCTGTGTTCTTTTATCCTTCCCAGCTCTCACCGACAGTACCCTTCGCCTGTATTTGAGCGTATTTGGGTGACCCTAGCAATAAATGTGTTTGCACAAGAAATACAGGATTATTTTTCTAATTGAACACTCCAGACATTCCAGTACGATGAACTCTATATTTCTATTTATTTTTTTTTTATGTTCTGTGGACAACTGGAAGAAAAAAGTCCAGGTCCAATTAAACTTTGACACAAATTCCAAACAAGGGGACAAAACATTTTTTTCTCATTGTTTGAATTTAGAAATTGCCAATGACTTCTGTCATGCCTACTCCTTCTGGAACAGCCAGCTGTGTGTTCATCCCTACCAGGCTGTGCTCTGCAAATCCCACCACCGCGCGCGAGACAAAACGAGCAGGCGCACACATACACACCCGCCAGCGACAGCCATCTTGAAACATGTCGCAGCCTGCAAGTGCCCATTCAGCCACAGGGGGTGCCATGCTGCTGAGAACTCTCTCCACCCTGCCCAAGGAAGCACTCAACCAAACGGGCTTCTCCACCTGGAGAACCTTCGTCGTAGTTGGCTAGTGACATGACCCAGGCTCAAACCCACGATGCCTCGATCACAGAGCTCAGCCTGCCCTGAAACGAGTGCCTTTACGTTTCCAAAGGTGGACAAAACATTTTGTCTGATTGAAGTAGTATTCGTAATGCTATGGGCTGCTGAAAATAAGACATTTAACAACAGAGCGTGACTTTAAAATGTACTGTCGGCCTACTAAACAAGTGAGGGAGTGATCACTTCTGCAGAAGTAAAAACCATGTAAAAAGTCATTATATACGTGCTATTGTGTATGCAAACCCAGTCAGCACTCTGCAGCACAAAACATGCACTCTGTATGCACTTAAACAAGTAATCGATCCAAAAACACTTTGAGTAGCACTGTAGTTTGTTAACAAGAAATATCCTGTTTACATGTTCACTTTTGGTTTTAATACTGGCATATAATTTGCCAGTAACAGGCGGGTCACAGCTGAAGAGCTTCTCAAAATGAACATTGAGATTTATCTCTCCAAAGCTTACACCAAAAGTTTGTAAACCTTGTATAATAACCAATTAGTTCCCAAATCCTTACTAAATCAGAGGGACTAATTTTGTGTCTAAGATTTGGCCCTGAGCCATTTCCTGTTCGCGGTAAAAGAAGCTGCATTAATGAAGCAGCTTAGTTCCGTTTATGAAACAGTAATTCTCATCATTAATGGGAGAAAGCCTGCAGCTCACTGGGCAAATTCCACACACCCTTATCAGGGTAAACAGACTTTTAAAATTAATCTCATTAGAAAAGATTACATTAAGAAATACTGTTCAAATAAAATATTGCAAAGAACTAGAAATTCAGAAATAGAATAGAACTTTCATTATGAAACTAAAACACAAAAAGGCAAGTTAATAAGAGATTTTTGTGGCTGGCTACCAAAAATACACAGCCAAATTACCGTGAGAAAAGATCATATCCTCTGATCTGTCTCCGCCTGGCCTTTTGAGGTACTGCGCTTTACCTGGTTCTCTAGATTCTCCTTCAAGTTTCCTCTGTGACTCTTTTCCTATGATCTCCCCCTGATGGGACCCCTGATCTCTCTCCTTCTCCTCTTACCTCTTAGTCTTCCATCTTAGAGTTCTCTTATTCTTCCCAGCTCTCACTGATTCTCAGGTCAGGTTCCCCTCCGCTGGGGAGCCTACAATCCATCCTCCAGACTCTCACCCGTGTCCCCAGCACGGTGCACCTGGACGCCTCCCGCTGCATGCTCTCGGACTCATTACTGCCGGCCCACCATTTTGTTTTCCTTGCACCGGGCAGACCATGCTATTATGCCTTATACTGCATCTCATACCACTCGCCTATGAGGTGAGTAATTGAAAACACTCGTGTGTATGTACTGTAATACATGGAGCACAACATGTGTTGGTTGGTGTTGCTCGCTCTTTCAGGGCCTGAGCTCCATTTTAGCTTGGCGTGCCTGCTGTGCGGGATCTGCCTGTTAATGGACTTTTCTCTCTTTGTCTGACTGCTCCTGTTTCCTTCCACAGACCAAAGAGCTGCTATTTAGGTCATCTGGCAGCTCTAAACTGTCTCCCATGTGCATGTACAGTACTGGTGGGTGTGGAGGTGTGCCCTGTGAGAGATGGCTGTTCCCACCCCTGTCTGCTGGGCTAGGTTCACCACAAACCTGTATCAGACGGAGCGGTTGGATGCTGAAGGGGCAGATGGCCCCTTACATTAAAAAAAACACACAGATAATCATGGAAGGAACAATCGGAACATCTCATGGCTCAGCTGTACAAGAGTGTCTGGTGTTGAAGGACCTGAAACGCCCGCCAACCCCAGGTCACGTCACCAACGATGTGTCTGGGAGAACTGAGAGATGCAGGCGGTTGCTTTCAATACAAAAGACTAAGAATAACACAACACTGAGAAATCTCAGGTCAGACCAGACCTTGTTAATACCCTGATCTCAGGAGCCCAAGGGAATGTTGTCTCTAACCAGGAAAACTCTGAATCTCAAACACGGTGCACAAATTCCAACAGGTGTGCCAAATTCAAAGCTGTATATTCTAATCTGGAAACAAAATATAGATTTTCAGTTAATAACTCTGTCCATTCAGAACAGACTGTCACTATAAAACTGGTGAAGCTTAAATCTGTATTATGTCACTAGCTGAATGTGACTGGTGTTCCTCAAATGGCCAGGTGCCACCTATCTATCCATTTTCTAACCACTTCTGCAATTCAGAGTTGCAGGAGAGCTGGAACAAGCGCTGGGCACAAGGCAGGATACATCCTGGACAGGACTCGAGTCCATCACCAGGCGCACACAGACACACACTCACACCAGGGCCAATTCTCACTGAAGCCAATTAACCCACCAGCAGTCTTTGGACTGTGGGAGGAAGCCAGAGCTCCCAGAGGAAACCCACACAAACACAGGGAGAACCCCAGGTCTACAACTGAACCCGGGCCCCAGTGCTATAGGGTAGTAACGCTGACCGCTGTATATAAAGAAAAGCTACTAAATGCAAGAGCGTCTAGTGCGCATGAAAGCAGGACACTAGAGCAGTTGCTTTCTGAAAAGTCAGTCTAGGTCACTCAGGAAGGACCACATATGCCTTATATGGTCCCCAGTTTCAGGGACACTGTGTACTTTGTATTGTCCATCTCAAAAAGCATGGAAGAGCAATATGTTTTCAGTCCGGCCCCTCCTGGAGCTGAGTGGCAAGGTCAGGCTCTACCAAGCACATTTCTGGTGTCTGACCCGACTGGTCCTGCCCGTGGAATGCGATTCTGTCTACAGTCAGCTGACCAGCACCACAGGGGGCCCAGTAGCCTGCCTGGAACACCAATCCCCCACTTCAGTACACCTCTACGGGACAGCGGCCCGATTCCAGACCGGTCCTGCTGTCGCAGTAATAAGATTACTGTTCCCCACAGTGCCCTGACCTGAATAAAACCGAAGTACACGCCCCCGATAGCAGCACCACTCAGCTACTCTGGTGCCGACGGCCACCAACTACAATCTCAATTTGCCCCTGCCTAACAGAAAAAGTAGAGAAAACACAACCTGAATTGCTACACCAGAGAGGGATAAGCCTTTCATACAATCCAAATATTCCTCCTACGGTGTCCCGCTGCAGCTCTGAAATGTCTCACGCACATGTGTTCAATTCCACAGCAGAATGAGGGACGCGGGCGTCGTCCTGATGGTCACAGAAAGTTACTGTGAAAACACTGGTACATGCATACAGGAGCACGCCTGTAGAAAGTAAGGACAACATGGCTCCTTGAAATTCTAAGGAACTTGACAAAATAGCTTTAGCAGAAAAAAGATGATAACTCCTGGTACGACTGTAATGTTCAATAAAAAACAAAAAGCTACATACAAAAAATGTTTTGGCATCTCATTTTTTTTTTACTGAAGCGTGGTACATTTCTGACCACATATCCATCTTTGCACCCGGAGAACTACAAGGCCTGGATTTTGACCAATCTGGCAGTTATTCGAATGAAACAAAAATCAGCTTAAAAGGATCACTTGGAGTTATCCAAGGGTATAGCCTTGATCAGGAGGTCACTGCAAAATGGCAAAGCCACTTCATATTTATATGGAGAGCAAGTGGAACATATCATTCAAAAATGTTTTAATTCTCACAGGGCTGATCTGCCCGGAGCTCGATCCCTCCAAGCCTGCAGCTGGTTCACTGATCAATCTTCAGCTTTTAGCAAACTTTTTTTTATAATGTATAATCCTCCCTTAATCATGAAACAAAAAAAGAGAAAAAATAAATCTCTTTAAAAAAGGAAGCCATTACACATGTGTAGAAGATTATCACATTTATCACATTTATACACAGGTGATTCAAAGTGTCTGCCACTAAGTGATCTGTCAGAATGGTTGACTGTGTACTATTGAAGTTCTCCAACTCTAAATAGTGGTGCTTTTTCAAAACGAGATTGAAAACCTTGTGACAATACGGCCATCCTACAATGATAAGATATTTTTGATTGTCATGGAATGTCAGCAGTTAGGAGGACAAAAGCTAAATCTTTTTGTTTTTGGAACTCCTAAAAATCCTTCTGAAAATATTAGTTAGACATATTCCAAATGCAAAGTATTTTAAAATACATAACTATTCTTCTGCAAACTAACAATATTTGTAGTAAAGTTTTAAAACAACTTTTTTGTACTAAAGTAACTAACAGAAATGAGATAACAGGAACATTAAAAAGCTCAATATTCTGTCAACTAGACTTTATCTTGCAAAACATGCTATACAGTATGTAAAACGTAATTGCACTAAATAGCTCACATGAACAGTATTCTCAATGTCACTTAAGACATTACAGCTCAATACTTTATTGCTATGGCACCTAGATGCATGGAATGTGGTTTGGTGAGCTCATACTCATATTAGAATACAATACAGCAAATACAACATAAAGCCAATAACAGATGGCATCTTCTCAATACATCTTCACATACCATTCTAGACACACACCAGTAATAAGATACATAACGGTGAGAGCCGACAGAATACCAATGAGCCGTGCATAAACGTCCAAATGAAACTGCAGTCTCCGAGGAGGTGCTGGTAGATGTGCCGAGATGAATTATGTGGGAATTAATAACATGCTACTAGACTGGAATTTTAATATCAGATCTACTGAAACAGGCCTCAGTGGGTGCTGTCTGCGTGGAGTTTGTATGTTCTCCCTGTGTTCATGTGGGTTTCCTCCCACAGCGGTGGGTTCATGGCTGCTGGGAAAACTGCAAGCGTGTGCCCTGTGATAGACTGGAGTCCAGGGTGTACTGCACCTACTAGGCCAGACTCCAGCTCCCCGAGACCCCGAACTGGATGAAGCCGTTAGAAGAGGGATGGGTGGAACAAGATTCACCAGGGCCGTTTGCAAAGGACCGGAACACGTCCAGTTTTGCACTCATCAATAATTATTCTTTTCTCGGAATCCTCTTTCCACAGCACAGTACCTTTTAAATATTTTGATCTACAGCTGGTTCTTATTCACACTGAGCTAGCAGGACACTTACATAAGCAGACTTAGTTGTTTGCTTTGCATTTGTTTCAAAACTGCTTTTTAACGGTTTGCGCTACTGCCCTTGAAAAACTAGACAGTGAGGAAACAAAGAGAGCAATATAGACAGTATTACTGATAAGACTTTCCCTTTCATTGTTGGCTGGTTCTGGCGAATTCAGCCCTGACTGCATGAGAAGTGGAGGGCCGCAATGATCGAATCAGAATCCAAAAGGCCCTTTTTTCACCTGATACCTCAAAGTTCACATGAAGGCCTTGGCAACGTCCGTCACTCCTGGTCTTCTGCCAAGCACAAATGCTGCATTGCAACAAATTTAAACAAATTCCAGCTATGTTGTTCTCCAGTGGTTGAGGCTATAATTAACTCCTTTCCCTTGCTACTTGAGCTTAATATGAACCCTCCCAAAAAGAAGGGGAATGATGTCTGCCCCCTGTACTACCCTAACACTTTTTTCATTTTTTTAATTTTTAATTTGTATTAATTCCAGTCCACAGCACTGGCTGAGGATTAACACCCTGCGGTCTGTGTGGCTCCTAATGCCCCAGTATAGTGACGGGGACACTATACTGTAAACAGGCGCCGTCCTTCGGATGAGACGTAAAACCGAGGTCCTGACTCTCTGTGATCATTAAAAGAGTAGGGGTGCAACCCCGGTGTCCTGGCCAGATTTCCCATTGGCTCTTACCAATCATGGCCTCCTAATAATCCCCATCTCTGAACTGGCTTCATCACTCTGCTCTCCTCCCCACTGAGAGCTGGTGTGTGGTGACTGTACTGGTACACTATGGCTGCCATCACATCATCCAGGTGGGGCTGCACACTGGTGGTGGTGGAGGGGAGCCCACATTACCTGTAAAGCGCTTTGAGTGTCCAGAAAAGCACTATATAAGTGTAAGCAATTGATAATAATATCTTATAGCTAGGTATGTAGACATCCCTGAGTTCTGCCTGTGGACTGCTTACAAATTAAAGATACTGCTTGTGATCCTCTTGTGAAAACAGGCTCTTCAGGCAGTCACTACCTGTACTTATTTGTGGCTTCACAGAAGGTCTGCCCTGCTGAGTCAAGGACAGGCACACACACAGGAAGTGGCAACATATGTGCTGTCAGATAAGAGCAGAAAATAAAGGGAAGCCCCTAATCCACAACGCTGATCAGGGTTCGTTGTTATTTATCACCTTTGTGCATTTTCTCTGCAATTCACAGAACCCAAGTCACATGTCATGAAAATGCAGGATTTTGCTGAGCCAATGAGAGAAGACAAAGAAGCTAGGCTGACCTTTTCTTGCAATTAACTGTGACATGGGCAGCAGGAGGCTAATTCCATGAAAATCCACCTTTGCAAGGCAATAAATGAAGTATTACCTGTCTGCCACTACACAAATTAAATATCGTCACAACACTGGTTCTAAAATAACCCTATTGATTGGATAATCACATTTTCAAAATAGTTTAAATCTATTTTAATGTTCACAATACCTTAAAAAACACCCCTAAAATGCAATAAATATTGATCAATTAACCATACTAAAACAACTTTGTGGGTGATGAATTTGAGTCCAATAAAGGCCAGCTCCCATGTTCTGATGAAAGAGAAATCATTTTAAAAAGAAGTATAAAGTCTTCCTCTGGGACGTTCACCATCCTGTCCTAGCAGGTCCTTGCTTGCAAATACTGGCTACAGTCATGAGAAACATGAATTGAGGCTGATCCTCCCTTGCTAGTTTGTGGGAAGTCTGGCTGACACACATGGCTCACATTACCCATCACGTGAGCTCATCGGTTAGGTCCAGGGCACACTCTTCTCTGTGGGCAGAAGCCAGCTCCGGCCATCCAGTACACAGCTGGTTTGTAGTAAAAATATCATCTTCTGAAAAGAACTTAAATTTCTGTCCGCCAGCTGAGCAAATGTGAAACACTCTGAGCCTCTGAAAGGGCAACAGGAAACGTTTACCCAAGGAAGTGGCAAACATTCTCTGTCTTACTCTTAAAGCAGGCTCATGGTGGCACCTGACCAGCACTTTAACACACAAAAAATAATGCAGGCACATTTAATCTTAACCCCCTTACGTTCTAGCTCTGAACAAGGTAAACACCTCCTCTCCAGAAGGGGCTTCAGTGACGGATGTTGTTCAAGAATTTAACTGGGGTCAGCTTTCCCCCCTCACCCCCGTCAGACCTGGAGGTGAATTCTCTCTCCAGCAAAACAATCTCACCTGAACACTGGCAGTAAGGAGGTCAAAACAGTGTAGCGGAGGTCAAGCCATTGTTTCCTGGATGTTTCCCTTCTAAAACAAAATCTTGTGGCACTCCATCTAGACTGAAGGTTCCTACATACCTTTGTTTCAAAGAAAAAGCCATGGACAATTTCAAGGTCTCATGGTGTCATAATTTGTCAATTATAACAAATGTCAGAAATGACTAATTATTTCTTTACAATATCGAGTTGTTTTTCCCTTTCCTTCCAATCTAGAGCCACCTTGAGCTTGGCTCAAGGCTATAAAGGCCTCCCCAGCACCAGGGGGCGATGTCTGCGTCTGCGCACGTTTTTCTAAGCCGTGCATCCCACTGTGAGCACTTACACAGGGAAGGCAGGACCAGCTAGAAAAGCGACGCGGTTGTGTTGCACACCACACGGCAGGGCCATGGGCCCTTCACCAAGTCCAAGGGCTACTGGGCGACTGAAAAGCCTGGTGACCCAAACCCGGAGATGCTGACCTAGGGTGCTGCTCAGTCAATCCCATGCACGTAACGCAGACCTGAACCACCAACGCCTAGAACACAGGGCTCGCCCCAATCCCCACGTGAGCACCATTACCGGGGGGAGACACTTTGAAGCCCTAGCCTCATTACACCTAGTACCAAATAAACGATGTATCAGCTGCCTGTGCCCCTTTCATTAAATATGCAAGGTTGTGTGGAAACAGACTGTAGTTTCAGTATCTCCTTGAGATACAAAATACATATTTGCCATGTGAAAAACTAGCTTGAAGACTGGACTAGTGGAGAGTTCCTGATTCTGGTGTGTATGTGAGAGGCAGAGCAGATGTGAAAATGAAATTCAGAAAAGCTATCCTGCCTTGAAAAAAAAAGCTTGCAGAGCTACTGTATATACAGTACACCTCAGCCTGTCTTCATACATCGTCAGTGTTTCTCAGCAGCACACCGCACACATTCTCTTGTGAAAGTGCTTATTTATGATGTGGGCATACCTATTTGGCAACATTAGATCATCTCTGTAAACACTTTGCTAAATTTTATTACAGAAGTGCTGACAAACTGTGAACTGGAATACCGGGTGTGAAGTGTTTTTCTTTGGACTATGAACGAAAGCCAAGAGACGCAAATGCAGCATTAAACACGGACTTGCTGAGAAGACAAATAAAGATGAAACAAAATATACTCACCAACAGACTGTTGGTATGTTGACAACAATGTCAAAGACAAATGGGGACAAGCTAGCTGCCAGGACCTAAATGTAGAAGGGACATGTGTAAAATTACACATCTTCAAAAGTGAGAAAAAATTAAGCAAAAAAATCTCATTTAATGTCCAGGGGAACACATGAGCTGCTTCCACAAGACACTACATACGCTGCAGATTCTTTGACATTTACGATACTAACCATCATACTTCAAAGAAACACAAGAGGTTTACCAAGTACTCAAATTTTACTTTATTCATTTAGAAGCATTACATAATTACATTTAAAAGAAACAATAGAAATATTATTTATTCTTGAATGCCTATGTAAAAATATCACTTCAGGCCACTGCATCTGGGAATTCAACCGGCATGCCTATTGTTCTGAAGGTAATGATGCATTTCCTTCAAGTGGTTGAGTGGCTATATAAATAAATGCCCTGAGAGTCATGAAACCCTCATGAAAGTGAGATGCTACAGTAAATATCATAAATCTATCCTAGCATAAAGCTTTTACAAATACTGGCTTCTTTGCAGTTTTGCTCATCATTCTGCACCACTCAAGAAAAATGCCATCAACAGCAATGTTAACCTAAAACCCAAAATACACATTATTATCCCAAGAAACAACATTTTACACATCATGACAGATCTTAGGAAACCAAAAATGAAATATATTGCATAATGTTCAAGTCTTGCAAAATACCCAGCAGGGTTAATATTATACTGGCTTATGTGTTGTTTTGAATAAATAATCATTTTACACCGTTATCTTAATTACAACATTTTGCAAGTCGAAGAACATCACATTGCATTTTTGTACCATTCTGGTGCACAGTGTGCAGTTTGCATGTGATGTTGTTGAAGAGGTCTTTCCTGATGTATGCAATTTCAATTTTGCATCATTTAAAATTTCAGAGAATACAGTGCTCTGTGGTGACATCTAAGGAGCACCAAAAGAACAATTTAGCTTATTATTACAGCACCACTTTAAGAAAAATAAAATATATTGATTAAATGTGCTGTCAATTAGAAAAGCACTACATCACCTGGAGCTGGTTTTGAACAAGAAATGAGGCCATTTAGCTTGTTGAACCTCCCACCTGGTGAACATCGTGAATGTAAAAACACAGAAAGGACAGCCACGTGTTTGTTCATCAAAGGAACCATGCCCTGCAGCCAACGGAGCACCGAGCCCAGGACTGAGACGGCACTGCTGCCCTCCATGGAGTCACATCCTCCATACCGGTGGGCCCAGGACTGAGAGGGCACTGCTGCCCTCCCTGAGCCACACCCTCCATACCAGTGAGCCCAGGACTGAGACGGCACTGCTGCCCTCCATGGAGTCACATCCTCCATACCGGTGGGCCCAGGACTGAGAGGGCACTGCTGCCCTCCCTGGAGTCACATCCTCCATACCAGTGAGCCCAGGACTGAGACGGCACTGCTGCCCTTCCTGAGCCACACCCTCCATACCAGTGAGCCCAGGACCGAGACGGCACTGCTGCCCTTCCTGAGCCACACCCTCCATACCAGTGAGCCCAGGACTGAGGCAGTGCTGCCCTTCCTGAGCCACACCCTCCATACCAGTGAGCCCAGGTTCTGGTAAGGCCGCCCTGCTGGAGGCCAGCAAGCGTGGCGCAGACATATGCGATACGCTATTTGTTTTGTACAGATGTGTTTAGTTCCTGGAGAGCCTGTTGCATTCTGCTTTTTGTTCCACCTGTGTTCTCGGATACATAGTGTGTCTCATTATTTAACACAATACATCATGTACAGCTTCTTAAATATAATCCTTCTGACAAAGCTCAGAGGTAATTTATAGGTAACTGAACCTTTAAGGAAGTAAATAGCTATGGCATCTAAGACCTTCAAAATCCTATTTTTGTCGAACATTGATTTTTTTTTTCCATTGTATGTACAGATACATTATCACACTTATCTATATGACTAAACTTTACTTAGAAAAGGATTCAAAGGATAGGAAAGTCTGTTCTGCAGTATAATATACAGCTGAACCTATTTTAAATGTTTCCCAGCTAACAACATGTTGTTATTCTTTCTCCAACAGAAGTTTATTGACCGCCTTGTCATGACATTTCTACACACAAATCCATCCCAAGAACATTACTGCAGTCTTTCACAACCAAACAGTGTCACGCGCTGGAGAACAAACCAGTCCCTGCACACGCCTGCAGAGATCCTGAGCCGCATGTGCCTTCAGGCACTAATTTCTCTTCTTGTAGCCGATTTAATCAAATCATACCTCTAAGTCACCAGTTGAAAAATAATTGCTGAGTCTATTTTTGGAATGGTGATCACGATGAGTTACACTTAGAATTCTCCCAAGACTGTTACCACGGCGCGGGTTTGTGTGTCTCTGAATAACCCACTTCCTCCTCAGGAAAGTGCTCGTGTGAAAACAAACAGCCCCCAGTCAGCTGGCAGTGTTGGGAACGCTGGAGCTCAACCTTTTCCAGCAGAGACACCGGAGACAGGTCTGAGAAATTCACTGCTCCGATTTGTGTCATGTTTTTCCCATCTGAAGGGTGATGTCATGGGAAAAAAAAAAATCACACTTTAAATCGTTAGAAAAACACAGTTTCTTGTGTCTTTTTTTATTTTCCATGGAAGAAAAAAGGAGACATCTTTTATCATTCTAGCAGAATATTTAGCTAAATGCTCCCCATTTGAAAGGTGAAGATTTTTCTCATCCAAAGCTCAAAGTTTTGCATGAAATCTATTGCAGTGGGGGTCATTTTTATGTTTTTCACAGCTGATTGGAATTGCTCTAATTACTGTTAAGGAAGCACAGGGTCCAACACAAATTGTGCACTGTTCATTTTATGCCCTCATAACTGGTTTCAGTGATAAAAAGGCACATAAGCACAGAGGGACCGCTTGCTTGTATGGTCACCATTTACATTTCAATATATCCCTTCTCAGTACCAGAACAGCAAACAGATTTTGCCTATGCCTCTGTAACACACGGCTTGTCCAGAAAAAATGAAAACACTGCTCTTATGTGCCAGTCATTAATGACCCTGAACGGCACACACACACACTAGTAACAGATCCAACTCGGACACCTGCAGCTCAATCAGTAACAGCACTCGCTAAGCTGGTAATTGTGCCTGGGATCCACTAGGTGGCAGCGGCACACCAGCCAAGCTGCTGCGGTAGGTTTGGGGTTCGTCAGCTGGAGTCCTCTCACCTCCTGGCCAAACAGCACCCCCTGTGGGGTCCAGGGTACCTGCAGACTCACAACAGGGGACCTCAATGAGGGGCAGGGCTCTTCTGCACCTCGCGGCACAATTTGGACTTGTAGGTTGACCAAGACAATGATGTCGCAAGGGGCAGGGGATCACATTAATGAGGCCATCGCTCGGGCCCAAAAGTACAGACAGGCCTTGCAGTGCGGTTTCAAGTTAAAGACGGCGTCTCCTCATTTTGCATGTTGGGAGAAAAGAAACCATTTAAACTCAGGAGAGGTAACCGGAAACCAGTTTTTCAACAACCTAATTGCGTTAAGTAGGCAAAGTTATCCTCACCTCACAGCCTCAAGAGACACAATACAGAGCTTTAGTCCACCTGGTCCCACTATATTATGATTCGCAATCATATGGAGTTTGAAAAAAGGCTCTTAATGAGCTAAACCAATTGGTAAGTGGCTTAATTGGACTGTTTTTTCAGGTTCACCCAGCTCTTCAGGTGCTATCTGAAACTATTCACTATCTCTCAGCAAATACAGGAAGTGACAAATTCATTTCTTCTTCCCTTGTCATGACCACCAGTCATCAGAGATCCATCTACAGACAAGCTAACCAGTTTCAGCAGCTGACCAATGCGCCGCCTCACGTGTTCACCATCACCACCCGCTGTGCTGTCTTCATCACACATCATATTTAAACCCTCAGAGATCTCTGCTCTTCGCTCGGTAGTGATGACTCTCCTCGAGAGCTCCTCGCTCTCCCTCTTGGAAAACCTCTTTCCAACGACCCTTTTGGCTTCTGGACTCAGTCAGCTCTCTGACCACGAACTCGTCTGACGATTTGGATAGGAAACCTGTGTTTTTGCTGCCTCTACTCTCTCTCGTCTGCATAGGATCCTTCTACACCCTCACTTGGATTCCTTTGGACACCCTCCATCTCCTCTTTAGGAACCTCCTGACACCACGCTACACACGATTGTCAGTATTCGGAAGTAGGCTGGACAGTTATTTTTGTTACTCAGTCATATTATTCCTGACACTCAATGTGCTGCATTTGCAGCACCTAGAAAATACTGAACAGAAAATCACAGGATTGACTCTCTCATCCTTCTTTATATTGTCCTCGATACTCCCCATGCTGGAATAGGAGTCATTACTGTGAGCTTTGATGTAAAGACAGATTAGGTCACTACAGATAGGGGTGCTTTTATATTAAATAGCAATTAGTGAATTAGCAAAGATGTTTCAGGCATCGAACTGTTATAATTATAAATAACTATTAAAATATTTAATTGTGATTTTTATAAAGTCTAAAGTTACTAAACACAAAAATCATGTGGTAGCAGATTTTACAGGTTGAGCCTGATATTTTCAAATACCTTGTTTAAGCCACCTTAACACAGCCTTTTAATTTGATATTACTTTGCTCTGTTTGGTCATTTATTATTCTTAGAATTTAAACTGTACACATAAGAAAAAGAGCATCACATCACACAGAATAGTTTGCTTTTCATTAATTCCTGCAATGTACTTTAGGACAACATAAAGTTCAGTACTTCGGTAAGATGCTTTGGTAGCAGTAGGTACCAGTACTAAACACTAACTGCAATACTGCTACCTACAGCAGTATTAGTATTGAGATGTACTGAACCAAAAGCCAAAGCACAAAAGCTAAAACTATCTCTTCTCTGACAATGGCTGAAGTCCCTTTCCAATCTGTAAGCACGGAACCTGACAAAGGAAGAAATGTAAAAACCACAAGCGTGCCTTTATGCTTTGCAAAGTCACACAGCTCAGTAAACAAGACAGAAAAAAACGGATCAGTGGACATACATTATTTTCTGATGACAGTCTAATAAAAGGTTTGAAAGGCTTTACTGAAGAATTCAACTGGGATTATTCTTTGCTTTAAAGATGTCTCTCTACGCATTCCCGGTTAAAACCGGTTTAACCAAACTGGTTCAAATGGAATGAAAGAATGACAAGAGGCTACTCTGCGCTTATATGCATCATCGTTATTTCTGCCTGTCAGAAGGTCTTCCAATCCTACTGAATAATATGCGTTTGTTACACGTTGTGAAGCTTTACCCCGTCATGCTATGAAAGGAATCCTTTGCCGTGTCTAACCCTCCGCGTGTGGAGAGCCTGAGCGCGTGTTTCCGCATGCTGGGAGCCGAGAGACTGGCAGTGAACAGACAGGCCCGCCCGACGCATTCACGTCCTCGTCCCTCGGCCTGCTGCATCACCCTCAACACCACCTCGCCCGCGACGCAGTGTTCCAGAGCGAGGTTCAGATGTTGAAAACAAGATCCTCAATCGTTATTTTTCTGAAGAGATTGGCAGAATGAAAGAAACTAGCAGTCGCCCATCTGCATTTAAAAAAAAAGCTGGCATTCAGGGCTGCTCGTTGGAACTTGTTACTTTGTTAATGAGGCTGGATTCCATTAACAGAGCTCTAGAGTGTGTTCATTAAAAAACACCATCGCGGTCCTGAGCAATATTAATGGGTACACTAATAGATGCACACAGATCTATGAAAACTGTGATGTCAAGTCTCTTTCACAACATAGCAGGCATTAAACAAACACAAATGTGAATCCATTGAAATACAAAAACCTGATTTGCAACGAACAAGAGCTTCTAAAACATTATTATTCATTCGTTAGCCTGCAATACAACAAACGCAATCCGGCTTTCATTCTGATGACAGCATTTAAAAACTAGAAAAGAAAATGCAATATTAATTTGGGGATACGGTGTTCAAGTTGTCCGCAGGTTCCTCTCTGCTAAGTCGGTAGACAGTATACTGAATGCGAGTTTATAGATACGAACACACATATGTTCAGGACAGCTGCCGAGGTCAGGCGGTTGCCATGGCGCCACGACACATGGTCTCTGTCCAGCTGCTCCTGGCGTCCGACAGATTAGCCTCCTGTGTCTGCCCGGGCAGCGGGGCAGCGGGTCAGCGGCCCACGGACCCCCGAGCAGATGGCGAAGAGGCTGAGGCAGCCCCCAGCTTGACCAACTGCTACTACTGCCTACTGCACATGCGCAGGTGGGCTCCCCTGTAACAGGGGCTGAGCACTCTTCTCAAGCCTGCTGCACAAAAGCTGACCCTGCACATCTGCGGAACTTTTTACAAAGTTTAAAGCCGTCCCAGGACAGTAAGTCTACGCACAATACAGTACGTGTCGCTGAAACACAGCGAAACCGTTCCTTACCACTCAGTATTAGTCTTATCACCAATGGCCAGGACTGGCCATTTTTCACAATGAAAGGAGGAGCACTAAAGCCCTTTATAAACCACCGTGCAAACAGCTTACCTTCGCCAGGAACACCCAGGTCCCACAGTGCTCCAAGGACAGGTGGCTTTTCAGCCTCACTGTGACGAGCAGCAGAAAAAATCCCAAAAGCGCGCTGGGGAAAACAACGCACAGCAGTGTCACGTCAGAACTGAAAGGATGACTGGTGTCTTTTAACATACTTTTCCCATCTAAAGTTCACAGTTCTGTTTTCTCTTTTCAATGAAAGCAACGAGTCCTTATTTCCTAAGCAACAAGTCCTTGATTAAAACAACAGTCAAGTAAAAGTTTCAACTTTCTCTAGATTCAACACACCATTTTTGAGCTCTTTTAAAACTTCAAACTCTCTTAATTAACAGCCTCCTAATCTTTAGGATATGCAGGATTATCACTTTGAGGTTGCCCCTTCTTTGATTTGCCCACAATCTGCATTAAAAAAATACAGAAAACAAGAAGCAACATGAAAGTGTTTTTGCATTGAATTTAGGTTTATATATATATATTTATTCTAAAGCTGAATTACTGTCCTCAAGATAACGCTCAAGGAAACTCCCTTTTTTTATAAGCTAGCCCAAGATGACACTGTATAACTGCAGAGGTGCATTCAGAACCACAATTACTCCAGCTTCTCTTTACTGGAGACTCATGCAGTGCCAATTGCATTTCCCAGCACACATTTCTCTTGTCTATCTCCCGTAAGCTCCTGAAGCCAGTTTGTTCCATTTATCTATGACTCCACCTGGGTGTTTCAGCAGACGGGCAAGACACTCAAAAAAAAAACAGAAAAGTAGAGAAAGGTTCCTGAGGATAGAGGAGATATAAGATGGAATACCTTGCGCAACAGCCACTGTGAAACTTGTAAGACTGAAGAAACGGGAACTCCAAGGCAGACAGCAAATCACCTGAGAGGGAAGATTCAGTTTAATGTCATATGCACAAGTGCAATGAAACACTTATTTGCACGTGTGCTCCAATACAAGGACATCAAGGAAACACCAAAAACATAAACACAGAGCAGCAGCAGCAGCAGCAACTAGTTAAATAATATACAGCTTAAAAAAAACCAACACCAGTGTGAGCCAGTGGTGGGGGTAGAGCTCAGTCATCTGACAGCGTGTAGGAAGAAACAGTCTCTGAACCTGGAGCAGGATGACACGTTGACTGTGATTCTTAGCTCCTACCACCTGAAACTCAAAACCAAACTCTGAAACTGGAAAAAAATCCCCAGTTCTGAAGCTTGAAGAAAATCGTTTTAAATGTCAAAAGGTCCGTCACATACAACACACTGTAAGCACAGAAACACATATATAGCTCACGCCCCAGACAGAAAATTATGTAAATGTGTTATGAATGCTTGACTAAATTAGCTGTTAATATAAATTTACCTGTGGGATGAGCAGCACAGGCTAACAGCAGCACACTGAATAAAAAAAATACAAAATTATAGGTCATCACACTCCAAATTTATACACAAGCACACTTTTCAGCGAAGAACTGCTTTCAAATTTCATGACATAAAAATAAACATGTTAAACACTGAGGAATTAATGAAATAGACATTAAGAAATCAACTCAGGTCCCACTGTGCTTATTGTATTTTGTGAGGCTTGTCTTAGTTTTACAAGCCACATTTTAAAAGACTGATCAGAATTGACCCAAAATTGAAGCAGAAATTATACTGGTGGAAGGGTGTCCCCAAAACTATCACTACCGGCTATAAGACTAAAGAGAAACTGAACCAAATGCCCACCACGGGATAGAAGGCCTGTTTGTGATTATGGATTCATTACACCTTTTTATTAAAGTATTTTTGTCAGCTTTCAGGAGATGGGAAAATTATATCACTAACTGAACTAAGGGAGAGATACAGAGAGGCCAGAGTGTGCAAGCCAAAAGTGGAATTCAGCCAGGACATCGTGTTTAAATCAGTTCATGCTTTCACTAGATAAGGAAATCTGATCAAACACGACCTGACTGGCATCTATAATATTTTGACAGACTCATCAAAAACTCTCTGAGCTGCTTCTCTCGAGATTTTCTCAGTGAAGAAGTACATCAAAACAAAAATCAATTTCTCCATCCCAAGGGGTTTGGCGATAACTTCAAAAGATGTGGCAAAACACAACAGACACCACAGATTACATTCTGCTGTCTTAAACCTATTACAACAGAGATGGCAGAGACATGATGAAAGATCTCCTATCACTCTGCTACATCTTTTCATCTCCATGCCTGTCTGCGTTCAGACACCTCTGCATTTCCTAGTTTTAGTTATGGAGGGCACAAAATGCTTACCTGAAAATATAGTTGATGTACTGCTGTTCAAGGTCACTGTGGGAAGTGAAAACAGTGAAGATTATTAAAGTAACTGTGCTTAAGGTCTACCATGACTATTTTTTGTCCTTCTTTTTTAACTACAAAAATGTCTGTAAAATTAAACTACATGTGGTTGTCAGTCGCAGGAAAGTGGCCATCAGTGTGTCTGTACAGCCTGAGCTTCACGTGGTCTTAACCAAGGCGGTTGCAGTTTAGGAGGCAAACGATTGATGGATAAGTTCCCATCTCTATAACTAACCAGTATCAACTGTCAATAACATGCTCCACTGATCTTGAACAGATAACGCCTTAGAACTCATCCGATACATCAAGCAATGTGCTGGTTTAGACAGGGCAGTAGTGGTGTTCCTTTGTCCTTTCCTATTTTTCTGTAATGCTCTGCTGGGATGGCACGGTCATGCAGCTGAAATCTATCAGTGACAAACAAGCACTTAATATCCATTACTGATGAACAGTAAGAGTTCTGAACTTGGGTTTGCTCTCCTTTACACTCTGAGCTCCACAGGAACAGCCTAAAGCACATTCAGCTGCATTCTCCAGAAGATCATGATGCATGAAAATGAAATACTGAACATCCTTCTGAATTTTACACATGCTGGGACCTAGACAAGGGGGTGGGAAGAGGTGCCATTCTGCAATGCTGAACAGCTCAATTCCCACAGTGATTCCCTACAAAGCTCCAGCCATCCGTAAGTTCCTTAATAAAATAAAGACAGTGGCACGTTATTGAATTCTTGTTTTAAAGGCCATCACATTTAGCAAGTTCCCAAAAAAAAGCATGCTCTGGATCGGCATTTGTGAGTGTTTTTAATACAATAACAAAAAAACCTCCCTTCTTATGTGTGACTTAACAAGAAATACTTCACTAAAACAAAAAAAAAGCTTCACAAAGACAGGAAGGCAAGCCTTTTTAAAGGCTGTGTCATGTGTGGAAGGACATGCTGGTGTGCTTCACTCAGAATGAAAAATTAGGGACCAAGACGAGGCCAGCCAGAACCTGTTACACAACTAAGAGAACACAATCCATATGGAGCACTCCTGCTGCACCTGCCAAGCCAAATTAATATTTGAAGTCTTTTCCACAGTGGAATCCGATAGTATCAGCTGAGAGCAAAGCTGGGCATGCTGGTCAATAAATGACAAACTGCTTGAATGACACAAAGCTGAATAGCCACGCAAGAGTTTTACAGCACAGCAACTCCAAAACAGAACATAATTTTATCCCAATCAGAATCAGGGAAATCTACTGGTTTTATATCTTGTTTCTGGATGGTACTACACTTGATCATTTAAGGTGCCATAATGCGATGTAGGGAATGCCAATTTTGCATGTGCTGCGCAGAAAACACATTCCCCATGCTCTACTGATCTCACTGACAGATCAAGCAAGATCTAGTCAGCCTGTTGAACAGGTATTTATAAAACACAATGTCAGAATAACAATCTTCATGGAGGATGCAGTCATTTATTTCTGCTTATTTTGCTACAGAGCTCCCAGGATGACCCAGTTGCTGCAGGTCATGGGCCCTGACCGGCCTGGGAAGTCTTCACACATCTCCTGCTATAAACGGCATCGAATCATTTCAGTACTCTGCCCCAGATGTGGGTTGGTCTTCTCCTTCAGGGTGGATGCTGCTCATACGGTACATACTGAACTACCTACAAATATATCCAACAACTGGCGATGCGTGAGGATTGCCCATTCTTTGCTGTACCAGCAAACGTAAAATGATACCTTAATAAACTGGATTTCGGAAGCTTCTGGAACACTTTGTACCCTCCTTGACCAAAAAAAAAAAAAAAAAAATCAGGCACATGCAATCAGAAAGAAAGACACTGACCAAATCATACTATGGCAAACCTATTCACGTGACCCCTTTTTACAGCCTGAATCTGCCAAAAACTAACATTGTGCCACAGACATTCACATACATTACTCTATTTCACAGATAACTGATTTACAGATTGCGCTGTTTTGTACCAAATCCTAGAACTACGGCAGACAATTACAAAACTAAAAGTATTACATTATCATTTTTACAAATACTAAGTATTTAAAAATAAATCCTGGAGCCAACATTTCAAATTAACAAAAAAATATTTCAAACAATATATCTTACCCACACAAGAGAAATGGATCAGTGCCCAGAAATAACCACCTGGATCAAACTGAAACAAAGCAATAAAATAAACACAGTACATCACCATGTAATGGTCTCTGGCTCCATCAAGTGGCTAAAATCGAGAAAGCACATTTAAATCTATTCAAAGCTGAACAGCACTGCGAGAAGGGATTTGTATTTCATTTAGGGCAAAACCTTCGTATTCATTTTTCAATTCTATGGAGAGAAATTGCTCACTTGCTTTCAAAGAGTGAGATCACAAAGTTTGAAACTATTCAGTTTCACAATAATTGCACAACCCCTGGAAACCACATGCAGGGTTTTATCAGTATTAATCTGCAAAATACTGGCAGACAAGACAGATAAATACATTTTAGACTGCTTTGGAAATATAGTCCTCTTTTCACCCAAGGCTGGCAGAGCACTCTTATAAATGAAAAAAAAACAACAACATTTATCTTATTCACATAATCACAATTTGTAACTGCGTACATTTTGAGCTTTGCTGTTTTAGGGGGAGGTCGCTTTTACATTTGCCATTATTCCTATATAATTACAGTAATTAACCATAAATGCATGTACCGTAAACACATGATAGTATAAGAAGAAAAATTAACCAAATAAATGAAAAAACATCTCTCTGATGAACTTTTTTAAAGAATGCTAGGCAACTGTCCAGTTTCTTAATTCTCTGTTAGAATGTTTTTTCGATTTTTTTAGTATTTCCGATTTTTAGATACACTCGTTCCTTTATTCCGATCAGGATTTTTGAACATTTACTTCAGTTCTGAACAATCTGCTATTACCCACTAGACATGTTAAATCTTACAAATCTGTTTTCATCATGAAAAATGTTTCCCTAAAAGGGACATTGAACAAGTTATGTGAAAACATTGTCTAGTGTTCTTGAACTTTTAGACTGCACTGTACTATCTCACTGCTTTTAGAAAGCTCACTCTGAAATCCACAAAGAAGGCTATTACTTAGAGGAGCTCTTAATATCTTCTTATCAGCACACCATCACCCAGCTGCCTAGTGCAAGGATACCTATTGTATGTTATATACCAAACAACACATAAAACAATAAAAATACTATGACAGAATAACCTTATTTCACAGTTTTACTCAAAACTGCAAATGTCACATGAATAAAAAGAGACAGAATCCCCCAAAAAACATGGATTATCTGTAACTTGCTATCACGCAGTTCATATCCTGAGATCTACATGTGACTTTCTGATTAGATTAATTTGTCATGCTTGCTAACAATTCCAACACCACCTTGTTACTGTGACAGGGTGCCTATTATTACTGTGTGGAACCAGGTGGTGAGGTTGCTGTCATCTGGTTACATGTGCCTGAGGCACAGTGCAACAAATAATATATTTCACATCTTGGTCCTCTTCCTCACAAATTGCCTTACGATAGTTTTCAAAAGCTAGAGTGGTATTCAGAGCAGAAACAATAAACACATATCCTGTGAGGAACTGAACTACTGGCATTTAAGGATTCTGACTGGTCCCTTAATTGTATATTCTGTTGGCATTTTAAATAACTTCAGTAACTTCGATGCCAAAATATTTCATTTAAAATAACCCAGTGCAATACTTAACCTGAGATTCATACCAGCTCAAAAAAATGTGTAGCTTTGTTTGGGATTAAAAATGTAATTTCCTTTGCATGAAAGATCACATGTCTGTAAAAACTGCCAAACCCTCTGGCAACACAGGCTTCGTGTAACCCGTCTGACTGTTACATGTATTTTTAAAACTGGATTAAAATTTGACAGGTAAAATATCTTGGCAATACACAGATCTCAGACAAGAATAAAGACCATAAAGAGTTCTGACAGACAACTGCGCACTATCAGGGCTTTGAGAAAAACACAGCTTGAACAACTCACCTGGGTGTCATGGAGAGGGAGGCATGCAGCAGCTATTAGCAGGAGTAATAAACTGAATAAAACAGGACAGTTTAAGCCACTATGTTTACAAGCTAAGCATTTACCTAGAATTCAAAACTGAAAACAGGATATTTTATAAAACACTGGCAAACTTTAATTAGAGAGGAAATGCTGCACTATTGTGAAAGGCACAGTAACTGCACATGAGCTGTAAACAGTTCACTGGCCAACTTGCAGTACGATCAATAAACTTCAAAGGGTTCAGCTGACACCCACAACACTTGCAAGATACAGAGTACCAGAATACCCACCCCCCCTTGACCAATCTTCTTTCCCAAGGAGTTTGAAAATGACTTGGATTCTGGAATGCAGCGTGAGGTTTGCTAATGTGCAATAGTGTATCAAAAACATGTTTCTGAGAAGCATCACTACACTACTTAACCATACAGGTTTGGCTCTGAGCACTCTCCAAATGTGACTCCAGCCTTCCCACTAAAGCAATGCATGTCGCAGCAGGACATTTCCCCCCCCCAAATACTTTTTCTATTTATTTTATCTAAACCCCCCATCCAAACCAAACTTCTGTTCTGTAAAGAAAACATACAAAGACACAAGAAGCCATACCTGACTGTTTTTGTCCAAGATGAACGCTGGTTAAAAGAACAAAAAAAAGTTACGTTTTGATCATTGTACAACAAAGAGGTTAACAACCACCAGTGAATGAAAATCCTTACTTAAGGAAACCCTACGTAACCTACTGCCTTTAACTGTACAGCACTCTTTATCCCAGAGGATCCCAGAGAACTGCAAGTGTATGAGGGGCTCGCTCCCTGTCCCACTGCAGGACGGCCCCCGCCCGGGTGACACGCAGCAGCCATTCTGCACCAGCCACCAGTGCACAGTGCAGAAGTGAAAAAACACATGACCAGTTACAGCAAGATAGCCAAGCCTGCCACCCCACAGTGGAATTCACCCAGGACTCCAGGGATAACAGCCATACTCCTAACAACAGTGTCACGGGACCTGTAATGACCCACTAGACAGGGCTTCGGTTGAGGTTTATCTCATCCAAGGTAGAGTATGATGCCCTTCACAGCACACTGTCCCCCGTCGCCATACTGGGATTTGGGAATTCCAGTCCAGAGGGCAGAGAGTCACCCATTGACTAACCAACACTACTAACAGCACAACCCGGCTTTCCTCCGGGGCCTCCAGCCACAGCACGGATCGGGCCCCGTCTTCCCTCTCTTCCCAGATCGGATGAGATCGGGCACTGCTTCTTTTAAGGGGGTCAATTTTATTTCACAGCAGAAAACGTTCACTACCCTACGGCATTTTATAAAGGGTTCACTGCATGGTATCGTTAAGACTCTCAAAAGCGGCCGAGATCGAGCTAATTTTAACTTTCCGTGAGTACATACCTCCCTCTGAGTTAGCTTCCGAACGATGCAGATGACAACCTCTGAGGCATTATGAAGTGTGAAAAAGACGGGGATTGGCTGGAACAGACAGGGTTATATCAAAACGTAAGTTAAAGAAACGATAAATGCAATAAAGGATTAATACACACGTATGAAAGTCAATCAATAGTATCAGATACTAATCCAATGAAATACCAGTTCCAAAACTAGTGTACTGTACTCTAGCTTTTGTTCATTATGGAGAATATACTGGATGTAGTATGTGGCAAATTTGAAATAACATGTCTTGCAGGTAAGAACATCAAGGCAGCAATTGAAGAAGCTGGCGAGAGATGCAGGCAAGTCCCTGCTCAAGACACACACGGGCAGAGATCACTGGCGTGCTTCTGATCCTGGTCTGCGAGATCACCGACAGCGGGGATTGAGATGTGGTCTTGTGACGCACTGGCCTCATGCTTGGCTCCGGAATGACGCCTAATTTTGTGTGCCTGGGGCAAGACTGCTCCTCCTGCTAATTCTGGGGCAGCCTTTTAAAGTCCCTGCTGAGATTAACCTTATAATTATTTGAAAATGGGGACAGATCTTATACTGCCCGGCTAGACTTTAACTTTCTCATCGACGTCTACTCACACTCTCTGACGTTCTTGTTTTGTTTTTCTTCTTCCTTCCTAATTCTTAATGTAAAGGTGAGCACTCGCTCAAGTCCTCCCAAACCAACTAGTGCAATTATTGCCCAAAACTCTTCATTGTCCTAAATGAAATAACCAGATTATACAGGAAGATGTTTAAAGTGAATATGACAGATATCGCAAAGGAATGATTGCAGAAGAGTCTCACTCACCAGCCGGGACAAGGCTCTGGACCCTGCGTAGATATTGCCAACAAAGAGCACGGAGCCAGGGAGCCAGGCGAAAGCTGCAGACCTGTTGACAGACATGTGCTTCAGAAAACACAGCCTGGAACAGCACTGCTGAGCTACTGCATGATCAGTGCAAGAGAAAATTCGAAAAAGGATTCTGCTGTAATACTGCATTTCGGTTGCCCTGAGCCCATTCTGTACACTACTGGCCACGACTCAGGGGGCAAAAACATATTCAGCGTCTGGGTCCCCAGGTAGGAAACGTTCGCGGGCTTCATGCATGACACAATACCGTCAAAAGCTCAAACATGGGCGGTGCGGTGGCTCTGTGGCTGGACGGTTGCCGGTTCAAATCTCACAGCCGGCAGAGGAATCCTACTCCGTTGGGCCCCTGAGCAAGGCCCTTCACCCCAACTGTTCCAGGGGTGCCGTATAAATGGCTGACCCTGCACTCTGACCCCAAGCTTCTCTCCCTGTCTGTGTGCCTGTGTGTCTCATGGAGAGCAAATTGGGGTATGCAAAAAGAAATTCTTAATGCAAGAAAAATTGTATATGGCCAATAAAATGATCTTATCTCTTACCTTATATTATAAGAAAACATGGACCGATAAATGACCTTCGAATGGGTTTTAAGAATGGCGAAGAAGCGCCACTGGGGCATCACTTTTCCCAGTATAAAAACAAGACGGCGGGAACAGTTTAAAATAGTTACCATGAAAAGCTGCTGATCTCCACCCATCCCAGCTTCCTGGAGAGCAGGAGCAGCAGGCCACCAACAAAGGTCTGCCACCTTCAAAACAAGCCAGCAGAGGCGTGAGACAGCAGAGCCTCTCCACATCTGGAAGGACACCCAGTCCCATCCAGCTGCCTCTCTGTGTCCTCTGTGTGCTTCACCATGCCAAAGGCAGCATGGAGCCTCATCACATTCCTGCCTCAATCTGTTTTTCAATAAAGCTGCTTGATCCTTGAGGAAGTTAAAAGTAATAACACAACCGGGTCAGCTGACAGACAGATGTTTTTACAGAAAACAGAAAAGCAGAGAACTGTGCTGTCTAAATAATATTTATCTTGATCACACAAACCTCTAAAGTCTTGCCACATACAATCATGCTGAACAAACAGCATAATATACAGATGCCAAAACCTAGATTCAGTCCAGACAGACAAAAACCTAGAACCTAATATTAGATTTTGATTCCTTAAATATAAATAAGATATATGAAGGAATGTAGAGTATGCAACTCAAATCTTCAGGCCTTCAATCTTTACTTTTTTAACTGTTACTTTCAGCAATAATAATGCCCATCACATTTTCCATACACAAAAACACACAAGGTGGAAGCATGCGCTACATTTAGTTGTGACAGTCACAACGTCTGCCTGTTAATGTGCAGCTTACTGCAATTCAGACTAACATTGAGCCTGTTTAATTTCTAAAACAACGCTTGTTTGCTCATAGTCATCAACGAATCCTAAAAGAAACAAAAACGCAAAACAATGCTTCAGATAATGATCAAAAAGGCTGGTGACAAGGTTGCAAGGTGTTATTATTTTAAGATTATCAGGGCTCCATAACAAAGCATGAGTGACAGTGCACATGGTGAAACACATACTGTACAGCACTTCATGCAGTATGTTATACTGACTAACCTGGGCAGTAGAAGAAACAGAGTTACCATTTGGTACTACCTGAAAGGAATAAGGTTAAAAGGAATCCTGGTTATAAGGCACAAAGTAGAATACTGATTACTTACCCTTGAAACAGAGTGGGATATGTGAATTTCAAGACAGACAGGACATACTGCAAAACAAACAACACACAACACGTTAACTGTAACTCTATTAGGACATTTGGTTAGATGGGATTTTCTAAGGGTGTACGATTAATATATGCAAACGACAAAAAGGTAAAGAAACTATTTGACATCAGAACTAAAATAAACATTGTACAAACCACAGAAATAAACAGTATACATCTTTCTAAAGCTTTCAGATTCATGGATATAATGGGATTGAACAACAATCTATACTGAGATACAGTTTCACTTTCCTTTAGTGTCCTTTATTTCTTTGAAAGTACTGTCAAATGGTCGTTTGCTTTCCTTTTAATACGAATTCCAAAGGTCTTACTGTCTGGTAGAACCTCAGCATCAATTATAATAAACTCTGTATCAGGCTTACCATTCATTTAACCCCCACCCTCTTCAGATACTGAAGATTCAAAATGTACTTTTTTAATGAACAGGTGCTGATTCTGTCTCAATCTTCAGCACAACACGTATCTGCTGGTGCCACCAGCTTATATCTATCAGAGTTTATTTACGCATAGGGGGTATTTCTGATGACACATCTTCCTTCAATTTTGCCAGCAGCAGCAGGAATCATTTTTAAGTCTTTGCTGGATTCCCAGGTCCACAATAGCAGTAGATTGGAGCTATAGCATTGCAGACAAACCCAACTGCAGTCCAGAGGACAACACTGTGCCGAAGTATCAAGAGACATTGAAATAAAGAGAAAGTCTGATATACAACATTTAATATACAGTACTGTGCGCAAAAAGTTTGATCTGGTGAAAAACATCCAAAGTTTCCAGCACCGGCTTGGTTTGTCTGCTCTGGATCAGCAGGCAGAAGGAAAAATAGATTTTCAACACATCTCTCTGGAAAAGTGCAAGACTGACCAACAAAGGCTACATTTCAATATATAAAACACTATCCACTTTTATTGTTTTTAACTATAGATAAAATACAAAATTCTGCGTTTGACTAGGTATTCATGAACAGAAGACATACGGCGCATTGTATAAAAACACACAAAAACAAATTGAGGAAGAGTTAATGAGAAATGGACTACACATTATAACGAGGTTCTCATCTTGAAGACAAATATATATATAAGAAAAACTACATTGTCGAAACAATTCACACAATTTCAAGGTTTTACCTCAACACACAAATTCGTGTGGCGAGGTGCATGTGCCAGATAACTGCTAACACTACAATAATATGCTTACTACTAACAGTGCATGATTTTCCTGGGCCATTATAGAATTAAACCAAAAACAACAGACCCTCAGTCTGTATGAAACAGAGATCAACACACCCTCTGAACGACATGGGCAAACACCAGGACATTCAAACGCGGATCTCTGGGGGAAGCAACTAGTACAACTACACATTTTGAACACTAACGCCGTTAGTAACGGAAGATCTGATTTCAAGTTAAAAAAAAGTTAACGTCTTAAATGCCAAAGGAACGCTTCAGCGGGTATGACAGGTCTTTTAAATTATTTCAAGACGGAAGCAATAGGTAAAACAAAACAATAGTCTCTCACCTTGTTTGTGAAGCACGACACCAAGTAGAAAAGGCAAAAGCTAAGACCGAGTGCAATGCTCTTCCACATTTGCCAAGATAAAACTATTGCTTCAGTCCAGCGATGTCTGTCATCCTGTTTCTACCAAATCTTTTTCGCCTGAGTACCTCGCAGCCATGTCTGACACGTTGCTCAGAGATTGCTCCAATCCAACACCAGCTACTCCTGAAGGAACTGACCCCTTAAAGAGACAGGCACCCCTCTCACACGGAGCACCAAAATGCTGTAACACATACAATCAAAGTCAATCAAAGTTTATTTATCAAATGCACAACAATACAACTTGCAGCAGTAGTTGCTGGCAATGAATTGTCTTTACAGCAGGTAAAGACATACAGCAGGTTAATTGGGCTCACACAACTATTGAAATACTAGAAAGCACAGTACGACATGATAGGGTTGATTAAATGATAAAATTGAATTTGAATTCCAAATTAAAATCTAAGCTTAATTGAGTGTTGAAGAAAAGTGATTGGACATTTTCTGTTTTCCAAGACCACATAGGTGAAGAGTTTGTATTGTATCTGATATCTCTGTCACTTAGCTGAACCCACAGCTAAAAGGAAGAAAATTATGTTGAAGAAAATCATCATTTCACAAATATGACACATTATAAATTTTTACCATGGATGATGTGTAGCCGTGTGAATAGCAGAAAATCTGCATTGGCTTTCATAGATTTAACCTAAAGCATTGCGTGCTCAGTTCTAAAATGATTTGTTAAGAATTAAGAAGTCCTTTATACAAACAGAAAAGTACTGGTGCAATTAAGGCATTTTTCTGACTCAAGGGGAATTGTCAAAAAAAGTTTCCCAAGAATACAGACAAAGCCCCAGTGACAAATCTGACAACAAGGCTTCGTCAGATTCATCACCCCCACATCATTTTACATTGAGTAGCCTTTGTCAGATGCATGTCACAGGAGGAACTATAGATAACTTTGAGGAGACAGTGGAACACACTGGGTTGTTGGTCATCAGCACTTTCTTTAAATTGAGATTACTCTTGAGAAGATCAAAGTCCATTTCTGCTATGAAATTGCTTGACAGATCCAAGAGTTCTAAATCCTCCATGTGACTTATAAAGACCTCAGCTGGCCAGAGGTGTATTTTACAGCAGCAAATCTTTAACTCCTGCACGTTCTGCAGCCCCAGAAGCATGGGCATCTTCGAGAAGTCATTTCTGTCCAAATACAAGTATTCCAGTGCAGTGTTATTCTGAAAAACATCTCTCGGCAGCCAAAATATAGAGTTGCCTGACAGGTCTAGCACTGTGAGTTGGTATAAACCTGTCAAGAATCCATCCGGAAGCTTCGATAAAGAATTATTGGACAGAGTGAGCTTTGTGAGATGAGACAGATTAATGAAGGGAAATGGTGGCAATGATGAAATGCTATTCCCTGACAGATACAGAAACCTTAGGTTCCTTAAACCTCTTAGGGCTGGCAATACAGACTGAGTAAATCTATTGTTATTGAGGATCAGATCAGACAGGTTATGTTGGTGGTATAATAACCTAGTAGGTAAATGTGTCAGGGCATTATTGGACAAATCCAGTATCTGAAGTTTGGGTGTTGGATCAAATAATTGTGATGGTATAGTTGTTAATCTGTTACCAGATAGAATCAGTGTGTTTAAACGTGCAAGACCTTCAAATATATTGTTGTGTAGCAGCATGGAGTTGTCTGAAAGATCAAGGTAAGTGAGGCTTTGTAGTTTTGCAAAGGTTCCATCGGGGAGGGTCTTCAGCTGATTTTTTGCCAGGTTTATCCAGACCATTTTAAACGGTGCTTGAAGAAAACCAATGGGTATCGACTGGAGGTCATTTTCAGACACATCTAAGGAGAGGAGGTTGATGAGACTCTCCAAAGTATCATTCTCAGGGCAGATCTTATTCCTGGATAAGCCTAGAAAGGTCAGGGCTGTCAGGTTTCTGAAAGCCCCCTTCAGGATGCTGGTTAACTGATTGTCAGACAGGAACAGAGTCTCTGTTTGGGGTGCAATGTCCCAGGGAAGGTTCCTGAGGCCAGCTCTGCTGCAGTCGGTCACAGCGGGGGAACAGACGCAGCCCGCAGGGCACCCTTCTGCCGCCACTCCCATCCACAGCGAGATAAGGAGTAGAATCAGGGTGGCCATCTTCCTTCCACTCTGAAGAAGGAAAACCACAACAACAACAACAACAACAAAAAACAAACAGTTACCCACTGGTGCAAGCAAAACCAAAATAAAATCCCCTTTATTTAAATATAAATGATGTCTTCAACTCATTGAACTTCAACTTCAACTGCACCACATCCTTTAATATTCTGGGTAAAAAACTCTGATTACAGATGTAACGTATCAGTTCGTGAGCCTTTGAATTCTGCAGCAAGAGCAACTTCTCTTCCATCTAATTTCCCTATTCAGTCACATTCCTTAGGTCACATTCCTTAGGGCGGAGCGGTGGCTCTGTGGCTCAGGATCTGCGTCTGTGACCGGAAGGTTGCCGGTTCAAATCCCGCGGCCGGCAGAGGAATCCTACTCCGTTGGGCCCCTGAGCAAGGCCCTTAACCCCAACTGCTCCAGGGGCGCCGTACAATGGCTGACCCTGCGCTCTGACCCCAAGCTTCTCTCCCTGTCTCTGTGTCTGTGTCTCCCTGGAGAAAAAGCTGGGGTATGCGAAAAGACGCATTCCTAATGCAAGAAATTGTATAGGGCTAATAAAGAAACATTATTATCATTATCATTTATGTGGGCATTAGCATGTCCCCTATTAATGATCAAATTTGCAGAGAGAATATGCTGTAGATTACAGGCCAATCTCCATTACAGGACTTAAATGATAAAATTGAATACACCGCATACAGAAAATAAACTGGTAGAAAGCCCTGACTGGGATATAGTTCGGGGAGGTACTTTTTCTTCTTCTAAAAATGTAGGACACTAGCTGCTCTGTGCTGAAGTTGTACATGCGGTACTTGCAACACCAAACAGCTCAACGTGTAGATTGCTCATGGCCCTCTCTTCTTTAGGTGAACTCAGGGTGTGAGCACCTGTTCACATGTTGTGAAAACAGCGCTTTTAAGGGATATTTGACTGTATGAAAAAGTTCTGGTATTGGATCTTACTGGTATGTCCACACCTACAGTATGATCCCCTGACAACTCCTACTCACTGACATCTCCCAGACAGGTAAGATGTCTTTTGCTGGTGCATTGTTGCAGCCAAAAAAAAAAAATGTTTGGTTGGGAGAAGACTGGGATTCCATTAAAAATGGTCTCTGCCTGGACAAAAGCTTATCTTAAATGATAAATTCTGTTAAAATAGTATACTATCTCTTTACGTTTCTTTCGTTTCAGTTTGTATTTGTGTTGTACATTATGTTTTAGAAATATGATAAAAATGTATTTAAAACAGGTAACAAAATATATATTTTTTGTGTTTCTAAAAAACTATATAATCACTGCAATTAGAGCCAGACTGGAATGCTGTAAGCTTTAAGAGCAAAGTTAATGGGATCTATTATGATATCATAAAACATCTCATCATTAACAAGTGAACTGCTCTCAGGGGAACACTAGCTAAATGCAAACTGATGCAATCATAGGAACTGAAATACAAGATACACTGAGTAATGTACTCTCAGTAATACACTCTAGAAAACAGTTTTTTTATATTTTCAAAGTGTGCATCACATTAAATACACATATTCTGTATCTTCAGTAAAACAGGTAATTAAAGGTTGAAAAATAAGTAAATGTACCTCACCTAAAAGCAGTGAGAATTTTTTGAACAATCCCAAGCCAAATCATAGCCAATACAGCTGATAACTTAATAATCATACTAAATCGACCCCTCTAGAAGCGGACATTGCAATTTATTTACGCAGATATTAATAGCTGTTCGTTAGGACTGGAAGCTGCACTAAATAGCCATAGCTTATACTACACACTCCTTGAGCAGAATCAGTAGTGGTTGGGCCAGTCTGACAGTCTTAGTATTTAAGATACAGTATTTACGGCTACCCTGACACTTTTTACAGGAAGATGAAACTCAGAATACTCACATTTTAAACAGTTTTTAAACTTTCTTCCCTTGCCAAAAAGCTCTAAGGGACTGCCACATCAATACTGTCCCGTTTCAAATAAAGTAAACTGCATTCTTGGTAGGTCCAGAAGTCTGTTTGCCTGTGGCAATACACGGTTGCACAATCCTTTAAAAAATAAACAGAATAACAGACGTTCAGAAAACAGATCACACGCTGCTTAAGAAACTGAATTGGAAGCGGATAACTTGTGTCAAAACACTGTGGCCCTCGTATTTCAATTCTGATGGCAATACAGCGCACACATTTTAAATGTTTTAGATTTGATACTCAAATATCCTTCGCTTATTGGGCGTTTGTAAGAAATCACTAGCGAACCCCAGCTAAATCGTGAAGAGATGCACGATCAAGATGACTTCTTGCTCAAAGAAAAGGGTCGCCTACCTACACACTGCAAGTAGGAAGGCTTTAGGGAAAGTGTCTTTGTGAGAGGATAATAAAAAAACGAGCTGCGTCTTTAAGAGAGTGTCCCTGCAGTATCAGCTGGTGCCGAGCGCCTCTGCACAGGCGAGGCAGTTCAGCCATTTAGCTCCGCCGTATCGGTGGTACTCGAACACTTCTGCTTATTTGCCAATTTTGGCAGGTCATCTCTATTTTTATTATAATTTTCTACCACGTGTCGTGGTATATATTTTTGTACAGCGACCACCGTTTAGTCGAAGTCAAGAATTATATTTTTTATAATACCTTGTTTTTCTTTCTGGTGACGCGAACTCGGTTCACAGAGCTGCTGTTTGGTGTTCAACTTGCCCAGACTTGTCATTGACTCGTGTTTACTACAGTACTGGGCATATTTATTAACTATTTATTTATCCGAGAACAAACTGCGCACTTCGCTGGTTGGGGAAAAATGGATCAAATAGGAGTAGCTGCCAAAGAAAACGAGACTGATTCCGTGTGGAAACCCAAGGTCAGTATTTTTTAAAATTATTTTATTCAGCATACAAGTCTGAATTGCGGGGCCTAGCCTAGTGCAGAAGACGAGCCACTGACGTCAGCGCTGTTAGGAGTTTCACACTATACCGGCTTCTGTTAATATTCTTGCTTGACACTAAAATGTCATTAGAAAATGTTATCGATATATAATGATAAAAACTACTACAGAAATTATCCCTCCCGGAATATACATGTCCAGTCCTATATAAGAAACACACGCGAGATCTGGTCGTTAAAAACCGAACTCCGTTCAGCTTAATTCCTTCAAGGACCTGAGGCTTCATACAGATTTTTTTTATTTCTATTTTTCTATTTACAAATTGTGTCCCTAGTCGGGAAACATGAGAGAATCGGGAAAGCAGCGGAGTGGCCCAGCGACTAGTTTCGATGACGTCATAGTGGAGCAGGGTGATGTAATGTAAGCCCTTCAGAGCAGATCCGCTGTCTCTTCACTTAAATTCACAAAACTGCCTGCGAGTTATATTACTGGTGTAACCCTTGCAATGCCTTAAACTGTAAAACGCTGCTTGTGTAATGTTATAGACTTTCGTAAGTGTCCATATTGCTCAATACTTATTTTCCCCAGAAAAGATATCTTAACATGATTCTTTTATTTTAAAACGTAGCACCAACATTTGCACAAGAACGTTCAAACCTCAGTCTTCTTAATCATATTTCTGAGTAACTATTTCATTCGTAAAAGCTAAATACTTCTTATTGTATAAAATGCTTCTCTTTTTTTAAAACAAGCTATAAGGTGTAGAAAACCTGTGTACTTGGCTACTATTCTAATTGAGCGCCCCACTGTGTAAGGCAAGTCGTCTTATTTTTGTATCCTTATTAGCATTGGTGAATCGCCCCCTGTTTCTGCTGTGCATGCCTGTTTCTCATGCTGATAACACCATAATAGAACAGATCTCCAATGAAGTGCTGCTTCCCTAACCTTCCTCCAGATGGCGCTGTACCACTCAGCTGCCAGCCAGTGCAGTTTTGGGAAGGAAGAAGTAAGGACTTTCCAGAAAGCAAAATGTTCAGAATCAGATCTCGTGTATCAGGCTCCGAGTGTGCTTAAATACGACTTGATAAATCTACTTCAAAAATTTTCTGTAATGATTGATTAATTAATGAGCAAGAAGTTACCAAAAACTGTTCTGTGATGAAATTAGCGGTGAACTGTTGACTGAGGACCTTTGCCTTCGGGAATGACTCACCGGTCTCTTGCAGGAAAGTACACTGTCTCCACAGAGATAAAAGCCAGTAATGACAGTGTAATGAGCACAGGCCTTCTGTAACTCTATAGACTAATGTCCGAGACCGACACGTTTGCAAACAATAAGTCATACAGAATTTCCCTTCTGGGTGTAGCTGGCAGGGACATTGGTATATAAGTACCTGCATGAATAGTTTCTTGCTGCGCGACTATGAGTCATTACATAAACGTGATTCGAGTGGGATGTTTCGGATAGGAAAATTCTAAAATGGCAGCCTGGTATGAGATCTCCAATCCCTGTTTTTCATGATTATTATCCTAAAAAAATGTAGATACCGCCTTTTAAAGTACCTTCTCAAAGCGCTTTACAGTAAGAAAAAAAAGAACACTGATATGAGATAAAAAGTTAGTACATTTAAAAACAAGGGTTTTGAGTCTGGTTGAAGATGCAAAGGGACAGACGGGGGCAGACGCAGACATCAGTTGAGTAAAAAGCCTTTCCGGAGAAGGGTTGGGTCTGGATTTGACTCTCTGATATCCTGGGGGAGAGAGTCCCAGAGCTCTGGGGTGCAGCAGGAGAAGGCCCTGTCACCCATGGTGTGAAGATGAGCTTGGGGAACAGAGGGGAGACCAGAGTCGGACAAAGACTGTGAGGTGGGGAGTAGACAGATAATGAGTCAGACAGGTACTGAGGTGCCAAGCCATGCAGAGCATTATAGGTGAGCATGAGGACTTTAAAGTCGGCGCAGAACCTAACAGGAAGCCAGTGCGGGGACTCCAGGATAGGAGTAATGTGATCCCTTGCAGCGGAACTGGTCAGGCGTCTGGCTGCTGAATTGTGGGCATGCCGGAGATTGTTCAGACTGGGCTTGGGTACTCCAGCGAGTAGGGCACTGCGGTAATCAACGCAAGAGAAGACAAATACATTGACAAGCTTTTCAGCAACAGTCAAGAGACAACAAAATACGGAGCGTGCAGATATTTCCGAGATGGAAGAATGATGTTTTTACAGTTCCTCCATTTCATTCTTTTTCTCCCCTCAGAGCCCATGGGGAGCCCCTAACAGTGTGGTAAATCCCTGCTCCCTGGCTGATGTGATGAGCGAGCAGCTGGCGATACAGCTCAATGAGGAGTTCTCGACCTACCCCAGCTGCCCGGAGTGAGTCCACCGAACAAGATCGATCAGATTCCTTCTCATGTTCTGTTCTTCCTACTGAAAGGGAGGATTTCTTTTCTTCCCACTTGTGTTTTGAAGCCGTGAGCAATGTCATGCTAGGCAGGTGTAGTGGGATGGAAATGCGATTAAATAAGCAGCCTTAATTGGAGATCCTGCATCAGACAAGATAGTGGCCTGGACTGTATGTTCAAAAACTCTTTTAAAATCCACTTATGAACCACTGCTCAGACCAAACCAAAAGCTTCTACAACCAAAGCCTTTTCAAAATTGCAGCTGAAAAGGGTTATTACAAAGGTATAAGGAAGACTGAAGTCTTCTTTGTAAAGGGTGGGCTGATCCAAATATATTCATTACGCCTGTTGTTGGAAGCCATTCAGGCTGTACATCTGTGATATGGACTTTGCAGCAGGTTGCAAATCCTATCTTGAGGTCCTGTGTCCCATTCCTCTTGCACAGCCTGGATCGCTGCTCCCTGACCTCATTCCTCAAATGTGGAATGGGCTCATGTCTAGCAACTAGGGCATCGCGGGCATAACTGTCAGTTTCCCATCCTGGAGGAAAGCTGTTGTGCAAATTACAGTCGGCACAAAGTTAACATCCGACGCTCTAGTGTTCCTGTATAAACCAGGATGGCTCCCACATTTCCCTTTTCATTTTCCTCTCAAAGTTGCCTGCCTGTCTTGGGATTCCCTATAGGGATCAGATCAACACATGGCAATTCTCATGATTTTCCTGGAAAAGATCATGTTTTGTGATCCGGATCTGTTATGTGTCTTGTGTATGAATGTAGAGTTCCCGAATCCCTCATCACTGGCGATAATATCGAGACCTCCAGTGACCTGATGCTGGCCCAGATGCTGCAGATGGAGTTTGACCGCGAGTTCGACACGCAGCTGCGGAGAGAAGAGAAGAAGTTCAACGGCGACAGCAAGGGTAACTTGTCATGCATTTATTTAGTCATTTTTAATAGAGTTATGTCTCCCTGCAGTAAATCGTCTTCATGGCATCTTTTTTTACCCTGCAGTGTCCATTTCCTTTGAGAACTATCGGATGGTGCATCCATACGAAGACAGCGACAGTTCAGAAGATGAAGTTGATTGGCAGGACACTCGCCACGACCCTTACGGACCTGGTAAAACGACTGCCTCCTGGTTCTCAGCCCGAGCCCTAGAGAGCACTTGTGTCTTCCGCATTTTATTCCTGAGAATTTCACTACTGAGGCTGATCAGTTCCTTTCATTGAACTGGTTGATTAGCCAGACCTTCGTGACTGTTTCTGCACTCAGTCGTGGGCTCCAGGATTTTGATGTTGCTTCTCATCCATCTGTTCCTCAGCGTAGTTACTCAGACGGTTCATTATGTGATTGATTAGTGATGTACAGACACAGAAAACCTAGCCTTTATCGAAAGATGTTTTGAAGCAAGAGTCTCCAACCCCAGTCGTAGAGCACAGTTTTAATTCTAGCCACACCCTGAATGACTCAGTTGATTTTGTTCATGTGATTTCCAGGTCTTTGCTCATTGATGGCTGTAACACCAGCAGAAAAAAACATGTTTCATCAGGACCAGGGTTGCAGATCTAGAGGAACTTCTATATTATATCTGTTTTATTGCAAAGTGTGTTCTTTATATGAACATAGTATGGAGTTCACTGTATAGTACACACTATTCTACAGTTACTGCACGATAGATATTCTGCTCCTGCTTGCTCTTACAGATAAACCTTCAACAAATCCCAGGAAAGGGTTTGCAGGAAAAGGCAAAAACATTACGACAAAGCATGATGAGGTTGTGTGTGGCAGAAAGAACACTGCGCGGATGGAAAACGTGAGTACTGCTCAGGCAGGTGTTGTAGAAGACGTGAGTGTAGTGAAGTCTGGGGCAGTAATATTACTAGATGATGTGCCGTGAGTCAGGGCAGCCTTAAGTACAACAATTTACATTACATGCAAATACAGGGAACACTCACGTCAGTGCAATAAGGTAAAATTGATTAAATTAATAAAATGACTAGGAGGCTAGAACAATCTGAGCGAGCCGTATGAGTTCCATACAGACAAGAATCCAGAAAATATGGATTTTAATTTCTGTTTGTATGAGCTGTTTGTCTCCCTGAAAGTGCAGTGGAACCTGAATTCCCCTTAGAGGTGTGGCATTTGTCATATCTGTGACCTCCCAGGTGACGTATAATACGAGAACTCCTACGACCACTTTGTTTAAAACGTTTCCTGACCCCATCCTGTTATAACTATCGTTTAGGAGGAATTTGCTGGTCTACAGAGATCTGCATGGAGTACTGACATACAGAAAACATGATGGATGGACTAATTCATTTATTTCCTTTTTTTTTAATTATATAATGTTAGCATGCCCAGAGGGGTTGGGCAGCCAGTTGACCTTGGACCCCCAGAGGTTTTTTTTCTCCTTACTAAGGAGTGTTTGGTTGCTCTCCTCTGTTGTCTTCTGGTCTTTTCTGTTCTGTATTGACAAAATGTACGGTCACTTGCATTGTTAAGCGCCCTGGGGCAACCTTGTTGTGAAAGGTGCTATATACAAATAAACTGAATTGAACTGAGTCCTCCACACCCGTCTTTTCAGAGTAGCTTGCTTTGCTTTTCAGTTCGCACCGGAGGTCCAGGTTGGGGACGGGATAGGCATGGATCTGAAGCTCTCGAACCACGTCTTCAACGCCTTGAAGCAGCACTGCTACTCTGAGCAGCGCCGCAGTGCCAGGCTGCACGAGAAGAAGGAGCACTCCACTGCAGTAAGCAGCCCGGTGTCGTTTCTGTTCACGGATTGGACCTGTATCTCTCTGGGTTTCTTTCTGTTGTTCAGAAACCGCTTTCCCCAACTTACCGTTTTTTCAGTTTTCATGAGAAATTTTGTTAAAACTGGAGATAAACATCTTCAGATATCAAGAGAATGGACTGGTTCATTTGACGGACTGCCTTTATTAATAGGAATGCTGGTATCTGAAACGCCGTACATTTAGATAAGAACCACTACCGAATGCTCTGGGAGAGCTTTGTTTTTCATGTTGTTCTCAAATTGTTCGTTTCTGTGTGGAATTGGACTGAAGGGTGATTATTTTTTGTGAATCTAGTGTGAACTATCAGTTAAGGTTGTTGGGGAGGGAATCACTTAAGTACTCAAATGCTGTTATAGACTTTTATTTTTTTTAATTAATTGTACTGATACTGTCTGATTGGCTGATAGGAACAAGCAGTGGATCCCAAGACACGTTTGCTGATGTTCAAGATGGTTAATGCTGGAATCCTGGAAAACATCAATGGATGCATCAGCACTGGAAAAGAGTCTGTTGTTTTCCATGCCAGTGGAGGGAGGTGAGACTGAAATATTTTCACAGATTCTTTTTAGTTATAAAGTTCTAATACGCTTGGATTCTCTAATCTAATTCCTTGAGATGTTTACAGAATCATATGGTGTATTGGGATCCAGTTTTTCTCTGTACTGTCCCCCAAAAATATTAGTCGTAATCCCATCTCAACAATGGTCCAGCCATTGTTAAATATTGGCAAAATTGTTTGGCTACCTGGGCATTGACTAAGATGGAGTGACAAATCTAATTACACATGTGCATTAAATAGGACTGCCTCTTAAGAATTAATAGCAATAATGAATCTGCTAGAAAGAATAAACTAGTCATAGGGGGTCAGAAGGTGGGAAATACCATCTTAACAGTTGAAGGTAGACAGACTGACTGCATTCATTATTTACTTACATGAAAATTCAGGTCTGTGTCTGGGTTGGAAAAATGTATAGCACTGCACGCCCTGTAAAATGTAAAGTAAACTTTGCTGTGTTTAATTTCTCAGCACTTTATCCTTGTTCTGTTTCTGCCTATCTGGCAGTTTTTTCCTAAATTCTCATTCTCAGCTTATTCTGGATCACAAGTTCATTTAGTATATTTGTAAAAAGAAAAAATGATGAGTCAGTGATTAGGAGAATAATAAAGAGCAATTTGTACAGCATCTGTGATATATCATAATTTCATTTTTTTTAACCTTTTAAACTTAAAATTAAATAAGTATGAACTCTCTGTTGTCTCTAATTTGATTGTTTTTGTATGTTTTGAAGTATGGATGACAAGCCTGTGCCCGCGGAATGCGCACTGAAAGTTTACAAGACTACACTGAATGAGTTCAGAAACCGGGACAAGTATATTAAGGACGATTATCGATTCAAAGATCGGTTCAGCAAACTGAACCCACGCAAAATCATCCGCATGTGGGCAGAAAAGGAAATGCATAATCTTACTAGGTGAGAGAAATCACAAGTGTGCGAACTACAGAGCTGGACTGTCATCCCATTTCTTGATGCTTCATGTGTGTTCCACAATGGATGAATTTGCCGAACCATTCAGTCTTCTAACAAACTGAAATACGGCACCTGAAAGAGCAAGGTTATCAGACTGTTTGTTTTATTGAAGGAAATAATGGAGTTCATGTTGCTTTAATGTTGTTTTAAGTTCAACATTGTGGTAACACCGGCCTTCAGCAGGTTGTATGACAGATTTCATTGCATGTTGTAATTCGTATAGAGTAGCTACATATATGCTTTAATTGTTAAAGAAAGTACGGAAGCTGTAGAATGATCTTAAATTAACAAAAAAAACCAAAGGCTTCCTTTAATTTCAGTAGTATAAACATGCTGTTTTCACCTTTCTAAGTAACATGCTGTTACTTTCACCAGTTATGCCCCCTCCTTCTTTATTCCCACACCGTTCCATTAATTCAGTTCAGTAAAGTCCACAGTCTTTTCAGTCGCTGCTGGAAAGCAGTTTTCTGCTCTGAGCTGGAGCGCGCCATGTAAACCTCTGAACTAACATGCGTCACTCCCTTCCTTCACAGAATGCAAAAGGTAGGAATTCCTTGTCCTGAAGTTGTTATCCTGAAGAAGCACATTTTGGTCATGTCTTTCATTGGAGAGAACCAGGTCCCTGCCCCCAAGCTGAAGGACGTCAAGCTGAACAGCGAGGACATGAAAGGGGCCTATTTCCAGGTCCTGCATGTAAGTGACGGGTGATGTCCTGTTCTGTTCTGGGTAGCAGGTGCTGTTTTGTGGGAAAAGCCTTTGAGCTCTTAGGTGTTGAATAGAAAGGCTAATCAAGCCCTGTTATACTTTTTGTACTGTTTGTTTGAATGGAGCAGGTAAATGTTTATTCCATGCTGAAAGGAAAATAAAAGAGGCACAAAGTTTCGGCCATGGAGCTTTTTCAGGTGTCTTTTCCTCTCAGCGTGGAGCAAGCCCTTACCTGTTCCTTTGTAGCACACAAATGCTGACGCAGCTGCCTATTATACATTTTAATGTCGGGCTTTTAGATTTTAACTTCATTCAGGATAAATATGAAACTGTAAAGTATCTTTTAAATATTCTAGCAAAACAAAAAATATCAGATTTTGTGTAATATGATGTGTAAAAGATCCTTGACTGTTTTTCATGATTCACATGGATGTCTGTCCTTTGCAGATGATGCAACAGCTGTATCAGGAATGTAACCTTGTTCACTCCGATCTGAGTGAATACAATATGCTTTGGCACGATGGCAAGGTAGGGTTTGTTTTGTTGCTGCTCCAGGTGTTTTTTACGAAGGCCGTTCTTCACCCCAGCTGTCTGACCCGAGGTCCTGTGCTTTGCTGCAGGTGTGGATCATCGATGTGAGCCAGTCTGTGGAGCCCACACACCCCCACGGGCTGGAGTTCCTCTTCAGAGACTGCAGGAACGTGGCCTTGGTAAGGCAGCCTGTGGCATGGTCAGTGCCGGTCAAGAAGCATATATATTCCATGGTTTGTAAAGCTATTGATTTGAAAGTGTTGTACAAGTTATTTAAAAGGAATAAGCCAAGGTTAATCTCTCGCTGGAAAATTACATTAAAACTACGTTTCCACTGAGAAAGCTGCTTCAGGAGTTTGGCGACACCTGAGGAGGGTTTTCGCAGCTGAAACTGTGTGTGAGCCCTCTTTATTGTTCAACGTGCGGCTAAGATTGCTACTTTGCAGCAACACTTCCCCGCAACTCCCCGCTCTTGAAAGGATTAAATATGAATAATTCTCTGGTGAATCTCAGTCCAATCCGTTATAGAAGTACCTTTCAAGAGATTTTGTCCAGCTGTGGCCTAGCTTACACTGAAACTGAACTTCTGTTTTTTTAGAAACAGCTTTCCTTAACATGCTGAGTTTGTTCAGGATAACTAACTTTAACTTCTAAGAAAGCGTATCCATGACATTCAGTCTGTGTTCCTGAACCTCGGGATTTTTGCACTCTCCTGTGCTGTGCGGTTAACTACGGTTTCCCATGGGCAGTTTTTCCAGAAAGCTGGAGTGACTGAAGCGATGAATGTGTACGACCTTTTCAACGCCGTCTCTGGCCTTCAGATTAAAGCGGACAGTGAGGCTGAGTTCGTTGCTCAGGTGAGACCATTCGTTCGTGGCTTTCAGCTGTACAGGCTTCACCTGAATCTCCCATAACCTGTGTCTTCTGGGTTGGGCTGCAGCTCACGATCATCCCCTACAAGTTGCAGTGGGTATGAATTGGTGAGATGAATAGTCTCTGACCATTAATGGCCAATTTAGGACCCACCTGCTGGCGTCAAACATTTTAAAACGGTTTTAAGAAGGAGAAGTGGTCAGTCGCTGCGGCGGATTAGAACCCCTCTTCAGCGTGGGATAGAAATATGCTGCAGTGTGAAGTCTCATGTGTGCTCTTTTCGCACACTGATGAAGTCAGTTTTCAGGGGTGCCTGTCCTGCCTTTGTACAACATTGCAACTGATATTCATAACAGTTTTATGTTGAGTCATGTGCAAGAGTTGGATTTTCTACTTAAAATAAGAGTTGCAGACAACAAGAGGCGAATGACTCCACAATCCACATAGTTACCCAGCCGTGCTGTTGAAGCTGATAGCCTGGTTTTCTTCAGGAAACAGCTGGATGAGTTTCCTAGGAGCTACTAGCTACCAGAAAAAACAGAAATTTGTATTGTTCTTAGTTCTCTTATGCCTCTTTTGATCCCTTGATCATGTTCGGTTGCTAGTAGACAGAATACCAGTCTCTTTAGGTTTCTTAGAAAAATGATTTAGAAGGATGGTTGAAACCGTTTTTAAATGGGCAGTTCTAGCTTTGATAGTTCGGTATCTGCTAATTTGAATAACTTTTTTTTAAATTCGTCTCTATTTCAGATTGAAGCTCTGGAGAAGATGAATGAAGATCATGTGCAGAAACATGGCAGAAAAGCTCCCTATTTCAGTGATGATGGGGGTCCTCCAATATTAAATGATGATTAGCAGTTGTGATTCGAACACAACGACACTGGAAAAAGTCGTGTTTGGTATGATGTGTGTGTTGTTTGAAGACTAATTACGTTACAGCCGCCACAGTAATCAAGATGAGAAATTGCAATAGTTGGGGGGGATAATAGTCGAGTAAGATCGTGTGGCAAAATCAATTGCAAAAAAGGCAACAGAAACAGTCTGAATCCTGCTGTCGCGACATCGTGTTTAATTGCAGTCATGGAATGATGACAAGTGGTCTGTGGTGACAGTTGGGGATTTAATGATGTGTTCTAAACAAAATATATTTTTATTCCAATAAGGCATTAAGATACGCAAGGGAAAGATGTTAGGGTGTGCCGATATTTTTGATTTTCATAACCCATACTGATAGCCAGTAATATATCGGCAAATATTGAATACTGATATTAAGGAGCAATGGGCCATGGTGCTTCATATCTGTTCAGGCTGATCATAACTTCGTGCCAGGCTCATGGAAGCCAACGTACAGTATCAGTGTGTCCCTAACAGATGCCTTAATATGTGATCAGCGTGTTCCATCTCTTGGCCCTTTATTGTGGTTTCCAAGGAACTGATGTTAATGATGCCTTTTTAAATAACTTCTTCTGCTCTTCGGTGAATGAAAAAGCATTGGCGTGGCTGAATTGCTGCGGTTTACAGTTTACAGTTTGACATGATGTCAACACTGAAATAAAACGAAACGGCGTTAATAAAGTTCACTGCAAGAGCCAAAAACAGTGTCTGTGAGCATTTTCTGTGGCGTGTTTACGGTCCCGAGTTTCCGCTGCACACAGTATTCGTCTTGTGAGAGGACAGCAGGTTCCTACAAGATGGCAGCTCTTGTGTGAAATATATTCCCCAGGAAGCCGCCCCTCAGTCACCTGACACAAGGTATGGTTGAGTGTGTGAGGAGGTTATTCACAGGACCCCCCTCTTCCCGAGATCCCAGATCTTTGCCTGCAGTCTTGCGCTCGTTCCCAGTGTGATCCAGATTATGATTCTTACCTGGACTATTGACATACTGGAAACTGGCGAGGCTATATTGCTCCTTACTGTACCAGTCTTGAATTACAGAATTCTGTCTGTTTTTTGGCATCTTTGAACAGACCCAAGACATTTGACCTTTTCCGCGTGGTTACTTGGTGATTGCTTTTTTTGGATTGGTGTACATCTGCTTTCGTGGTGAGGAAGCAGTCACCAGCATCGAGTCGTTTTAGTTCAAGGAAACCAAATGTGAGAAAAATAGAAATGCTTTGCTAGCACTTCAGTCCACTGGACTGTTCTGTGGAGCAATTGTTGCCTTAATGTGCGTTAGTGAGATCTTACTGAGTGTCGATGGTTGTCGTAGCAAAAGAAAATTAGTTATTAGTATTCGAATCGTCTGAACCACTATGGAAAATATCATAATAATTCCTTACATTTATATAGCACTTTTCTGGACACTCCACTCAAAGCGCTTTACAGGTAATGGGGATCCCCTCCACCACCACCAGTGTGCAGCTCTCAGTGGGGAGGAGAACAAAGTGATGAAGCCAGTTCAGGGATGGGGATTATTAGGAGGCCATGATTGGTAAGGGCCATTGGGAAATTTGGCCAGTACACCAGGGTAACACCCCTGCTCTTTTTGAGAAACGCCCTGGGATTTCTAATGACCGCAGAGAGTCAGGACCTCGGTTTTACGTCTCATCCGAAGGACGGCGCCTTTTTACAATTCAATGTCCCTGTCACTATACTGTGGCATTAGGACCCACACAGACCGCAGGGTGAGCGCCCCCTACTGGCCCCACTGACACCTCTTCCAGCAGCAGCCTCAGCTTTCCCAGGAGGTCTCCCCTCCAGGTACTGGCCAGGCTCACACCTGCCGAGCTTCAGTGGGCTGCCAGCTGTGAGCCGCAGGGTGACATGGTGGCTAATCCTGAAACACCTTCCCCACACCATATTGTGGCACCACAGCCATATTGATTTCTCGGACAGTGATGACATTTTGCACAGGAAAAGGCGACGCCGCGTCTTTAAGACGCTGGCTGACGCTGGTCACGTGACGGTAAAAGCAGGAAGCGGAGTGTGATGGAGACGCTGGTGCTGTAAAGCAGAGCTGGAGCAGCGCTGTACCATTTCCACCATGAGTGAGGAACACTACCTGGAGCTGTGCGATAACCCGGTCCAGTTTGAAAATGCTTCTAGCGTCAACAACGTCTTTTTCGACGAAGCCAACAAACAGGTGAGGCGTGTCAGGGGGCAGAAACTATCGGGGCGCGAAAGAGGCGTCATCCACAAAATTAGATTTTTCTTTGGAAACTAACCTCAGTTATTTGCTTTTATCTCTTTTAAGGAGCGACAACACGTACTTGGTTGTTTTTAAAGACCTTAATCTGATAACCTAATTCAGTTGGTGCATTGTTTGCGAATATGCTGAATATGTAACCCGTACTGTAAATAATTATGGAAGATTAATCTCAGTGTAAACATGTATCTTCAAGTTTTAAGTCAGGCGGGGACTGTATCGGAGTTACAGCTCTGGTTCCAATAGCGACGATTTGTGATTTTTAACCCTGCTCCTGGGAGGACCTCTGTCTCTTCTGGTTTTTGCTTTAGATAAATTCGTGCTTTAGATAATCGTGCGGAAATTGATTTCAGTTTCTCTTTTAACTGTCTGAATTGTTTTAAGATCTTAAAAACGCGTACGTTTATGTAATGAGTATCAACCCTGTGCCGCTTCGTAAATTTATGAACCCGACTCATTCGCCTGCGCTATGGGACACGTGACCACAAGCAGTTAAGCTGCACGAAAATAAAAAACAAATGTTCCATACATTATCGTCTCTTCATCACGTTTTGAAAACTTAGTTAAACAAATTTAGTAATATGCAACAAATTCTTAATTATCAGCTTATAGGAGACTGTGCAAAACTTTATTTAGTAATATGCAACAAATTCTTAATTATCAGCTTATGAGAGACCGTGTGAAGCTTTGCATGCAGAAGGTATTGGACATTATATACTTAAGAAGATTTTTGAAACCAAGGACTGGTTAGAGAAAACGTCCATATACAATGAGGAAAAATAACAAGTCTCAGTTAATACAGGTGGTCAATGGAGCAGAGACCGTGATCTCTCAGGAGCAGTGTTGAGGAATATTGGTGTAAACGATGACAAGCCAGTTGTGCATCGCTGATTTGCAACATATGTACTGTACATCTATTATTAGGGCAGATAATCAGTATTTGGGTCTGTATTTCTTTCTAGAAAGAGAACAGACTAAACTGTTTCGATATGCATCAGCCCTTCTTTCGTGCAGTTGTTATTTGTGCCAGTGTTCATCTTTAGCTCTGGAACTCTCTCCCCAAGGATATCAGAGAGTCACCTTCCCTAAACTCTTTCAAATCCATACTCACAACCTTCTTTAGAAGAGCCTTTACTGAACTGGTTCTGTTCTTTACCCCTCTGCTCCTGCTAAGTTCAGTACCCCCATTTACTGTCTCCTCTCATTGTGTGTTCTCATTGTTTACCTTGTGTATTTTTTGTTGCTGTCATTCTGTAAACAAAATAAATCGTTTTTGATGCTAGAGCAGTTGGTGATCACTCACACAAATTTATCACTCAGGTTGATTCATATAAGTTCTTAGGTGTACACATAGACGGTAACCTGTGCTGGTCTACTCATGTTGAGAGTGTTTGCTCGCTTATATTTCCTGCGAAGACTAAGAGTGTTTGGGGTTCAACAGGAAATAATGCTGCTCTTTTACCATGCTGTAATCGAGAGCATTGTCAGATATGGTATTACAGTGTGGTTTTGCAATCAGTTCATTTTAAATCGCAAATTACCTGCCTTATCCAGACAGCTTTGAAAGTCATGGGAGTGAAACAGCATCCCTCCCTGCAAACAATCTTTGAAAAATCCCTAATGAAACAGGCAGGAAAAATTATATCAGAGCCTTCCCACATCCTCAACTCTGAATATCAACTTCTTCCTTCTGGCAAACGTTTTAGGGTTCCCAACTGTAAGTCAAACAGATACAAACATTCCTTTGTTCCACTATCCATTAAAGCTGTCAACGTAAATGTCAAGGATAAACACAATTTTGACTCTTACAACCCACTTCAGTGCAGTGTGTTTTGTGATGTGTTAGAGATGTTACATGTTGTTATGTGGTATACTGTACATGTGCAATAGAGTGATGTGCAATGTTTTTCTTATTTTTTGTAATAGAATAATGTGCAATGTTTTTCTTTTTTTGTTTGCATTCTATTTAAATGTACAGGAGTGCTGGGTGTCCATAAAACAATTCCCTCAGTGGACAATAAAATCTTATCTTAAAGTGTTTTGAGAACCCACCTTTAAATGTGCTATATAAAATAAAGTGTATTATTATATTACTCCTCAAGGTGTTTGCGGTGCGGTCTGGTGGTGCTACTGGGGTGGTGGTGAAAGGACCAGATGATAAAAACTCCATTGCTTTCAGGTAAATTATAATTTCTAAAACATCATGGATAATTTCACATTCGTGCAAAGTTTAGTAGAGAGTAGTAGTTTATTGCAATATGTACACGTACATTGGAATTCTTAATTGTGCTGATCTCCCGGGACGTACACAGTACAACAGACAACAGGAACAATAAATATATTATGGAAAAATAAATATTTACGGCCAGAGGACTTGGTTGTGCTACGATATATGTGTTTTTTCTTTGCAGAATGGATGATAAAGGAGAAGTAAAATGCATCAAGTTTTCTTTTGGAAACAAGATTTTAGCTGTCCAGAGAACATCAAAGTCTGTGGTAAGAATGGTTTCAATGTCAGCTTTCTTTTTTAAACCTTCGTTCGTTAACACACTGAATGTTTTTAAGAACGAATTTCATTCTGACGGTTAATAAAAAGTTAATTTTGTATGAGATTAAAATTCTCACAGTAGGAATAATATTTATTAAATGTAGATCCTCTATATAAATTAGATAAAAGCAACATTATAAAGATGAAGAGAACATCTTATTAATGTGGACAAAATAATATTTACAGTCATCCTCCCTGTCTTCTGTAGAAGGGTTATCTTTCAGATATGAAGAAGCTGCACAAACACAGCTTTCTAAATTGATTTTCTTTCTTACCTGGAGATATGGGTATAATTTGTTTTTTGCATCTAACAGTTATCTAAATATAACACTAATCTCTTGTCTGTCATTCAGTATTTGTAGCTTTTGCTCAATACAACTGACCATGATGAAAATGACTCTTGTCTTCTGTGTCGTTTTTTGTTCTTTAGGAGTTCATCAATTTCATTCCAGATATGCCTACTATGGAATATTCTCAGGAATGTAAGGTAATGTCAGTCTCCAGGAGTCTTTCTTGAAGAATGTGATGAGCTTGGGGGTTGTTGAGTGTCTAAAATCTGTTTTCTTTACACCTCTAGACCAAGAATGCCAGTGTCCTTGGATTCTGCTGGACCAGCTGGAATGAGATTGTGTTCATTACTGACCAGGGGATTGAGTTCTACCAGGTATGAGCGATATTTCCACATGTGTGAACATTTTCAGACCCTGTAATTGCGCTGGTCACTTATTCTAATCTCAGGTGGGCTGTAGATGAGTTGTATATCAAAATGAAATCTTGAGTGCAGTTTGAAGAATTTTAAAAAGGCTGAAAGAAACTTCAGGTAAATTGGACGTCGGAGTCAGTGTCGCGGCTTGGATTGGGGCAGACTGTAGGCTGCAAGACTCACACCATACTGTAAGTGCTGGCTGTAACTGGGTGAACAGTGGGGCTGCCCATTTCACTTTTTTAATTAAGCCATTTGTGGTTGAAAGTGAAGCATGGCTGTTCTGTGTTTTTAGTGCAGTACTCTGAAAAAACTGTTTGTTTCAGGTGATCCCGGACAAGAGGAGTCTAAAACTGCAGAAGAATCAGAGTATTAATGTGAACTGGTACATGTACTGCCCTGAGACTTCCGTCATCCTTCTGTCCACCACTGTGCAGGGGAACGTGCTCCAGCCCTTTGTGTTCAGGGTGAGATCCTGGAGGAAAGTTCCTTCAAGCACACACACAGTAGGCAAAAGGCATTTGTACAGACGAGGTTCAGGGTACCTGGAGCACTAACGTTTATTTTTTTTAAGTTGTAATGTCCACATATTCTAAAGCATAATTTGTGTTTATGTTGACACTAGTTTAATCCTGTTGGATTTATACTGGAGGTTTGACTCTGGTTACCCAGGGACCCCAGTAAGAACTTTTCTTTCACTCACGCTGGGTATGTGAAGTGGAGTTACAGCCAGTACATGGAAGAGTTAAAAGGGTGAGATAGAAAACGTTGAAATACCAAATGTATGTTTTGTAGCCAACATGAGGCCATATCTCGGAAGCTTAACATAGCTGGCTCTGGTCAGTACTGTGATGGGAGACCTCCAAGTAAATCCAGCTTCCTGCTACGAGTGGCGTGTTGGACTAGCAGGTGGCCCTCTGTACCAGAGTATCCTAATGATTTCATTGCAGTGATCGTAAGAGTAGGGGTGTCAACCCCGATGTTCAGGCTAAATTTCAAAGTCTTGGCTTGCATAACTTTCCCTCTAAATTCCCCCTTCTCTGCCTGATCTTGTCCACAGTGTCATTACTGCAGGCACATGATAACAGCTGTTTGTCACTCGGCTGGGTGCTGCACTGCAGCAGGGAAGGAAGAGAGTCCCTTCTCTATGTCAAAAGTGTATAAGTACTACAAATTATTGGTTTCTCGGTGAAAGAGAGACTGATATTTTTGTTTTGTTACCAGAATGGGACAATGTCCAAGATGTCAAAATTCGAAATCGAGCTGCCAGCAGTCCCTAAGCCAGCCAAGCTCAGTCTGTCAGAGAGAGACATAGCAGTGGCCACCATGTGAGTATGATGTGACGTTCTCAATCTTTCTGCTATTCTCTGTCCTGAAAAAGATGGAGCCCACCTCCCCATTCCAGAAAAATGTTAGACTTGTATTTATGTTGATTTGCTTGATTTTAGATCATCTAGTTATGTTTATTATTCCTATCTGTGGTTATAATGCCCGACACTGGGGGTTCAGTGCCGACTGGAGGAGAGACAAATCCCTCATTAGCTGCACTCCATATCTGTGAGCACCCAGCAGCCTGCAGAGGGCGCTGTGTCTCTTAGAATCAAAAGATCCCATCAGTGATCGTCGGTGAATTGTTGCTTGGAGAATCCCAGTCTGTTCAGGACATGACTCAGGACTCGGGCTCAAACCTGTGATCATGAAGGCACTTGCTTGACTGCAGCAGCTGAGTCTCTAGACTAGAGGAGTCAAATAGTAACAAGCTCATGCATTCAGTGGTGTAAGAAAGTTGGTATTGGTTCCATACTTGTTAGAGTGAACACCTTCTGAAGCTTGTTTCATTACCAAACTGAGAACTAAAAACCACAAAAGCCTATTGGAAGAAGAGTACTCTTCTTTATTCAACATCTCCACTCCATTTAAATTGGTGGCCCAAAGCTTCTTACTAAAAAATGAACTTGAATTATTTTTTATTTCTGCTCCCAGAGTCTTTCTACACTCATGTCGAAATGTAATGTAGCTCTATTTGTAAGAAGCTCGGCTAACTGCAATTCTTATTTATTCGACACACGCTTGACCTCATCCCTTTTGTGTTTGTTTTTTTTCCTTCTGCCAGATACGGACAGCTTTATGTGATGTACCTGAAACACCACTCGCGAACAGTCAACAGTCCAGGGGCAGAGGTGGTGCTGTATCATCTGACAAGGTAGCCTCCGTTCGTGTGGGGAGTGGCGTTCGGACGGAGGACGTGTCACTGGAGTGTGGCCTAACAGTTCCTGTTTGTACCACAGGGAGGGGGCCTGTAAGAAGACACATGTGCTCAAGCTCAACACCACAGGGAAGTTTGCTCTGAATGTGGTGGATAATTTAGTGGTGGTGCATCACCAGAGTTCTCAGGTAAGTTTGTGTGCTCATACGTGTTGAGGTTTCAGTAACTGCGGGTCACGACCAAACCACCGACTTGAAGTGGAGACCTGTGGACAGATTGGCCGTGTTGTAGTCCATTCTCTGAGGAGCTGGAGGAGGGGAGACTTTAATCAATAAGGAACCAGGAATTGAATCTTAATTTCACTGTGGACCTCCTTTTCTCTTGTCTGAGGTTGAAGATTGAAGTGCTGTGCTCATAAAAAACAAACAGCTCATCTGTTTTCACTTTCTTTTGAAATACTGCATACCTGTATTTGTAATTGCCCCCATCTTTAATTAATTTACCTACTAATTTTCAAGCACCTGACATCACATTGGTGTGGTTGAAAGGAATCCTAACTCATCAGTAAGCCATGTACCAACTGCAGAAGATCTGCCTCTTCTTGAAAGCTGCTCTCAGTGCACTGTTTTCCACCTGGTTGTGTTTCTTGAAGGGCTCCGGAGTGGAGCTGTGTCAGGGTGGAAGGCAACAAGTACAGGTTAATTCCACAGAGAGGTCAAATCAGGTGTGACAGCGAAAAAAGACTCCGCTGTCAAAGTGCTGTGCTTTTTTCCATCTTTCTAATTCTCAACCTCAAATCAACGTCTGCATTTTTCTCTAGGTCCTATTTTTTACTGGACCCAGTGTACCCTCTCAATGATGCACAGTACACACAATTTAGGAAGATAAGGGTACCTACACATGTGTACCAGCACGCATCTGTACAGTATATGGCATGTGTGTTTAAGTTGAATCCAAATGATATGGTCTTTATCGGGTCCCTTTATGTATTCACAGACATCCATAATATTTGACATTAAGGTCAAGGACCCAGACAGCACTCTGAATGTCCATCAGCCAGTGCTTCCTGCTCGCTCAATCCATCCCTACAAGATCCCCTTGAGAGGTAGGCTGATACCTCTTTGGCCACAAGTCTTAAGCCCTTGAGTGCAAAGGCAGTCTAGAAGTTGCTCACTTGCTGCTCCTGTCTCTCCAGGTCCTACGGCTGTAGGCTCACAGACTCCAGTACCTTGTGAACTCTGTATCCTTACTCTGCACCATTGTAAAAGCAATCCGACCACTTTAATTATGCCTTTAGCACAAGCTGCAAAGGATTGTGGGAGCGCAGAACAGGCTACCTCAGACATGTTGTCAAAGACAATATCCTGGTTTCATGCAAGAAATGAGGATGAGATCCTTAGGTTAATTACCAGTTAACTACAAAAGGGTATAGTTGGAATGAATGGTCTCCTTTGATTTGTTTCCTTTATGATCGTGATGTTTAGGATGATATTAGATTAACCAGTCAGAACTCTTTTCCTTTGGGAAATTGAGGTGTGCTTTGCTTTCTACTGCTGCAGTCGACAGTTACCTGATTCTTAATAATGTGGTGAGACAGATACAGATTTCAGTGTAAAACTTTGATCTTTCACTTGCGAGTTGTTATTCTGGTTGTGTGAGCTACATATTTCCTTTAACATCCAGACTCTTCCACTTGGAGCGTTTTTCAACCAGACATTATCATCAGTGCTAGTGAAGGTAATCTTTGGAAAGGAATGTGATTATGATGTGATTTTCTTTTGCTTTGTTTAAAAACGGGTTACCCAGTAGACCTCTGCAACATGCATAAACTGAACCCGAATTGAAACTTACTCTCTTTATATTAGTGGTAGAAATTAAAGGGGTGAAAGTAAGATTTGATAGTTTGAAGATTTTTATTTATAATCCTCAGAGTCAGTATAAACCCCGAACGGTGACTTCTTTTACTCAAACATGTTTCGCATGTCTTGCATATTTTATGCTTTTGTGTACTGAAGACTGTGCTCCTTCATTTGTCTTGTAATTGCAGTGTCTTTCTTTATTGATGTCTCTGATGTTAGGATACCTGTGGTATCTCCAGGTGAAGTTACAACCAGCAGTCATCCTTCTGAAGGATAAAGGAAAGCTAATGGACTTTCTACTGAGAAGAAGAGACTGCAAAATGGTGATACTGTCAGTCTGTTCCCAGAGTATGTTCTAACTTTCTCTTCCCTTTACTTTTCATTTTTCAGATATACGGTGATTTTATCACTGCCTAGATAGGTGCGGTGTAAAACATGTAGATATAACTCTTAGGATTGGTAAAATGTACTTGATGCAATACGTTCTGAAAATGAAAATGACAGCTGTACAATCATACCTGGAATAGCTACATCTGTTGTGCCACAGTTCCGGTTACACAAGAACAAAGAGCTTGTGTTGGTAGAATAACATTCTGTTGTCACTCCTCTGGAAGCGAGTCCTAAGCCATGTGACGTAGGACTCACACCATGTCCCCTCCCTGCTGCAGTGCTGATTGGAGGAGAGAGGGGCAGCCTGCCTGTCATCGCCACTGTTTTTGACAAGCTGAACCAGGTCTACAAGGAGTACCTGGAGGCAGAGCAGAGCTACACCATGGTGAGCACGCCTGTCGTTCCTCACATTGCTGAGGGGACATGAACACAGCTGTGGCGTCGGGCACATTGCACTGCTACAGGAGAACTGGCAGCGTAAACACTGGAGGACATGATGACATTTGTGGAAAGGAATGAAATCTATCAGCCAGACACATCACTATTAAGGAACAAGTAATAGATTTATTCCGTGCTGAAAAGAGAAGAAAGAAAACACAACATTTTGGCTGTGGAGCCTTCTTTGGGCATGGCACAGCCAAAACGTTGTTTTCTTCTGTTTTCAATATGGAATAAACCTATTACTTGTTCCTTTGTAGCCTGACGCAGCTACCCAGTGTAAACAATGTAAACAGCTCTTAACAGACGATCAGTTTATGATGAACAGAGACAGGAGGGAATGACAATGCAGCCGACACTCTCTCAGCAGAAGTTTGATTTTTTTCCCCACAGCAGAGGTGCAGTTGGTTAAATTGCAGCTGACACTAGAACGAGGACAAGCACAGAGCTGATACCAATCACAAATCCCATTTAGGTTTTTCGGCACTTTAGGCAAATTTAAGAACATGCCTCAAAAAGAAAACTGTGCGATTAAGAGCTCAAGTGGAGCAAAAACCATGAGAAATCCCAGGGACCCCCAGTGCTCTGGAGTGGAGCTGTGATGGTTGCTGTTAGTCTCGACTGTACTGTTTAAGGACCGTCATCATTGTCTTAACATGGTGGCGTCCCAGTACGTTTCTAGTATTTGGCTAGAAGTGTTGTGAAAACGCTTGTTCTGAATTCTTCGAGTGCGAGTGTGGTGTGAGCAGTCGTGTCTGTCGCTGCTCTCTCAGGCTGTGGAGTCGGGTCAGAGCCGAGGGAACCCGTCACTGAAGAGGCCAGTGCGCACGCAGGCAGTGATTGACCAGTCGGACATGTACACTCACGTCCTCTCCATATTCACGGAGAAGAAGGTGAGGCGCAGGGGTGCTGGACCAGACATGCTGAGAAACCCAGCTGAATCACCGTTCAAGGGGAACTGCAACGCTCTTTTTATATTTCTGGATTAGAAGGAAACAGCCTTGATGAGTGCCTTTCAAACAACGATTACAGTATAAGCATGTGAAACCTCCTATTTACATCACAAAATAGACAAAATTCGCAGGTATGCACAGCACCACGTTCTGACATTCATAATTTGGCCATCAAACTTCTGGAGAAGTGAAGCGGCTCATTACATCATAAACAAGCAGACCTGTGAATACATCTCTTTTCATCCGTCTCGATTTTGAGACGGTTTTTGGTGACAAACATAACCTTCTCGTTGACTCTGCATGCAGATCACGCTGGGACATTTCTGCGATGAAATGTCTGCTGGACAACCTGTACTCATTTGCTCATACATCACATCACGTTAGTCATCACAGCAACTAGTGAGCAGGAAGGGCTGCTTTATGCAAACTCCCAGGGGGGGCAGGGGTTTGCAATGACAATGGCAACTCTACAGTACTCTCCCAAAGTTCACAGTTTTGTGCTTGATTTGGAATTTGTAAAACTTTGTGATACCGTCGATTCATTTTTTATTACTGAGACTTAATAACTGGACTGAAAAATTGGTTCTGCAGTTCCCCTTTAAGACGGCATGCAAAAAGAAAGTTGTATTTCATTTAGCAAAACTACTAATGCACTCATCGTGCATTGTATTGAGCAGTGTAATATTACATTTATGCTGTGTTATCATAAGAAAATGGATGCATATAACTAAAAAGCTCAAATTACATCATTATTATATTCTTAAATTGTTTTCCCTGCCATAGATGAATCATGCATAGATTCTGCTAGTAGTATTGTGAGCATTGTAGGTTGAAGACCTTATATGTAATGAACTATGCAAACAAAACCCTTTCTTGTTTAACAGGATGTATCCCACAAGTTTATCATTGCAGTGCTGATGGAATACATTCGATCTCTCAACCTGTTCCAGATCACTGTGCAGGTATTGTGGCACTTCCAGGAACATTTCCATTGGAGCTCACGTTCTCTCTACAGTTGCACAGTATTCACCATCTGTGTTGTCTTACAGCATTACCTGTATGAGTTGGTCATAAAGACCCTCGTTCATCACAACCTGTTCTACATGCTTCACCAGTTTTTGCAGTACCATGTTCTCAGTGACTCCAAGCCACTGGTAAGTTACCTCTTAATTTTTATGATTATGCACGTAAGGAATCTGGGATAGCGTGTTCTGCTTCTTGACATTTCCTAACAGCATCCTCTGTTGAAAAAAAGTTTAACAGTCACAAAAATGACTGTAGCCTTCATATTTCTGTCTGTATTCTGGTTCTAGTGCATTCACCTGAGACTTGTTGTTTGCTCACCAAGATAGTCAGGGGAAAAAGATTCACTTACTTAATATAGGAAAGGAATTAAACCCAAGTGCTCCTGTAACGGAAACTGGGGTTTGTTTCATGCCTTAGTTTTACTGTGTTACAGTTATGGAGTCCACAATGGATTAAATGTGCACATTTTAATAGTGAGGCTTTAAAGGCAGTGGAAAGCAATTCACTAGAACGGTAATGAATCTGCTCTTTTGAATTATTGTGCATGATTCCCGAGAGTGTCTTTTCTGCTCTGAAGGCCTGTCTGTTGCTGTCGTTGGAGAGCACCTATCCGCCTGCTCATCAGCTCTCCCTGGACATGCTGAAGGTAGGTGTCTACCTCCCTTCTTCTGCTGAAACTGGCTGGTCTACAGTGTGTGAAACTTACTTTAGGGGAGTTATCGTTTCCTCTAGCCTTCAGTGCAGGTTAAGTGTAATACAGGTTTACTAGCATAAAAGTAATCTAAATGTTTCCTCGATTAAAAAAAATAATCAATGCAACTGATTACCATGTGTCTATTACAGTTTTTACGAAGGTTCCTCCCCCGTTGGTCTGTTAACCAACAAAGAGCCCCAGTGACACATGTAACCCTTCGTATTTCAAGATTGTTAGAACAGCAATGTCAGATCTTCCACAGACCTGTGTGGCAGGTGTTGGAGACCAGTCTGTAGACTTCTTACCGTGACTGCCTTCAGACCGACTACTCATTGTCGGAAAACATTCCTGCAACACTTGTTCTTCCTGAATGTGTGATACTTTCATTTTTATTCTTCACATTTCGGGTCAGGCTGAGACTCGATGCACATTCTTACCCTTCTGCTGTGTGTGCGGGGGGTGATTATAGAGAGGGGAAGTGGCAGGTCAGAGTGTCGCTGTATTTCGGGGACACTGTACAGTAAAAAAGGCGCCGTCGTTCAGATGAGAAGTAAAACCGAGATCCTGACTCTCTGTGGTCATTAAAAATCCCAGGGTGTTTCTCGAAAAGAATAGGGGTGTAACCCTGGTGTACTGGCCAAACTTCCCATTGGCCCTTACCAATCATGGCCTCCTAATAATCCCCATCTCTGAACTGGCCTCATCACTTTGTTCTCCTCCCCACTGAGAGCTGCACACTGGTGGTGGTGGAGGGGTTTCCCCATTACCTGTAAAGGGCTTTGAGTGGAGTGTCCAGAAAAGTGCTATATAAGTGTAAGCAATTATCATATTTTCCATAGCGGTTCAGACGATTCGAATACTAATAACTAATTTTCTTTTGCTATGACAACCAACGACACTCAGAAAGATCTCACTAACGCACATGAAGGCAACAATTGCTCCACAGAACAGTCCAGTGGACTGAAGTGCTAGTAAAGCATTTCTATTTTTCTCACATTTGGTTTCCTTGAACTATTAAGACTCGATGCTGGTTACTGCTTCCTCACAACGAAAGCAGACGTACACCAATTAAAAATTGCAATCACCATGTACCCACGCGGAAAAGGTCAAATGTCTTGGGTCTGTTCAAAGATGACAAAAAACGGACAGAATTCTGTAATTCAAGACTGGTACAGTAAGGAGCAATATAGCCTCGCCAGTTTCCAGTATGTCAATAATCCAGATCACACTGGGAACGAGCGTAAGACTGCAGGCAGCAGGGCCCGACCGTTTGAAGAGGAACTGGGAAAGACGGGGGTGTACTAAGGGACTGTATGTAACAGGCTTTCATTGAATAGTTTATTGCAGCTCTTGCAAGACCAATAGCTACCAATATTCCTCGGATGACGGAGGTGTTTCCTCAGTATGAGAGTTTTCATCAAACTCTTCTCTTCAACATACTGTAGCGCCCCCATCAGGCAGTGATGCTGCACTGAGCAGACAAGCAATGAGGCAGGTGATGTCACCCCCTGGTGCATGATGGGATAGATGGGAACCTGTCTGGGATAGTGGGGAGACATCAGGGACATCGTTAACTGTTGATAACCCCTGACAGGGGTTTATGTACATGTAGTACTAGTGTACGTGTGTGACTGTCCCATGTTTGTGGTCTCGGGTTCCCACCTTGAGCTGCCTGGCCTGTATTACTCAGGAGTAATTGTAAGCTATTATTATTATTCGCAGAGACTGTCCACGGCCAACGACGAGATTGTGGAGGTGCTGCTGTCCAAGCACCAGGTGCTGGGGGCCCTACGCTTCATCAGGAGTGTGGGGGGTCACGACAACGTCTCTGCACGCAAATTCCTCGATGCAGCCAGGCAGGCGGGGGATGAAATGCTGTTTTATACCATCTTCAGGTTTTTTGAGCAGAGAAATCAGAGGTTGCGTGGAAGTCCCAACTTCACACCAGGTAATTTTTAAAAATCGAGAAAAAGACATCAAAATGGCACAGCACCTTAACTGCGTTAGCAGAGGACAAAAGGGGAGTGATTCTGCACAAGAGGTTATGTTCTTCATCCTGGAGTATTTTCATCTCTCTGCCGATTTAATAATTTATTTTCATTTACATGGTCTTCCGATCTCAAAGCACTTCCCACAATAAGAGGGGACCCACTTCACCCACCACTATTAAGTGCAACACCTGCTTGGGTGACACGTGGCAGCAGTTTCTCGACAGCAGACCACACAGAGAACTAAATGAAGGCAGTACCTTCGGGTAGTGGTGTACTGCAAGCCCAGAGGGGCCTTAAGAAGAATACTGGGTACTCCTGACTTGCGAAAAGAGCCTTGGATCTCTAATGACCAAGCAGTCAGGACCTCTCTGTCCAGACGGGGGGATCTTTTCCAATTCTGGGGCAGTGGGATGAGTGGCACCAGCTGGTCCGAACACCCGTTGCCGCAGCAATCAGTCTTTCCTTGGGGGGGGGTCTCCCATCCTTGGAAGGCTCCGGCTCGGACCTGCTGATGAGATCGGACTCCAGCGGGCGACGCTGCTGCTACTGTTTCGTGTGAAGCCCCTTTAAGCAATCCTTCCCCCTCCTTTACCGTTTATCAAGACCAAGGGCGGGCGGCTAGCGTCAATCAGAATCCAGAAAAATGCGGTCATTAGTACAGTTCCTTTTATTTAAAAAGCCTTATAAACAGGTTGGGAGCATCCAGAGGGGAATACGAAAACCTATCTAACCAACATGCCACTCAGTCCTTTCAGTAATAAAATCTGTTATCTCAAAATGGTTTTTGCACTGTACCCTTTTTATAATCGCACTTGAATCTACAGTATTAAAAACTTTTCTTGTAGAAAGTAATTCTGCAGATGACAATGATTTGATTAACTGCTGTTACAGGCAGTTAAAGGAATGGACTCTGCTAGGATGCCATGCTGTTAGTCTACATTTAGCAACACTCTACGTGTCTGACGCATGACAACCGTAAAAGACACGTTTTCATGTCCTGGACCGTCATCAACTGAGCCTAATGCCAAAAACCTGTACCCCTCGACACCACTGACTGTTTCCAAAAGCACACTCTAGTTTTAAGGGAACTGAATGTTGGGTACATATCCTGGGTCAGAGTTTTACATAATGTAAGCACAATCCACACTCACTTTGTACAGAGAACAAAGGGTTAAGATCCCACATCAACCTTGTGATTTTTATTTCCACCAGGAGAACACTGCGAGGAACATGTGGCTTACTTCAAGCAGGTTTTTGGGGAACAGGCACTAATGAAGCCCGCCACGCTGTGAACTGGCTTTCTCACCTCCTTTGCCATTTTACAGTATAACCTGTACAAAGCTAATTTATTGTATCTGATCAAAGATGTTTTACAAAAATGCATTACTGCTTAATAAAGTTATATCTATTTACATTTTGTTTTGGCAAGTAATAAAAATATTACATTTTGGTATCCCCTAAAAAAGGCTGAGTGGAGGAAGTAGCAAAGGAACTTGCATTGATTGTTGCATATTGGAAGACTTTAGTGCATTTTCTTCTACTTGCACCCAAGCTGCTTCATTCTGTGACATCCCCTTGTTCAAGCACTGGCCTGTGCTTCATAATCCCCAGATGAGCAAAAAATCACTGAAAATCTTTTACTTTGTGCTCCTTGCATTCTTTTCCCCGGAGTCAGCTATTTAAAATAACAGCTGTGGAGATCATTCAGCTCTTGTGCCAGATAATTCACATCGTGAAGCTCAACCGTCCAGTGTGACTTGGTTTTACATCCTCGAGTACTAGAAGTTCAAGAGTCGCTCTCTTTCTGTGCCCAGGTAACGGGTATTAGCTGCCAGCACCTTCGCCTTATTTACTGACGGACCTGAAAAAAATAAATCTATAATTACTGATGTACATACTTAGTCATCACATTGCAGTATAGTAGAAGCTGTTAACTTTGTTTGAATTCTGCCTTATCCTACAGACAAAAAGTTGCTCATACCTGATGAGATTTGACGACCCACACAGGAATCAGTGAATTATATTTTTTCGCAGTATGTTGATGGTGCCTGTGCTCAGCTCAGCCATTGTGCTCCATAAAGATGAGTGTTCTGAGCAAAAATAGTGTAGCAGGCATAGGAACCCTGCTTTCATCCAGTAGTGTTACACCATGCAGATACAACTGCATTTTAAAATGATCAGGAAAATAAGGTTCTTTGAAAATATTTTATTTAAAATATTTCACTTAACAGAGCTCATTGCTTGTGCTCTAAGGTCTACTTAACATGTGCAACTGCTTGAGAGATCTCTGCTTAAAAAGTTCCTCTTCCTGATGGGTTGCAGGCCCACACACCCAATTACAGAGCAGGTCTTACAAAAAGTTTGTGTTTTCACCAAGTGCAGACCCTTGAAGTTCATGGTATTGTTGTAGTTCCTGTTTAGAATGAAGAACTCTTATTAATAACTTTATTATTTTAAGAGAATGTGTACTCTATCAGAGAGGAAGTGTCTAGTTTCTTTGAAGCAATGAGCAATGCAAACTTCTAGTCATGAACTGTAACTATTACATGACTCAAGACACCGATTAACCTTTTAACAAGTTTGCCTAACAGACAAAAAAAGTGATTAAAGCTTTATGGTAATGAAGCATAAAGTAAACTTTAACATGCTGACAGTATCTTGCACAATAGGGTTGATCAAACACAGTGAACAAAACTGGGCAAACCTGAAGACATGAGAAAGGAGTGAAATTAAATGAATGTAAATGAATGTAAAAGCTGCTACCTGTTTGCCTTTTCAGATTGCACAACTAAATGAAAATGTTGGTTGCATGGAGGTCTAGTTTCATAAACCAAATAAACAGAGTACAAAGGTTGTACTAATAACCCGAATCTCAGCTTAAAGACATTTTCCTTCACTTGCACTTCTGCTTGTAATCAAGTTCAACCTAAGTGTCCGGTTTTAGAGGAAATTGTAGACCAGGCCTGCGTGCAGTTATAAATGATGATACTATCATAAATAATTTTTTAACTTCTCATTACAGTTAAAGAAATATTGAACAATGCGTGTGCTTTCATGTGTTGTGTCACGCCCACATCTGTCTCCAGCCAGAATGCCGGCTGCATGGAGACAACTGCTGATCTCCCCCCATGGGACATTTCTCACCTTCGACTGTGCCAAATGGGACATAATTCCATGGGGTGGGGGGGTGAGAAATGTACTGCAAGGTTTGCTATTTACTCCCGAGGAGAGAGAGAGTGGGATGTAGACAAGGGCTCAGATCCTTCAGAAACTCTCACTTCGCCTGTCTGCGAGACACCTCTGCGCCCGCAGGTGAAGGACCGATAGACACAGGCAATCTTTCACCCCCCCAGCAATATCTCTTTCAAACAGTGGTTCATCAGGATCTTCTCCCTGACCTTGCCGTCACATTGTTGCACTGACCCCTTGGTCGGTAACATTTTGTCTGTCATTGTGCGGTTAGTTGGGAGTGTGCTGTAAAACCGATTTCCCCAACGGGACGTTAAAGCTCTACTGGAATTCTAAATGGGGGGGGAAAACACAACCAAGGGGCTCACTGGCACTAAAAGCTGAGAATTTGTGTTTTGCATAAGATTAACTCTAACACCTATGTGCTTTCAAAGTTTATATTTTCAGACATGCATCTGAGGTAGTGTCTGTTTGTTAGAATTAAATTATAAAACAATTAATGATAATCATATTTACAATTGATACATGCAGTAAAGCGGCTATCTGACTGCTCATGTACCTAGGTGCTGTAGAATTCTAATTGTCTTTTGGCATTGACCCAGAATCATTGGTTCTCTCACATTGCTTTGCTGCTTGTTTTTACCCCTGCCTCCTATGAACAGGGCTATATCTGCTTAATTTAACAATGATCCAAAGGTCAGCAAATGAAAACTGAATTACTTTCGACTCTGATTCTCCACCTTTGACCACTGGCTTTAATGTGATACACTGAACTCAGGCAGGCGTGATCACATCCCTCGTTAAGTCTTACCTATATAACTGAGAAGCACTGGGAGAAATATCAATCCATGCGTGGCGCCCAGAAGCACAATGGCCAGGTACATTCTAAAATAGAAGATCTTGAAGATCTGAGACTTGGAAAGAGCCAGGATCAGGATTCCACCAAACTTTGTCAATGTGATGCCACTGAACACCTGAAAAAAATATCCCAGATTAGTTCTTGCATTTCTTCTAAAGCTTCTCAAAATAATCTACTTTTAAAAATAAGTTGCCATACTTCAGAGCCAACAGACTGAAATGAATGCAATTCTGCTTTCTCTACTTTCCTGCTGAGGTCAGGTATACATCTAACTTAATGTAAAGTTAGAAACGTACTAAAGTAAAAGATTAAAAGGTTAACTGGATTCAGGAGTGGTTCATAAAAGAAGTCTGATATGACAAAGGCATACTGAAACAAGCTCCGAGGGGAATGTTTACTAATGAAGGTCAGCAAGAAAATTCTATTTTTAATACTATGCTGTAAAATGTGTAATTAAAAGAAAAATAAAGGAATAAAACAATAAGTTCATTTAACAACTATTCCCTCAATATGCACTCTGGTACATGTTTTTTTGCAAAGCAGAGAAGCTGCCTGTACACTCTTCTGAAACAGCAAAGAGCTCAGCTCATTTCACGTGTTCTCCTGAGCGCTGCCCCGCCGTCAGTCGCCAGGCTTACCGAGCTGCCCATGTGCGCCAGGGCCTCCTCCGCCCGCTCCACCCGTGTCTTTTTCGTGCTGACCGAGAAGGCGCGCACCACGTGGCTGCAGAACTCCACCGAGATCCCGCAGCTCTGCGGGACAAAACACAGCTCGTCTGCATGGCCCTGGAGGTCTCCTGCATCGACTGGTCACAAAGCCACTTCGCCACCGCTCTTTTCATCTACAGGATCGCCAGCTCAATCCGTTATGGGCAAAATCCAAAACGTTTTGGAATCCTAAAGCTCCTAAACCATGCACTGCTTATTGGTCAAACCGAAAGAGTGAGGAGACTAATTCAGAGACACCGACAATCACAGACATTAATCGTATCTTATATAATGTTATCGGCAGTGGCATCAGCAGGAAGCCTTCGGCAAGCAGCGAGAGCAGCGGTTGCTCACCATGACGAGGTTGACGAGGGAGACGGCGTTCAGGCTGATGCCCCACAGCCACATCACTCCGAACATGTTGAGGAGGATCATGGTGATAGTCAGGCTCACCAGGGCAGCTGCCCACACCTCGAACCCCAGCAGGACGGCCGTCACCACGAAGATGGCCACCAGCGACAGGCCCAGGTTGAAGGCCGTGTCGTGCGCGATGGTGAGGTACTGCTCGTAGAAGACGTAGAAGATGCTGCGTGGATGACGGAGGAGAAGACCATGACTACTCCACCCTCGCGGTCTTCCACTAACACAGGCCTACTGTCTACTAGGTCTTAAACAATTACCCCAGTGTTTCCAAGAAGTTTTCTTTACAGCTGGTTACACAAACACTCACTTGGTCTCAGAACCCAATTATTACCGTTAATTCATTAGACCAACTGAGAGCTCAGGCAGAAAAAAAGCCCAAGAGATACCAGGCCCACTAGGAACAGAGTATCAGTGCATGAAATCAAGAGCCTTGGGTGAAAGTTTGTTCAGCTTTGTGTGTCTTTTTCCACACAGAGGGGAAACTTCCATTCTAGGAACCAAAATATGAAAAAAAAATGACTGCGCATTTAAAGCTCAGGCTACTTCATCATGCAAAGGGCTGTGGGAGTGCCGAATGAACTGAAGCCAGTAGAAACAGCTGGATGAGATCCGTCATTATCTACAGGCTAGGTGGACCAAGTGGACTCTGGGCATTTGTAACCCTGTATTCTAGTGAAATACTCCTGTACTTCTGCATTTAACAGATTGCATTGATATTCTAGAAAATATGGCATACAAAAAGCTTTCATTAAGTTTTAACTACTAAATTCTTCTTTCTACTTCAAAGACCGCACGGTTTAATTGTATGCGTGTAACTTATTTATGCAGTGCTCTTCCTTGTTTTTTCACAAGAGGCCTTTAAGACAGAGCCTCCTGCTTGGCTCTTAAGTCAGTGACGCACAACATTATAACTTCCCCAACCTGTCAGCCTCAGAAGCCACCATATAGCTGGTTTCATTCTGACCTGTCGTTCTGTGGTTACAAAGACAGAAACGTTGCATTCTCATGATAAGCTCAGCTGACTGCTTTCTATGTTGAATCCAGCTGGAGGCAAATTCCCTATGAGCCTATAGTCAAGGTCTAGACCAAGTGGTGATAATTGGAATATGCTTTTCCAATCAAAAGTGTGAAATTAATCAGATACAACACATCTCCGCTTGGAATTTCAGAGCTGACGTATCTGAAGGTAGGTTGTTATAAAAGACCTTGTACAGTGTCCAAATTGAGTGGAAGTGGATGTGTGTGTGGGGGGCATTTCCCTGATATAAAATATTTTACAAATTCACAACAGTGTACAAGGCCTTCCCTTCCTGGATGGATGCCATTATTCAAGGCCCATCTACTGAAGGACAGATACAATCATTCCCAGGTGTCCTTCAGTGGGAAATATTAATTCAGTCCTGTTCCCCTTGTCATACTTTTAACAACCGGACTACTGCCTTTACAGCAGTCAGGGGAGGAATCGGTGAGGAAGAGAAGATTACAAACTTGAATCACACCCACAGGACAAAAGCAAGAACAATCTAAAGAGTCCCATCAAGATCTTGAATGAAACCCTTCCTTGTTTACATGTGATGTCATCATTCCTTTTATGACAAGAGGCATTCATCCAGAATTTTTATGACAAGTAGAAGTCATCATCTTGTTCTGAATCTTCACTCCCTGTGAAGGACATTTCTTTACACACAGACAAATGCTTCAAACCAAAGCATGTGAGCTGTTTATCAAACGATTCCGAGCACAGGCACACTTGCATCCACAGACAGTAAACGATACTGAGTGAGCAAAGAAAATAAACCGGGACAGCAAGAAGTGCCCAACATCTAATGACACACTTTCAAATCCTGAAAAGTTAGAAATATTTACACCTTGTTGAGCAAAACGGCAAAAGATTCTGAGCAAGCTCCTTTCCTCTGTCATAATGCAGTTACAGCACAATGAAGTCACAGCCCTTATATAGTACTCTGACCGCTGCGTGAACACGCGTCCATCTCTTCCCGCGGCGCATGCAGGAGAGAAGGGTTGAAGGATTTACCTGTAAGGAAAGACGCGGTAGCTTTTGTCCTGCAGTCCCATCGACTGAGTGATGTTGTCTGCCAAGGCGCGAGCCTTCTTCATGGCGTCGATGAAGTCCGGCGAAGTCTTCAGGATGGTGTGATACGTCATGAAGTAGCTGGCGCCCACGTCTGTGTCGTTGCGAATCAAGTCGATTGCAGAGCTGTAAGCCGCATGGCCCCTGGAATAAAAGATTAAGATGAAATTAGTTTGCTGGAGACAGGCTAAAACTGGCTCCGTGGTCTGGGTTCACAGTGACGCACACTTTCAGTCAGGGGTTCAAGGACCTCCTGCAGGCACAGTGCTCCTGGAGTATTTATATCACGTTTTACTTTGTTAAAATACATGTTTTGTATGCTTGTGGCTTTAACATGTTGTGTTTATGAAAAGAGTTCTGACTGTTCTCCAGCCTCGTTGAAGTAAAGCATTACTGAAACATTTTCATACTTGTGCTAATGGCACGTAGGGAATTGGGCGATCTCTTCCATTACATCGACCTAAGAACCAGATTGACGCAGCACACCTCAACACGCACTGTACAGAACTTTTATTTTGCAAAGATAAACAGGAAGAATTTGGTGGAGAGGAAGGTATCGCGTCACATTTCTGGAGCAACGGCCTCCCTCTCCTCCCTCCTCCTGTGGACAGGCAGGCGGAGAGCAAAGTGAAGGATGCTGCGTGCACACGGCCATATCGGGTTGTGTAGCGCTTGTGAAAAGTGTTGAGTGTTTTTTAGGCTCGACAAATTAAAGCATTACCATTATTTATTCTTGGTATGGTCTGGTTTACCGTCATGCAATATACGTCTTGCAGCTCAGACACCATAACGCAGGGCATGTGATGCAATAACAGATATCGACTTCTGCAGGTTTACCTCCTTCCCAAAAGACAGTGCTCCTTACCCATACTGTATTTAGAAGATGTTTTGTCATATCAACGAGTTATACAATCGCACTGTAAAATGCGGTACACTCTGCATTGCAGCAGTCAGTTTTTAGATGGACAACACAAAACGTACCCTTTCCCACACTTTGGGTTGGGATTGTCCGACAAGAACATGGGCAAAAACGTCATGAAGTCCTCCCCCGTCGGTCTCTTCTTACCCTCGGTGGTCAGAGGACGGCAACGGAGACACGACTTGTCCACCACTTAAGGGGGAATAAAAAATAACATTTTCTGTAAACCTTTTTACCTTCAAAACATTCTCTAGAGCCAAAACCTCAGTTCAATGGCCCAGCTCATTCAGTCTGAAAGCTCAGTGGAGAAATTAAAAACGCTCCAGATAGTGTCTTACCTGAAGCATTGCAAAATTGACCTGTCGAGTTGTTAATTCTGCAGCACGTGGACTGGGGCTTAACCCAGTCGAAGTAATCATCAAGCCAAGAAGAAGGAGAAAAGCCGATTCTTGTGCTAAAAGGAAAGCCACGAAGTCAGGAGAATTACCTCCACATCAAACCTTTAAATATATCATATATTTTAATTTGTTCAAGAAGCACACGATGCCTTGGAAAATTATTCAACTCCTACAAAGCTTCCACATTGTCATGATTGCAAGCTCAGACTTCAAATGAGTACATTTCACTCATTACAAAGTGAGTACATTTCACTTTTTATATCTGTGACATTGAACACATTCTTTGTGAAGAGTTTGAATTTGATTGTTCTGAATAAAACAGCTCTTTTGAAAAACTGAATTTGTTCCACGTAGTTATAAAAGATTCGATATTATTGGTTAAGCAGTGAATTAATTGTGCAAGGCACTATATATGATAATATCTCATTCAGGTTAAACAAGAGCAACTAATAAAGACCAGTGAAAAAAAGAGTCGGCGTGATTGAGCTGCACTTGCTTGGCGTTTTCTTCACATGGCCCTCTGTGGCGTGTGAAGCTCAATGCAAACAGTCCCAAGGGAAACAGGCGAACTCACTAGTTATCAATCTGGGAAGCGGTGAAGATCTGCTGCACGAGAGAGTTGTTGTTGCAGCCCACCCCTCCACACACCATGTTCTGGCCCTCCAGGGTCCTGAAGTCGTGCCCCTCCTCCACCACGAAGTACACGGGAGGGCCCGTGTGGAGGTACGTGCTCAAATTGACGAAGTACTCCAGCACGTAGGAGTCCTGCGACAAACAGGAGGACACGAGGAAGGTTACAATCGAGAGGAGGTCCTGCCAGCCCCCGTTTGGAAGATCTACAGAACTGAAGCGATCAAAATATTGAAAGGCAGCAAATATGTAAAACAATCGTGGGGTTTCACAGTTTCTGCTGTTTCTTACTGTTGTAAAAACAATAAAGCAGTTTATGATTTGACTGATGACCGTTTTAGAAATTTAGAAGTCCAGAACAATGAGGCTCCCCTGTGACAGTATACCAATTCTGTCACAGCTGCTGAAGAACTACACTGAAACAGCTACAGAAAAGGCTGTTTGAGGCCTCAGAGACCTTTTTTTCTTTGGAAGAATATCTCCTTTCGGGAGTCAAAATGATTAAGTTTGTCTATTGCGACACTGCAGGGCATCATGAAGTCTGTTCTCTGAAAGTATAATATCTGCCAACTACAGCTGACATAGAAACATCTAAGGCTAAAATCCAGTCAGCTGCACATTGGTGTTATTTGGTATTGATGCGCCAACAATAAAGATAACAAAAATAGGATAATACTAGAAAGCCAAACAAATACCGTACATATCGTTACTGAAGACCTCAGGGGAGAGTTTTAGATTTCTAATTAAATGATTTCTATGGACAACCAGTTTACTTCCAACAGCGTTAAAGCGTCGGGGGGGGGGGGGGGGGTTTGACATACATCAGGCATCGAGAGCTTCTGGTCCAATCCAATCTCCACTTTATTCACGACAGCGATACTGAAGGACAGGATTCCCACAAACACTGCGACCTGCAAAAGGGGAAGATGGAAATCTCAGCACTGCACGACACACAGGTAAAGCTAGATGTTGTGATAACTTTCATTTGTTTCTGTAAATAACTTCCCCAGTTCTTCTCCCTCCTTTCACTTCCTGACTGGTTGAGAACAATCAGCCGTTATACGACACTGTGACGCCACTTCGAAACAGACAAGTATCTGTTTTTCTTACTAGAAAGCTTTCCATGCCCTCGGGCGTCATGCTGTCGATTCCAAGTACTCACCACAATGGGCCGCACCCACTCCTTCAGGATGAAGGGGGCGTAGATCTTCTTGAAAAAATGGAACAGAATTCCGTCCGATTTCACTTCGTCGCCCTTGTCCAGCTTGACGCAGCACAAGATGTCGAGCCGATTGCTCTGTTGGAACAGCACCCGGACATGTTGTTTTTCAGTGTGTAGGGGACGTGTAACAGCAGGACTGTCCGAGTCAAATGGTGAGGAGTTCAAAACATTTAAAGCTCTCGAAGCACAAGGAAAGATGCCATGCCCTTTACTTACAGCACATTGAAGAGGCTCCAAATGGAATACACAGCCCAATCCCTTAAGCTTCACATCTTGTGATAATCAATTTTTGGACACACAGATAGCACAATCAACACCTGTTCCTGCAGTGGGGCTACACGCACATCTTACTAGTGACTCGAGCATTTGGATTAGAACGTTAGGTCTCCGGAACACCTTGTCTGTATGTTCTGCAAATAGAGTAACTTGTGTGTTGTTTGTTTTGTAGTGTGTAGTAGTGTATTGTTTGCATTGTCATTGTTAATACAAATTTAACTAAGTGTGCCTGGATTATTGGCTTGATAATAGGATCAATCTGAACTGTTTCAGCTCTGAGTCATGTTCAAACTACTGCATTTCGCAACGACAACAAAATCCCAAACTTCGGAATATTTGCATGTTCATTTTTACCTAAATCAAGTAATTTATTAAGGCTTCAATGAGGTAATGAATCTGGAATGAATTATGTCCATGGTGTGTAGACCTGCAGGACGAGGACGGGTGATCCTTCATTTAAAGAAAGTTACTGTGTTGAGGAAATAAGATAACCGCATCTAGCCAGAGGAGAAAAACTGAAGAAGCATGAGCCTGAAAACCAAAGAAAATGTAGGGCCTCTCTCACTGCAGGGTGAGTTCTGCCACATGAGAAACAGAAGTCTTATTTTTCCTTTAACAGAACATTCCCATCATATACTGGCTAAGAAAAAAAAATGAATTTCCAGTTAGATAACTGCTGTCATCCTGCTCCAATTACCATATTTTCCAAAAACAGGCCACTTAAAATGGAATCCTTTCAAAAGTATTCACCCCCCTGGACTTTTTCCCATTTTATTGTCACAATAAGGAATCATCATGTATTTAACTGTGGCATTCTGCCACTGATCGACACAAACCACTCTGTAACATCAAAGTGAAAACAAAAGTCTACAGATTCTCCTAAATTATCAATTTAAAAACGCTCAGAGAAGCATCCGGCCTCTCGGCAATGAAGGCTTTCACTATCAGAGAGGTGCATGCCCAATGAGAAAACTCACCTCCTGCCTCCTGACGTCCAGGCCCAGCAGGCTGACGAAGCAGGAGATCTGCAGGAGGAAGTCGATGAAGACGGCCAGGCCGGCGAACAGCGAGAAGGTCCGCACGGCAGGCATGGTCGACAGGGCACCTGGGGAGGAAGAGGAGCAGTTGTCAGCTGTAGCTCACACAAGCAGCTCGCAGCTTCCTCAGGGGAGAAAGAGGAGGAGTCGTCAGCTGCAGCTCGCAGCTTCCTCAGGGGAGGAAGAGGAGGAGTCGCCAAGTGTGGCCCGCACTCGTAGCTCGCAGGAGGTGTTGAACTGCATGTGCTGGACAGCCCACTCCCCACGCAGGTTTACAGGACTTTCAGATTCTGTCCGAGGTCAGTTCAATTACCAGCCTGTGGTCTTTCCACCTCAGAGGCATTGGTTGTATTAGTCGTTTCCAGCAATTATTGGTTTTTGAACGCCGTCAGGGAATACAGATCCCCCCACCCAGAACCTCCTGAGATTCCCTCCTGTCTTTGCTTTGAAAGTTGTGAAACCCTAATGGCCACCGCACTGCGGAGAGTCCGGAGAGCCCTCACCCAGGAAGAAGGCCACGGTCTCGGAGAAGGAGGAGAGGAACATGCTGGGTGCCACATCTCCCAGGATCCGGCCGATCTGTTGGTGCAGCTCCTCCTGGAGCCCACGCTGGTCTCTCTGAGGGGAACAAGGGCGCATCAGTCCCTGGCCGCGCCCCAGACCACCCCCGCCCCCCACCAGGGCCAACCCACAGCACCCCCTTTTCACAGCGACTTTCAGGAGCATCAGAGGTGGCCTCCTCTGGTTCATGCTCTTGTTAAGGCCAGAGGTCAGCCGCCCTCTCTGGGGCAGAACCGATACCCCAGGCGATACTCTGCTGTAGGCAGTCACTAAGAAGCAGGTTCTTAAATTGTAAATATCTGGACAAGTGAGCATAAAAAACACCTGAAACCTCAGCTGGATTGAACAGTGCATACGCAGCTGGAAAACCCCACAGTGCAGACTGCTTTCAACCCTTCATGCCAGCACACCTCAATAAAACCCCATGTTACACAGGCAACACCCTGGAATTTAATTTTCTGTCCCTGAATCAAGCAGCAGCCTAGCAATGGAAAACCACCTTTGGGTGGTTCTGTTGATACTGATCCCAGCCCAGGGACACCACTGAAGTTCACACAATTCCAGCTAGATTTTAAAGAGGTTTCTGCAAGGGTGGCGGCATGGTGGTTTCGGGCACGGGTTAGAGTGGGTCTGGCTTCATTCCTCGCTACACTACTCTGTGGAATGTGGAGGGATCAGTTCCTGGTACAACCAGCTACAGGTTCTGCAATCACTGCACACAGAAGCAGAACCACGGGACCTCCAGGGGCCCGTCAGCGGCCCTGACACTTGGAGTACATCTGGCAGGCAGGACAGGCACCTGGTAGGTCTGGACGATAATGAAGATGTTGTCCACCCCGACTGCCAGCACCAGGAAGGGGATGACTTCGATGACGATGAGAGTCAGGGGGATGCCGATGAAGCTGAAGATGCCAAGGGAACAGGCCACGGAGCTCAGCACGATCAGAATGCCCGCGATCCCCAGGGAGACTTTGGAATCCACCTGACAGGATTACACAACAGGGCTGGGTCGCGTCCCCGTCTTCTTCCCACGTGACTAAGAGCACTGCACTGAATGTTACCTTGCATACTTTTATTCCAACGTCGCTACTTTAAGGGCATGCCACACGTGTTTTATTTTCATCACATTATTAATCATATCTTCTGTTAATCTTAAAAACAGACACCAGCGACCTTCATCACACAAGATATCTTGACTTTCTTTAAAGAAACGGATGATAGAAACAGCTACCAAACGGATTGGATAAATGGTTAAATGGCCTCAGGTTTGTAACCTTTCTTCCGTTTCTTGAAGATGTAATATTTCACTCTTAGTCGGGTGAGAAAGGGTGGACATACCAGCAGCCTGCGGCAGCTCTGAATGTGCCCCAGGGCCAGGGAGATGTAGACGAACATGATGACGTAGCTGATGACGATAGTTGTGATGTCACTGTTGCTTTCTCGGTTTATTTCATCCTCAATGCTCCGCTCAGCAGAGAAGGAAATGGAAAGGTTGGAATTGCTGTAATTCTTCACAAACTCAATAAACCTGTGAAAGGAATGAAAAAAAGCCAGAAGGATTACTCTTTTAGAATATTTTCAGCACCTAGGAGGCAAATTCTCGAGACTGTACTACGTGAGATTTCTTTCGGTCAGCACATACATGCTGCATAAGAAACGTGTTCATACAGAGGAACCACCAATTTTTTACAATAAGTAAACTGCAAGTTTAAATGGGAGGTTATGAATTAAGCACTAGCAACTGGCATCTTTTGAAAATTAAGCTAAAAACTGAAAATGTAACTTTAGTACAGTACACAAAAAACAACAAAGCAGAAGAAAGGTGACAAACAATAGGAGGCCATTTGGCCTGTAAATCCTGTTATGTGATTAGTAGCTAACTGATCCCCGAAGCTCATCTCATTTCTTGGAAGGAGCCAGGGCATCAGCTTTGAAGAGCACAACATGAGCAGCTTGTTCCCCACTCCCACAGGCTTCCTGTTCTTGCCCTCTCTGGTTCGTGTTTCACTGTTGAGTAGACACCAATCTTTGCGGTGGGACATTTACCCACTAGCAACTAGATAAGCAAAATGGGCCCTGATGACCTCTTATTGTTTGTCACCTTTCTTACGTTGTAAGTACATGTTTTGGAGCACCGCCTATCTATCCGACATCATCCCTGGAAACACAGGGGTCTCCTTGAATGCTTACTTTTCCTCCCACGCCAAGGCCTTGTTCAGCTTCTCCGTGTCGTTGTGGTAGTTGTTCACGGGAAAGGTGATCACAAGGGCCGTGGCATTGTTGTAATTGGTAGCTGTGGAAGCCAAATGGGATTACTCACTTCAAGTCAAGTATTTAAAGGAACATACAGATAAAGAGCAAAAGTACTCAAACTACAAAATTGCCTGTACTGCTACAACAAGCCTACGACACAGAGACCCTTCAATGTGACAAAAACATTAATGAAAGTGGTTTTAGTGGTGCTTTGAACACAAGGGCCCCAGTCAGTATCGGCATGTGGTCTCCATGTGAACTCGGTCTCACCATCATAGCCTCCGAGCACCAGCCAGGGGAAGACGGGCCCCCCGAAGGTCCCCAGGCAGGGGTCATGGAGCATGCTGGTGTCGTTCAGAGATGCCGGAGCGCTGAAAATGGGAAATACACTCAGTGAGCCTGAAGCAAAATGAAAGCCAACAGCTCTGACTACCCCGACACTCACTTCCTTCAGAGGTGGAAATCCACAAGGCGGAAACACCACACCAATCTAACAACTCGCTCATTTCAGAAAGAGTTTTCTTCACCAGTGCAAAGGTTTTCAACTAGGAGAAGCAAACAGGTTCCTGCTAATTGCCAATCTGATGCAGTGACTAGAAGACAAGCCGCCCTCTAGGCTAATTACAAATCACACCAGCTGACACCTAAACCGGTATAATTTCCCCTTCCTTAGCAGTTATTAATGAAAACGACAACTTCTTCCATACAGGTATACCGACAGCACAAAGACGCATCACCCAGCTATAGAAATTTATAGTGAGCATAACCGCCCCAACAAGAAATAAAAGAGGTAGTTTATGTTATTCAAGGAAATCAGATTCGCTAGGCTAAAAATTATTTTTAACAGTGACACTGGAGACTGTGATCTTCATGGCCAGAGAAATGTTTTTAGCGCAAATTAACAGCAGGTAACTCGGGGACAACTGTAATTCTGGGGTGAACTCACTTGACGCAGTACAGGAAGTGGGTGTGGTAATCTGCGTAGGTGAAGAACTCGTCTCCAGCTCTGTGCTCGAGCACGGCGTGGCTGTTCTGGAAGTAGTTCAGCACACTCAGAATTGTGCAGTTGTTATTGTAGGGGGCGAGAGGTGCCAAACAGATGTCTTTCAGCATCACCGTCTCGTTCTTGTACGAGGCCTTAATATTCTCAATGTTATCCTGAAGATCCAGCACCTACAGCACAAAGTGAATGACAAAAAAGAACTTGATCAGGTCTCGATCAGTTAACGTCCAACAGACAAAAAGTCTTAAGAAAACTATAGTCATCTCCATGTTCTTGAAACATAATTCTTTCTAATAATAATACTCATCCCCTGTAGATAACAGACAGCATTTCTCATGCTACGTTTTCCCCCGTAGCAAAAGTGACAAATAATTCTTTATTTTTCAAATCTTGGCTTTAGCTCAGAGAATATAAAATGAAAAGACATCCTTAATTCACAGACAAATAACTGAAGTGTACACCTAGTTTTTCTTCAGAAGGACAAGAAGGTAACTCAAAAAAGGGTGTTCCATACCAAATCAGGAATTAGTAAAGACAAGACAACAATTTTATATTCTTGCAGAGCTTCCCACTTTTCTAATGTAAGCCCAGTCAGACATGAAGCCCACTCGTTGCCCCTGAGCTATGCCCTCCTGGCCCACCTGGTGCAGGACGTCCTTGTCCAGTGGCGCCCCGAATGGCACGTCCGGGCCCCCGAAGTAAGGGCTGTAGATGGAGCTGGAGTTCAGCGTGGTGGTGATGATGAGCTGCTCGGTGCGGAAGAAGGGGCCGAAGTGGGAATCGAAGTACTCCTTCTCCCTGCGCGCCTGGCTGTCCGGGGCGGACCACAGCTCCACGGGGTCGGTGGTGATCCTCATGTACACCAGGCCGGAGGAGCAGGCAGCGATGAAGACCACGCTGACCAGCAGCACGGTCAGGGGGTAGCGCACGCACAGGGAGCCCCAGGCCGAGAAGAGACCGCGCAGGCCCCTCTCGAACCGCTCCCCGACTGTCTCGCAGCAAGACGCCTCCTCTGCCGAAAAGAGTCAGGGTCACGCCTCTGAGCGCCAACAGCAGAGCAGCGGAAAGCCTCTTGAGGAGGCGTCGGAGGGTCCCGGGCCCCCCAGCAGACTGACTGCTGAAGGCGCCTTCTCCGAGCGCAAGCGTGGTCAGAGTACTGTCCAGCTGCGGTCAGAGCTGCCCAAGTCGACAAACATACTGGTCTGGTGCTGCCAGGTGGGCGGTTTCTTGGCGAAACCTCCTGTGCTTCATGGTGGAGCCCGGAACTTGTCAAGAGATTAACGGGTTTTGGGTGCCCAAGACGAGCACAGGAATCAATCGTTCTGAGCCGAGACTAACCATTCCAGACTAAAAAAAATATCATGCTGAAGAGAGAAAACTTCTATTACATCAGTTTAATTTCTCCATTGTCTCTCAAGAGTACTGTTCGTTCACCTCTATCTCAGTTTAATTACCAAAGATTCAAAGATGAATTTCAATTACCCAAAAAGCTACAGAAACAAGGTAGCAATACCTACTTTTGGAAACACTGGTTGTAAAAACTTAAAACGGAGAACACTGCATTTCGTTACAATGAACGCTGGCAGAAAGCATCTCCACTTCCCATTGAGAAGATCAGTTTAAATACTTCTGTGACTTAACCATCTCGCTAGAAGCTGCTCTTCAAGAGGGCACTCTTGTAATCTGTAGTCAGCTTTGAAGGTAAACACGATGTGTAAATTTAACGTGGTAAAAGACTAATTTCACTCATACATAGATAAATGCAATCTAAAAATGAGCATTCAGTTCAGGATTTCAACGCTGCAGGGTGATGCATTCTGTTTTACCAGACTACTAAGCTCTGCTAACCACTGGCTTTGTTGAAAATACTGAAACTGTTCTTGAGGTATTTGTGGTTTACAGATACAGTGTTCCTGTTACAGATTAACACAAAAGCCCAGCAACTAGATGACATTTACACTCCCAGTTAAAGATCCAGATTTAAGCAGTAAAGGAGAAACAGAAAACTCAGAGGAAGTGAAAAATGACAACTAAGCCAGTGAAAACCTCTGTGCTCGAATACAAAATAAAGAACACCTGTGGCCCTGAGCCACTAACAGATATTCCTTCTTTCTCTTCCCTCTAAGACACGCTTGGCAAACACAACAAATCAGGTCAACTCCTGTCTTCAGGAGCGGTGGGTGCTGTCGTTTTTTCGAGCTTTCATCAAATTACCTTATTGTTCCAAATGATCACTGTTGTAATATTTTTACTGAAAGATTGAAGAATGACGTATATTAGGGATGTGGCACCCCAAGACCACTGTAACAGATGGCTGCCTTTAGCAACACAATTGGCACAGAAAGTCTTCCCACCTTGTTGATCACTGCTTCTGTTTATGGAGTGAATATTGTTGCTGTCCAGTATTGGCCCATATTCAGACAGGATCCTCTGTTTTCTGTAAGAAACATTGCAAGAATAGACAGGAAAATATTGTCAGGCATTAATTTCTTTTTTAGTACTGGTACAAGCTTGTTTTTTCTTCTGAACAATTTGCCTCATCTAATTCTTTCACCACTGGACCAAAAGATTAGAGGCCAAGGTGCCTCTAATCTTACTTCTTCTACTTCTTACTAATCTTCTTAATCTACTTCTTACTGAAAGGGAACTGCCTGCTTACCAACAATTTCTACACTGTTATTCCAAAACCACGACACCTGTTTCAAAACCTCTGTAAAGCTTTAAGGCAACATTTCGTCTTGCAGTCTCTATTCAGAGTGATAAAAAGTGAGCTGTAGGACAGACAGGACAGGAAGAGCTCCAAAACCGAGTATTTCAATTTCAGGACATTTCCTGCTGAACTAAGGGCCCAGCTTGAAGTTCAGGTTTTAATTCTCTGGAGGGCTGCCTAAAACGGCACAGGAGTGCCACACCCTCACCTGTAGCACCAGGCTCCCAGAACACCTCCGATGAAGAGCAAGAGGAAGGCCACGTAGGATATCCACATGATGACGGCCATGGCGTCGAGGCCCAGGAGAGTCCAAGGCGGGGGCAGCGGAGGGGGCTGAGGCTTGGGCCCACAGACCAGTGAGCAGTCCTGGCACGAGCAGGGCCCCGATCCGTCGTCCAGGGACTCGTTGCAGCCTTTGGTAGCGTTGTTCATGGGCACCTTGCCTCCCACGGGCACATCTGCAAGCAAGCACCTCGATAGCCTCACGCTCACGCCTTGTTCTGTCCTGAGGTGACCAAAGCTCAGCCCAATTCCTTTAGAGAAGGGGGAAAGCTACCCATGCCTGCTGTCGAAGCCAGCGCCCCCACGTCTTTCAAGGAACCAGAACCAGAGCCGGCCCCTGGCAGGGAAAAGAGCTATAGGCAGAATGGCCAGCGGGCAGCGCCAACTGTCCGACAGCGTTTATACACTGCTTGGGCTGAAAGTGGCTGTTTTTATCATAATGTCATTTCAGCTCTTACCTGTAAATATAGGCACAATGGAGAAGGGAGTCTGGCCGTTGTTTACGTTGAACATATACTGGATCCAGTTTGTGGCATTGCAGTCCTTGACATCCTTCCCACAGAGTAACCCCAGTGCTTTCTCATTGCTAGAAGGAGCCTCTACATCTTTGCAGGCGTTGTACATAGCTGGAACAGAGACGAGGACAAAGAACTCAGCTCTGCTGTCGCAGCTCACAGGTCAAACACTTTCATTTACGACAGAGAGAGAATCAGTCAGAGTGCGTGTGAAAGCTGAGATTTCTTATAGACTCCTGATACTTTTACAGAGAAAAACATTTCAGAGGACAACGCTCCTCACACAAAAACAGCTACATTTGATCCTTTGGGCACAAACATGACACATGATGTTTTTTTTTTTTATTTTGAACGGTATTTGAAATTTCCTGCTCATCATTACTTTGAAATTAGTGCAGTAATAACGGTTCTTATTATAAATTATTATTGCAACACGACATACAGTACATGGCAGATACCTCTGACTCTATGATGTCTTTCACTTGATTCAAGGACTTCCTCATCTCACAAAGCCAGTAAGGAAGGCAAAATATAATAAAGAAATGTCTGTCTTCATAAAAGAAACGCATATTCTGGAAATAAAATGCCACTATACTTCTATGTTCTCTTCAGTATGATAACTTTATAGTACTGTGTCCTGTGTACTTGTATTAAGTTAATTAACTTTTTTATTTTAAAAGTTAAAGGGACTCATACAAGCATACATGTAAAGACCAATTTATATTCAAGGTTAATATTAAACTTATTCATGTTAAATGTTATTTTATCACTCAAATATATCCTTTAACATGGATTTCAGGATTCTTAACAGGATATTGACAATTAGCCTCTTATCAAATGGATTTCAACAAATAGTGTTCTTCCACTATAATTCAAAAACTTCTAATTTCTGCAGCTGAAGCTGCTTCGTAAGGTAAATTGATAGTTTAACTAGCCATCATGTGTACAAATACTGTATTCTACTTTCTTCCCATTAACAAAGGAAAATGACTGTGAACTCATGCAAAGCAGAGACAGAATCTCTCCCTGTGTCCTCCAAGTGCTCCAACAAATACACACTATTCAGCCAAGAGGACATGTGTTCATGTCATTATGTCTGACTAACAGAAAAATAAATAAAATAAATTTCTTTCTTAGCCAAAAACAACAGCAGTGTGTAGAGTGTTGTTTACTAATTCGAATGGCCCACTAGATGTCAACAGTAGTGCACTAAGAACCCACAATCTCCTATATAATCATCTCCTGGGAGCAGATATTGCTGCTCTACTTCAAATTTGCTTTTACCAGATCTTTGAAATACTTCTTCTGGTCTCCATCTGACTGCACCTATTTATTTTAACATTTTACTATAGTTCATAGAATTAAAAAAAAATGCTATAAATGGCAGTTACGCTGCGTTTTCACTTCAAAGTCTCCTCAACTGTAAACCACAGAGGCACATAAGTAATAACATACACATAATAATATGTTCTAAAACATAATTACCACCTGGCGTTCACTGGGATACTGACTACACTTTGCTTGGCATTCATATAAGACTGTTTTTGTTAGTGATTTTTTTCCTTATAGGAAAAACAAACTTTCCTGTTCCTTCATACTTAACCGACACCTTGTCAAAGCTACAGCTCTGAAAGTGCTCCTAGTGAACCCTTAAACCTTCCGCACAACCTGAATTTCCTGACAGTGCAACACAAGCACCCCTGCCAGTCACTCCACCTCAAACCAGACAAGTGTTTGTCCAGAGCTTCCCACGTCTGAGGCGGCCTCACCATTTACAAAGGTCTCGCCGATGTAGTACTGCACTTCCACAACGTTCGTCTTGTTCTCCTGCGTCACTGGGTCCACGTACGGGGAGAAGGAGGTGGCGCTGAGGAAGTCGCTCTGCCGGGGACTGCAGGTCAGCTCGCAGAACAGATTCATCAGGTTGACGAAACAAGAGGGGCACCTGACGGCAGAGAACAGGCGCCGATCCTCACTTCAACGTCAGAACAGATCTTAAGAAGACACCCTCTCCTTCCGGCTCATATGTTAAAAGTATGAACACGACAAGAAGGAACCTTTCTCTTGGCAAGTATTTACTTGCAATATGGTAATGCTTCAGCCTGCAAATGCTTCTTAGTGTCAATATCAACTGTTTGGAACAGCTGGCAGAGTGAACACAAGGAGAATCCTCCTGTGAAATGTTGAGAATTACAAAAATGTACAAACTTTATTAACATTTAAAATTTAAAGCACTAAAGGTAACTACATAACTATGCTTTTTCCGTCACAAAGAAATTGAACTAGCTCATTCAAAATAAGCAATTTAAAAATGACAGATATGTATTAGCACAAGGAGGAATTCATATTATCAGTACTCCTATTATATGTGCAAAATTCAAAACCCTTAAAAATAAGTCTTTTAATGAAAACTCTCCAGTCCTGAAGTTCAAATATTTACAGAACTTACATCCATTGAGATTCATCTAAGAAAACAACCATACTTCTAATACTTTAAAACGCTATGTCTATATAGTAAAAGCAAACTCAGACTAAAAAGCCAAACACTTTGTTCAAAGCTTGAAACAGTAACAGGAATGTTTTGCTTCCCCAAAAATGCATTTATTTGGATGAGCTGCATCGTTGAAAAGAAATGGGCTTTGTAACATCCTGAAACCGAAAGAATAAATCTGTATCCATCCAATATTTCCAATCTAAAAATAATACATTTCAGTTTTCGCAAGGCCTCTCAGCTCTGTGCTGGCCGGCCGACGAGAGCGAGGCCGAAAGGACGTACCGGGACAGGAACTGGAGAGGGAGCTGCAGGTTCCCCTTGAGGGTCTGGAGCTGCTGCATATCACAGCACAGGCTAACGTTGCCGTAGTCATACCCTGGGCACAGCTCCTGCGAGAGAGGGCAGGGGGTCAGAGCAAGCTGTGAAGCAGCTGTGAAGGCAGAAGATGACTGCACGATTCAACAATACACCACAGAATTAAGTTTAAGAAAACTGATTCATATCGCGCTGGCAGAGAAGTCCAGTTGTAGAGAAATCGAACTAAGACCAGCATGCTTTTCAAGATTTACACACGCATTGAAGCCACCGTAAAAAAAGCACCAAATAGCACAATGGAGATAATGGAGTTTCTAAATCATGACTGCCTGACGTGCTCGACAGTAAAGCAAACACACAGGTGTACTCATACAGTCCTTACTAAAGTCTGGGGCTTCTCACTTCTTAACCATTTCCAATAGCCTCTCTGATGTAATACTGCTCCTCTGCAACATGAGTCTTGTTTGACTTGGTTTGCATGGATACTCTGTGCTTCAGAATCCGTGGTGGAAAACACATTCCTTGCAGCCACTCCACCTGTTCTTCAAACAGTTAACTGAGAGCACCTCCCTTTTACTGCATCTCTGTGGTCCACCATTTGCACAACTGTTACCAATGATGTTTTTACAGTACGAGCTCCTCTGCGCTTCTTCCAGCGCCTTTACTTACCACCACCAGGTCGTACCCCTCATGGGGCAATGGCTGAGGGGGTCCTGTGTAGTTGCAGTTATACCTCTTGCCCTCTCTGTCTGGCACATCCTGGCACTCTCCATACCACACACAGTGCTGGGCCTGGACCTGGAGGCAGATAGCGGCGCAGAGTTAGGGCTGCGATTTCAAACAAGGACTTCACCCGTTCTTGCGCCTTGGTTAGAAAAGAGGGGTAAAGTAAACTTCAAGGTGTCATGCTCCCTGCACAAGGAAAACAAAAACCTCAACTCTTATCAAAGTGTCATTGGCGAGCAGGGCTGGGCAATATACCAAATGTTCACCGATACCGACGTTAAGAATCTCTCACTGACCTAATTTTGCTTATGTCGGTATGCTCGGTAAGCTTTCCCCACTGTGTGCTTTCATGAGCGGTCCCCTTAAAAAACTACAACACCCAGTCGTCATATCCAGTCAGATGCTTCTGCCTCGTCCACCCTTCGTTCTTCATTCCAAACACAGAGAAGCGTGCCGGGTGCCAGACAACACGAGCACTCATGCTGAACCCCAGTCAAGCAGGGACGACGTGAGTACAAATGAAGACGAACTGGTATCTAAAAAAGATGCAGTATCGATCGTTTGGTCATATTTTGGCTTCGGCAAACAGGATACTGAACAAAGAGAAGTAAGATGTAAACTCTGTAGGAAAACCGTTTCTGCACCCAAATGTAGCACGAGCAATGTGTTTCATCACTTGAAACACAACCATGTCGTGGAATACGAAGAGTGCATGGCCAGAAAAAGAGAGACACTGACAAGTGCACTAGTGGCCGAAGTGATTCACCCAAACAGCTGTCTCTAACACAAGCATTTACTAATGCCACTCAATATGCAAAGGATTCACGCAGCTGGAATGAGATAATTAACGCCATTACATATTACATAGCGAAGGACATGGTCCACAGCTACAGTGGAACATAGTGGTTTCAAAAGACTCGTTTAAACCCTTGACAAGAGATACCCGATTTATAAGATGCGAGACACTTAGATTTAGCATGCATTTGATAAATATTCAAAGTTCTATATATTCAAATAAATTTTCATTGTGCAATATGTTAAAATTTTCAAGAAATGTTCATTAAAAGTTATTCTGTTTGTGTTTCCATGAATTATGTCCTTAAATTATTTGTAAGACATGGAGATAAGATGAGGTGTGTGCAGCTTTAATAGTTTTGCATATTTAAAACATGATCTTAATCATATAATTTCAAGGGTTTCAAAAAAATAGTTAATTTATCATTATTTAGATAAATGTATTAACTTATCTTGATATTGATGTGAGGTCATATCTCCCAGCCCTACTGGAGAGATTTTCAAGGACACCTGTTTGTGTGTGAGAACAATGGGGACTGTTGTGCAATGATTTCTCAAGCTCATAGGAAAATCAGCCAAAAGCACAAGTAAACATGTAGCGCAAACATGAGCTGTTCTTGTGGTTGACTGTTCCCCGTGTGGGAGCTAAAGGAGAACTTGCAATCTGAACTTTACAAACACAAAGGAATTTAAAACAACGCCAGTATATCAGTATTGTTTAAGATGCACCCACAATGGCCTTCATCAAGCTGCACTCTTGCACAACTTGAAAAGACCAACTTGACAGCACGCAACTTTAAACAGGCTCGTGAAGCCTGAAAAACCTGTTAACCTCCCTGACCAACCTAACTAAACGCATGGGTCCGAGCCCCAGTCTTGTCCCCGTGCACAGTGCTTAGGCTCACATCGTTACCCTGCAGATCTAACCTGCCACCATGTTCGGAACAAGGGCCGGCGCTGAGAGCGTTAAGTTCACCACACCTTTAAAGCACTGAGGCACTAACAGTTATGATGAAATTTACGATCTATCAAATATGGGGTCTGATAAAAAAAAATCAGAGCATGTGAAGGTCAGGAGGATCGGTCAATATATCGGACCACATCAGTGACCTAAAGCCACCCTGAAGTATTCCGCGATGTACTGCTCCAATGCCAAAGGTGTTTTTACAGTCTTGGAAGTGAAGGGGCCTAATAATATCTTTCACCTGCTTTCTTTAGAGTGACCCCAGAGACACCCTGAAGACTCCTGTTCTGGATCTTGTGCTTTTGCTTTAGATTTTTACCATGTGACAATCAAGCTCTTTAAACTGTAAATCACAGTATGGTCGGTCACCAGAGATCTCAGCCACTAAACAGGGTTCCCTGGGAAAAAAAGTGCTTTTTTATGATACCCTCTTAGGACCTTTAACGTTTTAAAATAAAAACTATTTTAACATTCCTGTTTAACTGGGGTATTTGTTTTGTTTTCTTTCCCGTGACACCCCCAGATCCATTTCCAGCATTGTGGAGGTATTGCAGCATTTGAAAACAATCATTCTGGGTCTTTCAGTTTCCTTGCACCTCCCCTCAATGGTGAACCTCCAGTTTCCAGACTGGGAATTGTTCTCCTGGGTCGTGCCGATAAAAAGAACACCCCTCTGCAGTCATGATGACCTCATTAATTCTTGGACAAAGGTGACCAGGGGTTGAAAAGTGAAGTCCGTAAATCTGTGCAGCATGCGACGAGTCAGATGACACTTGCAGCTTGCACTTCCTATGAATTCTGCCCTTTATGCTGACAGATCACGTTCAGCCTCTTGAATGCCATTAAATCACAAGTATGTCAAAACAGTTATTTGGCTTCCTGCAGACTGAATGCTAAAACTGAATTCTACACCGTCAGAATTCAAGGACTACCACAGTTTTGTTTTGGGATTTATATTACGTGAAACTAAAATGGTAAATACATTGACATACGTCAAGAAGAGGGAAGCCTAAAAAAGCCCTAAATCATAATGTATCCATATGGAAAGAAAGAGATGTTGGATGAAATCACCCTGCTGGAACTCTATTTGACTTTTTGGAAATAGAAGTATTTCTATTTGATGATCTGAAGGTTGAATCCTAAATGCTAGACAAGGCCAATTGCCTTTTCTTGACTAATGTAGCACAGAAGCCAAACACATAGAGCTGAAACAAGTTGGCGTTACTGATGAATAACTGTGGACAGCAAACACTGGTGTTTCCTCCATTCCTGTCCTGCTGGACCTCAGTGATGCCTTTGATACTGCTGATCGAACACCTTGCTGAAGAGATTACAAAGGGTTGCTGGTATGAGTGGAAGTGCTTTGTCACCGTTTAAATCTTATATAATTCATAGAACACAATGTGCTCAAATAGAGCACTGCTCTTCTGTGGCAAACCTGGTCTCAGTTGGAATCCCACAGGGCTCTCTTCTTGGTATACAGTATATGCATATATGTTAGCACTGGATCTGAGGCTTTATAGTTATCGTGGCAGTTTTCATGTTTGCACAAAACCAGTTATTAATAAAGCACTACCTTGTTGTTCTGCCTAAATGAAAAAAAAATGGATGCAACCTTCTTTTTTACCTTTGAGTTCTGACTAAACCGAAGTTACGCTGACTAACTCATGACCTACAAAACCCGTTTAAACTTTAGTTTGACGATCAATAACGTTGATATCAGTCCAGACACTCAGGTCAGGAACCTCTGTGTCATGTTCGATTCCAAGGACTCATGATGTCGTGAAGGCGGCCTGCTTCACATTTAAAGCACAGCCAGTGCCCCCACATGGCTCTCCCAGTCTGGAGAAAAGCTACTGCCTGCAGTCTCTCTCCCAGGCTTGACTGTACAGTAAAGCACTGCGGGCTTGCTGGCGTCTCTACACATGCTCTAGGCAAGTTACAATACTTTAGGAGTTCAGCTGCATGGGTCTGAATACTCACATCACTCCGTTTTAGCTTTCTCGCGCTGGATTCCAATGGATTTCAAGATAAATGTAAAGCACTGCTGCTCATCTGCAAGGACTGGAATGGCTTGGGTAACGCCTACATCAGCAAACTATTATCATCCCGTAGACCCCCACATTGTCTGCACTGTGGACTTTGGATTTCTTTCAGTTCCCAAAACAAGGCTCTGCATCCTGGGAGACAGTGCTCCTGTCCTGTTGCTTCAGGATGTGGATTGATCTCTTAGCCCAAATTAACTACTGACTGGTGATGATGTGTCACAAAACTCAGTCAACAGAGATCCCATGACACCGTACAGAAGTGCAGCGGAGTTAACTCCACTGATACTCATTGCTTACACTTGTATAGTGCTTTTCTGGACACTCCACTCGAAGCGCTTGGATAAATCCCCTGGATTTATACAGCACCCCTGGTGCAGTTGGGGTGAAGGGCCTTGCTCAGGGGCCCAATGGAGTAGGATTCCTCTGCCAGCTGTGGGATTTGAACTGGCAACCTTCCAGCCACAGAGCCACCACTCCGCCAATTAAAGGGCCAATTAAGTGTAGGGTGTAAAACTACAATATATGTGAAGAATTTTAGCTAATACTGAAAGATGTACTGTATACAGTAGACGGGGGTTTACCACGTGTGCTGTAGTTACTTTCAATACATCAAACTGTTGAATTATTTAATGAACATGGAAGAGGAACTGAATTCCTTCACATGAACTCTCACTAAGGATTAAAGTTAACATATAAAATGGAGAAGTTATCCTCTGAATGCCACAAGCCACAACAAAAAAGTCATTAGTAACACTGGGAATAATAACAGGTCAATCGAAATCATTCACATTTGAAGATGCACTGTTTTTTAACGGAACTCTGCTGCCTCTTCCTTGACACGCGTCTGATCTTTTGACAGAAAATTCTGTATTACACACACACAGTGGATTGGAATCTGCAAGATATGCAAAAAAGACCACTTTACTGCCACACCTGAAAACTCAAGTCTCTCAATTCACAGAGCTTAAAACATCTTTGGCACAGATACACAGCACTTGGTGCCTCTCGTTGTCCCTCAATACCCAGGTGTTTCTATCACTACCTGTAGGTCATTCAAAATACATATACAGTAGGCACCTTCTCCTTCAAATTGCCAAAATTGCTTATTTTTCAACAGATTTGTCCATCTCCGCCATGAGCTACCTCAAGCTGCTGAGATAGCAGATACACTAGACACAGGCCTAAGTAAATTCATTATGTTGATAAGCACTTGACATCAACATGAGGTTTACTGTGAAAAGCAGTGACCTGAAGGCACCCTGAAATATTTTGCAACATACTTCTCTAGGACAGTACAAGTTTCAGACTTGTGTAAAACCCAATCTAACAGCTTGTGAGGAATGTGTCTGTAATATTCCACAGGTTAAATCATCACTGGTGCCCAATCAACTCGCTCATTAATGAAGCGACTTAGTCCTGGTGCAACTCTCAAAGTCTAAAGCATACTTTCTCTTTTTCTAAAAATATAAACGCAAAACCAAGATGTTTCTTCTGAACCTCAGTATAAACAACCCTGAACCTTATCCTAATAATATCTGAAAAGACACAATGCTCCAGAAGAAATCAGATGTTTAGACACGACTAGGCTCCGGAGAAGTCTTGTTGTAGTTGCTATTTAAGCAGCATTCAGGGATATAGGGTTACACGGTTTCGGTTCACTGACAGGAATAACCTATGACAGACTTCAGTACTGCTGAAAATCACTAGCATTTCTTCAAATTAATCCCCCAAATTAGTTGGTTTAGCTAGCATCTCTGTCCAGGTATTTTTCGGGTATTTTCCATGACACTGCAGTTGTGTATAACAGCCTTGCTGTCGTTCAAGCAATAAGCAAACCAACCAGTTGTTTTTTTTCAGTCTTATAAGACTCATGTGTGCCTTTTCCTGCAAATATTGGTGTTCAGCAGAGAAAAGAGCATTTCAGGTTCACCTTGGTTTTAAATGAGCAGCGGTAAAGCCCACGTCTATACTTCTGTTGACTAGAAATGTGACTGTCACGCAAGGGTAAGGGTACAGTGAGAAGGAAGGATTCTTTTTTAATGTAGTCCCCTTCCTCTCCTCTCTTCAGTGAACATCTTTGCATTGTTTCCATAATAAAAGTCTTGCTTCTCTAGAATGATAATTAGAGAAAGAGAACACAAAGGCAGCAGTTATTCTGTTTCATGTTTTTAGACAAAGCCTCCATTCTACTTTGAGGCCCTGCAAGAAAAACAAACATTATTTTTATGCCAGTACCCCCGCTCCAAAAATAAGGGTCCATTGTATTTAACCAATCCACATTGTATTTTCTATTGTAATAGCAGCTTTGTCCTCAAAATGCCAAAACCATTATTTCAGCATTTCTCTCTAAAACTCATTACTCTTGTTTGATGTAGGAGGACTATTACACAGGCCAATATCGCATTTCCAGATCACACCAGCAACACAAACGTATGTTTCTACACACTTTGGTTAGGAAGATGTGCTTTTTATACGGAGTCGTTGAAGAGGGCGGCTCGATTTTAAATTCAAAACCAGTATATCTTAAAGAACATTATCTGTGGAACTTATTGGTTACGAAGGGAGGTACATTTTATCTGTAAAGAAGCAGGCGAAAGTCTTGAATCTCTCAGCTTCATTACCGTTACTCTTGAAATGTACTGTGTTAAATACGGCCTCGACTATTTTTGACGCCTCTTTACCACGGAGGTTACCACGCAACGTGCTGATTCAGTCTACCAAACAACGACGAATGGATATCGGAACAATTCAAGACAGGAGCAATTATGTCTTTTTCCCCCACAGTTTTCAGGGGATTTGCAGAAGGCCTTGGAGGTAGAGGATACCCACAGCTGCTTTTACGACGACACACATGCACACATTTCACAGCGCGATGGGTTTCCGCCTTAACAACAAGTTTCCAGAGCCGCTACAAGTTAACTCAACATTTTTAACAGAGCCTCTATCCGGCATGTGTCATGAGCTAGCCCTCGCCTCATCCAGTGCAGCTGTTTAATTCATTAAACAACGTTCTTGGAACACAATAAAATATATCCATATTAAATAAATATATAAAATGTATTTACGTAATAAAAAAAACTGAATCCCACAAGCACCAGAACTCCCTTTCATTAATTGAACATATGAGCTGTTTAAATTGATCAACAATCGGCTAGGGCTCATTATTCTTACAATACGAGTTAGTACTAAATAGCATTAATGAATACGTAATAGCAGGGTGGCCTAGCCAAGGACTAATCGGATCTCAAGCCTGGTCGTGTTGTGTGAGCCACACGGTACCTCAGACCCACACTGAGACGTGTGGGCGCTCGCCAGTACACGTCTCCCGGCGCCTGGAAAGCGGCACCGTGTGCGTGAGGTGGCTCTGACAGTTTGAGCGAGTATCATCTCCGCTGTTGCCAGTTTAGTCACTCGCTCACATGATGTGACAGAGCAAGCAAGCTATTCTCTTTTCCCATTTTGCAACAAGCAGATGACTGTCAACACGGTGACTTGGACCCTCGCACAAGACAGGACGGGAGTTGTTTCCTTTCTTCGAAGGTAAAAATCCAGCGCATATCGTCAGAAAGCAATGCACAGCGGAATCCCCAACCCCAACCCCAACCCCCAAACCCCAAACCCCAAACCCGAATTAATGATTTCCTCTGTGCGATGACCGGACTGGGGAGTAAACAACGAGACGGACTTACCCAGTGGGAGAATGCCCCTATGAAAATGATGCAGAGAGGCACCCAGGCCACTCGGTTTCCCCTCTGTGTCCAGCCCATCCCTGCTAGAGAAACTGCCTCGCAGAAACGAGCTCTGTTTGATGTGTTTTTCGGGAGAAACCCTCTCGGCAGGGACCGGCCGGCTGCGTGTCCTCGGATCCGCTTCCTGGCGTGGAGTGAGCCCGGCCCCGCCGCCCCTCCTCTCTGCCCCGGTGACTCAGCCGGCCCGGCCCCGCCGCCGCCCCCCCTCCTCTCTGCCCCGGTGACACGCAGGCGGTGCTTAGCAGCCGACAACTTTTTTCTTACTTTCCCCGTATTTTATTTATTTTAAATAAATCCGAGAGCTCTTAACTAACGAACCCGCCCCCCGAGAACTCCAGAGCTGCTTCCTCTCAGCGGACAGCCCGACGGCGGCCAATGGCGAGCCGGGCAGGTTATTCATCAGCGCTGCCGACGCCTCTGCCGCCGAGTGACGGACGTGCCAGTAGCCAATGACCGGCAGCTAACAATGTGAAGCACCTGCTGTGTGCAGAAGACAGCAGACTGGTAGCCTGGAGAACCACACGCCGCCGGGGCTTGAATTTCTGGGCGTTTCGGTGTGTGCTTTCGGCTGAGTCGGGCTTGGGGGCGATGCACGGGCACTGGCCTTCTAATTTCACCGTGCCGCTATGTGTGTGTACAGGGGAGGGGGTGCTTGCAGGGTTTATTTTCCCTTACAGTGCCAGGGAGCCGCTGGTAAGGGGAGACTACCCTCTCCCTTCCGGGGGGGCGGACTACCAACCGCCGCTCTGGTCGCCAGGGTCACGAGCATGACGCGCCGTGAACGCCGGCGGCGATGACGTCGGATGGCGCGATGGGAGGGGCGGGGGGCGTGGCGTGGCGTGGCGTACAGCGTCACAGCCGCGGTTGGAGTGTGCCGTCCCTCGCCGCCCGGGTGGGGCTACGAGGAGGGGTGACGTCATGAAAAGTGGTTCGTCGGGTGAACGTAGGAGAGTGAACTACACATTATTAATAATAATTGCTTACACTTATATAGCGCTTTTCTGGACACTCCACTCAAAGCGCTTTACAGGTAATGGGGATCCCCTTCACCACCACCAATGTGCAGCTCCACCTGAGAAAAAGGTAGATTTTTCTACCTTTTTTTCAAAGGGAAAACCTCGATCAAAGTTATAAATCATATGGACAAAGCATTCTTTTTCTTATCATTTTCTTAATACTCTCTGTCTTGTTAAAGTTATTTTTGGGCTAATTGTTATTGTTTGGGCAATATAGTAATTTATCCGTTATGACAACAAACAAATTATTTAACTGCTCCAGGGGTGCCGTATAAATGGCTGACCCTATGCTCTGACCCCAAGCTTCTCTCCCTGTCTGCGTGTCTCATGGAGAGCAAGCTGGGGTCTGTGGAAAGACAAATTCCTAATGCAAGAAATTGTATATGGCCAATAAAGTGATCTTAATTTATCTTATTAATCTTGTCGCTTGGATGTAGTTCAGTTGGCTATTCCTTTATGTTTGTATTGGAGAATTTATGGAGTGAGGTCTTGTATGTGTTTAGCCCAGGAGTATTGCCTGCTGGACTGTCTTCAAGTCTTTTTTTATCGTCTGTCTTACACTGACACCTTGGGGATGAATAAAGTATTTTGAATTTCATTTAGTTTTTTGTCTTGTTGGAAGGTTAAATCTACGTTCTTTTTCATCACTCTTGAGAAAAGAATCCTCGATATTTTTTCTGTCATTTTTAAAAAATCAATGTATATATTTTATTTTCAAATTTGCCGTTTAATCTGCCTCCACCGGTGGCACGGGGGCTAAGTGTTTCGTGAGACGGTCCCCCTTGGTCACTGCAACGTCGTCTCAATAAGTTTGATCAGGTATTTTAATTTGGTGATACACCTTAACTTTAAGTCCGATCAAATTTGCCTTATTCGTAATAATCGTAAATGTACTCTGTTCAACGTTTAAAGAGTCGGTAAAACCCATGTACAGGACACGTTTATGCAGTTTCACATCAAGAATAGCATATTCCTTTAAATTATTATTTTTTATCCAACAAGAGGAGCTTAACGATATTGTTCTGTTGTTAAGGCTAATGCTACTTTGCACGGGACATTATTATTGCATATATAAAGCAAGATATTAAAATCGTACGCAATGTTGTTGACAAATAAGCTATTGCGTTTAAACGCAATAATTTCCTCGTATAAACTAGATTTTCTTTCTCCTTGGCTAATAAGCTCCCGTCTGATCTCGCAGACTCGTCAGGGGTCTGTGAATCCGGCCCGCAGCTCTGACCGAAAGCGTGGCCCACCAGCCAGCACCTAGCCTCACTAGGAGATCACAGCGCGAATGTCCCTGGCGAGGCGAACTCTGGACGAACCGGGATAAACGGGTCTGAGTTCCAGGGGACATGTTTTTCAGGAATGCGTGTTTGCGGAAGTTTCCAATTTGATTGTGATTATTGTCAGGGAAAAGGCTGTGTGTGGAAACCAATTGCGTGATGCAGTACATACTACGGTTTGCACGGTGCAATAACACCTTGTGACAGGACTGATACAGGGCATCAGAGAGTAGAATTCCTTCTTTGGGTGGTTTGGGTGTTTATTCAAAATGTCCAGCAATGGAATGACTTTTACTCGTCTACAATGGAAAAAACAGATAAATGTGCAACATAATGTATGGCTGCAGTGCGGTACTACACGATATCTCTGAGTGCCCGCGAAGCATATATACAGAAAAATACTGACCTCTGGTGGGGGGTTTGTAACTTACACCGCTGCTACTGCTAGCTGAAGAAGTAAATGGTGCTTTTTGAAAGCAGATCATCTTTAGTAACATCAGTCAAAGCACAGTACATTTTGTTTCCCAAGGTTAACGTTTCAAGACGTTTGGAAGCTCATATTTTCACGAGCATTTGTAATTGCATAAACTATTCTATTTCACACAGCATTTTTTTAGCAGTACTTTTCTATGAGTGCAGAAATCAAATGTAAAATAAATATTTGGGACTGCAACGAAACCCGGAACTAAATAGAAGCTTCTGAAGGTTTCCTGTTTCCCTGGGGAATAGAAGGCGGTAACACACAGCTGACATTCATGTACAGTAGTACCATGTGTTGTCAGGGTTAAGCTCCCCAAAGCCTGCAGGCAAATGCTCTCTTAGCTCCAAAAGTTGGCGGGGTGACTATAAAAGAGTCCACCAAAAAAGCCATACCCACCACTTTCCACAGTAGTGCCCATTGTTGAGAAATTCAAGGCTTGTGGCAGGCCTGTCAGATAGTGGATAACCTGCCGCCACGTGTGTGAGATGAGTGGTAAAGAACAGGCATTCAAAGTCGGCTCCATGCATGTAGCGCTCGTGGCCAAATTGCAAGGGAGAAGCAACTAGTGCGGGTGACCCACAAAAAGAGGACACTGACTTGCCACACGTCGGAATGGCAGTAGGAAAACCCAGGAAGCTGAGGTTTTTGCACATGTTCATGAGTGTTATAGTTGGCCTGTACAAGGAGAGAACGCATGGCCCCTCTGAAACAGGGCGAGAGCTTGCGTGGTTATTTTGCGCCTCCGGGCACCAGGGCCCCTGGGGGGATCAGGGAAATCACAAACTCCATCCACCCAAGTAGTACCAGGCAATGGCCAGCACCTTCTGGACAAAGCCCTGGTCCTGTCCTGTCCTCAAGCTTATCTGGACATCCGACACTCCAGCATGACAGTCAATCAAAGCCTATATTGAGTTTGACCAAGAACTGGTTAACTCACCACAGCACGGTCCTCTCCATTTCCAGAGCACCATTTCAATGTTTCTGAACTAATTTGTAAATATCGTATCTTAAGCTATACACTCCTTACCACAGCTCGGTGCCATATGTTTCCCACGTTTCCAAATGGCACGTAAACAGATGCCCTTAGCCGTTTACCAAGTGTATCAAACATCTTTATAATCACAGCTCTTTGAAATATCTTTGGTCATTTTTTTAAAGTATTTTACTCCACAAACATACAGTTGAATACTTTTATTACAAACAATGCACTTGAGTTTGCAAAATATTTCTGAATATACAGCACCAGGGGAAAAGGTTTTTGAGATTTGTGTAGCATACTGTAGATAGCATCTCCTCTGGAAAGGGGTGTGCAGAAATCCCGACTTGCAGAAAGCTGATGTTTCTCATCTCATTCCACATGTTTCACATCTCTTTCCTTGGCTTTTAATGTTATGGCTATTAATACAAGCTTCCTTAAGCTGTTCTGAAAGCAAGCACCAAAATCTGATGACTGACATCGCCCTTTGCGTGATCCTTGCTTTTGCGTGTTTAAGAGACTTTCAATGACAGGACTTCAGCGTTCCTTTTCTTCCAAAGTCCCTGGTCAAGGCCAAGCGTCATCAGCTGGGTCTGTGTGGGACTTTTGTCCGTAACAACCTCAGAATGCGCTCGTTTTTTGTGAGGTCAGCGGGCAGCTCATTATTCTAAAACACACAGAACAGAAGAGCAAATTCTTATTTAGAAAAGATACCAGCAATTACACTAGGCAGTGCATGAAATTGAAAGCACATGATTTGAGTAATCACTTTGTTTTGTGTCTTCCCTGTATATACATTCATGGCAAAGCTTTTGTTCTTCCAGACTTAAGTGACTTAAAAATAATATTTATAGTAACAGGCAGGTTTCAGTTGATGAGAACAAAGGAAAATGCTTTCCACTCTAAATTCCAGTGATTAGCAGATTCCGAGGCAGGCCTGTGCCGTCACTGAAGAGTCATCTAACATCCTTCATCTGCCTTTTGAACTTTTACTTCAGGAAGATGTTTTCTCTGTCCACAGCGTAGGACAAATAAAATGGAATTTAGCTTCATTCCAGAGTCCGTCAGGCTTGCAAACAATAATGGTAAAGAGGTCCATCAACATGACGTCTATTGGAGAGAGTCCCTCCCACATGTGCAAGTACTTTAATACCTACACACTGTTACTTTCAGTCACTTCTGTGGTCTGTTTGCAGTTATATCTACAGTATGTATACCTTTTTCTTAGGAACAAGTAATAGGTTTATTCCATGCTGAAAAAAAAGAAGAAAGAGAACACAACGTTTCGGCCGTGGAGCCTTCTTCAGGTGTGAGAGAGACAAGGCAGGAGGCAAAGGTAATGTAGCGGGAGAACAAAGGCTGGGAGAGAGGAGGAGTGAGGGGCAGGAGCAGGGGACAGAAAGAGAGGCCAATAAGGAGGTGTGAAGTCAGAATGGGTGTAGAGAGGTGTGAAATGAAACTTCCAATGAATGGAGAGAATTGAGAAGAAAATTAGTCTGCTGTTGAGAGAAGGGGAAAGCTGTGATCCTAACTGCAGAATAATTTGAGTTTCGGTGGTCTTTCTGATGTAGGAGTTCGGAAAACTACCTTTTTCTTAGCCGTGTTTTTTGTGTTTTTTGTCTTTGTTTTTGTCTTGTGCTGCATGTTGCACTGCTTGCCCCTCTGCTGATCAATAACGTATTTTGAATTGAATTGAAAGATATACATTCATACTGTACATTTGTCTGCATGTGCCTGTGTATCAGCCTGTATATGCTTTCACTTGTGCTGCGAAAGGACAGTAATATCTACCTACCAGTCGAAAGGGAATATTTATAAATTTGTCAGCGTTACACTGAAGCTTTTATAGTTGCGAACAGATAATTTAAATGAACGTTCATATAAAGTTTGACGTGAAAGTTTAGGAGCTCTGTGCAAAGCACAAAGTGGTTTTCCGTTTTTTAAATCACAGGATTGTGTTCTTACCGGTGTCTTTTGCAAATCAGCAATGTTATTTCTCACAAGTGTGCAATTTCTTCTTTACTAGCGAAGGATGCACTGCGCATGCTTCACGTGTGAATCTATTTTTGTGACACAAATAGATGTACATGAGGGTGAAAAGACCAGGACATTTCTGTATACCTTATTTTGTAGTGAAGGGTCTGCATTAGCACCGAGCAATAGCACCACAGTTCTTACATTTCCTCCCATTACAGCTGCATGGAGGGCTGTTGATCCATTCTGGTGATGAAAAAGAAATATAGCAAAACACTACACGGTTCTGGAGACATGGGCACACACTCAGTTGTGGGTGTTGACATGGGGTAACTTAAAGAATGTTACCCCATGTCAACCCAATAAACACACCCCAGCCTCTTGTACTGTAGTACAAACTATATCAGCAGGAAATACGGAAATTACAAACAAAATAACTATCATTCATATATTTAAAATATTTACAGTGCCTCACATAAGCATTCAGAACCTTCACAGTTCTCACCTTTTGTTACTTTGACGCTTGCTGTCGTGACTCTTTGAAGTAGCAATTGATATTATATAGACAACCTACCTGATGTATTCAAAGTAAAAAATAAAAAATAATCAGATGATGAGTAAAAAATGGAAAAGCCATGATTGTGTAGGTTTTAAAGTCGTTTGCACCCAGACACTGCCTAGATGAGGCTGTTCCTATTGAGTGAGAAGCCAGGCAAAGAGGAAACTGGTTATGGGTGCCCAGTGTGAGGCCAAATGCAACTTGTACAGTCCTTGAGTGGCCCAGTCAAGTCAAAGTCCTGACTTGAATCCTACCGAGAACTGATGGGAAGTCTTGAACACTGCTGCCCATGGGGGATCCCAAAGTAATCTGAAAGCTTGAGCAATTCAGCCAAGAAGAATGGCTAAAAATTGATCTACACTGGTTTGCAACATTGGTAGAGATTTTCCTAAAAAGACTTGTGGCTGTACCTGCTGCCCAAGGTGTTTCCATCAATTACTGACGGGTCATTATTTGAGGGTCTGAATAATTATGCAATCCACATTTTCAGTTTTTTCCTTTTAGTTTCTGCTGACAATTACAGTAACTTATCTTATTCCTTCAAGTCTTCAGATTGAGTATTCAGAGTTTGATTAAATTCTTAACGTAAATATTTATTTTGGCAATATTTTGTCATTATTTCTTAATTTGTCAAAATTGGACACCATAAGAAGGCTGCACTGTATGTGTCTTAAGTAATTATTGTTTGTAAAAATCAAAGTTTCAAAATGAACTGACTAGTCGGAAATATAAGAACGTGAAAAATCACACAAAGTGTGGTACCAGGAAGTCGCAGAACCCCAGGACTGCACAGAGAGCGGGATCTGTCCTCTCCCACACTTTCAAACACTACACCCAGAGGAGCCGAAGTCAACACTCAGGGTCAGTCAGCCCACACATGCCTATTGTTCCCAGGGAAGAGAAGAAACAGGAAAACGGAATACAGTATCGTCCTGCGCCTCACCTTCAGAAGGCGGAGAGAGGGGGAGAATTTGAGAAGTTCCTCAATGACATCATTATACCCTTTGTAAGCCGCCTTAAATAGAGCTGTGGATCCATCCTTTAAAGCACATAGAAAACAGTTACTGTGTAATGGTTTGTAGAACATACTGTATACTGCAGGTATATGTAACCTAAAATAACATAAAACAGCATTTTGACAGTGGTTTGGAAAGTGCATCTGAGATAAATGAGTGGTAAATCCAATGTACAGTAATTAAGAACACCAGAGAAGATCTCAAAGGAAATGAACAGATAACCCTCCTTCTATAAGACTGATCCACGGCACAAAGAGTCTCGAGAAACACTCTCCCACTGCGCCAACGGAGAGGCGTACTTTCCTGTCTGCGTCCCGATCTGCTCCTCGCAACAGCAGGACCTTCACCACTTCGCTGTGTCCCATCTGCGCTGCCATCCAGAGTGGAGCCGTTCCATCCTGCAGGAGAGACAAGGTTAGGAACAGGGACCTGGGACTGTCCGGGCACTGAGAGAACAGGGACTGGGCACTGAGAGAACAGGGGCACTGGGCACTGAGAGAACAGGAGCACTGGGCACTGAGAGAACAGGAGCACTGAGCACTGAGAGAACAGGAGTACCATCTGAACACTGAGAGAACAGGGGCACTGGGCACTGAAAGAACAGGAGCACTGGGCACTGAGAGAACAGGAGCACTGGGCACTGAGAGAACAGGGACTGGGCACTAAGAGAACAGGGACTGAGCACTGTCTAGGCAGTGAGAGAACAGGGACACTGCCCGGGCACTGGGAGAACAGGGGCACTGGCACTCAGAGAACAGGGACACTGTCTGGGCAATGAGAGAACAGGGACACTATCTGGACACTGAGAGAACAGGGGCACTGTTCCAGACACCTGAAGAAGGCCCCACAGCCAAAAAGCCAAAATAAACCTTCACCTGTTCCTTTATAACCCAACTTGCCCCTTTATTTGTGAAAGCATAGTATAAGATAAGGCCTTAAAGTAAGCAAGTATAATTTTAAAAATATTCTGCAGTCTGTGACAGTCCTGCATACTCTGCAGCAGAACAAATGGTACTGTTACCTTAAAAGGAGTGTAGGAAGGCATGTAGTACACTATTATTTCTATCAGAAGCAGTGTTTTAATTCTGGAGATGTTCTTACCTCTCGCGGCTGGTTGACCTTGGCTCCAGAAGAAAGGAGCTGACGGATGACAGTGACGTGCCCTTCTTGGGCAGCAAGGAAGAGGGGAGTGGCTCCATCCTGGTAAACCAATACCGAAATACAACGTCAACCTCTTTTATATAATGGTAAATATTCTTTCATTAGAGAAGTTGGCCATATCATCAGCTATATCACCCTGCAACTCACAGCTGGCAGCCCACTGAAGCTCATCAGTGTGAGCCTGGCCAGTACCTGGATGGTAGACCTCCTGGGAAAGCTGAGGCTGCTGCTGGAAGAGGTTTAGTGGGGCCAATAGGGGGCGCTCACCCTGTGGTCTGTGTGGGTCCTAATGCCCCAGTATAGTGATGGGGACACTGTACTGTAAAAAGGCCCCTTATATCGCATGAGATGTAAAACTGAGGTCCTGACTCTCTGTGACCATTAAAAACTCCAAAGCATTTCTCGAAAAGTGTAGGGGTGTCCTGGCCAAATTTCTCTTTGGCCTCCTAATAATCCCCATCTCTGAACTGGCTTCATCACTCTGCTCTCCTCCCCACTGAGAGCTGGTGTGTGGGGAGCGTACTGGCGCATCATCCAGGTGGGGCTGCACACTGGTGGTGGTGGAGGGGAGTCCCCATTACCTGTAAAGCGCTTTGAGTGGAGTGTCCAGAAAAGTGCTATATAAGTGTAAGCAATTATTATTATTAAGTTCAGAGCAGGATACTGGTATTTTTGGTAGACTCACCGTTTTGTGCCCCCTCTAGTGGTGACAATTAAAATTGGCTAAAGACAGCACCCTTGCAGTTAGGAAGGCTAATACAACACTTTCCTTTCTCTGTCCTCCTCTGCCTAGTCAAAGGAGTGACTTGATTAACACGTAAACAAACTGCATCTTTCTGGAAACATTTCCAATGCCTGTTTTTAATGAACTGAAGCACCACTAGCTGTTAGGCCTGGGAGAGGATGTGTCCTCGTATGGCACAGAGGAAATCCTACTTCCAAAATTACAGACAGTAGTGGGACTCACGTTTAGCTGGTCATGGACATTAGCGCCGTGTTTTAGCAGGGATTCTACCACGCTTGTGTGACCATATTGACAGGCTGCTGATAAGGCAGTGCCTCCGTCCTGTAAGCATATCACCGAATTAGTCAAGCCTTTTATATAAGAGCTTTTTATTTTCAGCATATATGTACATGCACATATGATACATGTGACATAAAGAGGAAAAATATTAAGCACAAAAATTAATAACTGTACCTGTCACCAACAGTTACGGTTTGTATGAGGGGAAGATAATTCCAGATATAACACATTTGAAACATAATTTCACCTACATGGTCTGTGCTGGAGAAAATGAAATCTGAGACATCAACACTCAAAATAATTGTAGAAAAGATACAAGGCATTCCAGATACTCTGAAACCCATTCCAGATACTCTGAAACTTGTTCCAGATACTCTGAAATCCATTCCTCCTATCCTGCAAAGATGCAGCAGGTCTTTCAAGAGATGTGTGTTCAGTTGTTAGGTGAAGCTGTTGGCTGTTGGCTAACGGGCGTGTTTGGCCTGTGCTTCCAATTCAGTAAGATCATGTTCTTTCCCCTTTGTGACTGACAGAAGTAGAAGCTGAGAAGAGTTGAAGGATGAACTGGTAAATTAAAGATCACCACATAAATAAACAGCTTGGGTAATTGGAATACTACAAGTAAAGATCATATGTTATCTAATACATTGTTCCAAAACTTAATGACAAGAAGGCATTAGGGTAGATATGAACCGCACTGTGAGCACTGTATCGTAACAATTCATATTGAATAAGATGTATTTTAGTATTACAAGAAAATAAAAATGTACTATATTGAAATATTCAAATCAAATATTAGTCATGCTGTCACACTAGAACACAAGCATTACTGATTAATTTTGTTAATGGAAAACAGACTCATTAAAACAGTTGTTTCAGGTCCATCAACTTGTTATTAAGAATGACTAAATGTCCACTACAGAAGCTGTTCGTATCTTTTAGGAGTAATATATATTTTCCTCTTAGCAAGTCATGACACAGTTATACGGTGTATGTGATGGTGTAATTCTAGGCAGATGGCGTTCAAACCTTGGTCTGAAATTCGGTGGAGGCTCCAAACTCAAAGAGAAGCTTCACAATGTCATTGTGCCCCTGCTGTGCAGCGAAGAACAGCGCAGTGGACCCTGTCTGCAGAACAGAATGGACATGAAGGACACATTCAGCACCCAGGCTGTGTTTATTCTCACAGAAGAACTCAGAAAACACCAGATCTTGAATTTGGTTTGTTTTTCTTCTTGGCATTTCTGTAATAAAAGTGGGAATCAAAATGGCATTTGTACTGCACATTCATTTGAAAGGTTAAAAATGAGAGGAGGCCATTTGGAAGAACCCTGGGTACTGGCTTTACCCTCATGGCTGGGTAGCTTGTTACACACTCCCACCACCCTTTGTGTAATCTCTCGGCAAGAATCTCTGCATTTGCAAATTGGAAGAAAGTGTCTTTACTACTTTCCAAAAAAAAAAAAATTTCTTAAACATGATTCCTACCAGTTGTAGTTTATTAAATTATATTTACCATCTTTGAGCCAAAGTTTTTAAGTACGGTGTGTATATATACTGAACATCTTAAGGCACTTTTCACTTTATTTATGCATATATTATGGGTACGTATTCTGAATATTGATTAAATGTTTGTGCTCTCATTTTGATAAACTGATCTTTCATGATTGACCATGGGTGATTTTCATAAGCACGAAATTGTCTCATTAGTCACGGAGGTGACTGGGCTCAGGTGTTGAGCTGATATACAATCTGTTGAATACCCAGCCTGGTGAAAACCAAGAGCACAAAATGCAGAAAGGAATAAGTATGAACCACTTATCGGGAGAACAACGTATTTGTGCCTTTGATGTGTTGAAGCCACACCCTAGGCGGTCTTGCAAGCAATGGAGCCCAATCGTCTTCAGTTACAAATCGAGGTCTTGTGACGATCACCACAGTGGATGTCAGTGAGTGATGATCTGGGCAGGAGTGTCCTGCTGCTGCAGAGCTCCACATGTAGAGATTGCTGGCAGCCCGACTACACAGTGCTACATGGGTCAAGCCCTGGAAACTCATCTGCTGTGCTTCCTGTGGGCTCATCCTGACATGACACCATTCCAGCGGGATCGCACACACCCTCGCTGGTGGCGTGAGAGCTCTCCCGGGCGGTGAGCATGGAACAGTTGTGCCATGGATACGTTATTCACCAGCCGGGATGAGTTGGGAGGAGGTGTGGAATTCATGGCTCAGAGCCCAGTGAACAATCACCTGCAGGCTCTACAAGAGGAATCTATGCTGCTTCCAACAGAGGAAGGGGACATACACTAACACCTGTCATGATACAAACTTCCTGAACTTGTTGCAGTTCCATGTTTCTTTCTGCCCAGTATACTGTATATTTTCAACTCATATTCATTGTAACAAACTCAGTTATACCCATTAAAGGAGAGGAAATTCAATGGACAGTTGCCATAGAACATACCGTTTTATCTATTTGAAACAGTTCTTTCTCAGTTATAGACAACCCTAAACTTTTCGTAATTAACTGTGTCCTGACCATGTACAGTACATTAGACTATCTCCAGCTAGAGGTACTGCAAGTAGGATTTATTTTTCCTGCTGTTAACGATACCATTCCATTAGCTGTGAAAACAACATGCAGCATGAAAACCATTGATCCAAAAAGCCAACACTTTTGCGTTACTATTATGATTTATAATAAGAGCTCTGTTACATAAATTAAAGAGTATCCAGAGAGCCACATCGTACCTATTTACCACTGAACCTATGAAGAATTCAAATAAACAAAGATTCCTTTTAAAACATTTTGCTGCTAATAGTAAAGTGATGGATACAGATAATACTCACAAAGCCATTAGCCAGTATTTGGTCTCTTAGGCAATACCTTTTCAAAAGTAACTCTTCTACAGAGAGGCCTCTCATCTATAATGCATAATGTTTAATGTTTCTGCCCACTGTCTGTGATCTATTAAAATTATTGCTGTCTGCATTCAAGGTTTCAAATGCATTTCTATCTTTCAGATTTAAAAAGAACTTACACAGCACGTATTTTAAAGTAGCCAGATAATAAAAGCAATATAATTAGCCAGACAAAACTGGATACTCACCCTCTGTAATAAGTGTTGAGCACAAACTATAATTTGAAGTAACTGCTAAAGACCAGGGGGTGGGAACCACCTTAATCACTGGACCACCTAACAGCCTTTGAAGAGTGATCTGGGTTTCAAGAAAGTGAGACTCATCAAACACAGACAATGTTGACTCAGGCTCTGAACTGCCTGAGTCTAACCCGAATTGTCTTGGTTGCTGCTAGCATGCAAACAAGTTGAGATTATGAGTGGTGTTCTACCTGTAATTATGGTTAGCATAATGAATACACATCCTTTGCAGGCGGGCAGTGTTTACAGAAGCAAGGAGCACACAGAAGGAAAATCTACCGAAGTCCTGGCAGGACACAGTCACTGGAGGTTTAGCTAATCTCACTGCTGTGTAATCCACAGCTCCTAATCTTTCAGCAACACTGAACTTCAGCGATACCAGAGAAGATGCTACCGATTATCTGTGGTTGTGACTTGATGTTAGATAAACAGCAACAAAATCTCCCTCAACAACACCAGCTTCTGTTCCACATGCGCAAGCACATCGTCTTTGGGATATTCCCTTCAGAGGTGCATGATTTGTAACATGTAACATGATTTGAATCACTGCTGTAACTGCTGTGGCCCTTATAACTGAAGTTATCAGTTAACCTCACAACTACCTTTGGGGATGCACTTTGGATTAAAAGTAATAATAGGGGTTTTTGTTCTAGAAATAAGAGCACATTTTAAGAACAGTAGCTTTACCTTTCTAATGCAATGGATGACCCTGTTTTTGTGAGCAAAGTTCAGTGAATTCAAATATGATGCTTCTTAGCATTAGTTTTAGGTCGGGCTTAATTTTAAACCTAACGTGCATAAAAATAAAATAACCTTTTTGCTCTTTAGCGCTGCTATCCTTGTCAAAATGATCATGGTCTCTGCCATCGGAAAACAAATTCGATCAAGTTCCAGCTCTAGCACAGTTCTCAATCTACAAGTACTGCGGTTCGGCCACCTCTGGTCTAGAGTTTAAGAATAAAAGGTGGCGCGGAAGTCGAGACAGCCTATAGCCCCTCGCCGGGCTCACATGTTACCTCTCTCTGCAGGTTGATGTCTGCGCCCTGCATGATCAGCTCCCTGACGCTCTCGTAGTGACCGCTGTAGGACGCCACCATCAGGGCCGTCGTTCCTAGCTGAACACAGAACGCAGAACACACTCCAATCAGCGGTGCGCAGCAGCTCCGGCTCTCTGAGGAAAACTCTCAGTGATGCGAAAGAAGTGCGAACACCTCCACAACACAGCCTCGCCGGTTTCTCCACGTGCTGCATACAACGCTAATTTACTGCAGTCCGCCCTTCACACTCTCTCCCACACTGCAGCTTCTTCCTGCCATTCTCCACGTGCTCTATTTCAGATGCAAATGCCTGTGTTCTTACAGCTTCTTTCAACTGTCCTGCATACACATCCCCTGGTTGCCCAAAATGCGCTGTATAGAAGCACTGGAGAGGATTTCAAATCCAGCTCAAATGATATTTAATTTTATCCAATCTCATCAAGCCAAAGGAACTCTGTTTAAACCAAGAATCCATGCAGTAATAAAGATACAGATACGTATATTACCCATATCGTGGGCAAATCTACTGAAGAGTGATGTGAGGGCTAGAAGGAGCAAAGGAAGAGCACTATTATTATTATTATAGGGGACACATTTCATCTACCCCTGCAGTGCAGCTCCCACCTGAAAGTGACAGGCTGTAGCCAAGAGGAAAAGGCGGCCCCTCTACACTAATGATTTAACAATCATTGTAACAGAACACATAAAAAATAACAACCAGTTCATTTTATTCTAGATATGTATTGGCGCTGTGGCATAACATGGGGGCTTGTTCAGTGTGGAGGCAGAGCCCTAGATTAAGGGTGATGCGTTGCCTTAGTAACCCCAGCTGTCCTGGCTGATTAAGGACGAGCCGCAGCTGAGGGGCCCTTTTAGACACATGGAGCTCCTCCTGGATGGACGAGCAGACCCCCGCAAGGGGACAACCTTCCACCGACAACCCCGGAAGGGGATTGTGACGAGAGTGTTGAGGCCATGTTTTTTCTTCTTTTTTTTTTCCACCTCGCCCTCCTTTTCTTCCAGTGTGGACCCCACTGAATAGGGATGATTCCGCTGTGCAAAGTAGTGTTTCTTATTCTGTTTCTTTATTTCTTTTTTTTTTGGGGTTTCTGCTAGCCTCACGTCAGTGCCTCCACCCCCTCAGACGGGGCGTTGACAGTAACCGGCGTTCGCCGCGGCTCCTCCTGCTCCCGCACTGTTACAGCAGCACATGCACAGCGGAAGCCTGCGTCTGATTAATGGTGCAGTCAGCTGGTGTGCTTCTTCAGAAGGGTGAAATGCTGCGCTAGCTAGCTTGGTCGACGAGCAGCCTGCTGGCCACAGGGCGATGCGACTCGAACCCCATTCAGAGCTGCAGGGTGGAGATGGGATGGAGGAGGGATGCAGGAGATGAATGTGAAGGGAGGGGTTTGAGTCTGATGTACAGGGCTAATTTCTGTAATGATGGTGATTAGGAACAGCTGTGTGTTCCAGCAGGCAGTGTCTGGACAGCGGGGTCAGGCAGTGTGTGGGCAGTTGGGTCAGGCAGGGTGTGGACACTGGGGTCAGGCAGGATGTGGACAGGGGGGTCAGGCAGTGTGTGGACAGGGAGGTCAGGCATTATGTGGAAAGTAGGGTCAGGCAGGGTGTGGACAGCAGGGTCAGGCAGTGTGTGGACAGAGGGCTGGGCAGTGTGTGGACAGTGAGGGGTGGGCAGTGTGTGGACAGTGTGTGGGCAGGGTGTGGACAGAGGGGTCAGGCAGTGTGTGGACAGTGAAGGTCAGGCAGGGTGTGGACAGAGGGGTGGGCAATGTGTGGACAGAGGGGTCAGGCAGGCTGTGGGCAGTGGGTGGGCAGGGTGTGGACAGTGAGGGGTGGGCAGTGTGTGAACAGTGTGTGGGCAGGGTGTGGACAGAGGGGTCAGGCAGTGTGTGGACAGTGAAGGTCAGGCAGGGTGTGGACAGAGGGGTGGGCAATGTGTGGATAGAGGGGCTAGGCAGGCTGTGGGCAGTGGGTGGGCAGGGTGTGGACAGTGAGGAGTCAGGCAGGGTGTAGACAGTGTGTGGACAGTGGGGTCAGGCAGTGTGTGGACAGTGTGTGGGCAGGGTGTGGACAGTGGGTGGGCAGTGTGTGGACAGAAGGCGTAGTTCAGGTTCATGCACACCCATACACTGTCTCTGCAGTCCACATCTACTCGACCACTGTTCAGCAGCAGCTGCAGGAGAGCCAGGTTCCCCTTCCTCGCTGCCCAAAACACAGCATTGGCAAGCGGCGTTTCCTTCTGCCCAGACACAGGAGAAACAAAGACAGCAAGTGAATAAGAGCACGCACACACCAGGTGAGAATACAAGCCCCTTACTTCATGACCAAGACAATAACAAAACAAAACAAGGAAACACGGAGAAGAACCAAGTCAACAAAGGGATATACAGTTTAGTAGAGGTAAAAAACAAATCAATTCTTAACCTGCACCAATCTAGTCAAGAAGCTGCCGCAGTTTACTGGATGTGGGAGTTTGGCTGCTTTAACTCTCTTGGCAAAACACAAAAATGTCTATGCTGCACATACCTGTAAATGGATGTTGTAAACAGGGCTATCAAGAAATACATAAAAGGGCTTTTCAATAGCTAAGGGACGAAGAATTTCCATTGTAAGACATACGTTTGTCCACTGCAAAATGATATTAAGGCCGTGGTACATGCAGTCTGGCAGCTCCACACAGTCTCCAGATCTGTTCAGCAAGAATCGCCGTGGCAGCAGCACGTCAGATCTGACACAGCAGAAATCGGGGACACACGCCTAGTCATGCTCACACGGACACTCAGCTTCACCCAGGGCAGGCCTGTGTACTCACGAACAAGCACAGTAATGGTGGTAGTGCTGTACCTACTAAATTATTATTTGAGAGGCTCTTATATAACTTTCATATGCATTCATTGGAATCTTCTACTGCAAATGCAAACTGAGCCAAAGATCCTGGAATGAATAGCACATCTTTACATTTTTTTAAGTACGGGGCAGTTGAGAACTGGTTTTAAATTGTTAGCCCCACTGTGCGGATTTAACTAAAAAGGTTATTTTCCCTTGTAAGTGATTTGAGATTTGTTGATTAAAAATTGCATCTAGTGTAACTGAAAGACTAAGCTTTTGTTTAAATAAGTCTGCGACGCAAATAAACGATTGGTGTCGAACAGCTACAGACAATTGTTATGAAGCACTGGACGTAAATATTCGCAAGAGCAATCCTGACTTCTTGTCTAATTACAAGAAGGTATGAGCTTAATCTTAATCAGTCCAGGTCAATTGTACCACCTTTCCATGCTGTACTCCAAGCTGTAGAACAGGCCACAGTACAACAGCAGGACATTGAAAGAACACTAGAAAGGGAATACAGGCTGAAGCTAGATTATTGTTCTAGCTTCTCTGTAGCGTTTTTAGGTTTATAGTTATCAACGGGGCAAAACAACCACAGATACTGTAGGTAAACACATGGATTTATATATCCTAGAAACTGTTTTGACTGTCAGATGATTGCCTGAATCTTATTGCCTTGAAACATGTCTATTTAAACTAATGATTGTCTATAATGTATTTTACAGCTTCCTTTCAATCAGACGGTCTGACATCTTCAGCTCCCGTACTGTATGTTATGGAACTGAGAAAAGAGCCTATTTCACCACATCTTTTTATTAAACAATTCATAATGTTAGAATAATACTGACATCGTATTTGTAAGTGCTGATTGACATCTTTACATGATTAGTCGTGAAAGATACGTTCACGTACTTTGGTAATATAATGTAACATAATTTCCTATGCGACTATACAGTACGCGACTATTCTTTTTTCTTTCCCTGGTCTTGCGCTTTTTTTACATGACGTCAGGCATTAATCTGCAAAGTAACCTCCTGAGTTTATCGTGGTCACACCAGGCGGTTACAATATCTCTCTGCGAAATGAGCACATAAAACTAAGCCCCACTTCAAAATCCGTTTATTTCACAAATACCTAACCTTCGGCTTTAAGGGCATCCCGGCACGATTCACGCGTGGCTCCGTGCAAGCACTGAAGGGCAGCGGGCAGATCCCATTAACAGGAAGGAGTTTACTGCGCAGTGATCCAGCGGCAGTTAAAAATACACATCAGCATCCCAAAACGAACGAAATAAGAAGTGTCTGGGTCCACAAAGTTAGGCGCACGGAGTGTAAACATGTTGTTAATTACTGTAATTATAACGACGCACATACAGTACACACATACAGTATAATGTGTCTATACATGATTTACACCATCCATAATTTAAAAGATAAAAACCGTGAAAACCGCAGTTTACCTTGAAGGACATGCTGCAGAGATCTCATTCGACAATCATCTGAGATTAATGCACGACCAGCGACCAGGCTAGGGTGGGTCTCGCCCTGCAGACTTCCCGGCTGTTTTCGGCTGGGAAGCCAGCCCCGAGCTCTGCTCGTGTCGTTGCAGGCGCTGGAGGAGATAACCGTGACCCCCGCAGCCAGGCAGGCACTGCAGTGCCGCTCACAGCAGCATCCCGACGTCTCAGCTGCGCCGCCGACTTGGCTCCGGCGCCCTGACGCGCCGCACGGTGGGGACCAGGCAGGTGCCACAGGCTCGGCCAGGACACCGAGGCGCTGCCCCGCTCTCGGTCCGGCTGCGTGGGTAGCCTGAAACACTGAGCATGCCGGCTGCCGTGTATTATTCACGGGCTTGGCTTGTCGTCATTGGCATTGTTTCGTTATTAGAGCGTTTCTTTCTGAGAGGACGTGAGGAGATGGGAGACACCGGGCAGGTACAAAACTAAAAGTTTGACGTCCTTAGTTGTCTGGTGAAGGACATTTATCTACAGTTCCGTGACAGCGTAAAGCGATGTGATGAGCTACTGTATCATTCACCGCATTGAATGTGTTACTAATGTCATACTTTACAGCAGCTCCCTTGTGCAGAAAAGAAGTCGTAATTAGGGGGAAAAGAAACTCCTACCTATGACTTTTTGAGGGCACATTTTGTTTCTTTCCTGGTGGCATCAGCACGCTGCCCTACACACTGGCCCTCGGTCTCCATAGGGGGGGCGAGGGGGAGAGACGGGATGAGAAGAAGGCAGTTCAGGCTCATGGCCGGGGTAATTGCCCTCGCTATCACAGAAGGGCAACTGGGCACGGCGCAGGAGAATAGCTGGGGAGGGCGGAGAGAGACACAGGCGTCCGCGGGAAGCTCACCAGGAGACCGAGGGAGCGCAAGAGCGCCCCCCTGCTGGCACTATTGAGCCTAGCAGCAGCAGAAAGGGGAGAGGTTAGAGGACAGTCCAACACCCGGGGGGTGGGGGGTGAGGAACACGACGCCCCCCAGTTCCCTCTCCCCTGAGAGGGACCTCGAGATCCCCAGAGTAGCGGGGATGTTGTCTGGCGGGGGGGCTGGAGTGCACGGGGGGCAGCTGGTCTTGCAGAGACGAGGGAGGCCCTGCCGTCATCAACTGGCACGGGGACCATCGAGCTCGGGGCTGCTGCCCCTGTCCCAGACTCCCTCCCCACTCGGCCAGCTGCACAGTGGGGCCCTGGCTCCGGAGGAGGCTCGCGGGGCCGGTGCTGGACACTGCCCTGGGGTTGTCCCGGGGCTCTGCATCACCTTTGCCTTCTGCGGGAGGAGAACGGGGGGCGAAATAAGGGGAAAGGGGAGAGGGAAGAGGTGATGGGACAGTCACCGTTAAAAATCTCCAAATCTTTTAAATAAAATACTTTAAAAGAGTGAGAGGAGTGTAAATTGGTAGCTTTGACTCTTTTTCATATATCCCTTGAAAGTGCATAAGAAAAATCCCTGTATTTGTTCTAACATGCCCTAGTAAAGAAAATATTTACTGGAACATAATGTGTTAATAAGCTTAAAGTAAACTTAACCTTTAGGACAGCAACTGATACTGTTGAACACCGAAAGTATCTGTGCTTTTTACACGTCAGTTTGAAAATCTCGAGTTACAGCCAAGCTCATTCTCCCGTAGACATCAAATCGTATTTTTATAGTAGTGAAGGAAACATCCTAACTCAAAATACTGTGCTGTGTCCAGATAAGGTATGGCAAGTTAGTACAGGTATCTTACTATTGCTCTGCAATATCACGTGAAGCGCCATCTGGTACACTGGTCTATGAAACATATGGCTTGTGTTTTAAACCCTTCACACGATCTCGATGTGATCTGACTGCCACAAACCAAATAGAAAGGACTGAGTGCTATTCTGGACAATGCAGCTTGAGAACTTACAGTAAGGTTCAAGTGCACACATGGCACACTTTGACAACTGCTGCATCACCTCGGTGTGACATGTTTGCATGTGATGTGCTATAAAATTAGCGGGTAACAAAGTACGAGTAATGGAGGGTAATGGAGTACGAGTCTTGCATGCAATGCTAATCTTACCTCAACAGTTGTGCAGTCCTTCACTGTAATGACTGTTTTCATGAGGAAGGCAGAAGTATTAACTGTAATGCAAAAAATATTAAGCCCAAGACGGAAAAAAATATATGCTAATTCTCTAGACTAATAATTCTATTATAAGGCCTGAACTTCTATGTATGTCTGTTTCTCCGGAACATTTTTAGGTGACTTCAACCAGCTCATTACTACCTAGCAGTAAAATAAGGGATATGAAAAATGTACCATTTTGCTGATTCACAATGTGAATTAGGAAGCACTTCTTGCCTGGGAGTTTCAGACATGAACACAGGCATATTTTTAATACAAGGTAACTGCAATTGTGAATATTTCCTGACAGACTTGACATTATTCGTCAGATGCTTTAGTTAATTTTGGGTAGAGTTTGGGACAGAGGGCACTGCGGCAGTTGTTAATTATGTGTACAATAACCACAAGCGCCCACACTGTCAGTGCTTGCTCTGACAGCAGAGCAGATCATTTTCTGCAAAAGCAGCTTAGCTTGATTCGCCAAACGTGGAGTATTTCTTAAAGTGCAACACTAGAGGAAAATAGACGCGTATAGGAGAGGAAACCCGAGAAAAAACATGCTCTTCGCCTTTTTTTTGCAATTAAGCTAAATATGTGAACTTTAAGTTTTTGACTTAAGTGTAGTGTAAGTGTGCTATGTGGCGCATGAACATTTTTGGGGAGGGGATAACTTTGGAGAATACTGGAGGAAGAATTTTAGTGTATTACTGAAATGATGTGTCTGTAACACACTGTGGAGAGGGGTATCATAGACAGGAACATCAACAGTCAAAAGTAAAACAGATGTAGGGTAAAGAGAAAGTGCTTTTATTTACAGTGTGACGCAAAAATAAGAAATTCAGCACATCCAAACAAATGCATAAGTATCTTTTTGACCTTTTAACTAGCTTTCTTGAAAGCCCCCTCTATAAATTCAGCCAGACAACTAAGCAGCTTACCAGCTCCAAAACAAAAGACTCTGTATTTGAAACTTTAATCACCTTTGTTCACTTGCTCTCTCCTTCTAGTGTTGCTTGCATGGCAGAGAGTCTGTTCTCTGTCACCCAAACAGCAGATAACAGACTGAACCTGGAAGACTCCACTTCCTGGTTTTTAAACTGTTCTCTGACCAATCACCTTCTCAGAATTGGTCAGATGACCACATTTCCCAGGGAGCGATGAGGGATGACCTGCCATCTTCTGCCATCTGACCAGTAGGAGCAAGATAATTAGTTAAGTGACTTGTAAACCAGGAAACTGAGACTTTTAGGTGGGCTGTTGATCTCTGCTGCAGAAGTAAGCAGAACCTCTGTCCTGTGCTGCACCAGAGGAGAAGGCACCAGAAGGAAGTGACTGAAGAGTCTTGGACAGAGACTGACTTTAGTGAAAACGTTTAGTTGCCCAGTGTGTGTGGAATCATACAGAGCCCTAAAACAACAATAAGGCATTTTGTGATTTAAATGTATCTCCTTGTACAATGTGCCATGTACTGTATAGTGGAGAGCATGGCTCAGTTTGAGGCCTTTTGGGGAAAAAAAACAGTTGAGGGTATAATTAAACAGAGGGTTCAGTCTAGCAGTAAACAGATGATCCAGTCTAGCAGTAAACAGTTCCATGTTACAGAAACAGCATCAAAGCAGTGCCTTGTTGCAAGGAAAATAGAAGCAATTGAAGGCAGGAAGCCTGACAAACAGAATGAAGAAAAGAGGAGAACTGTGGATCTGATGATTTCAATGCGCGAGTTCCTGGAACTCCCTCCACAGGCGACGAGGTAAAGAAGGTGGGACACTGAACTCTCCACCTTAATTTATGTTCCAGTTCAGAATATGAGAAGGAAAAAGAAGTTCTGTCCTCAAAGAACTGTGGAACGGGGAGAATTACAAACTTTTGCAGAACTCAGAAAACTGCATCAAGGGCGCAACAAACTGGTTAGTGGGGTGACTTTTGGCAGACAACATCGGAAACGGAGCTGTTCCGGCCCCAAGAGCTCCCGGAGGTGAGGGTGGAGGAGCTCCTATCACCAGCGGAGGATGAGGAGCCATGGACTGAAGGACGAGTTGCCCTTCCCATCATGATCAGAGTCGGAGAGAAGACTGCAGGGTAGAAAAGCCCGTCCCCCAGCCCGTCTACACTCTGTGGGTGACAGGGCCTTCTCTTGCTACGCCTCAAAGCTCTGGAACTCTCTCCCCAAGGATATCAGAGAGTCACCTTCCCTATACGCCTTCAGATCGAGAGTTAAAACCTTCTTCTTTAGAAGAGCCTTTACTGAACTGGTTCTGTTCTTTACCCTCACTGCTCCTGTTGTATTTAGTACTGCCATCTACTGTCTCCTCTCATTGTGCATATCTTGTGTATTTTTCTTATTGTTGTTGTTCTGTAAAGTGCTTTGAGAAGCCACTTTTAAAGGCGCAATCTTAAACAAAGTTTATTATTATTATTATTATTATTATAGAAGAACAGCCAAAAAGTCTAGTGATGGAGAGGCTTCAGCAGGAAGATCAGGAAGAACGGTCACTGCCACCCTTGGCAAGCGACTGGAACTGGACTGTCAATAGTGGAAAAAAAGGTGGATCTTCCAGATCTCCCCAAACAGGTAAAAAGGAGAGGGCGGGTTTGCTAGAGGTCCAGGCAACTGAGGAAAAGGGGCACACCCTGCCTGATCAGTGTCAGAGACCCTATAGGTAGAACAGGAGGATCCTTATGCGTGACCGGAATCCCACAGAATGCAGAGTAGCAGAGGGACGATCCAAAAGACGAGATCCAAAGACAAGGTCGATAAGGGAGGCAAAGGGTCCGGTAACGAGAGATATCCAAAACAATCCAAAAGTCAGAATCCAGAAGGCGAGGTCACAAGGCGGAAGCAGAAGGTTAGCAACAGGAGATCGGTCAAAAGACTGGGAAACGCGCACTGGAGAATACTGCAAGAGACTTCTCAATAGTGAGCGTGGGAAGGTGTGTGAGGGGAGTTTAAGTACTGAAAGGAAAGGGGTATGATTGGATGATTGGTTAGGGGAGTGAGAATTTGAGGAATCTGGTGCATGTGGTAGGTTCAATCAGGGATGAGATTGTGAACCAGTGGTTCTGGGAGTGCAACGGCGTTTGCGAGGGAGAGTGTGGGGTGTGACAATCAGACCTTGTATTGAGAGAAGAGGGGCAGGATGGCAGGACGTTACTACATCAGGAAGAGCAGGTGTTGCTGCAGCCTTCTGAGTGCGCAGAGGGGAGAACACGAAGTGGTGCCACAGAGCGAAAGGTGGCAGCTCTTATAGCCAGTGGTGCGGAAGAGGGGCTGGCTTGCACCAGAAGTCAAAGATGTAGGAATGTGATGGGTTCATGGCACAGGGCTTCCTTCCAGTTTGTCTACTCCTAATATCACCCGGGAAGGGGGTGTGGCGATGGAATGTCATGGCCTCTTCCGTGAGGTGAAAGAGAACGGTAGCTTCAGACAAGGGTCTCCATTCCCCAGAGAGCAGTGCGGTGGCCTGCCGTCCTCTGTCAACTGACCAATAAGAGGAAGACAACAGGTCAGGTGACACGCAAGAGCAGGAAGCCGGGGCTTCCATGTGTGCCGTCTTCCTCTGCTGGCTGGGAAGTTAGCCGAACCCATGTCACGCTCTGCGCCAGAGGACAAGGGGGTGGAAGGAAGCATCTGACAAGTCGGGGGGCAAGAACGGAGTTTTTGTAAGATTCGAACCAGAGAGGAAAACGTGTTGTTTGAGGGCAAGTAGCTTAACTACCCCCACTGTAATTTAGAGAGGGGCCAAAGAAGTTAGCTAGAGCTCAGACAGAGCCAGGATTTTGTTTTGGAACGTATTCCTGCACTGTAAATAAAAATGACTGGTTTTGTACCTAATGGTTGCGTCTGTGTGTCTGTTTTGCCTAGACCAGCCTATTTTAAGATCCCCGAGTCCTGGATGTGTCACAATATCTTATGTATTATAATTATCCACAGATTTGCATGTCATGCAGTATGTTTTCATTTTGAGCTCTACAGGACAATTATGTTTTCATTCACTGGGAAAACAAAATATACTGGGACACAACTGCTACTCACCATAAAACCCTGGATACTGAATATGGATGGATAACAATTTCAATATTAGTCTTCCGTAGGGGGAACGCATTTATTTTTGTTGTTAATATGAAGAAGGCTACAGAAACGTTTTTTAAGGTGCTCTTTTAAACATTTGTAATGAGAATTATGAAAAACTATGAAAACTATGTCAAAGAGAAAATTAGAGATTTGATTTGTAATTTCTTTCAGCCATTTTAGCTGGCTTTCAGTCACCTTGTTTGTTTTACATTGTAAATTACCTTAATTGGTGAAATAATTAGGGGTTACTCTTGCAGGAGGTAGTTAGTGCCCCGACTGCATCCCTGCCCTTGGAATACGCCATCCCACCGTTGAATGCAAACATCCAAATAGTAAATGGACTCATTTAATACCAAAATGAGCAGCCAAGAAAATAGTACCTTCAGACTAACATCATCTACACACTTGTATCCTGATATTGGTTTAACCACAACCTCCAGAAGACGGTTTCATCATTTCGCAGACTGTAATTTTATAATCTTCAGGCCTTAATACCAATCATGGTTTATCCCTCTGCTGCCAGGTTATATAAACAAGGGTTTTTAAAAAGAGCAGACGACAGAACCTTGTCTTGTTTTGCTGGTAAAGTAGCACACTTACTCATATGCTGAATAATTGGATATTTATAGTTTAATTATTATATCTCATTGAATGGTGGACTAACTTAGCAGAGCCCGAGCTAAAGACAGATCTTGTCTAGATGTTACAATATTCCCAAAACAGAGATGTTGGGTCAACACTTTACTGAAAGGTCTGCTATTAACAAGAACCACTTTGAATTTTCAGATAGAGGGATGAGTATAATGAAAATGTATGGTTGAGTAATGGTAATGGCTTTTCAGATGTCCTCTGAAGCTATGAAAAACAAAAGGTAATTTAATCAACAACACGTTGTGCATTTTAATACTTTTTAATATCTGCTCATGGGAGTCAGTGTATGAAGATGTAAAGGTCGTACAAAAGGCAAGAAAAAGACCTAAAGGTGAGATTTGATTATTTGTGTAGTAAATGTAGAGACAGTGGTGCAATGGTCAGCATCTCTGCCTTGTGATGCTGGGGTCCTGGGTTCAATTCTCAATTCCAGACCTGGGGTGCTGTCTGTGTACATTTGTATGGGTTTCCTCTGGGTGCTCCAGTTTCCTGGGTTAATTGTGTTTATTGGTTCTGGGAAAATTGGCCCTGGTGTGAGTGTGTTTGTGTCTCTGTGTGTGCACTGTGATAGACTGGCATCCCATCCAGGGTGTACCCTGCCTTGTGCCTGTTGCTTGCTGGGATAGGCTCTGGCTCCCCCACAGCCCTGTATTGGATATAGTGATTAAAAATGGAGGGTGGATTACAATATATACATGTTATGAGCTTCAGGTGTCCGCCAGTGTTCTCTACCATGATACTTATAAAAACTTATAATTTACCAGTTATTAATACTGGTGGCTAGCTACGTCAGCATGCGTAGGCTGCAAAGGAAGAAGTAACAGGTTTATTCCACGCTGAAAAGAGAAGAAAAGAAACACAATGTTTCGGCTGTGGAGCCTTTTTCGGGTGTAGCCAAAATGTTGAAAAATTGTTGAATAAGCCTATTACTTGTTCCTGTTGTTAATACTGCTCATTTTGAGGGAGAAGATACCAGCTTTTAGCAATGGACTGGAGTGCTGTCCAGGGTGTATTCTGCCTTGTGCCCATGGCTGGGATAGGCTCCGGCTCCCCTACAACAGGGAATTGGTGGAAGTGTTTAGAAAATGGAAAAGCTTAGTAAGAACAAATGGGCTTAGTAGATGCCCTTGGCCAGGGAGACGTACAATGTAAAAAGTCTGCATTCAGTGCAAGTACAAGGAGCAGTTCTACAGGTCCAGTAAAGTAAAAAATAAAATGTGTGAAAGAACAGAAGGCTAGCACAGGTGCTGTGCAAAAAAAAGAAATACTGTAGAAGATCACAACCAGCATATGGGTGGAACTGCAATGTAGCAGTAATGTAAACACCCTGTTATGTATTCTATGTTTACAGTGAATTCAACACAAGCAACAAGTCACATCGCCGCTTTGTGAATTAAAAACATGAACAATGATCAACTCCCTTTTACATCACAGATCATAATCCATTGTATCAAGGCACAGCAAAAGGAAAAAAAAACATTAGACCAAATAATCCATTTAATACCACAAAAGAAGCAGAACCAAAAGCTAGATTATTAGAGTAAGTTCTAAGGCAGGACATGAAATAGCTGACTGACTTGAAATAGGGGCTGGGAAACCACTGGAGCAACAGAAGAGAAATCCTAGCTTCCCGGGTTTCAAGCCGTGTTTTGTGAACTACTAGACGCCCAGGGTTCAGAATGACATGTAGCCAATGCAAAGAAGCTAAAACAGGCAAGATTCTAGTTTTAATTAAGACTGGAGTAGCTGAGCTCTGTAGATATTTTGTTGGGAATATGCTTTGATACACCACAAAGCAATGCATTACAGTAATGAAGACTAAAAAACTACAAATGCGTGCTTGCAAGTACTCTGCATTTGACTGGGAGGGATGGACACAAGCAATGTTCCAAAGATGAAAAAGACACCTTCACACCATTATGAACATCATCTTCAAGTGTAAGACTTGTCATCAAGAGTACATGGACTGATTCCAAGACCATCAGTAATTACACAAAATTTGACTCTGTAACAAAGCTGAAAAGGAGAGCCAGTTCCTTTAGTGTGGCCAGCATAACTGTAGTCTTTTCAGAATTCAGATGTAAAAACATCTTGTTGGGTCCATTTTTTAACATCATGTAAACATGATGAGGCATGTTATGAGGCAGATAATGCTTGATTAATTCCAGGCTTTGGTGAACCTACTGTAAATGCAGCAGTTATCGGTGTAAAAAAAAAAGCGACACCATAAATACAATCTGATTATACAAATGCTAAAAATGGGACAAAGAACCAAGCCCTATGGGACATCAGATGTGATCAACATTATTGTGGTCCAACGGTAGAATTTATTGTTGTGTAACAGTGACCAGCAGGTGAAGGTGTGGACCAGTACACAGATGAGCTGCAGTACAGTGTACAGAGCGAGAGTACAGTGACAGGAGGTGACAGTCTCACATGGAGATGCACACCTTACGCCCTGTGTGAGGGAAACTCTTCCAGGCACAGTTGAAATAAAGCTGTAAATTCTAAATCTGTTGTGCCTCACCTTTTAAATACTGTTTATGCAGTATTATTTTGGATGAGATATAAAAATGAGTTCCTGATAAAATATATACTGTAGATTTACATTACTACATATGGAGATCTGAGACTACATTCATGCAAGCTCCTGAGGCTGTCATTTTTGTGAAATGTTTCCTGTGTTTCTTTGGAGGGATTTTTTTGGGGCTACAGACCCAAATTCTGCACATGTACTCTGTTGATAGATAGATACTTTATTGATCCCGTGAGGGAAATTGCAGTGCAACAGCAGCTTAACACACACAACAGAGCCACAGTGTAACGAATTATATAATAATAGTACAATACGTACAATACAATACAAGAGTTACTCACAGTCCGGACACACAAAGAACAAACTAGAACAGAACAGTACACAGAAAAATCGTATCACACATATGAATATAAATATAGATGTAAATATAGATATAAATATAAATGTATTGCACAGGTCCCTGGCATATATTACAACATCTCACGATTGACACCACATTTAAACCCCCCCACTGTCTGTACAGGTGTGGCAGCGAGGAGAGGTAAGCGAGGACACTTTTTCACTGGCCATTTCAAATTGGAGTGTTGTAAATGAAAATTAACATTCAGAATTGAAAGAAAGCAGTAATTCCTTAAGGAGCCAACATTAAAGGTTAATAATTATCTATGGTAACACAGCAATAAAGAATCACACAAAATATCTTAGGCCTTATCTAAAACATCAAAATAATAAAAAAGTGAGGATAATTCACAATGTTTTTAAACATAATCACAGACATGATGTGATATAATATAATCAAAGCATAAAAGAATGATATTATATCTTTATAATCTGAGTTTTTAATAACATTTTGATTTTAAACTCTATAACCTACAGGTGAATATTCTTGCATTAGGACAGATTAAAACTCTTTTCTCCAAGAGGCTAAATCAAATAATCTCTATAGTTAATGTACCAGATTTCCAGGTTATATCATTGGTCTGTGAATGACAGACTGTTTTTTCAGAATGTTTTTCCAGATCCCTAAATTAAAACTACAGTAAATGCACAAGAGTTTTTTGAGGCATATTGGGCATGTCGAAACACACCCACTAACTGGAAGAATAAAAGATGGGCTCAAGACACCTTATTATCAGTCTGCTGCAGTACTGAGCTGCAGACGGGCTATCCTTGCCTACTGTACTACAGAGATTACAGACACCGGAGATTCTCTGCCTGAAGCAACTTTGAAGGATCAGGTGAGAATCTGACTCTGTTTTTATTAATTCTTTATCGGCTCAACAATTATTTGGGCAAAGTTATGATAATGTTATAGGTTTCATCATTTTCAGAAATAATGAAACTCTGGCTGCACTTAAAACCCCTGTGTGCAGTCTTTTCCATATATTCTTGGTGTCATACAGTATATGTCAAAATGTATAGTATTAAAATATATACTTTAACTTTTGTAGCCATCTGTGTAACGGGGCAAATTGGGCTTGAGTTAAAACTCTTCAAACAACATAGAAACACAGACTCAAACAGACTCATTGCTACAAAATTATTTGCAATGCATCCATCTACGAGTGGCAAGAATCGAGGATATCTGCATGACACAATTCTTTCCTAGCCTCAGGGTATACAACTGCTCTTTAGAGACGAGAATATGAGTGTGTGACCAAGAACTTTGTCAACTGGTGAGCGGCTGACCTATGTCTGGATGGTCCTCATGCCCCTCACCACGTTCCCCCACTCTTCTTCAGCAGGATCACCATGAAGCCCCTTATTTTGCTGGCTCTTCTGTGCCACTCCACCCAGCGTGCGCTGAGCTCAGAAGAAGACATAGATTTGGAATGGCAGGCGTGGAAGAGAAGCTTTGGAGTTTCCTACGTCGAGAAGGTGAGAAAGCACAGTGTAATCAGACATGCAGGTGCATCCCAGAAGCCTGGAAAATGGATCGCTGTAAATACGTCAGCAAACATGTTTTTTTTGTGCTTCAATGTAAACGGTATAATTTAAACAAGAAAAACCATGGCATTAAATCTAATTATACGCTGAAAATAAAGCTGTATGCTTGCATTCATCACACACTTCCGCTAAAAGTGATGACGCAGTTAAACCTTTTGGCTGGTCTTCTGACATCCATTTACCCTGAGCCATTAGAGGAACAGCAAACAAACAACATGCGAATGGATATTTTTGTTCTGTAAAGCTTATGTAAACAATTTTACAATATTAAAGTGTGATGGTACTTATATAATGCCAGGTTGAGTTTAAAGTGTAAAGGGAATGTAATATTTCTTGGACACACTCCAAGACATATCTGACTATGCCTGAAATCAGAGCTGAAAGACTAAGATAAGAAACGGGACAGTTTTTTTTAAATTATGTAACATACTGTATATATATTCTATATGAGGCATGATTTAAATTAATGATATAACTGTCACAAATAGCTATTTAATATACAGTATTGAGAGATTAGGCCCCTTTTCACATGGCAGGTTCTCATTTAATTACAGCAATGTTAGGTGATGTAGGATCTGTGTTGAGCCACATGTACACATTCAGGTGAATAGTTTGGGTTAGCTTTTATATCCCGAAACATGGACAGCTGAGAAGAAACCAATATGGATTAAATACAGTAGTTTGTTTACCGTTCATTTTATGTAATTTTATTTTATAGAGTCAAAGTATACCATGGGTGTGTACAGACAATGCTTCATATTGGGCTACTGTTTAGACTCATTAGCCAAAACATCACTGTCTGGTAAAGGCAACTTCCCTGGCCACAGGTATCCTCAGATCTCAGATCCGTGGCTGTATATATTTACATTGATTTTGATTTAGCAGCTCTTTGTACAGTGATTTAACAATTCTGGTGAGAGATGATTCTCAAGGTGTGTTCTTGTGTGATTTTAGAGTGATGAAGGTCAGAGGAAAGCCATTTGGGAAGATAACATGAAGCTAATTGAAGAGCACAACCAGAACTACCTGAAAGGCGATAAGAAATTTAAACTGGCCATGAACAAATATGGAGACCTTGTGAGTATTGAGATTTGTTTTCTGTTTTAATTGTTGGTTCAAGTTCCCACCTTTTCCCATAGTTTTCAAAATGTGGCAGAAATTACTGTACTTGCAAACACTTTGTGACCTTTTTTTCCAAATCCTAGAAAAACTGTCAATCTAACACTAAGGAGAGGGCAGTCTGGCCACAGTGGAAAATACATATTCACAGTTTCATCTCATCTATATGGAGCACTGTTGCTACTCTAGCGTGTTCTTTACTGACTTGTCTTATCTTTAGACCAAAGAAGAGTACAAGATCCTGCAGGGCACAAACATTTACAACAAACCAAGGAAGGTTGGTAAGAAGGATTCTGCCCTCAAGCTCCGTGTTGCAGCTAAGAGACTCAATGCTGTTAGAGTCGACTACAGAACCATGGGCTACGTCACTCGTGTAAAGGACCAGGTAATAACCCCACTCATTTTCTTTGAACCTTCTTAGAGCTGGAACAAAAGTCTGAAAACAGAAATGCAATGTAATATAACTAAATTAAAATAAATTCCACTGCATGTTATGGAATGTCGGACTCTTACAACATGAAACAGAAGTGGGAAAGCAGGTGGAAATGTGTAAAACTGCAGCGCAGTATGGCTCTAGTAGGGAGCTGCAATGGAAAAACTTACTTCATAAGCAAGAAGAAAGGAGATGTTTCTGTGGTGGATTCTCCTTCAGGCATAAGGCCACTGAAACAGGATACATTTTTCTTGTTATTTTCAATGTTAAATTAACCTCTTCTTCTAAGATATCTCAGATATTAAAAAATAATGGATTATAATTTGGTTTTATAGTAGTTTGACTGGTTGGAGCTTGTACAGTTGCTGTTCATCACTCAAGGATGAATTATTTAGGTCCAATTAAACCAGTAGTAGCACAATTAACTTCTGGTGTGAAGTCAGGATTGTCATCTGTGACGTGTTTCACTTGTTAAGAGACAAAAGACAATTTGACCACAAAACAGACAAAAGAAAAAACATTTGACAACAATGCCTCAAATTGCGCCATAGTAAAACGTTATCTACTTGATTGATTGATTGATTGAACATGAGCCAACTACATAAAAGCAGTGACAGCATTGTTTGCAGGTCCACACATAATGAGGATCAGAAGGTTTCTAGCTGACTATGATCTCTTATCTTACTAACCACACTGAGAAAACTGAGACAGAGTCCAAGGCAGGTTTCTTCTCGTGTTCATGTATATAAATTGCAAATGCACTGTGATCTGTCCTGCACAGGGTTTCTGTGGCTCCTGCTGGGCCTTCAGCACCACAGGGGCTATCGAGGGCCAGCTGTTCAAGAGGACCGGCCAGCTGGTGTCCCTGAGTGAGCAGAACCTGCTGGACTGCTCGCGCTCCTATGGCACCTACGGCTGCAACGGAGCCTGGATGGCCAATGCCTACGACTACGTAGTGAAACACGGGCTGCAGTCTGAAGCCACCTACCCCTACACATCGCTGGTGCGGAGCAGAGTGACTGCGGAGCGCGGCCTGAGCACAAGGGGGGGCGTGCGGGGCAGGGACACTGTCTCAGGGATGTCACTCGCCGGGCTCTTCAGAGTGATCAGCTGTTCTAAAACAGTTACAAAGTGATTAAGCAGTTTGAAACAGTAGAGTAGAGTAGTTTATTGGCATACGTACACTGACATTGGAATTCTTAATCACGCTGATCTCTTGGGACGTAAAACAGTACAGCAGACAACACTCCACAATGTAGACAGTGGATTACAAGCATAATAAATAATAACAGGAACAATAAACAAATATGTTGTGGAACAATAAATATGTAGTAGTGAGACCAAAATAAAAAGGTAGCCCATATAAAAAGTGCAGAGTGCTGATGTACAGTATATTGGGGCCCTGCAGTCAGCTGTTGAGGATGTGTACTACAGTGGGATAGAAGCTGTTCTTGAGTCTAGTGGTCCGTGCTTTAACAGTGCGGAACCGCTTGAACGATGGATCGGGCTTCATTGTAATGGCGGATGGTGTGAATCTCACCGATTGTTGGTCAATCACATCCTATAATCCTCTGTGCCGTTGCCCTACAGCCCTTTGTAGCGCGTATCTGTCACTGCAGTACTAGTGTTGCCACTAGTGAGGACAGTTTCTGTGGTGCTGTAGTAAACGTTAATGAGGAGCTGCCTCCCCAAACCGCATTTCTTTAAGCACCGCGGAAAGTGCAGGTGCTGTTGTGCCTTTTTCGGTCTGAAAAACTTCCCAAAGCCAGAGCAGGATCTTGATTACTGTAGGTTCAGAGCTTGTTTGGGACTTCAGATGCACGTCTAGTGCATTTAATCGATCTGCATTCAGTCACTTGCAGGACGTGTATGCAGCAAGATCCACATGGCACTGTGCCTGTCCCGGAAAGTGATGTCAACTATGACATGATACGATATAATTCAGTATTTAATCTTAAAGTCAAAGAAAATCTGCTGATTTACAATAGTTAAATTATAAATAATTGAACAAATACATTTAATTGTTGTTCTTATGGGCGATCTTGTTTTTAACACAACTTCACATATTCTAAGCCTTTTTGCTGGTGTGGAGCTTGTTTGCTCAGTTTGGTTGGAAAGAAGAGAATCTTACACAAGTGTGAGTGGTATAGGTTCATGCGAATTAGCTGTGGATACAGGTGGGGAAAAAAACTGTAAACAATATTTACATTTTCATTCTCTGTCTGCTTCCAGGATAACCAGCCTTGTTCCTATGACAAAAGAAAGTCAGTTGTTAAAATCAAGGACTACAAATTTATTCCTGCTGGAGACGAACAGGCTCTGGCTGATGCCGTAGCAACCATTGGGCCAATCACAGTCGCTGTGGACGCAGACAATCCCAGTTTCATGTTCTACAACTCAGGTATGGTTCCACACATTAAATGCAATGTGTGTTATACCAGGACTAAAACACTTCGGTGTGATGGAGCACTTTTAAAATGAATAATTTCATGTAAAGCAGCCATTCAATGTTATTATTTAAATAGCAAAAGTGTACCTTGACAGACAAGCAAAAGCTTTAGGTCTTACTGTCAGTAAACATTTTTTATAATGTGGATTAGTAAGCGATGTTTCTTCTAGTTTAAAAATCCACATAATTTCTGAAAAAAAAACGAAACAATGCTGTGACACGCGTGTTGACATCCTCGATGAATTCGTCAGTTATTCACGCATGTAACCCTCAGGAATGTCTTGCTCTCTGTGTAGAGCGAGTCCTGGAGGAAGTTCCCCTTTGACATTCCGATGGGGAATTCCGGTTCCAGTTAGCTTCTTGCGATCACGTGAGCTACTCGGGTCAAAGGCCTCCTCTCACCGGTGACGGTTCTGGAGCTTGTCAGTGTGTCAGGCAGCAGGAAGTCATCAGTCAGTCGACAGTTCCCAGGGGTCGGTGCAGTGTGGTGATCCAGAAGTGCCGGCACAGTCAGCTAATGACACAGAGCAGGCCTGAACCTGAGCTTGCAGCATCTAGAGTACAAGCCTCATCCTCCATTCTGAACAAGTGCTTTTACTCCTGCTTTAGTTGTGTGGGAGCCTCTGTAATGTTCGTTTCAGACACCATAGGTTTAGATGCATAAGTTAAGGTGGTATAGAAAGCACTGAGAGTGCAGCTGCATTCCCAATGATGCAAATGTATTTTATCATGAAAGGGCCTTATACTGGATTTTAGTTACTGGACTTGCAATCCATTTTTATCTTTAAGAATACTCAGCATATGCTTCTGTTTGAACTTTTTATAGTCTCTGCTACTAACTTTATTAATCTAGTTGATCTTCCCAGTTACATACAGGGAACACGACTACTAGGAGAGGTTCCTAGTTGGATGTAATCAGGAAATGATTCATCCATTCATTTTTAACTGCCACTTCGCCCAAAACAGAGATGTGGAGGTCAAAGCCTAATGCAAAGCAGTGTGTGCAAAGGAGGATACATCCTGGATATATGCCCATTATATGGATGCCAGCCCATTGTACGGCACATTCGCTCAAAAACACTCAAGAGACAATTTAGGGAGGCCATTTAACTAAGATGGCAGATCTCTGGGTTGTGGATGGCCATGACAAGAATATACGGTACAAACTAGACATAGAAAGTGCCCTGGAATTAAACTCAAGTTCAAGAGCTGTAAGGCAGCAACAGTAACAGCCACTCCAATATACCTACCCCTAGATACAGTACAATGCTGAGAACAACAGGAATCATTCACTGTTCTTCCTGTAGGAATTTATGAAGAACCCAACTGTGACGCAAATAACCTGAGCCATGCAGTGCTGCTGGTTGGTTATGGATCTGAGGGAGGTAAAGACTACTGGATCATTAAAAACAGGTGGGCCATATAATGTTTATTTTCACACTGTACAAGAAAGGATGCATTATATTCAGTTATTAAACACCAGGAAGCTTGAATATATAGAGTAGCAAACTTTTGTGTCAGACAAGAAAGACAAAGTGGCTCATTCGCTAGTTTGGGCTTCCCTGTTATCTTCACCAAGTGTCGGGGATTTTTACACCAGCCCATGCGTTTGATGCTACAGTGCGACTCACCCGACTGATTGGCAGATACTCGGGCAATCACAACAGGGAGCCAGTGGGAGGACTGGAGTAGTGCATGAGGGAGATGTGGAAGAGAAAAGGAGGGAAAGGGGATGAGGTGAAGAGGGCAGACTCTGTGTTCAGGGAGGCCAGATATACCAGTCAAGGCAGGAGGGTCCAGGGTCTGGGGCAGAAATACTGTTGGTCAGTCACCAGGGAAGCAGGAGCTTGCAGGAGCAGAAATGTGTTGGGAGTAGGAGGGGGAGGATTAAGGGAGACACTGAATGTCTTGGCAAAGGAGGAGTGGAGCAGGTGGTGGTGAAGACAGGAGAAAAAGAAATGGGGAGATTTCTGATGGGCGGGGGGAGGAAGGGGAGACTTAGAGTGTGAGATGGTGGGAGGGCAGGATCAGCCCGTGAGGACCCAGAGCCATGAGGACCCAGAGAGTAGGTGTATGGAGAGGAGGGCAGGAGAGCTCTGAGGGACAGAACCTCAGCAGTATGGAGGAGAGAGCCTTCCCAGCAGTACCGGGACGTGAAATCAGAGACACAGCAGGAGAACCTGGTATGAACAGTGCAGAAACGTCAAATAGTGCCTCAGAGATCAAAGTGTTTTATCTGGTTTTATGAGAGATGTAAGAAAAATTGAAAATACCATAGTTTGTCATACAAGACATCTTGTTTGGTATTTATCCATGTGCTGAGTACAGGGAGGCAAAATAAAGCAGCCATATATCATGGTTAATTATTTCCATTGTTTTGACACCACAGAGATTAGAGTGTATTGCATTGAAGAGTAAATGAAGCTACAGAGGTGTTTTGAATTACAAGAACTTAGTGGTGATGGCAATTCCCTGAACATGGTTAGCTAGTGTATTATTTTGTTTTTTGTAGAACAGAAGAGTTAGAGTTTACGGACCCCTGACAGACTTCCTGTAGATCAGTTGCTGGCTTTATCACCCAGTTTGTACTCCTAAATGACTAGTTCCACTAAATGCAGCACGATTGTCACTCTTTCTGAGGGCACAAGGGAAGATGAGGCGGAGCAGGAGGGTTCGACAAGGCTTTCCGTTGCTGTTGACCTGCAGCAGCACGAGCTCCGGCCGGTCTTGACTCTTGGGTCCCTCTGTTGTTCTGCAGCTGGGGCACTGGCTGGGGAGAGAATGGCTACATGAGGATGATCAGGAATAACAACAACGCCTGTGGGATCTCAAGCTACGCTCTCTACCCGGTACTATGATACTCACACCACCGCAGGAGTCGATACAGCAGCGGCATTAATGAAGCATTTATTTATTAAAGTGTTGAAAAAACAAGACATTTCAGACAAGGTTCTTTTAAAAAAATACTTGAAGATGTATTTTTTTATTAAACTATCATGCCACTATTATTAGGCATTTTTAGGATTGAAACTTTTGATTTGAGTAATATATTACTAGATCTGTATAGCTGCAGTAGGTTAAACATAAATAATCTTATGTTGCAAAGAAGGAGAGTGAAGTCTTGGTTCATGCAGAAATAAAAGGCCGGCAACTTGATATTTCTTTTAGTTAAGAGTCTGGTACACAAAATTCTGTGATCTTGGCGAGGCTATTTTTGTAAGTCGGCAAAGCAGAAAATGAAATTTGTGAAAACGATACTAAATTATCCACTGCAGATTTTTCAGATTCAGCTTGTTTCCCCGACCACAGAGATCAGGACACATCCTTTGGCTGACACGCACCACTTCCGTCAATATCAGTGATCCAAATCCGGACTCCAGGGCAGCTCATTATTCATTCTGCAAACACTGGGTTTCACATGCTGTAATATGTATTATGTTATGTTGTATTTACAGACTTTGTCAGGGAGACCAAGGCAGGTTTAAAATGAACAGTTGCCAGTTCTTTTTCAACCTCCTGTACACATTTTCTATAACACTGTGCATACTTTTGCATTAATCATCATGATTCATTCTTTTGTCTCCCACTTTAAATTGCTAAAATATTGTTTTCCTCTCTAATACAATGATCAACTGTAAAACAAACATGACTATGTCTGTTTGCCAAAATGCTCTAGAGCTGCATGCAGTAGTGAAAAGAAAGCACAGATATTTTATGACCAACTGGTTTTGTAGTATTACATTTTAATTGTTATAGGGGTAATTACAGTTCTTTCACATTTTGATAGGGAACATCTAAATTTATAGTTATTTAAAATAGCAAATTAATGCAAAAATTATAGCATAAAACAAAGTGAGAGGATGTAGTAAGGTATTGTATTGTTAACTGAACTCATTAGGAGTAGGGTTGTCTCCACCCATAAATGATAACTAAAATTTTGTTTGTGTCCATCAATGCACGATCAGTACAAGCTATGTCTTCCTGCAACCTGGAGCATCTCAAACGCACAGGGCAGAAGCTGGGACTATATCTTAGCACACACAATACAGAACAAACAACATCCAACCTCCATTCAGGTGGCACCTCATCCTAGAATCACCACAAGAACTGTGCAGCAGCAGCACTAATCCGTTAAGGTTACAACCAACTCCACATTTATAGCAAGATCAAAAGTGAGCATTGTTCTGAATTGTACCTTTTTAAATGAAACGATATCTTCGAAGACACTGAGCAGAATTAATGGCTTCTCTGTGCTCTGTATTAAAGATCTTTTTTTGAAGCACCAGGGTGAAATTCCCCCTTTGCTTGATAGAGGGTGCTCTTTGATATATTGCAAAAGTCGTGCATTGGAATTATTATAATTTATTGCTGGACACTGCTGTTTCAGTTTCTTATAACAGTGCCCTTAAAACATAAACGCACACTAGAAATAAAGACATGCATTTCAAAATGCAGCATATTAAGCCAAATTATATTGAACTCCAAAGTGAAAGGTGTCACTGGGAAGACGACAAAATGTATCAACATCAAAATAACCTTTAAGGTCTGAATAAAATTATGTTATGAACCAAATTGAGCCTTCTTTTATTCTCTTCTTCTCTAATCAATATATTTTAGAAATTGCTTTTGCCTGAAATTGATTGTATTTGCGCTGTATCTGAAGTGCAGCCCGTAGACCCAGGGTTTCTGAAACTTTAAACCTACGAGAAGTACTAACGCTTAATGCAAGGAAACATGAGAACATGTTACTTCTGTCGAGATTAGATTTTAATAGTTGGCATGGTTTCAGTACAGTTTAACTGAATAAGCCATCCAAAGGCTTATCTTGTTCACAGAATTCGAGGGAAAGGAAATAAAAGCAATTTGACTAATCTCTCGTGTTTGTGAAGGAGAACCTTTAAAGGAAAAAGCCTAGTATAATTTCTGATATTTTATTTGCATTTAAGGACTTGTTACATACAGTACGTTTTTTTTTACAGAAAACAAGTCTAAAAAAATTTGATAATGAAAATAATTTTAGCAATAAATAACAGTACGACTAAAATGTGACTAATTTACTAATTAAATTACAGTATAGTTGTCAAAATGGTTACTGCAAAGTCAAACGGTGATTCAAAATCATTTACTATATCGCCTCAGAACAGTACCAGTGAGGGCAACCACGCGTTGTTGTACAACAAAACCAATTAATAATCATTATAATGAATATTTTCTTAATACTAGATGTAACGGAAGTAAACTTCAGTAGTTAATGATAAAAATACGACCAAGTAAATTTTTAACCCAAAGTCTTTATTTAGTATGTTTTGTGAAAGACGTTTCATGCGTGCACTGATTTCTGGTTCTGCAAAAGTAAAGCTAATTTACACCCTGAAGTGTTTCCCAGCCGAATAAACATTTACACGCGTCCAGACGCAAACGCCAGGTGTGTGTGCGCGTTGGGGCACTGCGGTACACAGCACTCCACCTCAATAGCCGACAGAATATTGTTTCTTTACCACAGTGGTCTCGAATAGGCATGGACGCTGATACCCGATACTCCTGAGATGACACTTTGAAGGTGGATAAGACGCAACAGCGAATCTATTTTAAAAGCACCTTTTAAAGTTCCGGACTGGGGCGCAGTCCTTGGGCTCGAATCGCTCAAAGGCCCGGGTCCGGTTCGTGCGTCCGGACGGGCATGTGAGGTTCGGAGGGCGAGCGCTCTCCCTGCGGCGTGCGTGTGTGTGTGTGTGCGTGTGTGTGTGTGTGCGCTGCTCTTCAATGGAGCTCTGGTAACGGAGCGGTGCGCTCGGGGCTCCAGCACTGTCAAGGGAACATCAAGTTCATGTCAGACATGGCGAGGAGGACGAGGCGATCGACACCTGCCGCCCCGCTCTTCCCTTTATTTTTGGCTCTTCTCCACTCCGTGCGCGCTCAGCTCCCCGCGAACGAAGTGGCGGGGTTCAGTCTGCACCCTCCGTACTTCAACCTGGCGGAGGGGGCTCGGATCTCTGCCACGGCGACTTGCGGAGAGGATGAAGCTGGCAGGCCCAAGACCGAGCTCTACTGCAAGCTTGTGGGGGGACCAGCTGCGGGGCTGGCGAGCCAGACGATACAGGTATCGTTCAAAGCGTGCGGCGTTGCGTGACTGCGATTTCTCCAGCGGTAACGACATGTACTTTGTGCATGTACTGTACGTTTGACAGTTTTCATACTTCTTTTCCCTTCATGAATGAGGTACGCATCCGAAGTTTTTATTTTTTTATCGGTCATACGGTACAGTGCGCAGATACAGTAGGTGCCAATAGGTAAAGTTATGTCAACCAAGTGCGCGCTTCGACACCATTATTCACTGGGGAATGGTTTGTAGGAAAAGCAATTTATCTGCAAAACACGTTTTCATATTTGCTTGCAATGACTTATACATTGAGAGAATGGTTAGCGAGGTAACATTGTCCCGCGGTTAAATGTAGTCAGGATCTTTCTAAAATGAGAAACTTTGAGACTGAGAGATGATGTAGAGGCTTAGAAAGTTTTCATGTGAATACTTACCAATTGGTAACTTCATTGTTATTTAAAATATCAGTAAAAGGCTGTTCTAGAACAAGCACATCTGTCTGCATTCTAATGTACTAAATCTAGTATATTGAGGTCCTGTTTGAGAAACTGATTTGCATTTTAGTAATATTCTGACTATTAAAATGACACAATACACGAGAACAGTGGTCATTAAAATCAACGGTTCAATGCTTTTTAGAAAGTTAATTGCAGTTCTTGCAATTTTATCAGTTATTAGCATGAATGCGGTGAAGCTTTAAATATTTAAAATTTAGACTAGGCTTACAGTTCTTGTTTTAACATTTACATTCCTTTACTTATTATGTGCATAGCTCTCCAGAAACCTGTTTGAACCATTCCAACTTCACAAGAGTTAATTGAAAAGCATCTACTAACCTATATACCTAAAAAAAAATAGCTATAAATTAAATTCTAATGCTACACTGCTACATCAATTTGAAATAAAATCTCCTCAGACATATTGAATTAAAATTAAACGTCCTCAAGTCTCAAAGTATTGTATTATTTGCTTTTTACAACTGTCTAAATATAGTCATTACAATTTTGCAAAACCCAGAGAGGAGAGAGACCCATAGGCAATTTACAGCTGCCAAAATTTATCTCAAAATGAATTATCACTCTTAAATTCTATCAGAGTTTGTAGGTAAGATATACAGTACATTCTAAAATACTGCATACTGTGAGGCAAGTCCCTATATCTAATGTGTGGTGAGGTTCTGTTATACCATTAACCACTGTGCTGATTTTTCAAGTTATTTTTGTAAAGTCGCGGTTAAACTCACAGAATAATTGTGTGGTGGTTGTGGTTATTTGTCTCAAAGGTACAAAAGCCCATGATGAGTTACAGAAGTCTTTCTGCATTGTACTGATTCTGCACTGTGGAAGCTGAGACTTAGTTGACTCCTGACAATTACAACCAGTTACCAATTGTCAGCTCTCTTGCCAGTCAACTGAATGCCCATGGCCAAAAGGTGGTCATTTCTGAAGAACTGTCAGGGCTTTTTTCTGTAATTCGAATTTCAACTTATTAGGAGAGGAAGCTCTATCCATTACTCCATAGTGAGTGGTACACACTTGCTGTGTACAATTGATATTTGATATAGATATTAGTTTCTTTATTGATTATAATAATAATTGCTTACACTTATATGTACTCACCTCCACCACCACCAGTGTGCAGCCCCACCTGGATGATGCGACGGCAGCCATAGTGCACCAGAATGCTCCCCACACATCAGCTATCAGTGGGGAGGAGAGCAGAGTGATGAAGCCAATTCATAGAGGGGGATTATTAGGAGGCCATGATTGGTCCAATGGGAAATTTGGCCAGGACACCGGGGTAACGCCCCTACTCTTTTCTAGACACACCCTGGGATTTTTAATGACCACTGAGTGTCAGGACCTTTTACATCTCATCTGAAGGACGGCACCTGTTTACAGTATAGTGTCCCCGTCACTATGCTGGGGCATTAGGACCCACATGGACCGCAGGGTGAGCGCCCCCTGCTGGCTCCACTAACACCTCTTCCAGCAGCAGCCTTAGTTTTTCCCAGGAGGTCTCTCCTCCAGGTACTGACCAGGCTCACACCTGTTGAGCTCCAGTGGGCTGCCAGCTGTGAGTTGCAGAGTGATATGGCTGCTGGCATTTGTGTTACAAGGAGATTAAACCCTTTATTGTTGCATACTGCAAAAGTCTTATTTAAAGTTTGAATAAATGCCAGATACATTCTATTAACCATTCTCATACTATCTTCACCCGGAGAGCCCTATTCATTTTGTGCAAATAATTTGTAACCTGTTTTATGCAGAAATAATGATACTGCTGTGCATATTGCATATTATCGTTTAAACAGCAAAGAGCCCTCTAAATTCCCACCCCACTTTCTTTACACACAAAACCGTAGATATTTGTGACTGTCCTGTTGGCCTCATAGTCAGAGAGAATGCTACTGTACCTTACTGGTCTTTGAGTGAGGCCGGAGATCCATTTATTGCAAACGGAGACGTACAGTATATGCATGTTTCATGGATGCATGACTGTTTGTCACGGTGGAAAGTGATCAGAAATGTGATCAGAACTCTGCGCGTCCTGTTCCAGGGCCAGTTCTGCGGTTACTGCAATTCCCACGACCCCAGTACCGCCCACCCGGCGAGCAACGCTATCGACGGGACGGAGCGCTGGTGGCAGAGCCCCCCCCTCTCCAGCGGGCTGGAGTACAACGAAGTCAACGTCACGATGGACCTGGGCCAGGTGAGTGTGCCGGGGCGGGGCGCCCCCCTCTGGCCAGCGGCTCGCCGGAGCTGTGATGGCCGTGAAAGGGTCACACCGCGGTCGGGCGTGGAGCACCGACTCGGGAGGTCCTCTGTAGCTTGAACGAGAGACGCTTCCTTCGGGAGTTGCTTGGGTATTTTTGTAGTGATGTCAGTATTGGGAACAGTACAGTGTTTTCAAATTTTTTTCACCAAGGTTTTGAAATTAGGAGTCATTTTGATTTCTCCAGCATTACACGTGAGACATGCCACAGTACAAAATGCCTTTGATGTATGAGACAGTCAAAGGTTAAAATATCTACATGTTATGAGCTTCAAGTTTTTATTCAAGTCTGCTCCAGTGTTTCCTGCCATTATAACAGCCTGCAACTTACCTGTTATTAATACAGCTCATTTATAGAGAGAAGACACCAACCTTGTCATTTAGCAATGTTTTGATCAGTGTGATCAACGTGATTTGATCGATAGCTTGTCAAATAACGTTGGTGTCATTTAGGAAGTGGTCGAGTATCGTCTCACTCACTCAGTTGCATTAATAACAGTTGAGTTCTATCTTTAGAAACACAATCACAACAAGTAAATGTAAACTATGCAATATGAAGTATTGTAGCTGATCTATTAGCTCTTCTATTAGCTAATCACCTGCCTATTACCAATCCTTGTCAGGTGTTCAATGATGTTTGTCCTTCCCTACAGATCCTTAAAGCTAAAGAACTACAGTTTGTAAGACAAAATGGTTTTAATCTCTTAACAAAAATATTTCGTTAGAAGATCGCCATAGAATTGTTTCTGCAAACTGCCAGGAATGTGGAATGAAAAGAGTAGAAGGACCCAGATTATCTTAAGCTTTTGCCCAGCGGTTTCTGCTTGATAAAGTGCATGGTTGAGATTAGTGTTGTCCAAAGGCAGAGTATGACAATGTAGGGGTCTCAGGCAGAGGATGATGGGACGCTAGCAGTCGAAGGGGGTTCCTTGGCGCACGGGAGGTGTGAAGCTGTTGGCACTCGCAGCAGGACTGGAGCTGACATAACTCATGAAGCTGCACCTATTGCTCAGTTGCTCATTCAGGAAAAGAGAGCTGACCAGGGATGAGTGGATCAGCATCAGGATTTTAAACCTCTCACCTTGAAGCCAGTCTCAGATCTTCTCTCTGCTGGCCGTGCAGCTGCTAACTCCTGTTGGGAGAGGGGCAGTGGGTACCCGGCCAAAGGTCATCTCACACCTCACAGCATTCGTGTGGTGTGCAGTGAGAGCGGATCTCTGTACACATGCAATGTCTGTCGTTTTCTGTCTCGTGTTGTAACTGGCAGATAGAGTGACTCCTCTATAAATAGTGTATCGTTTCAGTCTCTATTTTTGCAGAGCTATTCGAGCAGTACTGTTTGAGATGTGATTGTTTGTTTATTTGGGAAATGTAATTACTGAATTATTGGGTGCTTAAAAAGGCCAGACCAAATCCTTCACAGAGTACTCTCAGAGCTCCGCAACCCATTTTTGGCACCAAATACCTCTTTTTGTCAGGCAGGCCTAAAAAGCTTTGCACAGCAAAACTTTTCAGAACGCAGACTGTTAAGAGCTGAACGTGAAGTGGCTTTGTGTCATTTTGTGTTTAGTTGTGGGGCTTAGCACTTCAGCAGTGAGAAAAACCAAACAAATGTTCCTCCTTTTTACTGGATGACTGTTTAACTGTTGTCCTTGAATGTGCGATGCTGAAATAACTCTGAGCTTTCATTGTTGTCTTCTGGGAAATAAAAAACAATCCGCAAAGCACCTCATAATGTCAAAATGAAGGAATGAATTTATTAATTCATTTACTCCTTTATTTTAGATGTTTAAAAAAGATGGGTGGGGGTGAAAGAGCCCCTGCAACATTGTGGTAGAGTTCTGTGAGCTTTAAGCCATTTGTGTAAAAAACAGTGCACTTGTCTGAAACAAAAAAGAAACATTCAAAGAAACCTAGGCTTAAAATCTACACTTCCGTATAAAAATATCTTGTCACTTAAATTCAAATTAAAATCCTTTTGACAGGTATTTAGTTAAGTGGATTTAGTTAAGGGACCTGTATTCTGAGATATGGCTGAGTCTGAGAAGATTCATTGGAAATAAACAGAATATTGTGGTTAAGTTTTATTTTACATGCACATGGTTGATTTATTGAGCTACATATCCTTTTTCATTATATACAGCTGAGACTTTACTGCGGAGAATAAACCTCATTGTCCATGGATTTTGGGTACAGTACAGGTTTACCATTTCAAAAGTGTATCTTGCAAAATTTCTAATGTCTTTTCTCTTCTAATGCAGAAAGCGTTTATGATAGAGTGGTCTATGACTATAGAAAAGTTAATTTACAAAATTGCAAGCAAGGTTTCCCATTTGTCCTTTCCAGATGTGGTATATGGCATTCTCACTCAATATGAGATACCCTTGTGCTACTAGGCTGTATGAAGTGTATACTGTATGTCTTCTACTAAGATACAAGGCAAAAAATAAAAAAATGTAATTTCTGTGCTCAGTGTAAGCCTTTAAAAACTCCAGCAAACTTGTATTTGTGTGTTAGATGTATTTAGTAGGGCTTCATGAATGCTGCATTGCTGCTGTGCAGAACTGTACTCTTTTCTCTTAAGGCCTGTATGGATTTTCATTGGGCTGAATTCTGTACTTGAAATAATTATGTACTGTAACTGGAATTCATTCAGTTATTATTAAATAGGCTTAGCCAAGGAAATGTTTGGAATATGTTACTGTATTTCAGACAAACTATTTATTGGGCCATGAATTGGGAAGAAACTTTCTATGCCAACTATACAATTGATTCTTATTATTAATATTTCTTTATTGTAAAAATGACTTTCAGGTTGTAAACCTATCAATTTTCTTTTATCGTGTGTCTCTTACATGAAATGTAAGATGATCAGTATTTTTGGCAATGTTTTTATTTCTTCTGCACTTTACCCTTACTTCTGTGAAAATAGATATTCAGTTATCCACTGCAGTGACTTTAGGATTTACCACATTTATGAAATGGTTGATCATCTGATGTTTTTAGGTAGCAAATTGTTGACTTTCAGTAGAATTAGCAAACAAAAATGTGTACAAATAGAGGTATGTAATGAAGCAATTGCAAATAAAAATGTCTTGCAAAAGCATGTACAAGACAGCTTATGAAATCACTAAGGTGTCTATCACTAGTATTTAAAAATGATTTACATGCTTTCTTCTAAATAAGTGATACACGCACGATACGATTGTGTCTTCACTTCTATTGTCAGAGGTTACGTTACTGTATGTAGGCCTCACTGTTTCAGATCTTTTTTTATGGCTGCAAATAGGAAGTATTTTGATTTTTCAGATTTTTGAAACAGTCTTCAGTGACACTGACTTCTGCTTTGTAAGGTATCTACTCCAGTTATACTTATTAGTTATTATAATTACTTGTTATAGTTATACCCACTGGCATGTGATAGCCCAGCGATAGAAGCTTGCTGCTTTCTGAAATGTGGACAAATTTAGCTCTTTCAGTACCAGTTGTTCCTGTGGAGTAATAACACATCGGTGTATGTGTGTGTGCATGTGGTGTTGTAATGCAAGTTCTTTTTTAGCTGTGGTTTTGGCAGGAGGCATCAGGAATGTCAGAGGTACCTGAGACAAGCAGATGCACAGATTCACTAAGGAGAGAGCTGCCGTAACCTGTCTCACATTTTTTCCCTAAAAAAATCTCAGCTGCCTTCCCCCCAGGATAAAAGGAGAATCGAGTGGAGAAATCTTTGAATTTTTCCAGGTGCATGTTTGCATGTTTACCTTTCCCATATTGAAGTGAGAGTGATGTATGGTTTTATTCAGTTTCCACAATGTAAAAGTAAAAATCAGTACGTTAGCTTGTATAATTTGCTAGATACAATTTTGAACAGTGGATCTTTTACATCATATCTCACTCCCTTGCAGAATCTGTGATTTTATTTTTCAGAAGCATGCTTAAAAAAACATGTGATAGATTTAAAAACAAAAAATAAAACGTGAATAGAATGCCAAATCTTGTCTGTTTTTTATTCTTTGCCACAAGAAGTGGTCGTTCTAGTAGTATCTCACATGAGAAAGGGAGATAGCAAGCTGACAGTTCAGGAATTCGAGGAATGAGGCATGCTCTGCATTTTTTTCAAAAAGCATTTTGATTCTTCATCCGCAATTAGTCAGGCGGAGGGTCTTGGTATTGCCACCTTTTAATATTGACTAACTTTTCATTGAGAGCCTGACATTTTGACAACGGGTTATTACAGGTAGCAAGGACTTATTCCAGCGAGACTGACCCTATGATTCTTGTGTTCTGGGCTTCAGTCTGTGATTGCAAGGATGTAAGAAAGCCTTGTTAGAGTGTCAGGCTTTTTGTTGGGGTGGGGGCGTGGGGTTTGAGTGTTAGTTTTTAATTAATGTGAGCATAAATAAAATAGCTTCTTTTGAGACTATATGACAGAGGGCTGATTTTAAGACCTATAATATGAATTGAATAAAAACTGTTTTTTTTAGACAAAGAACTAATATCTGTTTGACAGAAATAATTTATTGGAATTAGTCAAACAATGATCTCCCAATCCATTCCATTGCAGGATTTGTGTATAACCAGCTTTATCGTTGGTTTATTATCTATAAGTTGGTTGTACGTAATGCATTCTAATTTAATTATATATTTAAACAGCTGGTTGTATGAAAGACTTGCAATGAACTGGAAAATCTGGTGTTTGACAAAGCTTTATTATGTTAAGATTTACTTGCAAATAAATTCTGAAATGTGATTTATTAGGCATCTCTTAAACTATTGTGCCTCTGCTTGTTACAAATTTAGATCTGCATCTTCAGAGTAGTTTTATCAACTATTATCAAATAGCAAGGCCTTACATATGGAAATTACAAGTACTGTATGATTTTGAGTTGACTTTTTGTGAGAAAATATTTACATGGACAAGTTCCTCTATTGAATTCCCGATTGTGTCTTTTTTCTCTCCCCTTATGCTATTTCAGTAGTTAGTAGTTAGATACAACAGAGGGATGACTGGCCTAGCTGAGGGAACGGCAGCCCAGCCATGAGTATAAGGCTGTCCAAACCCTCCTCACTATTGTGAGGAATGAGCCAGGGAGCTGCTACATGGGTGCTGAGGCAGGGGGAGCATGTAAGATATACGTGAAGGGAAGTCCTGGGTGTGAGACTTATATATGTACAGTAAGTGAGCAGAAGTGTTCAGGGTGAGGATCTAACCTTCCTCCCAAGCTTGTGTTGTGTACGCCATTAATCAATCAAGGAGAAATTTGCACAAGCGTTTTTTGTGAATTGTAAGATCCAGTGACATAAATCCTCTAATTCCAGACTTACAAAAGTAATAGCTGTACCTGATTATTGAAAAATATAAATTGTGTATTGTTTACTTAATTTCTCTTTATGTTCCTTCTTCAGTGTGGCTTGCCTGACAATGTGAGGTTAACAAGTGAAAACCAAGCAGTCAGATTCATCTGGGAATTTAATGAAGGTTTTCATGAGTTGAAGCTTTGCTGGGAGGAGATTTATTGGGTTACTATTTGTTAGGAAGAACGGTTCTCTTTCTTTTACTTCATGTACCCAAAAGCATGCTGTATCATCAATGCTGTTAGCTATGGATTCAACTTCATCCAAATTTTTCTTTTTTAAAATTCTGACTAGAAATTGTCTGTCACACTCAGTCTCATCAGCATTCTGAACTTGAACTTGAACTTGAACTTTATTGCCATATGTAACCGGTACTGGTACAATGGAATTCTTACTTACAGAAAGTCTCTCGATTGTAAAACAAGTGTAAAAAAAAAAACAAAGTGCAAACAGTGCATCAAGACAATGTACAAACAAACAATAGACAATGTGCAAGTAAACATGCAGACAGTTTGAATGTAAACAATGACTGGAGACGTACAATAAATAAATTACAATGAGGTAGATGGTGATGGTGTGGGTGTGGTCTGAGGGGGATGGCTAAATGTGTTCGCCAGTCTCACTGCTTGTGGATAGAAGCTATTGAAGAATCTAGTGGTAAGTGTCCGTATGCTCTTATATCTCTTGCCTGAGGGCAGTGGGGTGAAGAGCTCATGCCCTGGGTGGTGACTGTCCTCTGTGATGGCCAGAATTCTACCACGGCAGCGGTCCTCATAGAGCTGTTTAATCTCGGTGAGACCGCAGCCGATGATCTTCTGGGCCATATTGACCATTCTCTGCAGTGCCTTTCTTTCTCGCGAAGAGGTGTTGCCATACCACACGGTGATCCCGTTGGTGAGGACGCCCTCGATAGTGCAGCGGTAGAAGTTCACCAACACATGTATTGGCACATGATATGTGCGCACCAATGTTTTCAAAGACTGAAATGAAGCATTATTTCTATATTTGTGCACGTTGCCTTGCACAAATTGCTAGATTTAAAATTGTAAATAGTCAAAGGAAGAAAGAGAAGAATGAGGCAGTGGCCTTGGTCATTTTGGGTAAAAGGATTTAAACAAATCACAAACTCTAGAGGCGAAGACCAAAACATGCAAGTTGTAACAACTGCCTTGGTCTTTGTGTCAAGTACTCAAATTGTAAATTGTGGTCAGAATAGTAAGTTGTACTACATTTAATGTAATATTAAAATAGTAATAATAAAATGCCACACACAGTAGCAGTGGAGTTGGTTTGTAAGGGCTGCAGTATGTGCAGTATTGGTTCATGCCGTATTTAAATGAGATCATGTGAGCTAACATTTGCCTTCTCATCTGTACTTATTTCTTTATAGACCACAGCAAGCCTGTCCAGACCTATTACACTGCTTTAAAGTTCAGGAAGGCTGGTGTGGAAACGTGCTGTAGTAGCCAAGAAGCTTTTTTGTATGAATTTATGGATGTCTGTGACTGAGATTGAAAGTAATAATCTCTTAACACCTTACACCTGTTCTGCAAGACGGACTTTTGTTTTTTTAAATTGATTTTAAATGTTACTTCTTTTGATGTGCGAGATTTTTATCGCAGAAACTTCTTAGCATACTGTGGCGCTACATCTGCCGCACATTCTCCCTCCCTTACATCATCCGCTGTGATACTTTCTGTGTGCTTCTCCTTGACTCAGCTGGCTCCTCTAGGTTTCTAATGTTGCAGTGACTCATTCTGTTCCTCTGTTTTGTCCACAATGTTTTGTGTTCAACAAAGTACTGCATTGTAAAAAATTGCTCTCCTACTGTGTTTTAAGGGGCAATTAGGCAATTTGTTAGTTTCACTTTTGCCTGTGCTTGCCCTCTTACTGCTTCTTCTGTTTCCTCAACCAAACTGATAAAGAGGACAGCAGTTCCATCGGCCAGCTCAGTGGAAAAATAGCTTTTTGTGATGAACAAGCTACTTCAGTTGGAGCCAGGCCTATATATTGTCAGCAGGCTCTTTGAAAAACAGTGTTGATGTGTGTGCAGCAAGCAATGGATTTATTGCTTTATTTTTAGAAAAACAAATACATTATATACATACTCAAGTGCATGCATATAAAAACCTACCGCCAGAAAGAATTATGTGTTGAAATGAAATCTGTGAGGGTGCCATTGTCTTGGCCTTATGAACTATGTTTTAAATGTTCTTGTCCTTCGCACCTCACTGGTGGAGCCAGGTGCCTAGAAAACGCTTCCTGGAGACACACTTGTTCTGATCACACTTTTAAATGGGGTGGTTCACCGCAGTATTGCTGTAGTATCTGTGCCTTGTTTTGTTTAGGTCGCCATGATTTATTATTGTGCTGTTTTAAGTGATTTGTGTTTATGCTGCTTGCGCTGCACTGTTTTTACAATTCATTAACTGTTTTGAATGTTACTTTGGATAAAGGTTTTGACCTTAATTACTTTTCTTTATTTTGACCTTAAACGCTGGTGCATTACTGTCAGCTGCAGCATCTCAAATCTTCATATCGTGGCTCATAACACACCAATACTATATATCATTTATCACCAACAAGTGTGATGGGGACCATTTAAGGTTTTAGATGATGAACTGTGAAAGGCACTTTGAAGGTCATTATTATCACTCACAAGAAAATGTCCTTGTGAGTAATTCTCCAGAAAACCGCTGTAGGCTGGGCTGCCATATGGCCAATGAAGAACACATCTGGCCTTGGAAAAGCAGATACCAACAGAACTGATAGTTCTCATTCTTCACTGCACGCTGTGGTGCTTCAAGCAGTGCCTGTATGAACCATGTCATCCTCGCCCTGCCAGAAGACACATGATGGCACTGAAGGAAATGCGGAGGATTCATTGCCCAAAGACAGTTTCAAAGGAGAGGAGGGCTCGGCACTTAACCCCTGTGGCAGTTAGTAGTCCGTTAGTCCAGGGATCTCATCCAGCTGCTCCTTGAGAGACTCCTGAGGATGGTCTTTAATGAAATGGATGGATTCAAATTCTTACGCAAAACTCCAGCTTCTACAGTCTTTGTTATTGAATGTTATTCTAACATTTTAAAAAACAGCACCGTATTGGAAAATTGATGTTTTTAATATATGAGAATTGGGTTTTTGAGTTTAATCCTAAACTTCATATTTAATTTCTATAATTTATAACCACTGTTCAGATATCTAAACACTACACCCGTATTTTTTTAATTTAAAACTTAGTGAAATGGGAAAATGAGGCTGCTGAGTTAAATCATAGATAAATCTGTTACTTTTCTACAGCTTTTAGCATCTGTATGACATACTTCAGAACCATCTCCCATGCTTTAGGGAAAAAATAACACCAACAAAAATGCCTGCAATTGAATTACAATAATAAGATATTACCTGAAAGCAACTTGCAAACCTTTTGTTTTGTACAGCCATGTACTTTAAACTGACTGGAAACAGTTTAAAGTACATGGTAGCAAAGTTATTTTAAACAAGTTACAACATCTTGCTCTACAGAAAGAAAATTCCACTGCTCGAGGAATAGCCCTGACTTCAGAAATGTCTGGGAAAAACCCGCCTGCACAAGCCACTTTGAAAATCTCAGAATGTAAAGATGTCAATCAGTTTTTAATTGCAGGATTTGTTTTTGTAAATTCTTTGATTTGTGTCTGCTTAAGATGTAGCATGCATCTTATATTTGTTAACTATGAAGAGATATATTTATGTACAAATTATCTCTTTACTGGTTTTGTCAAGTAGTTTTTTTCCAGTAGTTGTCTTTGTTCTTTGCGAAAAAAACACAAGAAGGACCTCTATGCTAGTTTCCTCTGAAGTATAAACTGTATTTTATATATAGTACTGTATATTCCGGATTTGTTGGTTTTCAGCATACTTTTGAAATCTTGGCGTAAAGCAAGAATTGCAGTGTATGAAGCATCAAGCTTTCCTTTGGAACAGGTCACACTGTCCAAGCAGGGTGTCCGAAATGTGAGAAAGCAAATACTATTGTCTGGTGTGTGCGACAATTAAGAATTATTTAAACAGCAGAAATCTGTGGGATTCAAATCAAAGAAAAATTCTCTCTATTGAATAGGGCCCAGAGTGAATGTAAGGTTAGTCAGGTCTGAAAAAGAACTAAGCAAGCTGGAAGCCTGATGAGGGGGGAACATAAGAAAAGCAACCATGTCCTTAGAGGCCTATGTCTAAATGCCAGAAGGATTACAAACAGCACACTGGACTAGCAAGTAATTATGACACTGCAGGAGCTACAGAAGCCAGGCTTACAGAGAGTAACACCACGAGGAAGAAAATATGAAGGTGGAATAGGCAAGACTAAAACAGAGGTGGGGAGGCTATATCAAAAATGGCATAGAGGCAGAATCACTTATAATAGTTGAAAAGAAATGCTTAGAATACACAGTCCGTGTGGTTCAAAATCTTCACAGATCAGACTCAAGGGCGAATGTTCAAGTGGTTTAGTGATGGGCCTCCTGAGTGGCTCAGCAGAGGTGCTCACCCAATGGCACGACCTGGGTGTTGCAGGTTTGAGCTGGGTCATGTGACTGGATGCCTGAGCAGGGTTCCCCAAGCACCGCCAAGGGAAGTGTGGGGATAGTTGGTCAGGGAGCTGTTGGTGAGGTGGCTGCCTCTCCCCAGGCAGTGCTGACCCTCCAGTGTGTGGTGTGTGGTGTGTGGTGTGTTAACAGGCGAATGGCTCACAGGAGGTGAGCTGGTAGAGTTTGCATGTATGTCTTTCTCCTCTCCTTTTTGTAGCCGTGAGCCAAGACTAAAAAAACACACCACATGCGATTTCAATACAGGGCATGTATTACAGTACAAAGCTGGTGAGTTTGGAAATTTGGAAATAAAATAAAACAGGAAAAAAACTCAGGCCTGATCACAACAATGCTGTGGTGTACAGTGCAATCAGGTCTGTATGTAGCAAGGACAGGATGGTGGTGTGATTTCTCTTTTTTTCACGTGGTCTGGAATACACCACAAATGGTTCACATAGTGATTGGCTGCTTTCTTACCCATCTGCAAGGGAAAGTGCTCACATTGATCTGATGTGAGAAGGATCTACGGATTTATAGAGTTGTCATCAACGGGATAGTGTGTGCAAACGATGATTGACAGAATGCTTGGATATTTGTACAGAGCTGAAATTGTGTCAAGTCATGTTCAAATTATACAATGCATTTGTTGAACCTCACTTGTTTATGTCACGTATCATAGCTGAACAGGCAAGTGAATCTTTTTAGTCTGGTACCAAAGAGGATTCCATGTTGTGCATATACTATTTTATTAGATTGATTGCATGTTTATACATATATTGTTTTATTAAATAGATAGGTAGAATTATCAGTTTCATATACTTTCCAAGGATAAATAGTGAAATACATTCAAAGAATAATGATTCATCTCCAATGAGATGCATCAAAAAAACTTTTTTGTTTGATGAAACTCAGAAAAGTTATTTTTCTCATTCACAGACAGGAAAGCTTTGCAGAGAGTGCACCTTGGGTGTGGGTGGGATTCTTTTTTAGTGACACACAGTTCACATCTGGCTCTCTGGGGGATGAACTCTGGCCAGAGTCCTCCTTGACTCTGCTGTCAGATGTCTGGACATGATTGTGCAGTCTTGTCAGGACCAGAAGCCCAGATTCAGAGACGATAGACTTTTCTGCAGGCAGAATTTTCAGGTCCCAACAGGCCGCAAAGGGTTAGGAAAGGGACAGTCAGAATTAATAGAACATTTAGAAAGATGACTTCCCCTCATGTGTAATAGGTCTACATGTGTTTCAGACTGCACGCTGTTCAGTATGTCTCCTAGCAGATGATACCTGGCAATGGTGTTTATGGTAACTCAGCAATACTTCGTCAGAGAGGGTATTCTGTTGTACGTTGGGTTAGTACTGGTTTGTTTTTTTTTGGCTGTTGCTTTATCATTTTTTTTATTCTTTGCAATCAAAAACCAGTTGCCCTAAATCTGTCCTTACTTATCATGTTTACACTTACTGTCAAGATTATCTCAATGACAAATCCATATCGCAGAACATGAGAACCGAGTCCAGAAGTTATCTCAACCAGCTTGTCTTCAAGAAGATGTGTATCCTGAAGGAAACCTTTTATGTCTCATAGGCTGAAGCTTTGAAAGGCCTTGTGAGTACTGGTAAAATTATTCCCCAACAGATCCAGATTTCCGCAATATCTTCAGCACACAGTATGTAAGTGGAAACATCATGGCAGTAAGAAGTAAAATCTGAAAATCATCTTTTACTGATATTTTAAGGTGTTCCATAATGGTGAATTTCTATCTTTCTTACATCATTTTCAAGTTCATCCCACATGTGCTTATTGGATGTGAACTCTGGATATTGTGTCATGGTTGGCCAAATCATGTTTTGGAGCAATATCTCGTTGTGTACTTTCTAGAAAGATTTTCATCAAAAAAGGAAGAATATTTAAATTCTCCACATATCCGTAAACTAGCAACTTTTGTGCTTGATGATAGGGTCAGTTTCTCTTTTGATTTGGCCGATATTGACTGCTGTAAGTCTTGTTTGTTAGCTGAACCTCAGGTCTGAATCTCCCGAGTCTGTGAGGCCTATTTCTGTTGTAGAATATTTACTATCCAGTTAGAGCAGAACCAGAAAAGAGGCTGTGGTCCCCAGGATTTTGAACTGTGGAAACTGTCTTGTGCCTCTTCTTGAGTTTCTTTTGCAACATATTTTACATGATTTCTGTATCACACCAACGATTCCAGGAAAAACAGCACAACCACACTCCTCCTCTTCCTTTTCAAATACAATAGATGGCTGTAGATAGTGCTCATTATTTTGTGGCCTGAGGCCTTAATGGCTACATTGTGTATAACTTTTTTTCTGTTTTGCTGCAGCAAGAATTAGGAAATGAATACTTCCGTAATCAGCCACAAAGAGTCCCTTTTAATTGCATTTATATTTCATTGTCATAAACCAAAGGTGTCAAACGCACGGCCTGAGGGGTCAGATTCTAGCTTGGCAAGCCCATCTGTACAGTGAAAAAACAAGTACAGTATTATAATAATGCTTCACTGTGGTTGTAGAGCGAGGGGTGGGAGTATATACAGTAGTTGCTTGTTTACTTTAGCTAATTATTGAACAAGACCTCCTGAGTTTTCAACAGAAGATTGTGTAATGTACAATAATCCCAAACTACGATATTTTAAATAATTACAGTTAATCACACTAAAAATATACCCTAATCAGTAGATAAAGAGTGAATTGAAATCTATTGAGGAGATGCAGACACTCTTAAAAGAAGGTATTACTGTTGTAAAATGAACTCCAAAAATACAAAACCCTTCAAATAAACCCCATGCAATGGTTATGCCTAGAACTATATGGCCTGCATTTTGTACATTTAAATCAAATCTAGGCTGCCATAGCAAATGTTCAGAGGCCCTGAAATAAATCATGTGATGCACATCATACTATAAGAGGATCTGCAGAAATATTCTGAAATTGTTCTGTTGTTTCCTTCTGCTGTTTTGGGTTACTTTATCTCCTGCCTTTTATTAATTGAAAAGTTAGAAATGTTAGAGCCAGAAATGTGTAAATTCCCGGACTGATATCAGTGTCCTAAATAGCGCATTTGCTCTTTATGTCTGTCTTTGCTAAACGTTCCTAAGTTCCTGAAAGCATTCTGGAAACATGAGAAAGCCAGATTGTAAATAATAAACTAACAACACAGGTGTAGGTAAAAAAATTGAGGGATATAGAGCTGAGACAGTGAAAAATGTAGTGTATTTGATTACCAGGAAGTCCCGGATCAAGCCACTGAATCACTTTTTATTCCATACCTTCTACCGAAAGCCATGTGTGATTTTAACCACATAGCAACTACGCGGACCTAGAGGCCTTTCCTGTTCTAATCCCTTATGCTTCTCCGTAGTTTTGATCAAACCAGATTGAGTTGGGACCCAGGCTTCAAGTTCTCTTGGTTACATAAAAGGGATTTTTCCTCACTGTGGAGTGTATCTGACTCAGAGGATTAGGGCCTGTGCCAAATATATCTCAAGCCATGGCATGAAGGTTTTTTACAGGAATGACTCAGCTTCTGGACTAAGAGGCCCCTTGATATGATTTGGACTATTATTGAGAATTACTATTATGGAAAATTTTTCAAGGTTGCAGTTCCAACCAGAGACTTAAATGGCTCAGGAATATATCAGTTTTTGGTCAGCGAGAGTGTTGATCAGTCTGATGGAAAAATAGAAATACCGTAAAAGTACCTCTTCACACTTGAATGCAGCTTCTAAACTAAAGACCAGGAAACCTTATAAACCTTATAAAGTTTTGAAGTGTGTTGTTTATCTTCGACGGTCAAAAACTGAGGGTCTCTCTGATGCATGGTTTCCCAGTCAATGTAGCAGTGCAACATTTTTCAGCTAACATGCACTTGCCAAGAAATGAAAAGTAAAACCTTGGTGACATTATTACATCTTTCTGTAGTTGCACACAGTATCTCTGGAATTATATTTGCTTTTCACCTTTTCATTTTCTTATATTATAAAAATGATAAATTATTTATATTTTTATTAAAGTCATTTGGTCCTTAATGATAAAGCCTCAGGTAGCACCGTACAGTACATGCAGCGTTCCCCAAGGGAAATATGGCCATTTTGATTGTAAAATATGTCCAAAAACACAGAGCACAGTTGTGATGAACTTTTGTATCGGTTTTTCAATGTTTAGAATTGCGACTTGTGCAGGGGGTTAATTTTTAAAATGAATTTCAGCAATTTATATCCAAAGAAACATCTTTGATCAAGACTTAAAAAAGACTTGAGCGCCATACCCACATAGTATCAGAAAGGTGTTGATTAGAACCACAGCCATACACAGGCCTCAAAGATCCTTTTAACAAATTTTGGAAGTGGCTTTCGTCTAAAACCAAGAGAATGTTTTCTGCATTTTTCACATTTTGAGGAGCTAGATCACTTCTAGCTTAAAATATTAAGAGATTGTGGGCCTCGGTGAAAACAAAATAAAGTTGTGGATGCCATTGGTAGGGTTCAGGCTCAAGAAAACCCTGTGTTGTCAAACGTCAAGAAATTGAATTTCCCCATTCAATGGAAAATATATGGTATAAATAAATAAATGGTGAATATAAATATTTATAAATAAATGGTGGTTCCTTTCTCCCTTGTGCCTGTAGTTTGTATGACACAGCTGAGTAGCTGTCAATATGGAGGAATTTCACTCCCAGGTGTTCGTCCACAGGCCTCTGATCTTTAACCCCACAGCAGGAGCTGTGATCTGGCTCTTCAGTGAACTGCATGGTGGCTGGTTCCAGCCTGTCCAGCCTGTTTCCAAGTTCCAGCCTGTCCTCAGTCAGCAGATGCTCAAGTGACAGGATTGCCCCCGGTCACATTATTTAAATAAAATGGTTCATTCTAAAATAGAAAATTAAAATAATAAAAAAATGGTAACAGGGCAGCACGGTGGCACAATGGTCAGCATTGCAGCCTGGCCGTGCTGAGACTCTGGGTTCAGTTCCTGGGGTGCCATCTGCGTGCAGCTTGTACAGTATGCTCTCCTCATGGGCTCCCCCAGGAGCTCTGGTTTCCTTTCAAATTTGTATTATTATCACGTAGTACATTATTGTAAAACTGGCAAGTAATGATGAAAAATAAGGTAAATTTACTGTGCAGTGGAAATGTGTGGTAGCTACAAAAAAAAGTGTGACACTCCCTCAGATTTGTCTACATTCTCGTGCATTTTAGCCCTGAGCATAATTAGATCTTCAAGAAGTCTTAATAAAAGATGGAGACACCTTGATTAGAAGTATAACAAAGAAATAAGATATATTTGGGTAATTTCATTAATGAAGCAATCCAACAGTAAATATCTAAGATTCAATAACTGATTGCATCACCTTGAGTAGCAATGACATCAACTAGACATTTCTTGTGACTTTATCGGTCTCTCGCTTTGTGGCTTTTATACATTTTGGAGAGTTTTCTAGCATGATCAGCTTGCTTCAGGTCCTGTCCTAACATTTCAAAGACGTTTGGGTCCAGACTTTGACTTGGCTGCTGTAAAATGTAAAATTTCTTCTTCAGCAATTCGGTTATAGATCTGCTTGTATGTTTAGGATCTTTGTCTTGCTGCTGTCGTGGCCCACTTCTGGCTGAGCAGCAGCTCATGAATGAACAGCCTGACACTCTCCTCCTGAAGTTCCTGACACAACGCCAGATTCATGGTTCCCTCGGTGATGGCAAGCAAAGCAGCCCCAAACCATGATACGCCCACCACAGTGCTTGGCAGTCAGGATGGGTCTCTTCTGCTGGATGGCGGTGTTTGGTTGTTGCCATACGGAGTGTTTCTTATTAAAAAAAGTTAAACTTTTGACTCATCTTTCGGGAGAACAAATTCTTCCAATAGTCTTGTGGATTGTCCAGGTGCTCTTTGGCAAACTTCAGACATGCAGCATTGTTCTTTTTAAAGAGCAATAGTGTCTTTTTGTCTAAACTCCCTTGAAAATTCTTTGCCGTTCAGTGTTTTCACTATGATTGAGGCATGAACCCTCATATTAGCTGCGGAAAGAGAGGCCTGCAGATCCTCAGATGTTACTCTGGGTGTTGCACAGCGCTTGTTTGGTGTTACTCTTGGGGAGATTTTGGCAGGACTACTGTCCCTGGGTAGAGTCACTGTGGTCTTGACTACAACACTGTCTGACAGTGTACCGGTGGAGCCCCAAATGTTTGGAAAGGGTTTTGTAATCCTTTCTATACTGGTGAGCCTCAGTTATTCTCTTTTGAATCTCTTTTGGTTAGTGGTTTATGGTAAAGACCAAAGTTACAAGTTTCCTGACCATGATATCAGACTTGGCTGCCCAGACCAAGTGCTTGTTTATTTATTGCTCAGTTATTTAACAGCCTCAGTCTAATTATGCCCTTAATTGTGTTGAGACAACTAGGAATTTGCTTTTTATTTCATATGCTACAGTATGTACTGGTTCTTAATTATTCATTTTTTTCTATCACATACATCATTGCACCTCACAGAACATTGAACTGATGAATATAAAACCTTAAATAACATTGGTTATTCAAGGAAAAAATGTTTTGATTAAGCAAGGGCATCGCAGGAAGAAATGTTAATTCCCATATTTATATTGGGGGTTCACAAACTTTTTCTTGGCAGTGTGCAGGGTATTACCAGTGGTGTAGGTGTGGGGATGGTCAGGGTAAGTGCTTGCTTAAGGATAGCATCACAAATGGCTGTTTTTGTGCTTTTCTGAGGTGAGAACCCCATCATCCAATTGCTCTGGTAGTGATAACACAGTGTCAAATGTTTGTGGAGACATCCATCCATTTTCTAACCTATTTTCAGTTCCAGTTCAGGGTCGTGGGAGAGCCGGAGCCTGTCCTTGCTAGCAACAGGTGACAGAGACACACACACAGACACACAAACACAGGGCCAATTTTCCCAGACGCTTGTTAGCCTACCAGTATTTGGAGAAAATGGAGCACCTGGAGGAAACCCATGCAAACATGGGGAGAACATACAAACTCAGATCCAGAACTGAACCCAGGTTCCCAGCACTGTGAGGTAGCCATGCTAATCACTGAGCAACCATGCCACCCATTTTAAACATTGTATTATAATATGTTAAACAGTGTTCATGCATTTAACAGTGTGTATTATTAAATAATTTTAAAATTTCACAAGCAGTGTTAAGTTTAAGCAGGGGATATTTTTTGGTCTTGAAATTTTTCCCTCTTGCTGTCTTGACAGTGTCTGAGTTTTGCACCTTGTGTCTATAAGTAAACATACATGCATGTTGCTGGTTATGGCTATAAACGTACAGATCCCAACACTGCAACCTTAGAAATGAGATAGCTTTTGCATATTGGCTGCAGAGAATTAAAGAACTACACAGTTTAAAGTAGTTTTCTTTCACATGCTCCCAAAATCAATTTTGTTTTCAGTACAGTTTTGCCTCTGTTTTCAATCTGAGGAAGAGAAGTATTGTTGAGTCTGACTGCCAAATGTGTAGTTTAGTGCATTGTGGTATTTTGTTACTGACTGTATTACAGGAAACTTGTGCTGCTGAAAGAATAGAAAATCCATGAAACCTGCCAGATTCCATTAGAAATATGTTTGCTTCTGCCAGTTCTTATTTCCAGTGATTTTTTTTACTCTTTCTGGTATGACAAAAGCTCCTTTGGGGTATACAATAGTTCATGGTGGCTCATGTGACAGAGCTGTCATCAGAGTATGAATGCCGTCTCCACCCCTACCACATATACAGCAAATGACCTTTGTGTTGCACACCTAATTGGCCCAGACTGTTTCAATATTTGAACTGTATGCATTACAGAATATAAGATCATTTTCAGTGGTAGGCCTTGCATTTGACACAATGTTGCTCACAGATTATCTTGGTTTAATAAATATTGTTATACGATAGCCAACTGTGGTATTTTTTAAAGCGTATTAGAGGTTGATTCATACTAGTGAGCAATGTTGAAGATGAAATGGTGAACTGATCGAGTTTGGACAAGCAGATCTGGAGCCCTCCCAGTGTTTGAACTCTGGGTAGAATGCTAACATTCCTGTATTCTTGATTCCAGGAGTGGCTGAAATGACATCACCTGACAGGATTTTAACTGAGGGGTTATTGCTTGTATAGAGAAGACACAAGCCAATTTAGGGCCAATGGGATATGTACAGTACATGCCAAGGATCTTTATCAGATTAAGCTAGTTTATGTCCTAGTTTTCTGTGTGAAATCTGGACATGTTTGTGACTTATACATTGTCAAAAAGTTGTTGCTTTATTGTAGTGTTAATTTATTCCCTTCTATTTTAACTCAGGGGTTCGGTATTTTATAAACCCTTGGACTGGAATGAAGGAGAACAAACATATTTCTTTTCCATTCCAGTACTCTGCATGTCACTTGTTGATTCTAAGATTTTGACTTGGCAGTAATAAATAGCATATTTGCAAAATGTGTGCAGGAACTATTCTATATACATTGAAAGATGTTCACACACAAGAAAGTCTTTTTTTGTAATGACTGTTTAGGATTCCATGTCTTTGCAAATACTCTGATGAATGGTACCCAGTACAGATAGTGTTTGTGTCTCCATTTTGAGGGAAATACAGGAACTACTATAACCTCACATTTCTGAAAATATTGGCACCATATTTTTTACCAATAACGTTTTCTGTGTCACATGCATGTAAAAATAGTTGTAATTACAACATTCTATTTCTTTGCTAAAGTATCAGCAATCCAAAAACAGGTCTTGAAATTCTGGACCTTGAACACTATTGTTAAATTCAGAACTGCTAGAAAGGCCCAATGACATTGGCTGCTTAAAAACTAAGGCTTGCTAAATTTACTCTATAAAAGGATCATGCTTTGAATCAGTGTTATAATAATTAGTCACATCGCAGTGATGCCTCTTGACTAAGATGATTCTATTTGTGTTCTTAATTTCAGCTGTTCCACGTGGCCTATGTCCTCATCAAGTTTGCCAACTCTCCCCGTCCTGACCTTTGGGTTCTTGAGCACTCAGTTGACTTTGGAAGAACCTACTCTGCTTGGCAGTACTTTGCACGTGAGTTTGGTGAAATAAACCTGTCTCTCTTAGAAGATAATAGAATTAAAACAGAGAGATTTATGTTTTACTGTATTTTTTAAAATAACCACAACTTTGTGCTTCATATAACAAATTCATGAATGATTACAGTTTTGAATGGGTGTATGTGTTTTCCTTAGAGTTATGGCTCCAATCAGGTTATCAGTGCTGCACTCACCAAATGCTGCTCTTGAGATTCCTTCACCACTGATAAACACTTCAGTTTCTTCTCTACTGTACCTTTGGCAAAAGCTCCAGTACTGTGTCTGGACTACAGCCCTGGACTAAGGCTGTATATGTTTATTTTCGGAGCACACAAACATCCCTGCAAATTTGCTTTATATACTATTGACCTGTGCAACACACCTGCATCTCCAATGTTTTATTGCTTCCAGATATAAGTATGAGGTTTCGGATTTCAACATCCAAAAGATCTTTTACTTTAGGTCTCTTATTTTGGATGGACTATACAACCTGTATTACAGTATGTCAGCGGTTTATGGTTATTGATTTACATATGAGTTGTGCATAAATCTGTTTATTGGAGTGCATGTTTGTAATATATTAATTTCCTGCCCTGAAACATGGATCAAGTCTCAGTTTTGTTTGTCATATTATAGATAATATGAAGTGGTTTTGTGGTGAAGATAATGAAGAGATGTGGGTACAGCAGTGGTGAAGCATATCAAAATACAGCATGCAGCAGTGGTCACGGTTGTGTTTGCAGAATAGTCCAGGATTTGTCTGTGTTTGCCTTCATTGCTTTTCATAATTGCCCAAGGAGCAACACAGATGAAACAAAGGGTGGCAAAGTACACATTGTAATCACCATATTACTTATTTTATAGAATTACATCTTCATAGACAATACCCAACCTATATTTCTTACATTGCTATATTTTAATCATCTTTTATTAGCACTTTATTTGTGGAAGCTGCTGAGATGGCTGTATATTAAAACATTCCTAATAAAATATATTTTGTGATAAAAATATAAATACAAACAAACATAGTGCTCAGAATTAAGAATACACTGATATCTGATATTCAGAGCCTAGCCCAATCCTGGACATTGCATATGTACCACTGGAAAATCCTCAACACACTGTTAGACCTGCTACCTGCATTTAAAGTTAAAATATTAAGAAAAGCTGAGACCATCATGCTGTACGTTTTATCCTGTTTTATCTATTAATTTAAGCCATCTGCAAGTAAGTCATACAGAAGTGATGTATGAGTCTTTAATAATGTTGCCAAGATGCCCAGGTGTTCTTTAATGCTTTCAATGCTTTCTTCTTTCATATGAAAAATTCTTTCAGGCAGGTCTATAATTTAAAAAGAAATCTTTGCCCTCTTTGAGTCCCAATCACAGACATTTTTGTTGCGGTGGTAAGGAGCTATGTAGATTGTAATTTGGTGTTAGTAGAGTAACAGGACGAAACAACTCTCTTCAGAAGGTGTAATCACTGGGCATTTACAGTACTTAACTATGAAAAACAAAAACCTTGTAATCTTAAAAAAATGTGTAAAACAAGACCTTAACTAGTGAAATAACATTATTATATTATTCCCAGTGGATTCTGCATCTGTATATACAGTATAACTCTATCCATAGTATTATCCATAATCTAATCCTTCAGTCTAAACCTAACTCTACTCCTAACCCTGTTAATAGCTTTAGCCACATTGGACTCTCTCTGTAAACTATTCTGATCCCTAACAGTATTCACAGATTCAGCCACAACCCTTACTTAGGGTGAAGTGCATTTATAATTGGGAACAAGAGACACTTCTTCACAGAGAAGAGTTGTGGGAGTCAACAAGCGGTAAAAGCTATACTGCCATGCTGCTGTTGTTGAAGCCCACACACCCAATAGCTGCTAACTGCCCAGTGAGACAGAAGGGACAGGTGGCCTCCTCTCTTTTGTAGCCTTCCATGTGTTCTAACCTTCTAGTCTTACTGTGTTAACGAATTGGCCGTTGGAGGTAACAAAGACTCTTTCTCTCTACTAACTCGCTATAAACCTCAGACCTATCTTAGACCTGACCATTGTTTTACCCATCTTGCACTGGGTCTTAACTTTCTCATATAGCTATTCTTGCACCAATATATCTTTAACCTAATTCTAAATGTTAGCTACCATGTTGTAGAATTTAATATGACCTATTCGTTGTCCTCACACAACAGTCATCTATGGGGTTGTGGGATTGTGAAACAAGATGCCCAGCCATGTTGTGGTAAGAATGTGAAATGGACCCTGTTCTGGAGTCTGGGAAACTACAAGCCAGAAGTCTGACAAAGGGTTATCCAAGCTCTTGGTCGTGTGAACAACAAACTAGGTCAATATCCAGAAGTAAAGATAAAGTGGCGTACAGTACTGTATTTAGTCACTGACTCCTCTGACTCCTCTGCGGGCTGCCCTGAAGTATGCTATCCCTGGGGACTGTGGTGGAAAACGGGGAAGCGGATTGGATAACCATCCCTAGAGTTTACGCCTTCTCGGATTGATTGAGCTGGAGGTGTGACTCGGATTATTAGAAGCCGTGACATGTGGTTGAAGCTGACACCAGGGTTTCTTTCATCAGTTGGCTGAATGAGACCCCGAGATCAATTGATATTATCATGCGGTGGTATTATTCATGCTGATGAGTGGCCTCCTGTTGTTTGTAACTCTTTTTATGTCCTTGTGCACTGACTGAACCCACTATGATCACTCCATGTGGCTGCATTTGGTTCCATTAGCTACCAGCATGTGGGAGCTACCCGACTGGTAGCAACAACTGATGACCAGCATCCACAGCAGTAACAGCAGAGCTTTGAAGAGAAATGACCTTAATGGGCTATGTGACTGGTGTTTGCCCAAATTGCGAAACTCTGCTCTCTACACACAATTAATGGCATAAACTCCATTATGCTCAAAATGTACATACAGTATGATTCTTTCCTTTTTCTGGAATATCATTCAATACAAGAGATCCCCCCCCCCCAAAAAAAAAAAAATCTAAACTCCTCAACCTAACCTTGACCTTTTCCCTGACCTTTAAATGAATGCAGATTTTAACCTATGTCTAATCCTAACTGTTGTGAAAACCCCAAACCCTCCTGTAACCCACTGATGGTTTTATATTGCTTCCTGTGTTTTTGGAGAGCTACCCACATTTATGCTTTCCAGTTCCTTCTTGGACACCAGGTTAAACTTCTTGTAAATTGCAGGCATCCTAGTAACATGATAAAGTAAAAATACAGCATTCTGAGTCAAAGCAGCTGAAGAGGTGGGCCTTTGACTAACTCCTCTCAGACTGATTGAAGTCGGGTGCTATTGTGTAGAATTCAGCCTTTCAGAGCTGTCTGCTTGCACTTGGTAAAGAAAGCAACTGACACTCTCTCTTCCCTCCCCTCCTTTGATGTGAGGTCTTAGGACAGGACTGGTGGGACAGAAGAACTACCTTTACCTCAGGATTAGTCTTCAGCACAAATCAGGTCACAAAATAAAGCTGAACAAATACTTGAAAAGAATTATTCAAGGACTTGAAAAGTATTATTTTCGAAAGCCCTGGTTTTGATTACTTAAAACAACTGCATTAGAAACATTTCAATGTCATCATAAAAAATATAAAGTTTTTAGACATCAAATTTAAACTGAAAGCAAACATTGAGTTGACATTGTGAATAATTTGATAATTAGCTTTATAAAAAAGTTATTGACATGAATGAAAAGGAGCTTTGTGCTCATAATGAATGGCCTTGCTTGAAATGGGATATACTGCAGAGTGCTGGAAGACAGAGAAAAGCCTCTAAATATGGAAATTGCAGACATTCTTCCCATTAGTCCACAGCAATGAACAGACAGCCATAGTACTGTACAGTAATGTACAGTATATAGATGTTGCAAATGGCGCATGTGGATAATTATAAAATAAGAGATGTCAAACCAATATGTAAGTCAGGGCCAGACACCACGTTTCAATTATAAGTCAATTATAAAAATTAACAATAATTACGCCCCCTATTGTCAGAGAATACAGAGCGTATCATAGCATGTGTGTTCTTGATTTGTCTGGCACAGCTTGGTAATGAAATAATTACCAGGAAGCAAACAGACACCTAGTTACTTACAATGAGACACAACTACACAACACAGAATGTGTCTGCCTATGTACCTGTACAGCTTTTTACAGTTCTGTGAGGATCAGAGCCATGCCCTCTACAGGCATAGAAAATACTGAATTTATCCTGAAATTGAGGTGTAAAACTAAAAAAAAAAACAAGAGCAAAGAAGGAACCTATGTGCTGGGATCCTGCCAAGGACTGAATCACTCACTAAAAGTCCCATAATAAATAAATGTGAACCCTTTTCCAACCAGTGCATCTCTAAACCAGGAGAGATGTCTTTTAGCCTGTGGTTTTCACCATTGTGGAATTAGTTCAACAATATACTGTAAGACACCATGTCCCTTTTCTTTAGAGTACTGTGCTCTTCTCATCCTCAGGTTGTCTAGATAGGATCTGGTTCTTACTCTGAAGATGGAGTAAAACTCTCTCAGGGTCCAGTTACTTCTCCGCTGGTCTTCCTTCCTCTTCTCCTTTCTCTTTCTCTCCTCTCACTCTTGCTTGCTCCTCTGATCTGTACTATGGACCTACATTGCATCCTTTCTGAAATAGGCAGATTTGAGAAGAATTTTTCGTCTTCTATCCGGCTGCATGTGGTTTCATCTGGTTTCATAAAAATATGTTTTGCCCATTTTAACTCTTTCAATATTCTTCAGCTTTTAGTCAACTGTTTATTTATTTTTTTTGGTGGTAATTACTGCCACCCTCCTAATCTACTAATGTACTTACTAATGCCCAGTCGGTTTTTGGCCTGTTGGAGCAGGTGCAAGGGTTAGTTTATAGAGATTCCCACTCTTGGTCCAGCAGATCCACTCCTGCTGGTTTTCATTCCAGATGAGCTTAATTACATAACTGAAGCCTTAATCGAACTAACAAGTTGTTTGATTGGAGTACATGCAAGTATTTTTTCTACTCTGAGGTCTGGGATTGCACAGTTTGTTGCTTTTGACATGCAGTAGTTAAACGGTATCTTCCAACCTGTTTATGAGCTTATAACAAACAGCACAAATCTGTTGAATTGAATCCTATTAATATTTCAGTTAAGGCCTTCAGTGGGGTAACCTGAGAACTCAACTGGAACAAAAACCAGCAGGTCTCTGGGCCCCCGGATCCAGGAGGGGGAAGCCCTCTGTTAATAAACGTCAGCTCTGTCCTTTCTCGTGTGTCCTGCGGGCAGTGCTATCTTTAAATACAAGTGTTCAAAGAAACACTTGACAACGCTAGAGGACCCAAGAAGCATATTGTTCCCTCTATGTAGTGCACTACAGACTACAGACAGCAAACAGAGGATCACATTTATGAAGAGTCCAAGGAATGGATAAGCTTCTCTTTAGCAGGGAGAGAGAGAGATTTGTGGCTGACAATAAAAGAACATGCTAGCAATTACCTACCCTTATTTCACCCTGGAAGTGTAATTCAGAATAAACTATGAGCATTAAATGTATAAATCATAATTAATTATCTACAGTACAGAATATAGCTATTTGATTGCCAAAACTTAAATGTTGAAAGAGTTATTAAGTTTTGCCATTTATTTGAAGATTTTGTCTTTTATTTAAACAAACACACTTGTATCAGCTTGTCCTTCAGTATTTAAGAAGAATGCAGTGAGTACTTCCATCCAGGTAGGAAGGGTTTTCTTAGTTCTCTGAACTTTGTTGAGTCAACGGTTAAATTTGCTCCCTCTGCCACCTTTGACCACACCTCTAGATATAGGCCTGACCGTTGCTTGAAAGGTGTTGATATTTGCTGAATCCACCCCTGTTCTATATGCTAACGTGTCCACTGCACCTCACCCCTTTTTGCAAGAGTCTAAAGAGCAGATAATCTCTGTAATTTCCAGAGGAAAAAAAAAACAGCTAAGTCATCATGGTGATATGGGTCCTTACAGTGTTCTTTTGGTGGACTGTGATACCTTATTGCGTAGAGCTTCATGACTTTTGTGAAATTACCTTTAAAACCTTTGAAAGGTTTTTGGACTAACACTAGTATCTGAGCAATGTAGTGAGTGCGCAGCAGAGAGATTGATTCATATCTAACTGATTTGGGTGAGAGAACAAAATCCTGGCGGTAAGGGTGAGGACATCGAAACTCCCCTTTGCTATGTGGAATGAGCTTAGGAGCAGCTTCAAGAGTTATGATGGGATAGGGTGAGCAGTCAGTGGGCACTGGGGAAGGGATGTTCATTACCCGTATTTATACATCACTGGGTGTGGATGGGCTAGCCTTTACTCACAAGCTTTTGTCATCAATTTCAGTTACTCATTTGTAATAAATGATATGTTGAGACATATATAAGACTTGTGTATTACCTCTGAGGCATCCATTGAATGTCTTTATATAATTTTGACTGCAAATGATGATGCATAACAAAATAAAGGCACGTTAACTCATTACTCAGAGTTTGATAACAACAAAAGACATCCATTTATCAAGCCAAGTTGATGGGACAATTGGGTCAAGCACATTTCAGCAGCACTACTGTGTACTGTGTCCACACAAGATCAGTAATGTGTACATTCTCCGAGACAAAACTAGTTGAGTTACACAGAAAATGTGGTTGTGAAGGCTTAGCTATTTCTTGGATGAAGAACTTTTCATTAAATCATATGTGCTTTCCTAACAAGGGAATTTTAAATCTCCTTTTAATTTGCAGATGCAAAAGGAGATTGCATTGAAAGGTTTGGAAAGGACCCTAATGGACGTATATATAGAGATGATGACCAAATTTGTACAACAGAGTACTCACGGATAGTACCATTGGAGAATGGGGAGGTAAGACTTTCATCGTTATTGAAGAAACAAAGAGGCGAAACATGACAGAAACATGATATATTTCTCAGCTCAAGATCTTTTTGCCTTAAAGTCTGTTTTGAATGAATTGCTTTTTATTTTTTTGACATCTTCATAACTTTACAGTCTTGAATTCTTCAAAGAGAAATGTTTGAAGAAGTTACAACTCCTCAGCTTCTGGTTATAAGTCTGATGTATGCTAAAATACTCACAGAACTGTTTGCCCAGCATTGAATTTTATTTACATATTTTTAAATTTCATTTGCAGCTTCTAGAGTGTTTGATAATGTCCAAAAGATTGTTCAAGCAAATTGACACTTTTTTGGACATTATCAAATACTCTAGAAGCTTAATCAATTTCAGTTTAAGCTATATAATCAATTTCATTAATTTACAGATCATCAAGAAGAGAAGGAAATTAACAAACATAGCAGTATTAACTGTTTTTTTTATAAATTCAGGATTGAATTGAAGATTAGAAAGTTACTAAACCTCACAGATAAAAAAACTATAGTTATACTGTAAATATTGCCAATAACTAGTGTTACATGAAATATGAAAAAACTTGGTCAAATCAAAAGGAACTGCAAAATGTATATGTTACTTGCCCCAGTATGAAAACCCTAGAGGCTTTTTTTACTATCACACTGCAGGAGTGGGTCAAGATATCTCATACATGGCCACACAACTGCCTTCATTCACAAACAAGTTAAAACTGGATCTCTTTGCCAGCATTAACTGAAACCAAATCCTTTTTTTTTATTAGATTGTTGTGTCTCTGGTGAACGGTCGTCCTGGAGCCAAGAATTTCTCATATTCCCCAGTCCTGCAGGATTTTACCAAAGCCACCAACATCCGTCTGCATTTTCTAAGAACCAACACCCTCCTGGGACACCTGATATCGAAGGCCCAGCGGGACCCAACTGTTACCCGCAGGGTGAGCATGAGAAATCTGCTTTTCTGATGACACATGTAAAAAGCGGCGAAGAAGTATGAATAAATGTCTACCCAAGTTTATAGCCAACAGAACTAAGCTTTACTGCGGGAGCCTTTTTTACAATTTAACATAGCATTCCACTGGCAGCTTGTCCCCGGTGCCGTAAACCGTTATGTTAGAACATTTCACAGGATACAGCAATTATTGTCATAACAAAGCTCTCTTAAAGGCATATTCAGTTTACATTATATGACAACACATATAAATTCTGTTTGTTTTGTTGGATGACAAGATCATTTACAATGAGAACTGCCTAAATAAAATATTACAGCGCACGGAGGTGCAATGAAGGCATTAGTTGTTTTTTGTGGTATACTGTACATGGTCAGCAATGGGGAAAATTATTGTGAAGCCCCAATTTGGACAAAACCTTTGTATGTCTTTCATATTGTGGTGACAGAGGGGGTTAGTTCAAGTTTGGCGCGTTGGTACTTCACAGCTGGATTGTCCTACTTCAAAGGCTCAGAAAAAGGTTTTTCGGAGTGGTATTTAGTCACTTCCTGGTGAGGTCATTAAGTCTCCATAAGAATAGACCCCTTGATAAATACGCCAACAGAGATACAAGAAGAAAGGAGACAAAGGAGAGTAGCAAGGGGAGTGGGGAGAAGAACAGAGAAGAAGGAATGTCATCATCCATTATCCACTTCTTCCTCCAAAGTTGTGGAATCTGAATTTCCTGGGTGTGAAATCCTTAGGCTAAAAACATTCCTTCCTATTTCAGTGATGTTATGTTGGAATAGAGGAAATCTGTTCCCATTTTGTGCAGGTATTTGTGTTTTAGACAGGGAGATTTAGTCCTGGGCAGGATCCATTTTTATTAAGATGCAAGTTTATTTTCTGGACCTATTTAAGGTGTTTTTTTGTATATTTGGATCACGGGGGGAAATTCTAGATATTTTAGGTAAACTTGTATATTGTAATATAGGACACAACTCTGCAACCCTTTAATTGTACTGTACATACTTTACCTGTCTATAGTGTAACTGTTGTGCAGTCATGTTATTAATATGATTTTTTTTGTTTGATCTAACTTTGAACCCGATATATTATTCTGTCCTCGGGAATGTATTGGATGAGAACAAAAGCACACATTTCATATACCGCCTATTTATTTCCTGCCTGCTATTTTGTAACAGTATCTTCCAAAAAGACTTGACCCCAGGAAATGCAGCACTGGATATATAGAATTTGTATCATAATCACAAGAAAATTTAAATTCCCCTAAAGTGAAAGGAGCTCTGAACTGGGGCTGACCTTCCCAAGCATGTGGTGAGGGGATGCCTGGTGTCTGATATTGAACGTTCTTGTCGGCCTTCGTAGAATAATCAGCTTCATCTATGACATATCTCTCTTCCTTGAAAAAATGTAATGCAATATCCTGCCCATATGTGCGTGTTGCAATACTACAGCTAGCAAAAGTGTGTGTTCTTTACCATGTTTAACTTCTGTTATGTGAGATGAGATCTGCAGGCCCTGTTTCCAGAGAATAAATCATTCTGAGAATTATGATGAGTTAATAGTGCATTTAGTTTTTATTTTGAAAATACTTTGCTCAATTTTTAAATTTATGTATAATTTTTTAAATAATGAAAAAACAAACAAATACCACATGCTTGTTCTAGGCGTTTCCCCAAAATATAACAATCGCAGAAAGTAAAAGTATCTTCCACAGTTTTACAATGAACTTCTCTTTGTTACAGTTGCACTGAACAAAGCATCTTCCTTTGATACAATTTGCTGGAGCAGTTTTATATCCTGCTTCAGTAACAGTTTAATACATGACTCTCGTCCTCCGATGATTTCATTTCTTTTCTTATTAGACTCATTGACTGTCACAGAACAGACCTGAAGAATCCAGGTTTACTGGCCTTCTATGCACATCCTTGCTTGAGTTGTTCTTGATAGGCTGTGAAGGCAATTCATGAGTGATTGTAATCTTCCAGAAAACTCAGCTGACATCGTGGAGCACAAACAAATATTGAAATGGTTCGTGAAAAGGCGAACACATTCACTAAAGCTTGAAATGAAAATTTCACTACTCACTGTAGGGTTGTTTTTTAAATTTTCTAATGTAGGAAAACTCTCTACGAAAGCATGTGTTATGTATGTATTAAAGTGCTAATATTATTACATGTAGTTTATACACTCCATAAGTCACTGCTTGAACTTTGGAACAGATGTTGTTAGTTTAGCAGGAGGTTTGTAAGCTTTCAATTGTGTACATAATCTCCCAAGTTCTCCACTGAGTTAGAATTGATCACAGGGATCATCGTGTTATTTACTCTATCAACCCAACCTAATCAACTGTTGTGTATATTTTTAAACTGTTTGCTGACACCAAAGTACTTTTCCATGAATTCCCCTCCTTGTGCATTCCAAGCTGTTGGGCTTGATGCCAAGGCAAGGTTTACAACCAGAGCTGGCAGGTAAATGTAGTTTAGTGACTTGAAGATTATTCAAACCCAGCCCACAGATTGCAATAACCTCTCCTTTACCATGTGATATGGTAATTTCTCTGAAATTTGTTTTGTGTTCGGGCACCTGTGGTTCCCTCGCACAGAGACTTACAAAAAACATGAAACAGTACAAATAAATATAGCATTCAAAATACATATGACATAAAAGACGTCAACCCATACATAGTAATTATATCCCACTCCTACAGGAATCCACAGAGCTACAGCATAACCTGTGAGTTTACTTCCCCCTATAATTGCACAGCACCCCTTAATTTTTGCACATAACCACTAGTTGTACTTGTCCATTAACCAGTGCTTCTTTATTGTGAACATGTTTATTGAGTAGTTACAGTATAGTGCATGTGGGATAAAGGATTTCCTCATTTTGTTGCGTCTGCATTGAGGGTCTCTAAAATGTCTGTTTGAAGGCATCTTCATGCAGAGCATGTGTGGAATGAGAGGAGGTACTAACTAGTCTAAACACACCCTTACTGTCAACAGTTTGAAAGCGCAGGTCAGGTGACTGCCCCACTAACGTCAAACATATCCTCAAAAGTCTGGATAGCTTGGCTTTTTGGTGCACAGAAATACTGTTATACCAGACAGTTATTCAATACTGCATGACACTTTAACATAGAACTGAAAAACATGGAAGAATCTGACTTCTGGCACCAAACACCCCTGACCTGTGTAAATTCACTGTTGTACTTTATTACAAATAATGTCAGGATCAATTTCCCTTTGGAATCAATAAAGTCTTATCTATTTAGCATGTGCCTTGTACCACTGGAAACACAATCATCTGTATAGAGAGTGAAGAGCAGTGGTGAACTCACACATCCCTGGATGCCCCAGAGTTAGTTATTACCTAAAAAAAATGTGTATTATTAACTTCCACCTGCCGAAATCAATATCGTAAGGAATTAATTGTGCTAAAATATCAGATATGGGTTAATGTGTACAGTAAGGTCTTGACATTAAAAAGGGTTTGGGGCAGGGAACACGAATAGCTAACTTGGCATATAACCACGTCCACCTCAATACTTTCACATAATGTACTAAAGTATATAGTGTATATGGTCAAAAGGCATAATAACAGTATCTCATATGATAGTTAAAAGTTAATTTAAATAACTTATTTATCAGCTATAAATAATAGTTACTACAGTATATACAGTATAGTTACTTACAATAATCAGCTAAAATAAACAAAATGAATCCATCCTCTGTTTCCAGCAGATACCTGCACTTTCTTTCTCTGACTCCATGATCAGCAGGCCCAACTGTAAAATAAAACGGGCAATAAAACTGTGAGTGAGTCCTTCTCCGCACTGCTGACACAGAGCCTGGAGCGTTTGTTACAGTTTAAAAACAGGACCACGCTGGGATGGGGATGCTGGGTAGTGGGTACTTGGGCGGGGGGAAGGGAGTGGCTCACTGTTAGATAGATAGATAATACTTTATTAATCCCATAGGGAAATTGATGTAAGGACAGCAATCAGAAACCTGTTACCAGAAAACGCTCTTACCAGTCCCCAGTGCCGGCTAATTCCACAAAGCACCGCCACACGTGTTAATTAATCAGTCTCAGCTGTCCTTCACTGAACTCACCCCAGTCTCCAGTCCTTATAAACCCTCATTCAGTATCAGTCAGCGCTCGGTATTTGTTGCTCCCCTGGATTTCCTTCCTCACCTGTTGTTCTCCTGTTGGCTTCCTGTTCTTAACCCCTTGGTCTTATGTATTTTTGCCTGTTTACCGACTACGTCTTTGCCTAGCGATTTGGATTTCTCGCTAACGCTCTTAGATCACCGCACAGGGTCCTGATATACCTTTCGGCAGCTCCCCTTAACACTCACTCACTATGTAGATTGGTTTCACAGTCCTAGTCTGCTGTGCCGCTAATTTGAAAGTTGTGCTTCACAACCTTTGGCTCAGTTTCATCCTGCTCTGCTCTTCTTCCATATAAGACCCCGTGCCAGACCAAATTGAGAATAAGCAAATTCCCTAATGTTACATTTGCAGATGTTGAGACCTTACAGTAATTGAATAATTTTTCATAATGAAATAATGTTAAGATGTCTGGTCAAATTCTGCTGAAGAAAAGTTAAGGAAAAGCACCCTGGCATATGGTTTGTGTTTGTCCAAATTCTTATTGAGTGAGGGTACAGTAACTACAGCATCTTCTGTGCTTTGCCCTTGTTTATAAGCAAACTGATAGGGATCAAGTTTGCCATTTACTGACCGGGAGACATTCTGAACCAATGAGTTAATCAAAAAAGATGTAAGAGCAGCTGGCCTGAAATCAGTGTGTTCTCTTAGGCGGGTTTTCTTAGGAGCGATATAATGTACTGCAGAAATAGTATAGTATGTGTGTTTGCAGACATCTGGAAAATTGGTAGGCACACTGGAGCTACTTCTCAAGCAAAGACAAGCTTTATGAACATTTGTACACCAAATATTATTCATGACTTGGTCTACATTAATGATTACCCTGTCTGAATGAAACTGACTTTAGTATGTTATCAGAGGTGTTTGCTTTATCATACCTTAAAACAAAAGTTAGTTAACCTTATCCCATTTCATCTTATTCCTGCTGGCAGCAGAGGGTTTGTTGTTATTATGTTAATGTACTGTTTTTAATAAATATCGTACGTGTCTATATTTGCAATATCTACTGCAGTAGGAAGATGATTTGATTTATTGTGTAGACGTTTGAAAACCTGATAGTATTGACCCTTTGAGAAATTATTCAAGGGATTGTATAGCATAAGAGAACATGTCAGCTTAAAAAATGACTCATAAGTTAATCACTACATCAGAATTGTAAATGCTGAGTCTCTTTTACGTTCTGGGGTTACAAGATGGTCCTACCCTTGTACTCAACTCAACAAAGGAACAGTCAGCTTACAGCTTGTGTGCATTTTTTTCAGTCCTCTTCCAGATTTTGCATTCTGTTGTGTTATAAAACAAAACATTTGTTTTTTAAAAAAAAAGTTTTTGAATGACTTGTTTTTGCAGTATTACTACAGCATTAAGGACATCAGCGTTGGGGGGCGCTGTGTGTGTCACGGACACGCACAAGTGTGTGATGCCCGGAACCCTGCAAACCCATTCCGGTGAGTGCTGAGTTACTCTGCGTTTCCACAACCTTTTAGGATAAAATCCATTTAAATTACAACATCCAAAGTCTCTGGATTCCTGTCTGTGCCGATAAAGGAGCAGGGGCAGCTCAGGGTAGAGGGTAAGTCTCTAGATTCTTGACTGGCGGGTTGTGGGTTTGAGTCCCTGGTGCAGATGCTTCACTCCAGTTGCTCCAGGCCACCCAGCTGCCTGACTGGGGACCAGCAGGCCATACGTTCTGTGATGGACTGGGTCACGTGGTCTGTGTTTGCTCAACGCCTTGAAAACCGGGGTGAGCTCTAGCCCAATCAGCAGCTGTGGCTCGAGTGAAGAATGTACAGGACCCGCCTACCCTTCTACCAGCTACCACCCAGAGCGTAGTAGTTGAAATGGCAATACTTTTAATCTGCCTAGAAAGGCTCCCGATGGTACAATACAAATAGGATGGTTTTCAGAGATTTTTGGTCCTGAATAAAATCAACCAGTCATTGTAAAAGGTTTAAGTGAAACCGACAGTGCGGTAATATAGTGACAGACAATAGTATGGAAGACAAGAGAGTAAAAGATATATAATTCTTTTAAAAAGATTAATTTTATTTTAAAAAATCTGTCAGCTTCCCTGCCAAATTCAGCCAGAGCTATCCTGTACTGTAGGTGACATTTTGTAGGTAACAAAGTCCTTCTGAATTGTAAGAGTCCAAATAATGTCTGTAAAACATTCGGTCTGCTTTCCTCAGAGACATTCTGAAAAGCTGTTGGTTGGTTATTTATATTGCCACAATGTTGCGATTTTGTGGGAAACGGTTTTGCTTTATTTTAAAGATTTCAAAACCAGAATATAACATGAGGAAAAAAATGATTGTTACAAAGGAACCTGAAAATAAAGCAAATAGATTTCACAGAGGTACCAGAGGACCTGCAGGCCTCTAACAGAGGTCCAGATAAAGACTTGATAGCACAGGATTCAGAGATGCCCAGGATGGAGATGTGAGGGATCTCAACACAATGCCAACATCTCTTTAATCACATCTCTTTTCAACATCTTTTCCCCAGATCTAGCTACATCTGGATATTCCCAAAACCTGTGTAACAAGTTGCCTCTGCTCATGAACAGCATATACCCAAAGGATAGGTACACACTTTGTGTGATAGTGTCAATGAGGAATCGGTTATTCTTGAAGAAACTTAAAATGAAGAATGATTAGGAGTTGCGGAACTATTGTGTCTGTATTGTCCCAATACTTGTCTTTCTATAACATAATTTAATCAAATTGTGTGCTTTATATTTTTGTATCTCAAAAGGCAAATAGATAAATAGCAGTGATTCTACTGGGTCTAATGAAAATGAAAGCTTTTAAAAGACTTGCTAAAATAGAGATTGTCATTTAATGTCTTTATTTATGGATCAAATGGGTGAGGCTTATATCCTGTTAGAAAACAAAAGGAAGTTCATTCTTTAGAAAGAACACAAATTAAACCTTTAACAATAACATCTTGCTCGCAGGCAATTAAGACAGGAGGTTCAGTTTGGGGGCTTGGTAAAAACAAGATAATTACAATAAATTTTCAGTTGGTTTATTTTAGATTCCCAGATTGGTATTAATTGCAAGATGAGAGGTTGTTCGTGGGTGGAGAACAAATGAACATCAACCTATACAAGGAATGATTTTAGCAAAGTTATGGGGGAGGGGGGAGATTATCAAAAAATTTTGATGACATACAATTTTCTCCTATTTTAATGAACAGAACTATAAATATATGAAGGTGTCCATCATATTAGAAATTCAAAAAATGAAAATAAATGTTTTTTTGCTTAAAGATAAAGATAAAGTTTTAAATAGTCTATATTTGGAGAGGGAGAACATGAAGCAAACTTTGAAATACTTGAAAATTTGTCCTGATAATCTGCTTGAGTTAACTTGGCTGAAACATCTAAATGTTTTTGCAAAATAAAAACTTAAAACTTTGGAATGCCTGGGAAACGGGCACAAAACAAGCTTTTAAAGTATTGAAAGAATTAAATCAGAGAAACTCATGATACAGTTCCTTTGAGTTGTCAAAACATCACAGCGCATGCTTTAGATGTAATCCATGCAAAATCAGATGTAAATTAATATTTTCTTCTCTTTCTTGGCCATCTCTAAACATAATGTAATGGAATCTTAAAGGCCATTATTCTCCCAACTCACTAAAAAGCTGATAAAAGTACTTGAGCTGAAAGAGGTTTGCAGGCTCTTTACATTCTTGACCCGTGTGAGAGTTTGAAATCCATGTAACACTTCCATAGAATTCCAACTTCATATCAGTATCAATTCCAACTTCCAGCTTCATGATGTTGCCGATCTACTGCTGCTAACTACATTGTGAACTTGTACCCTCTATTAATGCCAAAGAAGCAGCTAATATCTTAAATAAACCACTCGTATTCCAGACTTCAATGCGACTGTCAGCATAACACTTGTGGGGAGACCTGCGATCGCTGCTGCCCAGGGTTCAACCAAAAGCCATGGCAAGTAGCCACCTCTGAAAGCGCCAACGCATGTGAGGGTAAGTGCCTGACGTGTGTTTTGCATGTACTGTATTTCTTGTCACTCCAGCCTTTCCTGCTACAGATGTGGAAGGGTGGCACCGTTTGTGTCTCCGCCTTATTCATTTAAGCCTTACACCTGACTGTGTGATTTGTAAGACTGTATTTAATCAACATACATGGTAAGATCAGAATGGTGCAAAGAAAAATTAGTATGGGGCAAATTAAAATCAGTATGATACAAGATAAGATCAATGTGATACAAGTAAAATTGTAATAGAAATACAATGATACACTAGTATAAATAGTACGATAAAATTACAATCAGTTTGATACACACATTAGTATGATTGTGACAGATGGCCATTTTAATAGTAGCTGAACGTGGGAAACCTGCATACAATAACACCCGATTTAACAGAAATTAAGGTGGTGTCTGCACCAGCATTGTTATTGTTATTCTGCTGACCTGATTTTGGTCCCTTGGTTGTATGCTCATTTTAATTTGTGGTTAGGAGCAGTTGCAAGTACCTCATCCCGGTTGATGTATTTGGCCGGTCTTGCTCTTACTGTTTTCTTTTTACTGGTGTGGCGACAAGGCTGGGGCTGCTACTCTGTGGGAGTTTGCCCTGCTCTCAATAATCATACCACCTTGAAACCCTTATGAAACCTTTAACCTGGAGTCTTTTGCTACTAACTCAGCGTCTCACCCACGAGACCGAGTTTCGCCTGAAAAAAACGTGTCCTTCCCTGAGCATTAACAGAAGTCACACAGAGAAACTCTGCCTCTAACTCAAACTCGAGCCAGTCTTTCTCTCAAACAGCCCCGTTCTCCCTCTCCCCAGTTCTCCAGACCCCAGAACAGGCTGGAACCGACCCCTTCTCGGGTTGATCTTTCACAAGGTCTCACTGTGAGGCCTGGAGTCTCGCTGCCTCAACTGACAGTGAAGTTCTTATACAGATGTTTAGGTCCCATCTCAGGACTCATCTGCTCACTGTCACACCTGAGGGTGAGGTTCTTATACGTACATTCTCAGTGTCCCCCTGACAGTGAGGATATTACTCAAACAACCAGAGTCTCACTGCGAGATTCATCTGCTCACTATCACACCTGACAGTGAAGGTCTGACCCGAACCTGAGTCAACAAGCCCAGAGTCTCCCCATGATGCTCTGTTCCTCACTGTCACACCTGGTAATGAGGGTCTGACCCGAACCTGAGTCAACAAGCCCAGAGTCTCCCCATGATGCTCTGTTCCTCACTGTCACACCTGGTAATGAGGGTCTGACCCGAACCTGAGTCAACAAGCCCAGAGTCTCCCCATGATGCTCTGTTCCTCACTGTCACACCTGTGTCAGGGAGAGTTCTTTCCGGACCCTATGCAGACGACACGATCCAGGGTAGAGTGAGGAAACACTGGGGAAAAAAGGCATGCGGGATACGGGGATGAGAACGGGGGGGTCCATGGAGTGCTGGTGGTCGGGGGTGTGTGGCCGAGGCAAATGATCCAGGAAGGAGTCAAACGGGAAATCCAAAATGGCGCAAAAAGTCCAAGGCCAGGCGATCCATCCGAGACACACAATTAAAATCCAGAACCGGGTCGGAACCAGCAGGGGGAACGGGAACGGGAACGGGAACGGGAACAAGAACAGAAGCTAAAACCATAACGGAGCCAGGCGCATCCAGGTCCCGGGCTCGCATGATGCGGCAACCAATGCAGAGCCCGGATTAGCGTCTCCGTCTGGCCTTTAAGGGGGAGCTGAAAAGGGGCTGGAACAGGGAGCAGGTGCGGGGGATGAATAACAAACAGGGAAGGGTTGGAGCTCCCTTAAGAGGAAGGGTTTGCGACCGTGACAACCTGGTGATGAGGGTCTGACCCGAACCTGACTCAACAAATCCAGAGTCTCCCCGTGATGCTCTGTTCCTCACTGTCACACCTAACAAGGAGTGTAACTTCACCTCTGAGTAGACACAGGACCATTTACTCCCTGAACTCTTATATACTGTAAGGATCCCTGGCTTCACACAAGTGATGCCAGTCCCCTAATAACCCTGTGGAAATGCAGCTTTTTCCCATTCCTGGTGTGACTCTACACTGCCCTCTGGTGGTCTAACCCAATTTCGGCACTCCAGCTGCAGTTGCTCTGTTACAGATACGGGGACAATTAGTATGATACACGGTAAGGTCAGTTAATTACAAGTACAATCAATCTGATATAGCCAGATTCAGTATGATCGGTGTGATACAGGTAAGATCAGTATGACAAAATTGAATTGCCCCCCTTGGGATGAATAAAGTATTTTGAATTGAATTGAATTGCGATCTTGAATTTCACTATCTAAGGGAGCTGCTGTGTCTGTTAGGAGACCAGTAGGTAGCAGTCTTTCTGCTATATATATATATAACCCTGGCTAAATCTATTCACACAGAAGTTCCCACTTAATTCAAGTAGGCAAACTAATTTCTAACTTCTCCACCTGTCCTGCTATGCAATGGCCAGGATTACTCTTGTGCTCTGTTTTTCATTTCATATTGCTGGTTATGCTTTGATCCACATCACGCTAATTGCAGATTCTGTGCTTTCTTTCCCAAAGAAAAAAATACTTTGCTTTCCAAAAGATAAGATCCATTATAAATGATCATATAGTATAAATTAGACATGAAAGCAATGACAGACATTTGGTGTTCAGTTTTATTCTGGAATAAGCTTACCAGGCTTTTAAAAGATAGGATTTCATTACTTTTTGATGAATCTGGAAAGCATATAGACTGGAAATTAATTGGACATTGTTAGTGTATAGCAATATAAAGCCCTGTGTTTTAACAGTCTACTGTATATCAGTTGTGTCACTGAAAAAGTAAATCTTTCTTCTCCGGATGTCTCTAGATATGTCTTCTGCAGTCACATGAGCTTGCAGATTTGCAATTCTGTGTTCCATCATTGTTAATGAAAGGGCTGTGACATGTGATATACTGCATGTTTTCTAGTTTGGTTCCCTCTTGTCATTTTAAACCCTCGAGTGAACAGAATTCTTATGAGCCGAGTTTATTGCTGGGGTCAGGACATCCTTTGATAATCCTGCTCTAGAGTTCAGTGCGCTAAGTACTAAATGCATTAATAACTCAAAAGCCACCTGGTTCTGTCAGAAACAATTACAGTTTGTCGTGTTGGTGAGGTGGAATGAAAATCTCCACCAGCTTTTATAGGTCAGGATAGTATCATCTGCCCAAAACCTTAGAAAGTTGTTGAGTTGAGCAACAAGTAACAGAAGTCATTTATTCAGAGCTCAGTTGGAATGGAAACTAAAAGATTTACTGGACTTCAACTCTATGTTGTTGCTTTACTTATTTTCCATTGTCCAATATCACATTTTGTAAAAAAAAAACCAACCAGTTCAGCATTTTCACCCATGACTCCTCTAATTTATTGGAAATAATTCGAGGGGACCCTTTTGTCTGTGCCCTTCTGCAGAAGGGTGATGTTTTCATGAATATGACCTGTGATGTTGTCTCAAGTAAATGCTCACAAAAATAGAGAATTGTTCATTCTTCCATGACCTAATTTGCAGTCGATACCATTTTTTTTCTGTTCTTTCCGTCTGTGTAACTTATATAGAAGTTTTGCAACGGAAAGAAAATGGAACACAGTTTTAATAATTAATGAAAACAGTTACTATTCCCATTCAAAATATTACAAATCTATTAAAACTACAATAAATGTTAAAATATCTGATAGTTGTGGCAGGTGCTTACATCTTCATTTGAAGAAATGCAGTTTCTAGTGTGAAGGGTTGACAGTGTTTACTGCATTTTTAATGTCTCCTCCTTGTTCCGCTCCTGTACAATTCCACAGCCTGTGAGTGCCATTCGCACACCTCTGAGTGCTATTATGATCCAGAAGTTGATCGCAGACGAGCAAGTTTAAATATCTATGGCAGATATGAAGGTGGAGGAGTTTGTATCAATTGCCAGGTACGAGACTCACTTTCCGCTTGGGGTGAATTTCCTTGTAACACTACAATCAGATTTCAGGAGGAATCACGACATCCAAGAAACAGATGCTTTGTGAACGTTTAGCATTTGACGTTCTGGCCCTCTTGGTTAAGACCCTCTTTCAGAGAGAGGGGTTAACCAGGGGGCAGCTGCACAGGTGGAGATGGGGTGGAGGTGGGATGAGTGTGACAACAATGTGAGCAGAGGAGGGTGTAAGAGTTCTATACTGTTCAGAATACAGAGAAAGAAGGAATGATTGAGATTTAAAACAGCTGGGTGAGACTGTCCTGTCTGTTGTTACCCCTCCTGAACTTCAGATAAGAACATCCATTTATTCCAAACCTCTTTAAAGATGATTGCCCCTCTTTCCTTTGGAATTCTTTGGAAATAAAGAGGATTACATAAAAAAAACCTTTTGCAAATGTACAGTTTTTGCTCTTATTTTCCTGAATGAGTTGGGAAATTTCTGAATGTACTGTAAATGTCTGTAACTCTGTGTTCTTAATGCATTTACTGTAGAACCTGAATATTTTTATAATGTAGGATTCTTAAAAATTTGAAACCTGAATTAAAGGACACAGAGCCTAAAATACTTCACCAATCATGCTGTACGCAGATGATGGGAATGGCATTAGATTATTGGAAAAAACAGTTTGTCATCTTGTCATCCTGTTGATATGAGTAAAATGGTAGACAGGTGACACAAACATAAATGTGACAGTAGTAACTGCAGAACTGCCCTACAGACTGTTAACATTGATAGATCCATGTCTGTGTCTGTGAATGTCCAGGAAGCAACAGTGCTAATTTGAATGTAAGTGATGTAACGGTTGTACTGTACTTTTACTGTCTTCAGCACAACACAGCTGGGATTAACTGTGAGCGCTGCAGGCAAGGCTACTACCGCCCATACGGAGTTCCCAAGGAGTCGCCCACTGGATGCATTCGTAAGCCACCGTGTTTTATTCCACCCCTGCTTTTGCTAGTGCTGCAATTGTGAATTTTTCCATTTGACTTTTAACACCGGGGTTTTTAAGATGCCGCATACCGCACTGTGTATCACGCATTCTCAGTGCTTCGTACTCCTTTGTTTTCTGGCTGTTTTCCTGGGTAGATTCAGACGTAGCGAGACACCGTCTTCTCTAGAGGCTTGTAGAGGCATATAATTCTGTGAATAAGCAGGAATTTCTTTTTTACTTGAACACTGCTGGACGTACAAGGGTATAGTGTTGATGTGAAGCTGAAGCCGGCAGCAGGCGTTGGACTGTTTCCTGGCTGATGATGTTGGTGCTGTAGCGTGCAGGTGTGATCCCCGCTCCTCGGAGGGCTGTGAGGAGGGCTCCGGGCGATGCTCCTGCAAGCCCAACTTTTCCGGAGAGAACTGCGAGCGCTGCGCCGACGGGCACTACGGCTTCCCACAATGTATCCGTGAGTATTGTGGTGTTCGTGAGCCCGGTGACTGCTGGTCGCTGGGCCTGGGACTGGTTTTCCGTTTCAAATGGAAGGCCAGTGTTTGCTGAGGGGGTTCTATTGAGCAGGTTCTATTGAGGAGCTGCTTTGGTAACGTCAGGTAAGGGAATTTTAAGCACGCAAGAACAGATAGCTTGGTGTGAGAGGAGCCCATTTAGTTCATCCGTTTGCTAAAAACCAGAGAATGCAGAGGTTGTCTGAGAGCTCTGTAGGAGGATGATATTTTTAAATAAACGTGCCTTGTGTGCACTTTGAAACAATTTCTGACAAATTGCTGTGTTTTTCAGTTTGTTTGAATGATTGTTGAGAAAAAAAGGTAATTCTTTGCCATACACAGGTAGGGTACTGTATATAGTATACAGTGTGGGTAACTAACAGCCCTTTCCAAGTCCCTTCTGTGTTCTTACTCAAAGCATGCATCTCAGCTCTTTGTCCACTTGTGCCTCACCTCCTCAAGAGTTCCTGAAACATGGTCCTATAAATCTCTGTTAGAAACTCTGGCCAAGACCCTCAGGTACAGTACTTCACAACTTCTGAACTATTTCCAATTTGCCCGGTCTCACAAAAAGTCTGGAACAGGTGCTGGCAGCTCAGTTACAGTCTCATCTTGCAACAAATGAACGCTTAAAACCAACTCAGTTAGGCTTTGGACAGAGAGATTTTTTGTATTAGTTTTTGTAATTTAATTTTAACTGTTGGATGAATATTTGCAACAGCTCTTTAAAGATTTGTGTTAAAATCAGTATGATGTGAATAATGTGATTTGCCAGGTGATCAATATTTGCGCTTCTAATAAATTCTTTGGCCTGAATTTTCGTTCTGATCCTGATCTTAGCCTGCATGCAGGACTTGACCTGTTGACCGTTGACTCGCAGGCAAGAGCTGGAGCTGCCTGTGGTTCACACTTTAAAAAATTCCACAGAGCAAACCCATTGCAAACAAAGCCTTTTCTAACAGCTCAGTGATGCATCAAAAAACAAACAGCTGTGCTTATCTGATTCAATCAGAAGTACCTGCAGGTAAAGCTATGCAGCTCCAGCCGTTCTGGAGATTATCACTGTAGTTTCCATGCACATGTTTTTAATCCCTTTAATCCTCAGTTACTTTCATTAGTTTGTGCTTTTGGTCAGCATTTCATAAATGTATTTGTACAGTTGTGCCCAAAAATACACTATACTGTATGCAAGTAAGCATATTTATTTTTTAGGAGCAAGTAATAGGTTTATTCCCTGCTGAAAAGAGAAGAAAGAAAACACAACATTTCGGCCGTGGAACCTTCTTCAGGTGTGGAGCCTGAAAAACGCTCCATGGCCGAAATGTTGTATTTTCCTTCTTCTCTTTTCAGCATGGAATAAACCTATTACTTGCTCCTTTGCAGCCTATGCATGCTAACGCAGTCACCCACCTGAAATATTTACTTTTTAGCCTTCTAAAATAGTGTGGAATTGAGAACGTTTGGTGTTGCTATTTTTGATGAAGAATATTTTTTTCAAAATATTTATTTTGCATTCAGGGTTATTTTATAATAAGCAGTGGAGTCTTAAAAATAAAAAACAACACTCTTGTATTGAGTGTTGAATTCAACTGTACCAGGAATAAATTGGTATTTAAACTGAGTACAGTATATAAAACTTGATATCTGTTTTTAGAGTATTGGGATTGGAAATATTGGTTAATTAAAATATGAAGGAAAACAAACAAGGACATTAGTTAAAAGTAGATTTAGAACTATGCGGAATCTCTCGGTTAATAATATTATTATCTAATAGGATTAAAACATTATTTTATATGACAATATAATATACAGTATATGTACCAATATTTTGCCATTCACACAGACACAGTGAAAAAAAGCAATACGAAAACCTTGGTTGACATTTGAATCAGCGAAAACATAGAGGAGTTCGGAGATCCTTGAAGCCACTCACCTGTGTGTTTCACATCAGATATACTGTACCAGTAATACATTCAATCAAACAATAACTTACTGTGCATTTTTACTTTGTCTTCACTGTAGTTAATAGATCAGGCCTTTGCAGCTGTTGGCGGCTCAATAGGTGGCGCTCTTTCCTCTAGGGCAGAATAGGAAAAACAGTGGTGTGCCTCAGGGATCTGTTTTGGGCCTGTTGCTCTTCCTCATTAAGTGCAGTGTTTTATTTAGCAAATTACTTATACTTGCAGATTATACAAAAATCGTAAGGGTGGCAAACAGCAGCAGGTGAATAAAATGTAATTGCTATTTATTTTATATTAAAAACAATCCACACAGGGAGTAAGAACATATCACATTTACATAACAAATCTCATGAAAGAAATCTGGGAATCAATTAGAGGTTTGTGCATAAAAATAAAAAAAGTTTGTGTATTCAGCAAAAAATTAAAATATAAATCCAATCAAGTTATGCAATTAAGTTTTATTATTCATATTTTAAAACACAGTTAAGAATGTTGTGTTCTGTTTTGGGTACCATACATCAAAAAGGATAGTAGAAAGAGTGTGAGGAAGAGAAACAAAATGGTTAAAGGTTAAAGGAGAGAAATTTGTTTGGTTTAGAAGGTTTTCTATGAAATCCAGCGGAGTATTGATTGGGCCAACCCAGGGGAGTATTCCAAACTCAGTCATAAAAGAGGAACATGGGGTTACAATTGCAAACTGAAATCAATTTTGGACAGAGAAAAGGACATGTTTTATTACTTAAGAAGTTGTGAGTATGTCGGATAGGCTTCCGTGTCAGGTTGATTAAGCACCAACTCCGGGTTTCTTTGGGATTTGGGTTAGGGTTAAAGTTAAGGCAAGGGAGAAAATTTGAGATTTGGTTAACTACAACTGAAGATGGGCCATATAGCCTTAACTTGCAATTTTTATACTCTTATTTATAAGACCTACCAACACAAGAAGAAAGCATGTTACCTCAAATTCTTATACTGTCCAGAGATCTTACAGTACTGTATGTTTGTTTACCATTGTTTAACCCTACAGTTTTATGCAGTGTCTGGTTCATTGCTCCAAGATGATAACTGCAGTGTAATTTGTATGGAAAGAACACATTTTAATAGTGGACAAATACATTTTATTGTTTTTTTTTTCCAAATAGGATTTCCTGTTTTTCCGACAACCACTAAATCTCCTGCAGACCACATTGTGGGTAAGTGTATTGTACACTCGTGGTTTAGGGAAACTCTTAACTATAACTTTATATATGCAGTATTGAATCTTAGGACTGCTGCTTATTCCACAAAATCATTGGTTCAATGCCAGTGCTGATTGTCAGTGTGACCAGCACCTTGAAATTGGATATTACATCGGACATTTTGTTTTAATATCAGTAATCAAACAGGTTTGGTATGGAACAGCGGGACAGATGTGGACGTTAGACATCAATAATTTTTTAATTGATTTTGCATATAAGATACTACTACTAATAATAATGGCTTTGTATTTCTCCATCAAATTCTTTCTCTTATTTATTCGTGGGTCATAAAAGAAATACAAATATTCTGGCTTTTCTACCTTATGGAGGAGGTAAGGAGGTAAAGGAAGTCGGTTCAATAGATGACTCCATGAGCTCTGTTTCAGTGCTTTGAATGTCAATCTTTTCCCCACACTGCTTAAGAAATGCAACTTTTTTGTTTTATTCCATTACCAAAGGGGTAATATAATCTTAAAGGGGTTCTGCTTGTGTGCACCATATTTTCCACTATGGCCGTTAAAAGTTTGTGTTACACTTCTCCTTAAACAATGGGGAAAAATTAAATGTATTGAGAATTTCAAATTCTGGGTATTGAAAGCACTGATTTCACTTGTTTCTTGCCTTTAGACAGCAAGACTTGCCCTGCAAGGTACTTTGGACCACCCAACTGTCAACGTAAGAATAACCGCACAATGAGAAATTATCTTTTTAAAAACATGTCTGAACAGCAGAAATATTTGGTCAACATTGTTTTGATTGGCGTTTTTTCAAGAATTCCATATCAAATGCTGGGCCTCTCCTTTGTTTTGAATCTATACAGTGGGAGTTACAATCTACGTCATGCTTGTTTTTATTTCATTAAAGCAGATTGATATTGAACAATTATTAAACAGTTAGCCAGGAACTGTTTTGTCTTTTTTTTTTGTTTCCAGAACAGTAGGATGTGGTCCAAATCATATTCTTTCTCAAATTATATTATAGGATTATATGTCAGTCTGTACCAGTTCTGGCTTTTTCACGCACATTTAGAATGTACAACATTTTTTTTTTGTTATTCCCAAATATTTTGCAATAGCCAGTTGAATAGCCAGCAATTACAAGCTCCTCCCACCCAGCTTCAAGCCCTTCCCCCCACTCTCAAGCCCCTCCCCTTTAACTCATCACAGGGAACATTCCTGTGAGGGAGGATTTGCCCTGAGCAGTGGAGAGTCGCATCTCTGCAGGCACCCAGAAGGAACAGGGGGCACTTGCTTTGCCAGTTTCCTATTGATCCCATCCTGCTCTTGGGAGTGCTCACTGGGAGCACAGTTGTACCCACTTATTCCAGTCTGAATTGGCTATCGACATGAACCAGTACTCAGGTTCAAAGCCATAAATCAGCACTCAGGCAAACCAGTCATGTGGGAGGCCCCTTGTAAGACTAATTTCTGATGTAATGAGTTGGTTAAGAAAACACTTTTCTTTCTGTAAGCTGTCATTGTGATGGGCTCTTCAGCCCTGTATTTATTTTTGTCCTAGCATTTCTGAATATACAGTACTGGAGGCTCATGTTGCCTTTTCACTCTTTTCTTGCTGCATGTGTCTTGTGTCATCTGGGGAATGCTGCCAGCTTGCCGGTGCAGCGGACCAGGGGCGGCAGATCAGTTCTGTGATATGCTGACGGGAGACTGCAGGTGTCGGACAGAATTTCAAGGCAAATACTGTGAACGCTGTGCTCCGGGGCATTTCAATTACCCTAACTGCCAAGGTGAAGAGATAATTTCTGTTTGATTTGACTGAAAATGGATACCTCCTCCTGTGGGATATTGCACAGAGACAGTTATGACCCTGTGATATACTGGGGGCTGTGAATTTGAACAAGTTTTGCAAGTCACATACTTAGATAGTGACTGTTGTGCTGTGGATGATGTCTCATCATTGACAGAACTTCTGAACAAGATGACTAATCTGCTCTCTCTAAGGACATTAGTTAATGGACCTTTCAACCTTGAGCAATTGCAGTTGCAATCAACTTTTTATACAAGGAGAAGCGAATCCATGGACACTTCATAGCTGTGTTAGGGCAGGCTGCCCCTCTTCATTTCTCAATGATGCGATTTCAGGTCTGCACAACACATGAACCAGACCAGTCTGGAAAGAACCTCTGATGTGGAGAGCATAGTAACGTTCAATTAAGGTTGTAGAACAGAAAGAAAGAGCTCTTCATTTCACTTTGTCCGTGGATTCATTTCAATTGGAAGCATTGGAATCCACATACATAAACATATTGGCATGTCAAAAGATTCTGACAGGATGGTGCCCCAGAACCTCAGGTTGCAAGAAGTGAGGTCCAGTGAAAAGTTGCTACATGTCTTAGCACTGATTTTGTGGAGTTTTTTAACTGATCATTGGTAATGTGACATCAACCACTACCACCAAGGTCTAGGATCAATACAGTGGCAGCAATCACCACCTTCACAACTCACATGCTAACAGGTTTGTTTCTGGGATCCAGTTAAGACAGTTTCTTATGTTGCTGTCAGCTTCACATTTGTCTTGAGCCGGGCCTCAAGCAGTCGTTTCTGCCACGAGGGAAGTCAGGGTTTATAACATAGTTTAACAACTGGATATATCTTTTATTACCTAGTTCAGAAAAGGATGAAATAAGAGTTGCTTAAATTGGATTGTGGTTGTTAGGAAAATCCCATAGCTCCAAAGTGTTTCAGCTTTTAATGTTTGTTTTTTTATCAAAAGCCGTCTGTGCGTGACAGGTTTCTTGTGCGTTATTTCTCAGCATGTTTCTGCAACCCAGCTGGGTGCCAGCCCGAGGTGTGTGACGCCTCCGGACAGTGCCTGTGTCGCCCAGAGGTGGAGGGATCTCGGTGCGATCAGTGTCGCTCGGGGTACCATTCCTTCCCCGTCTGCCAAGGTCAGGCGTCTGCATCTCTCTTCACCTCCTGGACTTGTGCTCAACACATGTTAGCAATAATAATAATAATAATAATAATAATAATAATAATAATAATAATAATAATTCCTTACACTTAAACAGTGCTTAGTGCTCCTCCGCCAGTGTGCAGCCCCACCTGGATGATGTGACACCAACCAGGGTGTGTCAGTACACTCCCCACACACCAGCTCTCAGTGAGGAGGAGAACAGAGTGATTAGTCTATCATTACATCTGCATATGCATGTACAGTACAGAAAAATATAGGCAAAAATGGAAATATTTAAACTGTTCAAAGAGAGAGAATTTATTTTTTGTGCATTTCCAACTTTTTTTCATTGCAGCTGAATATGAGTCTTCTTCTCGGTGCTCTTATTAGTGCTTTCTGCGACACAAAAGTAGAAAGTAAAAAGGTAAAACTGAAGTAGCCATTCACCAAAAGAGAAAACAGAGCGAATCCTGTAAGCAAAACCAGGAATCAAATGGCGAAAGGTTTCCTGGGTAAATCGCAGTTAAGATGCAGATCTCCAGGTGGCTTCAATACAAGTAGAACTACAGTGCACAGTACAGTACAGTAGGGAAAACAATGGAGTTGGGTAAAAGTGAGGATATCAGATTCCATTTATTACAAAAAACTAAAAGTTACATCGCAGTGTGTTACAGTAGCTCTGCGCACTGATTGGATCGGTTGCTGTTTGCTGTGTGTTTAAAGCATGTAGCTGCGAAGGAGCTGGAGCAGTGGACCAGACCTGCGGTCCGAGGGGCCAGTGTAGATGTCACACCAACTACGCGGGGCTGAAATGTAACCAGTGTGCTTCAGGACACTATGGGTACCCCAGCTGTTACTGTGAGTTACTCTGTTCTGTTTTCAAACAGACCTCAAATGCCACCAATAAAATCAAGAGCAATAACTGTGTTATTCATTGAAAGCTTCGCTGAGCAGACACGGCGTTGAAGTGAATTCTAAAATAATGAGTCGCATAGACTCATTATTCACTCATGTAATGAGTTCCACAGTGTGGCGCCGCTCGTGGAGAATCACTTGTGCCCATGGTCTTCAGAAAGACTAAGGAGGCTTGAGTCGTCAGATCTCAGATTAAAGGCTGGACTGCACCCGTAACCTGGAGCTCGAACATTCAGTGCCTTATTGAAAACAGCATGTGCTGTATGTGTGAGCATGTATGCCTGCTCTGTATATAACTCACAGGTGCCAAAATATTTGAGAGCTTTGTGTACTGTAGTTAAGTGGAGGTTGTTTTTAGACAACGAAGTAACATTTAAATTGAGTTCACAGATCCCTTTTCATATCTTGTTTGTGTGACTATGATTAACGTACAGAAATAAGAACCTCACTTACAGTACGGTATTCTGTTCATGTAAATTTGCTTAACCCAGTATTAAATTCAAGCTCCCAGGCAATTAAAAGCTATCTAATGTAAGTGTATCTAGAATAATTGCCACATTAGATCCTGTTTTCCGCAGTGTCCTTGGCTGCAGACAGCTGAAGGTGTTGTGATTTGTGTCGCACTGATTCTTTCTAGTGGGTGAGAGGTACTGTCTGTGTGTCTCCCCTCAGCGTGTCAGTGCCACCCCGAAGGCTCGTCCCCGGCGCCGTGTGACCAGGTGTCGGGGCAGTGCTCCTGTCGCCCTGGCGTGGCCGGCCTGCGCTGTGACCGCTGCGCTGAGGGGGGGTTTGACTTCCCACTTTGCCAAGGTTCTGTCCCCCTGCCTTCCTGCCCCGCTGCCCCACTGTCCCTCTGTCCCCCCGCCCCGCTGCCCCGCTGCCCCAGCTGAGAGTCCCTGTCAGGCGAGAGCTTCACTGCACACAGTACAGACTGTATCTCTAAGGAAGAGACAGGGCACACCTGGCAGGAGCTGTCTTATCAGTTCTGAATCATGGTAGAATCATGGCGAAAATGGTAGAATTTTTCTGTTCTGCGTAATGCAGAGTATTTTCTCTCCCTCAGACTTCGTTTATATCAGTTCATATTAACTTTGTTGCAGTACCTATTGACTCAGAGTTTCCAAGAGAATAAAAAAGATTTAACTAGTTGAAGGTGGAACCACCTGCTGCCTTTTTGTTATCTGCTGTGTGCTTTCACATTCGTTTGCCTACGAATAAAAACAGGATTTTTAAATAGCTAATTTTTGTTGTTGCAGTACCCAACTGTAACCCAGCAGGCACTGAATTCAACGCACTGGACACGCATCCGGTAAGATTTCCTTCTCATTTGTGAAACAATTTACACGTGATAAACTCTCGTAGTAGGATATGACATCTGTTTGATTTTTCCCAGGGTTACAAGAAGAATCATGGAGTTGTTTTGGAGTATAGATCAAACAAAACATGGAAATTATTGGAATTGCAGAATTTCAGAACAACTTTATGTATTGTTACGTCCCAGTGTGTGTTCTGTGTGTGTTTTTTCTGTTATGTCCACACTGTTGACCCTTGATTGTTCTCCCTTCCCCATTGGCCCACCATTACACCACACTTTCAGTATGACGTCATCATCAATTAGCCCTCAGCCAATCAGAACACATCTTATTCACTATTTAACATGGAGGCTTTCAGAAAGAAGAGGCCTTTTGTTTGACTTCGGTCCCGTTCGGTTTTGGTTATTGCTTCGCTTCGCTCCTGGTTATTGCTTCGGCTTCTTTTGTTGGTTTGTTTTGCTTTGCTTTGTGTGTGTGTATTTTTGTATAGCTTCGGCTTTGTTGTTTTGTTGGATTTATGTTAGTTTCTTTGTACTTTCGTTTGTTTGTGTGTTCATCCTTCTTTGTCATTACCTTGCCCCAGTGTTACATGTTCAACGTTTGTGTTCTTTTTGTACCCTGCTTCTATTTATTACTCGTTTTCCCTTATTTGTCTTCCTGGTTCACTTGTGTTTTTGTGTGAACTTTTGTATATAAGGTTAGTTTAGGTTGTTGGGTACACTTACACACTTAGTTGATTTTGTATTAGTACACTAGTTTATTACGGGTGAGTGCCGTTTGTCTTGTACGGTTTTGGGTAGTCAGTGCAGGTTAGCTAGGGTGTTGAAGACGCTGAGGACCGTGTGTTTCGGGTTTTCTTTTGTAGTCAGATTAGCTTTCCCTCACTGTCCTAGCCAGCTCCATTTTGTTTGTTATTTTCTTTCCTTTGGCACAGCTCTAGTTTCTTACCCTTGTTATCACTCTTCCTAGTCCCTCACCAAAACCCACCTGCTTCCAAAAGAATTATCCTAAATGTTACACCCCTTTTCCCCTAGACACCTGGGGTCGTAACAGTATTGTAAAGCAAAGTACAAATTGCAACAATCCATTCTCTTCAAACGGTTTCTTGTATTCTAAATACAAAAAGGGAAGAATAGAATACAGGTATTATATTCTGTATTCAGAGAGTTATCCCCTCTCTGTAATGGTACTGCTGTGTTGTGTTATACAGTATGTTAGGAGTTTGTCAAAGCAGTCTTTCTGTTGGTGTAAATACGGGCTACAGCAGTTTATTATTATTATTCATCTTACAATTTTAAGTTGGGAATGAGGAAAGTTAGATTAATTGTACAGATAATCAATTAAGTCTACTGTGACTGTGGAGAATACTGTGACCACCAGACAGTAATTACTTAAATCAGAGTTTTTTTTTGGTGGGCTAAGAAGGAAATTAAGAATGCAATCGTATTTTGCTTTTATATTGGCATTTATATTTAATAAGTGCTTTCCTTAAAATAATTTATATTTATTTTCTTACTTTAATTATAGCTTCAATTTATTTTAAACTGTCCGTTTAGTTCAATCACAGTAACATTAAACCTAAATATATTAGACATTTTAAAGTACTGTTTAAGCTTGTGTTGGTCAAAATAAGATGTAGCCTCTCTTAATCCAGGCCAGAATCACATTTCCAGACTCCAGTGTTCAGAATAAACTGGACCGATGCAGTGCCAGCATGAGGAGCGCTGTCTACTGACAGCTGCCAGACATTTCAGTCAGAGCACTCCAAACAAGAGCAGGAAAGCTTACTGCTGTGAATCTGATCATGTGTGTGAATGCAGTGTTTCCATCTTGTTTAAAAAACTTCTGTGGGTCTTTTGCTGTTTAAATTCTGTTTGGGTGAATGTGTATTTCTGAACCTGTGGTTGTAGTAGTCAGTTAGGCAATGCTAAATAAAGATGCAGTGATGTCATGACAACCTCGACCTCTCTTTCACCAGGGGTCTTGCCAGTGTCTGCCAGATGTTGAAGGCCCTTTCTGTGACAGGTGTAAACCCCTGTACTGGAACTTAGCTCAGGAGAACCCCAATGGGTGCATAGGTAAGAAAATCCACAGACATTGGAATCCTGGTATATACATTATAGCGCTACGGTGTGCTTTTACCTGCTGTATCTGCATGCTGTTGAAGCTGTTGATCCTGATGGATACTGTGTCATGTGCTGCAGCCAAACTGCCCCAAAGGGAAATTAATAGGGCTGGAGTATTATGAATTATTTTTTCCATAGGTGACTTGATTTGAACTTCAGCCATACTGTATTTGTTATAAGAACACGGAAACTTAAATTTTTTTTTTGTAGCTAATTGATCAAAGGATCTCATCCAGCCATCTCTTGAAAGAAACAAAGGGATTGGCTTTAACAACATTGGCTAAGTACTTTGTTCCAGACGGGAGCTGAGATAGCCGGGGTACAGTTTATACTTGAGATTACACATAGGGCTCCATTTCTGACCTGTGCTTCAGTGTCATTCTGAGTTCCACTGCCTTCACATTGAGCACTACTCTACACTAGTGCAATATTGAACAGACATTCACAATAGAATCAAGAAACACAAGCACCTGAATAGGGACTTGAACCCTGGACTCTCAGATTAAAAGACTGATGCTCTACCGACTGTGCTATCCGGGCTCTCACTGGTGCTATATTGAATGAGCTTTGAGCTCTGAGCTGGATTTGCTGCCCTTCCTGTTTAGACCAGACTAGCAGATCACAGTACATTCACCTCAGTGCTGGTTAAACCAGTGCCACCCCTGGGGGAACTGACATACCAGATTTAATTAGCTCAGGACAAACAATGACATGTGCAGGAGAAAGGCTCTGTCAGTATTTGCTTTACCTCTTTATGATTTGTGCCAAAACACTCAGAGCACCTATTATGTATATGTATCATATTAAAATATGATAAAAATGTTTTTTTTCTTTGACATTACACATAGACCTTGGTGGGGGGCATGCAAGAATGAAGGACAGAATCAGTGCCAACTGCAGGCAGTGAAAGACTGGAAAGTCACGCAATCCGCTAGAACGTTATGTTATTGGAAACATCTGGCCGTCCTACGAATATGTTTTCTAACCCTAAGTGTATAAGGATGCTTACTGTTAGCAGGATTACGTTTAACTTTGGCAGCCACATTTTAAAAACTGATATTATTGGGCAGAATGCTGACTTTTTTAACTTGTGATCGACAATAATTTCACCTTTTATGCCTTCTTTGTGATAACTAGTTTTTAATCTACCAGACCCTCATTCTGTCAGTGCACTCTCCCCTGTTCACACTGTGCTGTCAGAGGGCACATGTTTCTTTTTTAGTAGTTCAAGTAGGGAGCTGCGTCAGCATGTGTAGGCTGCTGAAAAGAGAAGAAAAGAAACACAACCTTTCAGCTGTGTGATTCTGGTGATTTTGCTTTCTGTCTAAAGACAGCTGATTAAAAACCAACCATTAGAAGCCTCTGCTTCCTGCTTTTTTAAATAGTTGCTTTGCAGTGACTGGTCAGGTGACCGAGGGTAGTGGGTCATTCTCCAGAGAATTCTGGGATATGTGGTTCACACAAAGGCTGCCATCTTGTCTGAAGTTGCTGTGTCATCACAGGAGTTAACTACTGGTTAATTTAAGATTACATTTAAACATGGCTTTGATCCACCAGCCAGTCACAACTTAGAGACTCAGTACTTGATGACAGCTTTTCAAATGTGGAATCTGGGCCTTAATCAACAATAAGAATTAAAATAAAAGGAAAAGTACAGTTTGCTAATATGTGTACAGTGAGTATTTATATAGTCCTATCTTTTTTTTATGTCTATCTCTGCCCAGTCAAGGAAGCAGAGCTCAAATCAGATCTTTAAGGCTCCAGCTCATGTGTCGAGGAATGTTTTATCTTGAGTCAGAAAATGTGGTCAGTGTTCCTGAAGGAATCATAATAATAACAACAATGGACAGAACATTGTGCAGTGGTCAGCATTGCTGCCTCGCACGCTGGTTCCCTGCGTTCAAATCCTTGGGTCCTGTCTTTATGGGGTTTGTATGTCCTCCCAGTCTTCGTGTGATATTCCACTAAAAGCTCATGTTTCCTCCTACAGCCCAAAGACCTACTGAGTTGTTATCTGGCCCAGGAGTGAGTGTGTGCGTGTCTGTGTGATAGACTGGTGTCCCGTCCATCCAGCGTGTATCCTGCCTTGTGCCCATTGCTTACTGGAACAGGCTCTGGCTCCTCTCTGAGGACACTTTGGATAAAGCGGCTAGAAATTGGATGATCATAAGGAGGAACACAAGTACTCCAGTCCCTTACACTTAACTTTGATCTTTAGTTGTGTTAAGCATCGTGGTGCCTCATCAGAGAGAGGACTGGTGTTTCTCTCATCACAGCACATTCTCTGCCTTTTTTTAGCCAAGCTTCCCATTCTCAAGGGTTTGATCTCCTTTCCTTCCTGTCTTTTGCAGAGTGTCAGTGTGAAGTCAAGGGCACAGTCAGCGGCATTGGAGAGTGTCAACAGGTGAGCTGAATCTCTCCCAGCTGGTTTGGTCCTTAACTCTGGTGCCGAGTAGCGGATTGTAGTCTGGAAACAGCTAAATGCCAGCAACCAAAAATAATTATCTTGAATGTCCGTCCCAACGTCTTATCTGTTGAATAATGTTCACAGTACTACAGTGGTGTATTTTGTTCATGAATAAATTGCTGGTTTATATTAGCCCTGTGCTTTGACAATGAACTTCTGAAGCTTTTGAGAGTCTTGCCCTTGGCAGATTCTGGCTCTGAGCAAAATTTAAATTGATTTCATGACTTTCCCTGCCCATCTTATACAGTAGATTAACTCGAAAATCTGCTTGAAAAAGAGTTTAAATCCAGTGGCAGCACAGCAACAAAAATAAAAATACAATCAATAATGCCTATTAAATCTATTAAGACTCACATGCAGATATCCAGTTATTGTCCTTTGTTTGGTAGAAATACTGTAGGTCCTTACTTCTGTGTGTGACACAGTCATGGTGGGAGTGTACAGTACCTGTATATGTTGAATGTGGAGATCTGCTTTTAGGGTAGATAGGAGTTTAATTTTGAAGCACCAAACTTCATTTTAATTTTTATTTGTTCTGTATGTCCAGATCAGGCGGTTAATTTTTTTCTATGCCGCTACACATTTTCTTGAATTTATTAAAATAACCATAACTTCAGCTTCTGTGCTCTTTGGAAACACTCTTTATTGGGACTTAAATTTGTTCCAGCAAAGCGGCGAGTGTTACTGCAAGCCCAATACCTGCAGCCACACCTGTAATGCTTGTAAGGACGGATACTTCAACTTGCAGAAAAGCAGCTATTTTGGATGTCAAGGTGGGTGTGTTAATACTGATCTCCGAATGCCAGGACTTTGTTCTAGAAATAAATAATAAATGTTGTGAAACTTTGATTATAGCATAATGAGAGAAAATGTGAATTACGTTTGATACGCAAAACCTAGAGAGAAGCTGTTCAGAGATGGAGGCTGGAGAGGTAGGAGGCATTTATTAGACATGGAATGACTTGAAGATAATTAATTTATTTTGGAAGTATTTTGAATAGTACTATTTAATCCTTTTTTAAACACATGTTTGTAGCAGTTCTGAAAAAACAATACCTTTCTTGTACTGGAATTAAATAACTTTGATGGGTTTCGCTGTCTAGAGGCAGAGCAGTGCAAAGCCAGTGCAGTGTGATTCACTAGTAGACGTTTCCAGAGAAGGGGAGTCGGTCCTACAGCAGGATATTTGTAATGATACAGTGTCTCTCGATGAACAACACCTCTGCTGTTCCTGTTGAAAGGCTGCCAGTGTGATGTTGGAGGCTCAGTCAGCCATGCTTGCGATGAGAGGTCTGGACAGTGCCAGTGTCGGCCACATGTGGTGGGACGCACCTGCAACCAGTAAGGACAGAAAAATACTCTGGTGTAGTATTCCGGAGCATGCATATATATATATATCATCTTTCTTTTAGTATGAATGCATATTCATTATCCATTCAGTTGCACTAAAGACAGTATATAAGTCTGTAGAGGTCAACCAATAATGTTTTGGGATCTATTCAGTGATCTGTTGATTGGTATAGCACCCCTTGCATGTATTCAGGTGTTTCATGTGGTTTTAATGTAATTTCTTCTTTTAACATGCTGAAATCTTCAATGCCCAATCATTGACACACAGAAATCCAGTGCTCAGAGGAGAAAAGAACAAGCTGTCAGCGTGAATGTAAACTACAGCTTTCAGAGATAATCGGAATGAGTTCTGCCTTTAATGCCATTGGCAAATTTATTAATCCTGTTAAATGAAGTTACTGAAATATGGTTTGGACTCTCTGAATGCATTATTAAACCTTGGCAACTTTTTTTTTCAATGTGATAGTGGATTTTTGCTGACATGTGGTCCTGGAAACTGGAGGAGATTCTCAAAAATCCTAGAGAATCATGCTGAGGAATCATTGAAGGAGTTTAAAATAAGGAGTGAATAAGAAATAAGTGACACAAAGCTGCTCTGATCAGCCTGATCAATTATAGTACCTACTAGTCCTGAGCAGTAGAGGTGTCTCCCTAACAAAGTTAAAAAATACTTGATTACTTTAGTTAATTTAGTTTATACATGTAGGTAGGAAAGAAAGAGAAATCAAAGATCAAATGATTAAGATAAGATCACTTTATTGGCCATATACAATTTCTTGCATTAGGAATTCATCTTTTGCATACCCCATCTTGCTCTCCATATGACGCCCAGACAGGGAGAGAAGCTTGGGGTCAGAGCGCAGGGTCAGCCTGGAGCAGCTGGGGTTAAGGGCCTTGCTCAGGGGCCCAATGGAGTAGGATTCCTCTGCCGGCCCCGGGATACAAACCGGCAACCTTCCTGCCACAGGCGCAGATCCTGAGCCACAGTGCCACCGCTCCGCCCAGTTAGAGATTCATAAAGCTAGAGTTTTAAAGTCAGAGATGAGATATTAAGGCTAAAGAGATTCTAACAGTTTCACACCGCAATGCAGCAGATTCCAAGAGTCTTGCACTGGTTCAAACCTCAGCCTTCACACACCCTTTACCCATTAATTTACACGTTACATGTTGTGTGACTGTATACCACAGGGTTATCCCTTGACCCTGTTCCTTTCCTCTAGGAGGGTGTGAGGAGGGCGATGGCGCTGTATTATATATTTGACTTAGTGTTCTAACATTGTCAACAGCAGGAGTAAGATTCAGGGATCCTTCTAGCCAGGGAAGGTGCTGGAAGTCTACCTCTCGTTCCTCAAGTCAACTTACACTTTCATTGAAACTATCTACTCATCTGACAGAGGACTCCTAGCATTATGATCACTGACAATTGTGTGCTAATGGCAATTTGCCTTTTTTTAAAAAGAAAAACTACACAGAAAAAGTTCAGCATCTTTGAAATTGCAGTGCATCTAGATTTTTTTTAATGACCCCTCTAGATACATTCAATTTCCATTTGATAAAAAAGTGCAACGCAAAAGCATGGTAATCCATTGCAGCTTCTAAAAGATTAATAATGATTCAGTTTTAGAAAAATACTCCACTTATTTTGATCAATACATTATATATATATAAATAAAATTACTATGTAAACGAGACAGTGATTTTCTTGGCTAAAGCTTATCCCTCTTTCCTAAAGGCCAGAAACGAACTTTTACTTCCCGGATCTGCACCACATCAAATACGAGGTTGAGGATGGAGTGACTCCCAGTGGCAGGACTGCACGCTTCGGCTACGACCAGCGGGAATTTCCAGACTTCAGCTGGAGGGGCTACGCAACCATGTCATCTGCACAAGTAGGAAACGTGAAGTTGTGATTGTGATCGTTCTGGGCTTTCTCTTTACTGTTTTTCCTTTAGAGGAGGGGAAAGAGTTGTGAGGAGGGCTGATCCCATCTTCACTTGGCAGTGGTTTTGAAGAGCCTTCCTGTCTGCTGCTTGTTACACTGTGTGGGCGCTTCTGTAGTGAGGGGGATGGTGGCGGTGGAGGCTGGCAGGCCCGTGAGGGGTTGTGGTGTTTCTGTCTTGCGCGGTTCTCCTCCTGTCTTTGGCCCTAACACTCTTTCTTCCCAGCCAGAGGTGGTCCTGCCAGTCACTGTGACTTCTTCTAGCCTCTACCGTATTATAGTACGTTTCGCCACCCCGGCTTCCAAAACGCCTGCCAGAGGGAGGATCTTGGTGGCAGAGGAAGTTCATTTTCCCTCTTGTTGTAATTGTAAGTGAGTCTTTCAAGCTTGTGTGCTTACGTCTCGACTGGCGTACTGTACCTCTCTGCATGGCTCCTTGACACCATCCCAAGACGCTGCCTGTCCGTTCTTTCCTCCTTCCTGTACCCGTTCCTGTGCCCTTATTGCCTTCCCCCCTTTTTCAGAATGAAGTCAGAGTAACAGTGCATGTGGATGAGGCAAGACACTCTTTGTTCAGTGTCATCCTGAGGTTTGTTAACCCCGGAGACACGGCTCTGTATGGCCGTGTGACTGCTTCCCAAGTCCGTGCTAGCACAGGTAAGGCAGCTGGCCTTGTGTTTTCAAAGCTGCTTCCCGTGGGATTTGTTCTCCGTTTTAAGGAGCTCATTTCCTGGCATGGTACAGTATGATGATCTGTGGTGAGAGGCTCATCCATGATAAATCAGTCTTCTGTAGTTGAGTCTGTTTTTTAAGGCATTTGAATGCTGTGTTGATCATAAATGAGTGTGAAGGTCACGTTATTGATTGGCATTATTTTTGTCATTGTTTTATTGTATTCTAGTGTTCTGAAATTACTGTTTGAACTGTGAGAAGCATTACATTCTTCATCATGCTTTGTTAGGGCATCTTATTAATGACATTTTTACGTTTGGTGTTGGTCAGGATTGTAATGCAATGCTTCAGTTGTAGGCATATTAGGGCGGAGCGGTGGCTCTGTGGCTAAGGATCTGCGCCTGTGACTGGAAGGTTGCCGGTTCAAATCCCGCGGCTGGCAGAGAAATCGTACTCCGTTGGGCCCCTGAGCAAGGCCCTTAACCCTAACTGCTCCAGGGGCGCCGTACAATGGCAGACCCTGCGCTCTGACCCCAAGCTTCTCTCCCTGTCTCTGTGTCTGTGTCTCCATGGAGGAAAGCTGGGGTATGCGAAAAGACACTTTCCTAATGCAAGAAATTGTATAGGGCTAATAAAGAAACATTATTATTATTATACAATAATTATTATATTCCCAAAGACATGAGCATTTGCCATGAGCTGCTGTAGTTTGTCTCCTTAACTTCAAGTTCCCTTTTTACCTCCTGGTGATGTCACGGCTCCTGTTTCAGCTCTTCTAGTAAATCTGTGAGCCATATAGAATTAAGAGCCTTTCGTTCGTGCTCAAATTAAAAATGTAGCTTTTACAGAATCGTTTCTAACTTCTTGAAAGACAGAAGCAAAGCGAAACAAAGTACCCACAATTTGATAGCAGAAATTACTATCCTGATATGGCTCTGGAAAAACTGAATCATTTTCAAAACATACTGTATCTAAGTTGCCTTTTTATTTGGAGGATATTTTCTGAAAATAAATCAAGAAAGGGCTGTTGCAGTGCACCTATGTAGTCATGTCACTGTAAATAATGTTTTTAAGTCTTTCCATCTGGATTTCAGTCACAATACACTTGTCTTTGTTGAAGTTTGTTGAAGTTGCAAAATATCTGCGATTTTGTGTTGGGATCACTATCTTAATGGTTTTCTTCTATCACAGCACTACTCCCTGTACTGTAAATCAGGACATTCTGCTTACTCAGATGCCCTTGTTTGACTTCCCTTAAACGGTTGAAGTCCTTGGGTAAATCTTTCAAATATGGCTTGATCTCGTCTGGTATTTCACAGGGCTCAGTATGTTTTTTTTTCATGGATAAAATATTGCAAAGTTCTGCTTGCAGGACATTCTAAAATTACATTTAAAAAGTTATCAACTCTTTGGAATTTGCTTGTTTTCTCTGTCTCTGATGCCACAGAATTATATATGCTCATCCAATATTTTCATGATTTAGGAATATGATTTAATAAAGGTTTATTTTAATTTATGTTGACCAACATTTTATTTAATGGGACTTATTAATATTGTTCTTCACGAGAAAGTCATTGTCACTGAATGAGACACCATAGACATATTATAGATATTATAGAATTGATAGAAAACACACTTTTGTCTTTGGAAAATTCAGAAAACTTTACTTCAGTTTTCACTTGGGTATAGTAGAAGAGTCTGAACAATACTCTTCTTTTTCATGTAACATTTTTTAGAGAGCATATATTTTTCAGATAAGTAGATGAAACAAGCTAGATTTTTGATTTCTGGTTCTGATATTGCAAAATTACAAATTTTTTCCTCTGTTTTGAGCAAGATTCTTCATAAACAACAAAAGCAAACAGATATAATAAACAGAAAGTTGTATAGCCTGGCAAGAGTCTTGACTTTAAACTGTATCTTCTTGATGCATTTGAGATAACCACTGAATGCTTGTTAATTTATATAACAGAATATCGTCTGTTTCACGTTTGTCTTTCAGTACTGCGTGCATGATAATTGTAATTCCACTAGCTCCCATCAACACTTTAATTTCTCTACCCACTAACATCATTCATTCTTTTCCTAGCTTTTTTGTAGCAAATTTGTTCAAAGTTTATTTTATCTTTAGTGTATCATTTGACTAGGCTTTGATGCTTTTTGTATCTGTTTCTTTAAAGAAATCAGGGATTGAAAAGTTTGTATTATAAGACTACTGTACTGTATATACTGAACATCAAAAGAAATACTATTTATGCATCTATGTGTTAAGAAAAATATATATATAATATGTATATATGTTGTGGGTATTAATGAAATGATTTTGATTAATTCACCATTCATGACTGACAGTGATATCTTTGAGTGATATAGATTATTCCATCAGCTCTAAATCATCTCATTAGCGAGAAACTTGATTGAGCACAGATAATGAGGTGTGGAAACCTGTTGAATGTCAAGCCTAGTGAAATTCAAGAAATGAAAAGGCTAAGAGGAACCGATATGCCCAGATAATCAAAAGAGCAACCCCTTTTGTGACATCGGTACACGATGTTGAAAGCTGGATGGAGCTTTCAACATGCGATCTGTTTTGTGCAGATCAGTGAATACAGAACAACAATAATGATTGCAAAATGAGAATGAGCCAGTGATTCCCTATTTGCCAGACCTGAAGTCCTTTGAACATCTGTGGGATGAGAAGGGACGTGGAGGGGCATTTAGGGTACAGAGACCTGTGAACAGGCACTTACTTGATCAGGCTCTTCAAGGGGAGTTGGATAGTCCCTGCATCCTGATTAACTCATGTTAATCTGCTTAATCAGTCTACCTACAGTATAAAATGTCAATGTGTTACAAAATGTCAGTGCATCTGCTACAAAAATATTGTTATAAATACTGATACATTTCTTTTGAGGCTCAGTATACAGTGCAAATACATCTGGAGCAAACAGAAGTGATTGGCCCAGCCTGATGCTAAATCTGATCACATGGCAGTGAATTTAAATTTGTTTTTCTTATTGTGTCATTTATTAATGTGATTGAGAGTATTATACATATACAGTAGTACAGTACGTAATAATATTTAGCCTGTATTAACTATTCAATAGAAGAGACCAGGATTAGTTAAGAAGTTGAGCACAAATCTAAATAATGCCATCTTCCAACACTGCATTCCTGTTTGGTCGTGTTCTTAGGGCCAGGACAAAGCAAGGAGGTGATATTTCCACCCAGTTCTTCCCCAGCTTTCATCACCGTCCCAGGGAATGGGTTCACTGATCCCTTCCCTCTCCTCCCGGGGAAGTGGGTCATTAGTATCAAGGCTGAAGGCGTCCTATTGGTGAGTCATATGAAGGTCGAAGGGCAGGAGCGAGCTGGACAGACGGCCGTCATTGAGACTTACAGTTGACCATGCACTGGAAGCAAGCTGGAAAAATTAATTTATTTCAACAAACATTCTTTTATCTTAGCTTAGTAAGGTATTAGATGTCTTGACTTTGGAAAAGACAAAGATTAATACTCGAATGTGTGTTGTGTTGTTCATGATTTTTACCCCCTTTACATTTGTTTAGCAAGATTACAACACATTTTGTTTGGAAGAACATTTTGAATTGTCAGCTAATCAGGAATCCCCAATTGTTTTGACTTGACTTCAGCTGCAAATCCCATGCTACACAGAGAGGGTGAGAACCTGCTCCTCCAGTTCACAGGCTTGTTGGGGCCATGTGTTATTTCAAGCTCCACGTGCCTTGCAGCAGTCTTAGCACTGACAACAGGGGCCGGACCCAGCAGGGCCCATGAGCCTCTGTGGCAGAACTAATTGTCCTGGTCATAGCTGGTCAGACATGGCCCTGGCCCAAACCTGGGATGTCAGGGCCTTATGGCGTAACCTGAGTCTTTACTGAGTGCCTTTACTGTCTAAAACCTAATTTAAAAATGAACTGGAGAAGTGGCTTGTGTTGTTCACTTCTAGTGAAGTTACAACCATCCATGGATGTAATTTTGCAAATGGTTTCTTTCACTGACAAAATAATACAATTTACCAAATCATTAATTAAAGCAAAAATATAATCACTAAAGGATTAAGAGGATATAAGAGTAATTATGAGCAAGAAAAGTAGGACACTAAACTGAGAGAGCTGGAAAACATGGATGGAGTTCTTGATTGTGGATAGAACAGAGTGGTTTTCATGCAATGTTGCGTTCTGCTTTTAATAAAAATACTCTGCTTCTACTTCATTGGTACTTGAGATTACAGTTATCCTAAAATTGATTTTATTTGCTCGCTTTCATAGGACTACTTAGTGTTGCTGCCCAGCAGTTACTATGAAGCACCTATTCTGTCCCTGAAGGTCACCGAGCCGTGCACATACGAGTCCAGTGCAGAGAACTCCGACTGGAAGTAAGCTTGTCCACTGCAGACAATGTACAGTGTGGCCAGTTCTGTGAGGAACCCTGGTGGACCAGCCGATTTCCGTGGGCATCTAACACAAAATGTTGTATTAACTGTAAATGATTTAAAAAAAGGTGTTTAAAAAAATGTACATTCATCACTATTTTCACATTTGGAGAAAAAGTAAAATAAGCCGCACTAAAGACAGCAAAATCTACTTCACAGTCACCTGAGGCTGTGGGTAAGGAAAGGACAGCTGGCCTATGTATCTCGTGATCCATGGACCTCATCCAGATGCTTCTTGTAACCTCAAAAAACCTGAAAAGTGCGGTGTAGTAAGATTTTAAGGAGGCAGCAGCAAAGCCTACAGCTGCAGCCGAGTGCCTGAGAGGTTTTCGGGGGGGGCTTGCTGGCTCCTCCCACACGTGACCAGTGCTGTTGATGAGTTTCGCTGTCGCCCCCTCTCCCTGCGCAGCTGCCTGCTGTACAAACACGTGCCAATGGATGGGTTCCCAGCTGCTCTGGGAACCGAGGGCCTGCACTCGACGAGGGTCGAAGTCCGCATACAGCAGCCTACGCCCCAGCACCCCGAGATGGTCTCTTTCAGTGGCCGACAGGTGCAGCCCCGCCCGGCCTGGGGATACATACAGTACACACTCTTCTCACCCCTTGTTCAATACCTCCCAGTTACTCCCATCAGAACGCAGATACCGACTCCCCAACTCCAAAGCCAATAGAGTCAAGTTCTCATTCATACCAGTAGCCATATCGTTACTTAACACTTGACCTTCTTTCTATGTATATATTTACATTATGTACAATATATTGTTGAGCTGGGCTGCAGCTTCTCTTTAGGTTTCGTCATCTGATGTCACTGTTTTAGTTAAAATTGTCTTTATTAAAAGTTTTTCATCATGTAGAATTTGGAGCTTATAATATGTATCATTTTGAACAGCAATACAGAGCACCTACAGGATGGGTGATATATGATAAGGCATCCTCGTCTTAAGTGATTAACTCATTTTCTGACTATCTCAAATATCAGACATATCAGGCCTTCATTGCAATGAGAGATCACTTTTTGCCAGCAAACAAAACCTGCTTCATTTGTCAGGAGATTTGCACTTGTGAAATACAGCTGTATTGAGTGTTAATAATACTCAGCTTTGCTTCTTGTTTGAATGTAAGTTCTGTTACCCACTTTCTCTTGCTTTTTTCTTTGCCCTGTGCAGGCCAGGCTACAACAAACACTGCGAGTGCCTCAGCCGGGCAAGTATGTGGTGGTTCTGGAGTACGCCAGCGAAGATGAGGCCCTGCAGAGCGTCACTGTGATGATAGGCGACCAGCCTGCGGGTGCCACTCAGGGGAGAGTCAATATATTCAGCTGCAAATACAGGTCTGGCTGCTGAGTGGGTTGTCACCACGAGCAATTTTCTTTTTCAGTCTACTGTACATTTTAGCTTCAATGCAGGGTGTGAGTTTCAGTAAAATGAGATATTTCAGCACCTGGCTCTTTCTTTTGTCCAGCTTCCTGTGCCGCAGTGCTGCCGTTGATGAACAGAATCGCATTGCCGTCTATGAGCTGCCTCATAAATTCGAGCTGCTGCTCCAGGCCTCCACAGCTCGTTTCCTCCTGGTAAGAGCTCGTCAGCGCCACACCCTGATTCCAATAAAACAGCATGTTCAGTCCTTGTCCTCTTCTTGGCGTGGTTTTTGGCCCTGGTGTTAAGATTTACTTTTGAGTTTGAGCAGAGTATTTCTTCAGTACATCTACAGTTTGCCCTTTTAAGATCTGTTTAACCTCCACAATTAGGTGCTTTCACCAGCTCGTTATAACGGTATGTTATCTGGTGAAAACTTTGTTCTTATTTTGTAACACTAGAGTGCCTTACAATGCATTTTATCAGTGACAAAAAAGATAAATCCTTCTGTATTTATTCACAGCATATTTATTTCTTAAAAGTGGACTGTGATTTTCTTTGAATATTGAAACGATTACAGGGCATATTAAGGAGATCAGCTGGCCACATGCTGTACACCTTTGTCTTACACCACTCTGCAGTAACATTTATCCCAGGATCCATCTGGCTCACTCCTTTTCTTAACCTTCACTTCTTGATTGGAGACACAACCGTTTCTGAGCTTATGTCGTTTCAATTTGTGTTTAGCTGGTAAAGTTTGAAGAAGCTGATGCTTGTCATCTTGCAGTCTGAGGCCGTTATCAGTTACATGTTTAAATCATTTCTGCATAAAGGGTTAAAACACATTTCTGTAATAGATATTGGGTGTTTTGATAGGGGATGTTTTAATTACTCCTGTAAATATTTATTCTCAGCAGAAACTTTAGAAATTAAGCAAACAGTTAGTATCACTGTTTTTTTGCATAATGTCCAGAGGCAGCCTTTCCCTTGACACAACTTGCCATATTGTACTGAAGGAGGATGGGATTGCATTTCTTTTACAAAAAGTGGTGCGCAGATCTCAAAATGGAGTCAAGCATATCACTGTGATGTACGATTACCATCCATTCCTCTCTCTGCCTATCTGTTTGTATATTTAAAGTATTGTAATGCCTAAGAAATTTCTAATTTCCTGTTGGACTAAGTGTCTATGTGATCATGTTATTTTGTGAGACATTGAAAATATCTTGACCACTCGCTCTTCCCCCAGTACAAGGCTTATGTAGTTCCTGCGGAGGAATTCTCCACAGAGTATGTCAATCCAAAGGTCTTCTGCATTTCCACCCCTGGGCGCTTCTCTGAAGACAGGTAACGTCAATTTATGAACAGGTACTTTCCATAACATACTGCCTGCACTGCTTCCTCGAAGATGAGTGGAGATTTTCCAGTACTTTTGCTTCATAACAGAATTTGTTCTGAATTGTTTTTGTTTAATGCTGAATTCTGTTCTGAATTTGCTGGAAAGTATTTGTCAAGGTATGAAGATGACAGTTTTGCTGGAGACACTGGAGAACTAGTGTTGGTGGGAAACAAAAGTAAAATTAATATCAGACCGTATTACCATTTTCAAACCATATTACCATATTTCAAAACATGAGTTTGAAGTTTTTCAAACATAAAACACAGTTTGATGATTTAGAATAGGCTCTAATTTGAAACAAAAAAATGAATTTAATTTTGCAAATTAAAATTTTAATTTTGCAGAACGATAAGCATGAACAGAATCATATGGAAGCAAAACTTCTGTTATTCTGTGATTGTCTATTAAAAGAGGATTCTCTGTGCAAAGTAATGATTTGGATCCACATAATTTGACTGTTTAAAAACCAAACTGATTAAAGTTACTTTGTGTCTGTGGTGAAGCCTTTGGCTCCTATTTGTAAAACAGTTACTGTAAGTAACCTCCAATGGAGATTTCACTGCCTAAGTGTATTGAATCTAGGGCCCTTTGTACCTCAAAATGCACTCATGAAATGTAGTTACTTAGTTACTTATGAACTTTATTAAGCTATTTAAAACTAGCTATTTAAAAACTGAACAGATGTTCTTCAGGTTTGTAATGTTCCTTGAACCATGAAGCCAAAATTACAACATCTAAACTAAGTTAAACTCATTAAAAACTAAAAGCTAATGGGAATTCCAAATCAATGTGGAATCCTGTTTCTCCTCCCAAAAGGCAATAGCTTATTTATGTAAATAATCTAAGCACATCCAGCTGCTCCAAGCAGTATGGGAGTGTACTTCAAAGTAAGTACACACTAGAAGGAGACCCCTTAATGAGGGATTGTATTTTAAACAAAAACACTCATAATGTGCAGTTGAACCTTGGTCACTGCAAAAAACTATTTTAAGGAGAGTGACAAATGCTTAGAATAGAGCCGTTGATGGGCCCTTTAAAACCAGACAATAATAAAAAAACATGAAAACACATACTGTAGGAAGCAAGTTTCTGATATCAGATAGCGCTTGAAAAAAAGCGCTTATGGTTGAATGATCCAGATTCTGTCTGACATGCTAGTGGAGAAAAAAAGAGATCAGAGTAAAATGGGCTTCTGGAAGACATCAGGATAATGGGCAAAGTACAGACTGCAGCGACTGTGAGTGATTACATTTAATTTATTTGGTTAATTTTTAGGATCATGTAAACAGAATGTGTATGAAGTATGCGTACTAAGATGCCGTGTGGGGCAGTTTACAACAGGGCCAATCAGTCTGAGGCAGGTCCCTGATTACAGACAGCCCAACACAGGTTTGAAGTCCAAAGAGCAGCTCCTTTACAGGTGGATTTATTTACAAGCGCCGCATTCAGACAAAATGGTACAATAAACACAATCTAGCCCTACCAGGCTAGTCTTGGGCATGGGTTTCTCTCCCTTATAATCATACATCTTTAATTATGCCGCAGGAATTCCCTTGCCCTGTACAGCAGCTGTTAATACAGCCTGGCAGCTTGCTTCATGCCTGGTAACTTTCCCCAAAGGCTTTGCGGTTCCAGTCAGCACACCGGCTCCAGTACTGGCGCAGTGGTTTCACCTTCCAAGCACAGCAGCTTTATTTTGTCCTGGCTCTCTACAGTTTCCATTTGGTTTCAGTTCGTTCATTCTTTCATTCTGTAGTATCTGAATTCCATCGTAAGAAAGGCGAGCTTATGGCTGATTGTTGTGGAAGTTTTCCACAGTACCAAAAAACTATTCCTCAAAGCTCAAGGAAACTAAACGCACACCTACACAAGCACATCAAAACCATTACGCTCTAATTTTGAAAACTAAAACTTCTTGAATTTTCATGGATGAACATTGGCGATTGGCCATCTTAAAGGCAAACGCACAATTTATGTAAACAAAACAGCGTGGTTTTCAAATAGTAGCACACGTTCCTTCTTTCTAGCTGGAGCTCTGGCTTCTTTCTGTGTTCAGCACTTTTCTAATATGTGCTGGAGTAGGGCACACAGCTGATCCCTGCTCCCGAGATTGCTGGCAGTTCCTGTCTTGGGGAGAGTGACATCCCTTATGGCATAGCAGTACTTGGTAGAGTAAAATTGGAGCTGGATTGATTTGAGAGTCAGCTACTGTGCTGAAATGAAAAAAAAGAAGTTTATAAAAGTTTGAAGTACTCCATGGTCACACCCAAATTAATTTAATTTGAACAGATAGGACACTTAGGTCAGTAATGCACTATGTTCCTGGTGAGATTCAGAGCGAGATGCTGTTATTATTGTGTAGAGTAAAAATCCCTTGGAGATCTTTTGTCGAGCAGTAGAGGAGTTTATTGTATATCCGGCCGAAGAGAAGCACGCTCCCTGCAATTAGGAGGATGATTCTGACAAGGAAAGTTACAGCTGGCCTTTTATACACTTACTTGATAAGGAATACAAAGAGCGTAAGTCTCAAATTGAAAAACTTCAATCATATTTAAGTTCTATTGCTTAAGCAAACTTCTACTTCAGTAATAAGATGTCTAGTAACAGTGTTTTCTAAAAGCAGGTAGTTATGATTGGTCTCCTACACAGAAAATTATTTTGAATTTTTTAAACAAACCTTCTTTGTGTCTGCAGGCCCCTAGTCTTATGAACAGCAGATACATTTAATGTTGCAGCTGGTGTTTTGCTGAACATGGTGTACAGAGAAAGAATTAAACCCTTAAACCCAATGGATAAATGTTGATAAAGAAAATCAACTCCTGAAGTTCATATAAAAGGTTGAGCAGGTTTTACTTCTCTAGAGCTGAGGGGCACCTTAGTTGATACTGTTTGTCTCATTCTGATTTTTTTACAGTAGGTTCTGCATTCCATCCAAGTACGAACTGCCTCCATCAGCCACTGTTTTAGACGCAGTCAGAGATGGGCGCCTGTCTTTCGGGTCAGAACTTCCACAGTCCTCAGTGCTACAGCAAGGCACACAGGGAGGTGGCCCACTGTCTCCTTATAATCCCCGGGGAGATGGTGTACTCCTGAAGTTCCCTCAGGTAACATTTTGCAGGAATGACTTTGTCTTAGTTTAAGTAAGGATCTGATTAAGGATCTTCCAGGCCCTGGGGATTTCGGTTCTGTAGGCTTTGTGGCAGATGTGTTTTTATGTGTGTACAGTATCTATGTCTATGGGTGATCAAAATTATACTGAAATTTTTTCTAAAAGCTCCTACTTGCTACGTACAGTATATTAATTCAAGAAGAGGTCTTTGTTACAGTTTTCAGTTTATATTTAAATAAAGTTATTACTATATATTTTATTTTTTCATGCCTATTGGATAGTACACCCCTGGGTGAAAAGGCTTTCCAGTGCCAAAATTCTTTCTCAACAACCATGATGGAGGTCAGAAGAATTTCCTGTTGTACTTTGTTTGGTTCAGCCTTAGGAGGAAAATGTATTTTTGAAGTCATTGTTTCTGTGAAAAATAAGTAGATGCTGAATAAGCTTTTATTTTCCTTGTGGGAACACTGAACACAATCTGAGTTTAAATTAGGCTGTTGCATGTGGTAAAGCCGCACAATGTTATATGTTTGCAGAATCAAATATCCTTCCGCACCCGACTCCCAAGGGAGGGCAGATACGTGTTTGTTGTGCATTTCCGTCAGCCCGAGCACCTCTCGTACGCAGTGAGAGTGCAGGTGGATGGAGGCAGACCTTGGCTTGGTGAGTTCTTCATTTCATCACCAGTTCCTAAAAATGGAGCTGTCATGGGCGAAATAACAATCCAATAAACTAATGTCTCTCTCAGTATGTTCTTGATTTGTGTTTGTTTTAATGTTTGTTTTGTTTTTTCATTAATTGAGCACACTGTCTCCTTTACTTCAGAACTTGTTTTTGGAACAATGTCATTTTATAACCCCTAAAATCTTTTATGGTTTTATGGTCTTGATTTCACAAGCAATTTGCCATGTACTGTACAAATTCAACTGGTGACAATGGTGAGTACTGCAGATTGAGACCAAAAAATAAATCCAATGGTGAAAAAATGGTTTATTTTCACATTGGATTTTTAAAATGTAAAATGTCTATCCTAGTTAAACAGGAAAACATTCGTAAAGTTGATTTTGTAAAGCGGAAAGTGTTTTGAGTTGGCTATACTGTGGCACGAAAAAGAATAGTGGGCTTTTCCTGAAGGTCAGAGTTGTAGGAATGCAACTGAGCACTGTAAAATCATAAAAGTGCCTCCAGACTCACACATGCAGGATCATGAAGAAGCTAATGATGTCGAGAAATGTGCTTGTCTTCTTTAAAGTACAGATTAATTTTGAGAAACTTGATTTACTGCAGGCTTACAGATCAAAGAAATTTAAAGACAAAAATACATAGCAGTGTGCACAGTGTGAGGAAAGCCAGTGCAGATTAAGTTAACATGGTTACACGTGGCACAAATGTGAAAGCTAATCCTTTCCTCTTCTGTACCACTGGCAGGGTCCTTCAATGCCTCTTACTGCCCTCATGTCTCTGGGTGCCGCGACCAGGTCATTGCAGAAAACCGCATAGTCCTGGACGTCCCTGAGCAAGAGCTAGTGCTGACCCTGGCCATTCCTCAAGGAAAGACACTTACGATGGTCAGTCAAAAGGCTTTTGAGCCACTTTCATTCATGAAATCCTCATGGAATGCTCTTCCAATGCTCAGATTACTTGGACAAAATCTGGTTTTAAATTAGATTGAATTAGGTGTCCACATGACCTAGTTACTTCTCTAGCCTTCGTTTCTCTCTCTTTCCTCTCACTCTCTGCTCTGCTTGTGTGTTCTGTTTATCTTGAATTGATGCCTTGCCTTTCTATGTAAATCCTCATGAAGACCTCACTCCTAATAATAAAATCTTTGTTAAATATTTATGTTCAGCTTCAAATATTGATGTTGTAAGATGGCAAACGTAATGATTTGATAACAATTAATACCACTATTTTGCCATGTTTACTGCCTCAAGGTACAAGGACAGCTGTGCAGAGAATGCCCATTGAGTCCTCCTTTCAGACTTTTTTAAATTCAAACATCTGGTGAACCCTCTTACCACTACAATCTAAAATTAAAGTAAATACAGTAAAACCTTGATACTCATGAGTTCAGTTGTGGCAATTTCGTCTTTCATCTTTAATGACCACTGTTTCCACATTCGCGGACCAAATTTGCCTCTTCGCAGGATGCTCAGTAGTAAAGTAAATGTGGGCACCCACTTCTGCAGCATCTTCACATTGCAGATCTGTTTCGCCTGACCTGCAGCGGTCTCTGTAATAGAGCCGCAGCTTAGTTAACAAAGAGTACCTTATGTACGTGTTTATGTAGCAGTGCGTCACAGGTTATGCTTTATTCAGTTTCTGTCAGGAAAGTGTTAGATGCGCATTGTGCATAGACCTGTTATCAGTAAGTTAAGCCTGTTTGTGTCTCAGTGTTGTGGTGTGGAATAAAAGAAATGCTGAATAGCGAAAAAAAACCTCCATCGTCCTTTAAATTCTCAGTCTCAGTTCTCATGTGTCTTGTGGAAAAGAATGAGAAAATAAATGATGAGTAAGAGAATTCGGACAAATTGCAGGAGAGTGAGTCTGTTGAGTGGGAAGGGAGTGAGCAGACTTACCTTATAACTGTGCTTTAATAAACTTTATTACAGTACAGTAGTATCATATATTATATACAGTATTAACAAATATCACAACAGTGATCTGTCTATGTTTGCACATGCAGTATCTTGAAATATAGGGGAAGGCAATGCTTTTTGACATTTAAAACTACTAAGAATAAGGACCAGCATTATTTCTGAAACGGTTAACAGTTATAAGAAAATCACTGTGGAAATGCTTGTTTTGAAACTGCAGATCCAATTTTGTCCAATTTTCCCGTTGGGTTTTATGTTCTGTATTCATGAGTTCACCGTGCGGGGAGACTTTACGGTACCCAACCTTTGTGATTACCGAGGTCTCGCTGTCTATGCAGTACTTCAGAATTCAAGCACGTTTAAAACTGCGAAACAACTCCCAAACTGCAAATTAAAGCTTCATTTCACTCTTAAATCACAAATACAGTACTCAAAGGCCAGCTCCCATTGGGTGGAAATAAGTAGCGAACTAAACCCCCCCATCTAGTTCTGGGCTTTGTAATTTGCTGTTGTTAGCAGACTCAAAGTCTTGATTTAACCCACGTAGACACGCTGTTAGCAAGTGTACGTATACATGGAGTCACACAAAACAACACCCCTCGATTCAGTGCTTTGATGAGATGCGCTGCACAGACAGTGTGTGGTCACAGAAGGAAGCTCTTTGCAGCCATAGCTGCAGGAAAACTGACACATCTGCCATACATTCAGTTCCTGGGTTTGGAAAGGTGCATGTACAGTATACCAAAAAATATATGCAATTTACCCATACATGGTATTATTATTTATTACTGTAATTTTGATGCACTGTAATGTTTCCCTTGTTGTTGTGTTTCAGGATTACATTTTGGTTGTTCCTGCAGATAATTATACTCCAGATCTACTTAGTGAAAAACGTTTGGATAAGTCTTTTGATTTCATCCATAAGTGTGGAGGAAACAGCTTTTACATTGAGTAAGTCAATGATTTATTGTTTATGGATAGAACGTAAAAAATGTAACCGCCCCTTAATCTAAAGTGTCAAATTTTCATATGACTCAGAGGAAACTGTAATGATAAGGTAAGCAATGATACATACTGTATATCTTTTTATCTATCTTATTATGGGTCTGTGATAACAGTGTTTAAGATACTTGGAACTGGCCTCCATATTGCAGTTACAGTAAATTTAAATTAATATATTGTGGTGTTTGTTCATTCATTGCTATTTTATAGACATTAGAAATAACATAACTGAAATGAAAAGCCAATTGAATTTAAAATACTGAAATGATTGCTAAATGATTGCTAAATGAAAAGCCAATTGAATTTAAAATACTGAAATGATTGCTAAAACTAGGGTGACGAATTGGTACAGATTCAAAAGATGTTTACTTTAAGTAAAAGTTATGGAGTGGCATGAGAATATCTTCCTCACTTACAGACATTTCATGAAAAAAAACATCAACAGTCCTTTTTGTGCCCTCTCTGAGAGACAGAGTTTTAAACAAACGTGCGAGAGCAGGTCAACTTATTATCATGCCCACTCCTGCCCTCCTGCTTAAATACCACACCCCTCGTCACCCTCACAGCCGCCCCCGGCCCTGTTCCACACGAAGAGGTGGGGTGCTGTCAGCCCCGTCCTCGCTGTCGTGGATTTGACCCAGCTACTGTCACGAGGGGCTGTGAAACAGGATGAACACAAGGAGCTGACGCTGTTTATACTCGTACCTAATCATCATCACCTCCCTCCTGTGTGTGCATGAACATGAGAGATGGAAATGTAACCCTAGCAGTATGTCTGCCGTGAAACAAGCATTACAAAGGCTATATTAAATACAATTTATTTTCTCTTGATCTGCTTAAAATGAGTAAAACATAACTGTGATCTGGTGATGTGTGGTGTGGGGCCAACCTGCAGAACATACAGTACCTTGCTTATTTTGTGATTTGGACTTGAATAACCACTTAGAAGACTCTGCTTTGTGTGACTTGGACTCTGGTACTAAGGCTTTGTGAATCAAACATAACTATGAATCCTTCTTTGTCCTTTGTATTGTTAAACAATGCTAGAGCTGGAAGCTATCAAGCAATAAAACAAATGGAATGAATAAAAACAGCGACTTATATGAGAAAGTCACTGCATTTTTTTTAGCAGATGACTCACTAAATATTTTAAGCATGACATTAGCCACTAAGTGTTAAATAGAAACCAGTCTGCTGGTTGAAAGCAATACAGCACTGATAGTAGCAAAACAAACTAACTGTTGTTCCCAAGTTAAGATATTTATTATGAATAAGGGAAACATTAATTAAACATTAAAAATATGCTGTATGTCAATGCAGAGAAAAAATAAAAAGGAAAGACTGAAGTGTAAGAAGAAGTGTGTGACTATGAAATAATAACCAATATAAATATAAACAATTTTAGCAAAAAAACTGTTGCAATCCAAAAACACTTTATTTGTGTTGATAGAAAAAAATAACAGATCTGTAAATTATTTTTCGTGAGGAAGATCAGACAAAAGCGATCATTTGTCAAACTCCTTTTCCACTATTGTGGCTGCAAACATTGTAACAAACCACTGATTAATAAAAATATAGTAATAAATGAATTTCCTGTTGAGAAAATGCTGGAAAAATATTGATACAAGTCAATATTAAGCTTTATTTAATATTTGGCATTTGGACAGTTTGAGTCCTTGATTATATAATATATTCGGTATTCTATTTCAGTAGGAGTACTGTTCATTTGCTGAATGAGATTTTTGATTTTTAGCAGGATTTAGAGGTCTTGACTGGTCTGTCTGCACCTACTGTATGTTGATTGTATGAATACTCTGAGAATATTAGATTGTCAGATGATTGGTTTTTATAAGATGTTCATGTGTAATTTTATTAAATGTGTGAAACTATCAGCTTTATACTGATAAGTGCTGAGTGCTGGATGCTGAGGGAACACAGAATAGAGTTCAATGAAAAACACATTTTATTTGTGGTGAAACTCAAAAAGCAGTCATTTTTCTCATTCACAGACAGGAAAGCTTTGCAGAGAGTGCACCTTGGGTGTGGCCGGGATTCTTTTTAGTGGCACACAGTTCACATCTGGCTCTCTGGGGGATGAACTCTGGCCAGAGTCCTCCCTGGCTCTGCTGTCTGATGTCTGGACATGACTGTGCAGTCCTGTCAGGGCCAGAAGCCCAGATTCAGAGATCATAGACTTTTTCTGTAGGTTGGGACTCTCAAGTCTGACAGGCTATAAAGAGTGATACCAAAGGAAAATAATATATAATAATTATTAATAATAATAAATAATAGTTATTTAAGTTCATAACCTGAATAAATTTGTGACTGAGCATGATTTGTCTGAAGATATCCGGATGTCTGTAATTATTAGTATGCTTGTAAGTGTCTTTTTTAAGGCCTACTGTATGTTATATTGTTATACTTGGGACATTGAGTATTGAATAGGTAGATACACATCATGTTTTGTGGACTTCATATTCTGACTTCTTTGCACATATTACAATATGTTGTTCTCAGGGGCCATCTAGTGGTTGTGACTGTTTTCTCACTTTCACGAGGAGCAGCAGCTGGAGAGTATGTGACAGTGGAATTGTTTAGTGAGTCTGTGAAAACTTTGGCTTAAGCCACTTGGCTATGAGGGCTGACCTCCTGGCCAGAGGACGAGGAGGCTAGGAGCCCCCTGCAGAGTGAGGAGTGACCAAGGGGCAGCTGCAGGGGGGGAGCTGGGGTTCAGGTGGGATGCAGAAACATGACATGTGGTATATATGGGAAACTGAGGCAATTACGTCAGGATTAGTTGTGGGCGTAATTAGTTTGACTGCCTTCATCCCTCCTAAACTTTCGTTAGAACTCCAGTAAAAACAACGCAAGTTTTATGACAACAATAGGTTACCAAAAATTTGCAAATACAGTATAAAACCTAAGCAGAACTTTCAAATGCTGGATGAGTTTCTCACCTTTGCAAATCAGCTGTGTAGTGGGCATGGCTGAAGCACGTCACTGCTGAAATGGTCACATATTCACAGCAAATATGAAAATGTCCCAGGCGGCACGTTTTCAGCCGCCAGCACAGAAGCTGCTATTCATCGCTTTGCCAACCGCTTTAAAAGTGTGCATTTCTGTTTCACAGACAGAACCTAAACCCCTGTTTCTTCCTTTTCTGGTCCAATAGCCCGGTCTCGTCGTCACCATTCTGCAAGGACTCTGCGCGATCTCTGGTTGCTTTCTTCAACGGCGGGGCTCTGCCATGCGGCTGTGACGAGGCCGGCGCCACCGGCCCTGCCTGCGCGGCCGACGGCGGTCAGTGCACATGCAGGCCGAACGTCATCGGGCGCCGGTGCAGCCGCTGTGCCACGGGCTATTACGGGTTTCCCTACTGCAGACGTGAGTACCTCCGGAACCTGCACCTGAGGGGTCGTCTCGATACCTGTCGCGGAATACTTCTGAAGCTCCACCTTCAATGTCTTTATTGCTGTTAGGATTAGCAGTAGTGACAGCATGCTAACAGATGTGTCCTCAGCACCAGAAAAAACTTAACAGCGGGGAGGATGATCGTTATATCGTTTGCAGTCGCCTCACGAGGAAAGATTAGCTTGGTTCGTGAATGGATTGCTCTTAAAATCTTAAGTTTGCAACAGCGCTTGCTCCACTGTAGCCACAGCCTGAAAACTGCATGGCCGAAATGCCTATAATTTCTAGGCTGGAAGTTCTGTATTTTATGGGCCTGTACGAACATACCATCTGCGTGAAACGTGCTCTGCCTACAACAGCTTGCGACTGCGGCCGGCGCCTGTGCGACGAGGTGACGGGCCAGTGCATCTGCCCGCCCCAGACCGTCAAGCCCTCCTGCGACGTGTGTCAGGAGCAGACCTTCGCCTTCCACCCGCTGGTGGGCTGTGAGGAGTGCAACTGCTCCCGCCGCGGGGTCGTCAGCAGCGCCATCACCGACTGCGACCGGGCCGACGGGCAGTGCAGGTCAGCGCCTCTGCCACTTGCTCTCCCTGTCCAGCCCTACGGCAGTCTGAGTCTTGGTCTGCTCTTGGGATAATGTCTACAGTGTTCATGGGGAACATGGAAAGAGCTCCATGTGCAAAACTCAAGGACTGAGTATAATAATTCTCCTGAACAACTTCCGGGTCACTGTTTGTGCCATAGCACAGCGTTTAAGGACTTTTTCCTAATAGCATTGTGCATTTTTAAGTCCAGGATATAATGTTTTATTAATTGTGGTCTTGCCGGGCATAGATGTAGACCGAGGATCGCTGGGCGGAAGTGTGACGTCTGTGCTGCCGGGTACTACCGCTTCCCGGAGTGCGTGCCCTGCGACTGCAACCTGGGAGGGGCGCGGCCCGAAGTGTGTGACCCCCAGACCGGCCGGTGCCTCTGCAAGGTGACCCCCCCTTCCGCTCAGACACTCGGTCCAGAACCCCGGAGAATGAGCCACCATTTCCTTACAGCCCCTCTACTTTACTGGCCGAAGAGCAACAGATCATTCCCAGAGTTTGGATTCTTTTATCTAAGCAGTTTTGTCACCTTCACTAGATTGGTGCCGTTCCCTTTAGAAGGTGTAAATATTTTGGAAAAATCTGCTAAAGAATTTCCTCTTTCATGACACCGGTCATGCGTATTACTTTATTTGCTGAAGTATTAATAATTTTCTTAAAATGTTAAATGTCTCACAGGTTAATTTGGGTTATCTTTGTTTTCTTCGTCTCTAGAAAAATGTTGTGGGCGCAAAGTGCGATGCCTGTCGCCCAGGATCCTTCTACTTCGACCCAGCTAACCCCAACGGGTGTACAAGCTGTTTCTGCTTCGGAGCGACCAGTCAGTGTCGGAAGTCTGGGAAACGTCGCAGTAAGGTGAGATTAGTGTGACTTTTACTGCCCGGAGTCTCTTCAGTGGTGGGATTTGTGAATGTCACGTACGGTGTGCATTGTATGCAGTGTCATGACAATATTGTCCGCTGCTGTACAGTCCTGTAAATTCCATGCAGCTAGTTGTAATGGTAATAAAGTATTAAAAGAGCTCTGTGGCAAACTGTTGTGAATTACCCTACAGCCAGATATAATATTGATTGATTGTGAAGAAAAACTTGCGTGTCAGCCTGTCCATTTTCTTTTCCATTTTCCATAAAGCCTGTTGTCTGATCTCAGTCGTGTGTTTCTAGTTTGTAAGCATGCGGATGTGGCGCTTGGAGAAGCTGGATCAGGAGGAGGTTCCTGCTGTGTTCAACCCTGCCAGTAACACAGTGGTGGCCGACATCCAGGAGCTCCCAGCCTCTGTCCATGACCTCTACTGGGTGGCACCCCCATCATACCTGGGGGACAGGGTGAGTGCGGAGCTACTGCCCCTCCAGTGCTGGGTGGGCAGAGAGGACGTGAAGACCATTGCAAGTATTTCCCTGAGATATCTCATTTCTCTTGCTCAAGAGCTTCTCCCAGAATTCCAGTGTTGGTTAAGACCTGCAGGAGGTATGACCGACATCATCATGACGTGTGTGCAGTAATCCTACTATTGGAACCATTTAGAGCTCATTAAAGCTCAAATAGGAGTCAGATAATGGGGACAGTGCGGTGCGGTGGCACTGTGGCTAAGGATTTGTGCCTGTGGCCGGTTCGAATCCCTGAATGGCTGACCCTGCGCTCTGACCCCTAGCTTCTGTCCCTGTCTGTGCGTCTCATGGAAAGCAAGCTGGGGTATGCGAAAACGCAAATTCCTAATCCAATAAATTGTATATGGCCAATAACGTGATCTTATCTTATAAAGGTTTGGCATCTCCGCAGTTCTATTTCCAGCATTTCTGAGTGCCAAGTTCCATTAGATAACAGATCACATTCTGCCAGTTCCCTGCCAGAGTGTAGTCTGACTTACCCAGTGAACAGTAAATTATGATAAGTGGCTCTGCTTCATAAAAAAACTACACTGACTTCACTTATCGAACATTATATGGATGAGGCTGCAATATGTGTCTTGACAGAAATGGATCATCATGTAATCGTCAACGCACTTCATAGTCAGTAGACCGCAGCATTCCGTCTGTGTGCTCCAGAAGCATACGAATTGGTGCCTTTGATTTGGATTTTCTGGGTTTTTGAGGAATGTAGAGTATTTCCCAAACCTCGGTAGTTGTGTTTGCCAGAAAGCTGATGTGGAAGAACTGAAACCAAACTAATGATCTGAGCTATAATCATAATTTCTAACTTATGGAAAGATGGCCAACATACAGGAGACGTTAACAACAACCGCAGTTGTATCATCAACACTATTTCTGGATGTTTTCGTGTATCAGGTCGAAGGTCCGAGGCGCCAAGTGTGAGTGCTCATCACAAAGGCTAGCATTCCGCTCTGCGGGATTGCTCGTGCTGTCCAGATGTCAAAGTATGTTAACAACATCTGGATGGGAATTTTTGGGAAGCAGTCCAAGACTTTGAGATCCAGAGGTGTCAGAACAAATAAAGCAAATGGAGACTATCAAAGAGGAAAACAGAAAAAAAGATATTTGGTGGCTCATCTGTCACCGAAGGTCTGTTGGTTCACTCTGTCTCTCAGGTTCACGGAGATAATTTCGCGGCTCGTTTGGCCCTGCTCGCGCTGTAGCCATGACTCTTCTCACGGTGTAGTTGTGGCTCTCCGCAGAGCCCTGGTGTGAGGCTTCCCTGCCTCCCCCTGGCTGCCTCACACAGCTCCTGCGAAGACACAAGCCGTTGAATACGGAGGACCCGAGCCGTCAGGAATCAGGAGGGTCTTCTCAGGCAGTGTGACAAGCTGACTGCCCGTCACAGTGATTTATCCTACTGCTCCACTAAATATTACTGGTGCTGTTTGCAATTTATGATTCTATTATTAAAATTCTGCTGTCGTTTTTTTGGTTTGCTATTTTGCTGTAGGTGTCCTCATATGGAGGCTACCTTACTTACCAGGTTAAATCGTTCGGGATTCCCAGTGAAGGAATGAAGCTGTTGGAAAGGAGGGCTGACGTGCAGCTTACTGTGAGTCTTCTTCTCTTTACTATCTGTGAAAACAAAAATGTGTGGAATAATGACGCTTCTCAGGCTCAATAACAGGCACTTCTTGACTTTATATGAATTATATTAATTAGCATAAATCGGTTTTTGCTGTGTCCATTTTATTTTTATTCATTTTCTAGTAATTCTACTGCACTGCTTAGCTCATGTCTCTTGTAGGTGCCTTTAGTTGTAGTTGTAGTGACTTTGCTTTTTATTATAGTAAACGGGTGACTTGCCAAAAATGATTTATGGTCACTCAACAATGAGCTGCATGTTATGGGTTGTTGTTGTGACATTTAAAAAACAGGAAGATATCTTTGTGTTTTTAAAAATAGTCTGAATTTTTTGTTATTTATTTAACAGGGGCAGCAGATGACATTAGTGCATCTTGACCCACAAAACCCCTCACCTGATAAGCTGTACCAGGGTCGAGTGCAATTGGTTGAGGTACAGTAAATAACCCTGATATTCATAGCTCTGATGGAAACAGTCTACAGGTACTTAATGTAGTTGCATTAAAGGAATATAGGCTAATATAGGCTAATAGTAACAGAGCTTGTAAGCAACATACTTCATTTGGAGTATGAGGTAAAAGTAAATTATTGTTTTTAAAAGATTTTCAACATGAACATGCATACATTAACCCTATGCTGTAGCAATGGGGCTAGGCCCGCTCTCTCTAACAAGGTTCAAATAGTCAGTCAGGATTTAATTGGATGATCAAGAAGTAGGGGCTCTCGCCTGGCACAAGCTTCAAGTCCCAACTCCTGTGGACTTCTCTCTCTTCTCCCTGCTTCTCCCCTTTCTTCCTCTCCCCCCTCCTTCTCTTCATGTGATCTTATGTTGTGTGTCTCTGTGTGGCATCTTGACAATCATTAATCCACAGTAGGTATACTAAGGTAAACTTCACAATTGTTTCTGTTCAAGGGACCCCCCCAGACCTCAGCAAACATCCTCTCTCCTTTGACTGTTTGAAGTGTTTACTCTTCCCAATAATAATTGCTTACACTTATATAGCGCTTTTCTGGACACTCCACTCAAAGCGCTTTACAGGCAATGGGGATCCCCTCCACCACCGCCAATGTGCAACATCCACCTGGATGACTTTATCTAAACACTAAGAGACACTTTTAAGTCACCTAAAGCTGTAACAATATAATACATTTTATTTTCAACAAATAAGCCATGTGTGTAAGGAGTATGTCTCAGAAGAAAACAATATTGTTTTCAAGCAAATCAATTATCTTTTCCCCTCATTTTCCAAGACTTCACTAGTGTCTCCTGTGAATGGTTGTTTTTGAAAGAATGAAACGTGATGAAAGAATGGAATGTGATTGTACAAGCTTTCTCAAGAGAGGTTTTCCTGTTCTGACTCAGACTGTTCTTGTGAACACTAGTATTGCTTGTGCATATTGTCTTTATCATAGCATTTCAAAAGTGGAACAGCTACTTAAAATGCATTTTTTGATACATACATGAATAAAGAAAGCACAGTTATGGGAAAAGGATGTACAGCTTAATGGAGCACCCGTAAACCTTAGTGAATTTCTACCCCCAAGGAAAAACGACAGAAATCATTGATTGTGTTTTACATGGGTGCCTTCGAGAACGATCAGATCAGCTTTTCGAACGTGAGGCATGTGAAAGTCCAGGTCAACTCAGTGATTGGGAGTCTAGTTATTTTAAATAACTGAGAGGAGGTTTGAGAAGGTGTTTCTCAAAAGAGCGACCAGAAGCTTTTGAAATTGGCAACCAAGAGATTTTTAGTTGTGTAGAAGTTGTGTAGTCCCCTCAGTAAAACACAGAGGGGAATCCCATTATGTATAACAAGACAGCATAGATAAGCTGAGATAAGTGGCAGTCACTCTGCCTCCAGAGAAACTATGGCTTTTATTGCCACTAGTCCAACAGGGAACTGAACTAATGCACATAGGAATTTCAACTCTGATTTTGACTGGTCATCATTTGAGCCAGGAGATAAAAGAGCAGACGGGAGCTGAGGGCTGGACAGTGGACTGCGAAGTTGAAAAGCGGTTCTGAGATTCTGGGTGTAATATCTCAAGTAATCAAGGTCCTTCTTCAGGGAACAGGTTGAACCCTATGGTCAGACTGTTACCACTGAGGTCTTGGCTTCATCATCAATCAGCTGGGAATGGGATTCCAAAGTCGTCATGATACAACTCCCGTAGACAGTCAGGATTCTCTCGACTTTCAGCAAATCAAGGGTCTTGCTGTGATGTGAGTGACAAATGCAGTGCTCCCTCAATCAGGACTAACTGTCCCGTAAGGCACAGGGGATCTTGTAGCATTTATAAAGCAATGAATGGGGAGAAAGTCTCTGCATTCCTCACATGTAATCAAGCCATAAACTGGGTGTGAATAAAACTGGAAAATCTGTTTTGTTGAAATATACCACCATGGGATTCATCCCCTTGACAGCACATTGGAGCAAGACAAGTGACATGATCGAGCCCTTCTGTGTTCTGCTGTGGGTGCTTCCTAGATAATCTACAGTTATCGTTATCTTTATCATTCCAGGTGTTATCAAAGCTTTAGTCTGTCCTCCACTTCTTGCTTTCTTTTTCTGTTATGCCTGATTGCCACACTTTTTTAACTCTAAAACCGGTCTTATCTAATTCTGTCTGCCTGTCACTAACTAAACATCACGTACCCAGAGGGCCGTAAAAGGACCTTATCTGCATGACGCCCTGGTTGTTGCACTTTCGCACACACGCGAAAAAAGAGGCAAGGCAAGGTAAAAACACGCAGCTACCGGCCCGAGGGGAACACTCTGCAATGAACTCTTTTTATTTAAGGGCAATTTCCGGCACGCCACCACGAGCAGCCCCGTGTCACGGGAGGAGCTGATGATGGTGCTGGCTGGCCTGGGGGGGCTGCGGGTGCGAGCGCTGCACTTCTCCGAGAGCCAGCGGCTCAGCCTGGGGGAGGTGGGGCTGGAGGAGGCCAGCAATTCCGGGAGTGGGGTGGCCGCCAGCGCCGTGGAGGAGTGCACCTGCCCGCCCGAGCTCCGCGGGGACTCCTGCCAGGTGGGTCCCGCCGAGCTGGTCATAATTTCCGGGGCCGGGCGGGGCCCCTGACGCACCGGGAGCCACCGGGAGCCAGTGAGATTCCCGCTGGCGCTGGCTCCTGACAAGCCCTCACAGGCGAATGAATTGCGTGTTCAAGCTGAAATTCCTGTCCTCAAGGACAGATCTAACCTAATTTATTGAGCATGAAAGACATAAAAAACTGTATTTACCACATGAGCTTTTTCACTGCAGTCCCTCTTGTATCTCTTATTTCTTTGTATTGTCCAGAAGCTACTGTTTTCTCTCATCTGAAGCAGCATGAATTGCTCCCTGTTCCTGGCACATACTGCAGTACATACTGTACTAGAATAGCGAATCCCTGGTTATCTGTGCTTTCCACATGAATGTTCTGTGAAACATGACAAAACTTTCTTTGAGACTCACAATTTGATGAAAAAATATTTTTATTAGAGTTAACTCTTTTCATTTTTAAGTATTTCACACAATTTATTTTTCTCAGTTTGTTTTAATTCTCATTTATTTTCTTGTGTTAATAACATGCAACATATGGTAAACAGATTTATGGATCAGATAACTCCCAATGTTCCCTGCTGAACAGTATGTTTTTTAAAAGGATAATTTCCCACGATACATAAAAATAAAGGAAGTGGACAATTCTGTGTTAGACCATTCGCTTTTCAAAATTCTCTTTTTTACAGTTAGAAGAGATGGCATGGTCTTATTTAGAAGTTTTGGATGCAATTAAGAACCTATACACTTTCCTAAATATATACTAATTTTAAAAATGAGCTAAAATAATGTGCTTTCCAGTGATATGAACTGTGATTGTATACATGATTTGTATAGTCATTTTTGACTCTAATCTCTTGACCTTAGATTTATAGGCCCTCTGGCTCATGTGTAAGTAAGCGCAACACACCTTGTTGATGCAGAAGACAAATATATGTAGCCTCTAGGGAAGTGGTGTACCGCTCCCCACCCTTTCACGTAAAGTACAAGTTTGTACAATGTGACTAAGGGTGAATACTGTACAGGAATCGTCTGGCTATGTCTGACTGCATATGGGTGGAGTTGCATGCTTTGTTATTGTCTTATGCTGCACCTCACCTAAGCAACCTTTGGTTTGAAGTAGCTGTGTTTGGCAGTGATATTGCAATGTTTTTGTGCGTGTGTAACATCCAGCAAGTTGCTGCAGCGGACCTGAATCAAACGTTGAGAGGAGGAGCTAACAGAGACTGCGGTGTTACCTGTGGGTTTAAGAAGGGGGCTTGAGTGCAGGAGAGTTATTTTAATTGAGGTGAAGAAGAATTACATTTGGAAGATGTGGGGAGAAAGGTTTGGGCTGAAAAATTGGAGATGGCTAGTGGTCTGGGCAGCAGTTTTAGTCAGCTGTGTGGCACCTGAACAGCAGAGGATCTTGTTTCCCTCATTAGATACTTTTGCAGCGAGTTCAGTGAATCAGGTAATGTTTGGAAAAATTATTTCTACATTCTTTACAATTGTATAGAACAATTCACTTACACTTTCCTGTAATCTGTTGCTTTACCCTTTCATCCATCTCTGTTTGTGATGTACTTTACATTTAGTGAACTTCATAAATCTTTAACATTGTCTGCTACTAAAAGGAGAAATTGTAGGAGTCTGAACTGATAGGAATTATGCTGCTATTAATTCACTTTTATAACCGGCTTGATAATATACACAAATAAATGTGTGTACTACATGTATAGCATAATATAGTCTAGTATAAAGTGAAGAACACAAAGTTTATATATGTAGTAATAAATGCATTGATTGCTAATTGTTTTTGCTGATTCAATATGAAAGTGATAATTGCAAGGTGATGGCAAAGTATGTCAAGGTGTGGCAAACGTATTTCTGTTCACCCATTTTTCAGAACATCAGTAGTATTCAACAGTGTTGCTTCGTTTTTATAAGCGTGATACTCGTGTTTTTCAGCAGTTTTAAAAGCTGCATCTTGCGAGTTAGTGACAGATGATCAATTTCCAATCATTAGTGGTTTCAGTACTTACAGTACCTTTCTAAAGAAAACATGCTCTTTTTGCAACATCCTTTGATGACATCAGTAAGATGAGATCAAGTCTTTAATATATACTGATTCATTTTAAAATATCACTGCTTCTCTTAAAATTATTCTCATACTCTGAAGTTTATTAGCAGAAATACTACTATCAAAGCTGCAGCAATATTCTTTTTTTACACAATTCAGTTTCTCTTGATTAAAAGAATAGGAACATTAGAGTGATGACCAACCAGAGGAAGTCATTCAGCCACTCCGGCTTATTCTGGTCTTATAGTAACTAATTGATCTGAGGGAGATAAAACACTTCTGTATCCCATATCGGAATGGAGCATCTCCAAGGAAAACCAGGTTGCTGTTGTAAGTTGTGTTGGAGGACCAGTTAGTTGTGCCCAAATGTCTGAAACAGAAGCACCAGTGTGGTGACCGGGGACCTGTGGAAGGGACATTGTTTGGTGGACAAAGCGTTAAACCGAGGTCCTGCTTTGAGTAGGGGAGCTAACCCCTGTGTCCTGGTTGAATTTCCCGCTAGACTTTTACAATACGGCCTACTTAGAGTTCTCCTTTTCATTCAGTTTGAACATCATTCTTGCTTCCCTTCCTGATCCGTTGTGTACTGGAGCTACTGGTGCATAATGACAGTCATTTGTCCCCATGGAGGTGCTGCACTTTAGTGGTGACCATCCTGGATGTAAAAAACTTGGAGATCCCTTGGAATAAAATGTACTATACACATGCTAATTCTTATTGTTAGTCATTTTTTCCTTCAATTTTCCTCTGTGACATGAAACAGAAATGTGCCCCTGGATACTACAGAGACAAGACTGGCCCATACCTTGGTCGCTGTGTCCCGTGCACCTGTAATGGCCTTTCCAGTGAGTGCGAGGACGGGACAGGAAAGTGCCTGGTAAGTCAGTCCTCCGGTTCGACATCGGTTTCCATGCCGACAGTGCTGTAACGTTCCTGTCTCTCACGGGTCATAAAATTCTAGGAAAACAAAGTATACGTGTACAGAGAGACCACAATCCTGAGTAAACAACGCATGAGTGGAATGGGCGCGTTGGGTGGATTATTGGCAGAGAGCGTTAATTGTCTCATAGTGTGCAGATCGACTCTTACCCACGGGATTCTCAACAACACTACCACTGTTCTGGAAATGGCTTTTAGTCAGTGGGGTAGTTTGTACTGTGTGGGTTGGGTTGTTAGAGGTCCACGATCGTCAGAGCTCCCTGAAATCCAGGATCTGACCTGACAAATGCTAAATTGGAGAGAACTAAAATATTAGGCTGAGACTTAGAAGAGTGTTACATTTCCAAAAGGAACTTCATTTGTGGTTTAAGTTAGTTTTGATTTATAAATACGATAAACAAGATATCTTTATGTAGTGTATAATAGTTTTAAATGTTTTATAACACGAGAGATAACAATAAACGTCTAAATCTTGATATTTAAATGTATCTTTCAACTTTATTTGATGTTCACATTTCATGTTTGAGTTGTCCTGATCCCATCCATGCGGCTGTGCTCACCTGAACCTTGAGTCATTGTCTAGACAGCGTTCCACAGGAGCATTTTGTGGTTAGGTCCGGTGGACTACTCAGCACGTAATTTTGGAGTGATGCAAAATGAAAGATATGCTCATCTTTCACATTTTGGAAGGAAACACTCATCATGAAAATGCATGTGTAAGAATTAAGATGAAAGTTTGTTGTCAGATGTTCTTTTCAGATTTTTATTTACTATAAGTAGTAGACGGTTTTTTTCTTGTTGAGGTTTCCTCTGGGTGCTCTGGTTTCTTCACCTTCTGTAGACATGCTGGATAGGACAATCGCTGGCTCTAAATTGTCTCTGTGTGCTTGTGCATGAGATTGTGTGCGCCCTGTGATGGACTTGCACCATATCCAGGTTGTAGGTCTGGCTGGTACCCTTTGCTTCCATTTTCAGTGACCATTAATTGGAATGCGCAACTTTCTCCTAGATGGAAACCTGTCATAACAAAACAAACAGAAACCTAAACTGAACCTGCCAGTTTTACCTACAGTATGTGTGATCCACTGATATTATTGATTGGGTCATTTCCACATTTATTTTTTTTCTGTACACTTCTGATCTTGTATATACTGGACATCATAAGAAAGTCCCCACATCTTGATACACTCAAGGGGCTTTTGCCAATGCATTGGCACTATTTAAACTTTTCATTAATTAGCGACAGAGAGGTGTATGGGCACTGGTGATGAACCTGCTGGATGTCAGTCTTGGTGCAATTCAAACACAGAATGGAGCCAGATTGCCCTGCTTATCAAGAGAGTAATGCCTTTATTTTATCAGTCTGTTGGAGGCTGGACTTAGTTACCTCAGATGGGCTTGTGAGGAGTGGAGCTGTTTCCTCTTTAGCTGTAAACCTCTTTGTGCAGAACACTCACATGGACATCACTAAGTAATGGTGCAGACGTGCAGAACAATTCAATAAGTGCTGTGTACAAAAGACTGGCCTGTGGCGAGGTCCAAGTGTGCTGGTCTGGGAAGGATGTCTAGTCACTACAAAACCCATCTTGTAACAGGGCAACATGATTCACTTGCTGTCATTCCTACTGGCATGTCCTGATATAAAAACATTCCAGTGGTAATATTTTATGCTCGCCAGGCTTGAACCCTATTGAACATTTGAGGGATAAACTGGGACAATATACTGTATGGCGTCTAGGGTTCAGAGATCAGTGAACAGGCAGGCGTTTGTCCAGCCACCTGCCACCAGAGAAATGGAACAAAGTCTCACCCGACAGGCCTGTGTCACAGCTTGGATTGCTTCCAGCATTGGCCAGATGTGCCAATAGCCTATACGTTTTGCAATTTATCCCCTAATGACCCACTGTTGATCAGCTTCATTGATGACAAATGCTAATGACCTTAATGAGATTATCTATTACATATCTGTTCAATAAGATGTCATTGCAGCTGCTACAAAATGAAATCTTGCCATTTTCCTGATAATTGCATGTGTTGCACTTTTGAACATTTAAGTTTTATTTCTTGTGAAGTTCAGTGTAGCTGTTTGTTAATCCTGATTTATTTCCTACCCTGGTTAATCCTGACAGTTTATAATAATACAAAATGAAGCCCTTTGTCTTTATTGAACTGTAGAGAGGAACAATTATTCACGAGGAACAACACCTGACAATGAGTCAATCAGATTTGATTGGTAATAATGATGGATTAGCTACTAAGACTACACTTCATATTAGAAACACATGTATAGTTTTTGTTGTGCTGTTAAGGTTTCAAAAGTGATAGATTACAAACTGAGTTGTAGAAACATCAAAGCTGTAATAATATTTGAAAACATTTACGCATGGTGAGGAAGGTGTTCATAATATTTTTTTTCATTACATTTTTTGTTTAACTACACAAATATGTTTCGTTTTTTGTAGATTCTCTTTGTACTGTACACAGATTGAGCACATTTACTGAACCACGCATGGCAATTTGCAGACACATCAAATATTTTTTCTCAGTAACACTTTTCAACTGTGCTTATGTTACTAGTAGGTACTAAGTATGAGCAGTTATCTTTATCACCATCACCCAATGGCTCGGTGATTGTTTTTCGGCACTGGACTGATTTCAGACCTCCTTCACTGATCACCGTGAGAAGGTAGAGGAAACCAGAGATTCTGGTGCTCTGCTGTGTACGCATCATTTGAAGATATGTTTTGCTGATATAATGAAACTTGAGTAAGCCTGGCTGTGTCCTTACATATTTTCAGTTCTTATGTAATACTTTTTCAAGACCAGGCTTGACCTAAATGATGTGCTGGTTGACAGAGATAACTACACATGGCTGAGTGTGAGTGGAAGGGTGAGGAATCAAAGAGACTGTGTGGCAAACAAGACCATCAACGGCAGGTCCTGAAACACCATGTGTTCATAATCATCCCACAATCAATTTCCAATGGAGGGCAATCTAATGTACATACAGAACAAGACCCACTTCCTAAGTTTATACATGTATAAATATGGATATATGTAAGAGGAGTGTGAGAGGTTTAGTAACATCAATGAAAGTCCAATTTTAACACGTGTTTTAACTTTTTGTTTAGAACTGCCAGCACAACACTGCAGGAGACAAATGTGAGCGTTGCAAAGAGGGCTTTTATGGAGACGCTCTGCAAAAAAACTGCCAAGTCTGCCCATGTCCGTTCAATATACTTTCCAACAGGTACTGTATGTCAGATTTTAACCCAGCCCGTGTCTCTGCTTTCATCTTTTATATACAGTATATATATATTTTAAATCTTGTTACTATGCAGCTTTACCTGGACCTTATAATTTGCTTTCTGAAATGATTCATTCTAACCATTAACGGCAGATTCTAGAATGAGATGTTAGAATGACCAAGTGAATTACAAGAAAAGAAAACCCCGCATTATTAATTGATGGCATGTCAACTCATTATTGGGTGTTTGTTTTTGCAGTTTCGCTACTGGTTGCAAGGACGTTGGTGGAGGATTTGAGTGCGTGTGTAAACCAGGATACGCTGGACGCAAGTGTGAAAGGTGAACATTTTGTTTCTAATTTAGTCACTGAAACTGAAGTTCAATGGTCACACCGTAGGGGTCGGTGTCTATTGCACACAATGAAGGGGCTTATTCCAAATGGGATTCTTGAGTACCTTCAGGTTGAACATGGTACACATGGCAATACTGATACTGCTTCAGGATGTTGGGATAGATCAGGGTTGGTCAAACGGCAGCTCCTGGCTAGCTCAAGTACAGCTCACTGTGACACCCTGAGATCAAGGAAAAGAAAGCAATAAATGTTACTCTACTCTAGTGGGAGAGATGCATCATGCACCTACAGAATGTACACTACACTGAAATGTTATTTCTTCAGTAATATAATTTTAGCCATTATTATATGCTGTAAGGTGAGCATTATTAATAGTATTACCAGTGATAATATTGAGGTCTCTCATTATTGAGGTCAAAGATCACATTGAAAGCTACTTAAAAACATGAACACTCACTTTATTTAATGAAAATTGCATTCTTCTTGATGAGAAGTTCAGGTATGGAGTTCTCTTCCCATAGTCTAAGTGCTAAAGGAATTATAATATGCATCAATAAACCTTTTCATTAGTTTGGTTACATTTTAATTAACGCTACAAGATGACAAATTCAAAGGAATAGCTTACTTAATGTTTAAGTATGTGATGTTAACATTCCAGTCTGAGGAAGTGACAGCACTGACCATAAGCTCAAAGTTGCCAAAACCCCCCCTCAGATTCAAGCAATAAACAAGGGAGGCAGCTGCAAGGGTGAAGACTGGGCGGAGGGAGGGGTGTGAGAAAGATACAATATTTGTACGTAAGGGATTACAAATTGACCCTCGGAACTGCTGTTTAACAATGCTCCCCTCCATTTCTTGTACTGTGCAGGTGTGCTCCTGGTTACTATGGAGATCCAATGGCATTTGGTGGCAGCTGTCGTCCCTGCAACTGTAACAATGGTAACCCTAGCAGCTGTGACCCCAGGACTGGAGGTGAGTGGCAAGAATACAGATCTGAGTTGATTAGTGGTCTTCTTAAAACGAGCCCAGGATTATCTGCTCTGTGATGTCATTAGATTTGCCCACGCTGCTTTTTTGAAGTGCTCGTATGAATTCCATGCCATGCTGAATCCTTATTGTTCTTGATCTAAAATCAATGTTGAATTTGACTTGGAAGTAAATGTTTTGAATAAACTATTATGGTATCCTGTATGGTTCATCTGCTTTCTGCTGTCCAACATTTTTATTGAGATGTTTGATTTAGGATGGTTAAGACATAGAGCACAAATGTTTCTTAGAATCACAGCTGCAAGGAGTGACCTAAAAGTCGCTCCTATTCATTAACTTAGAGGAGCACAGCAAGAGAGCAGTCTGTATTTTAAGAAAGTTGTGTCAGAAGTTCCAAATATCCAGAAGTTCAGAAATAACACATATTGTAAGTTCCACATCATGAACAATACTGGACGGTATTTCAGAAATGCAGTAATCATGTGTGTTTGTATGAATCAATGAGAAGAGGAAACATTTTCATAATTTTGCCCAGTAAAAATACAAACAAGTGTGGTGTTGCCATCAATATGTTCTTATCGTACAATATGCTCAGTTAAATCTTTCCAATTGGTTTTATATTGTTGTCATCTATTTAACAGTTGTAAAGTTTAGGTACCGTACTGTATAAAATGTTCTAGCTAATTTGATCATGGAAATGTGACATATAAAAAAAAAAAACATCTCACTGGGCTTTTTTCTTCCTGTTGTAGTTTGCAGAAGCAACGAGGAGCCCAAGGATACTACCTCGGACGGGCAGTGTCAAGGTTAGTTGTGTTTTTCTTTGTCACCTTATCTCTGCCAAAGCAAAGTTCATTCCCAGCTCAGAGATCCTCCCAGATCTATTCCAAGCTATCCAAAATGAATATTAGATGTTTTTTACCTTTCCATCACACATTTGTTATTTTCTCTCATTGTAGACTGAGTAGGTGGCAATTTCTAATGGTTATATTAAACGTAAAGTACTGATTTCAATTGCTGCATGTGTATATTTGTGCATATTTCGTTATATAATCCTCATTTGTGCATATTTATTACACATTTATCACTTTTGTGTTAGTGTGAGTGTGCATGTCTAGCTCATGTCTCTTACAGCACATTCTTCAATGGTACTGAAGAGTTTTAGGATAGGTGAAATGATCTGTGTATCTCTATTTTCCTCCATAACTGTGGTTGTTTTGTGCTTGTTTAAGTGAATTTACTATACTGTAAGCCACTTTTATCAGGGACAGAGTTCTTCTAAAATTTATTTCACATTAGCTTCAATCCGATTTTTCAGTCTAGAATGCATGGAGATATTGAGGCCACCATGTACTGTATGAGTATGAATTTGTAGTCTTCTCGGATTCAGGTGATCTCTTTGTGATGTTTTTATGAGTATTATTATTCCCTGGAGTCTATAGACTTTATTTAAAAAATCCTGACTTTTCATATTCTTATAAACATTGGAAATACCATTTAATTTATTTATAATCTAACGTTAAAAAAACGCTGGATGAAACCAAAGGTTTGACAAAGACACACTCACACAATTGTGAACATAAGCTAAATGTGGTTGTCTTAAATTAACACCTGATTCAGCTAATTATGTTGAGGCTTTTGAATCTCATTATACTACAGTGTACGTGGTTTTAAACTGTGGTATTAACAGTAATAGAGCAATGAATTCACAGCTCTCACAGAGTATGTGTATATTGGATTTAATTTGTATAGCTCTATTAAACTTTTATACACAGAAATCAACAGAAATAGAGGAGCTTAATTTATTGATTATGCTTTCTTGATCTCTGTCATTTCCTTCAGAGTGTGACAGCTGTGTTCAGACATTATTGAGCGATCTTGAGAGGATGGATGATGAACTACTGAGTTTAAAATCCCAGCTTGAGAACGCTGGCGCTAGCTCTATTGCAAAGGAAAAAATGAAGAACTTGGAGGATGCTATTGCAGCTACAAAGGTACAAAGGTTTAATTTTTTCCACCAAAATATGAAATCCAGATTCAAAACATAAGCATGATCATCCTTATATCTTTTCAATCAAATACTGAAACATTCAGTAAACTAAATTTGTTCATATAATTAAACTTTGTATTTACGTATTACTGAGACATATGCAGGCTGAACCATAGAATTTGGTATTGAGTGGATCTCTTTTTATTTTTATTTCATCAAGACTAATGAACAGAGGAACTCTTGCAATGCTGCATAATAATTGCAAAATTGTTAAAACTAAAATCATGCTGGACTGTGACTGTGAAGTAGAAAGCGCTGGACTAGAGAGGTTCAGCCTATAGGAGTATCTTATCCAGCAGTCCTGTGCCCTGAGCACAGTGTGAGCTCTACAGCCCAGAGATCACATGCTCGAAATGAGGTTCTACGAGCAGCACAGTGCAGTTTGCCAGCTGCACCTTGAGCAGGATCAGCAGGCTTACAGGCAGGAGACGATCAGAGTTGTCTCAGCAACCCCTGTGGTTCACTGGGCGCCTGTGAGCTTAAGCTACGTCAGGCCTCTGATGCTTTCGTTAATAAAAGCGAGGAAGGCAGGTCATATTTCAAAAGACGCATGCTCATAGTCTGCAGTCTCTGCCTTTGTGTGGTAATGGTGGTGCCATTAACAGTGGCAATCTTAAAAATTGTGAGGTATCACAGAAAGAATGCATCTCAATTCACAGTTTAAAAATAGACTATATCAATCAGCTCACATACAGAACTACATACGCGTAAAACTGCGATTGCTCGCACTTACAGTTCATTTTGCCCCAGGAATCTTAGTCTGCCATTTTATTTCAACCCGCCATTACAAAGCTGCTTCAGGAGCAGTCGTAGTGAGCAGCCTTGCTGGATGTTATCCTGAAGCTGAACACAACCTGTGATTTTTTTTCACATTTCAAAACAAACACCAAAAGGGTTTCTAGCAATAAGGACTTAACCTTATTCAACATGACACTAGCATTAGAGGTAGGCTACACCACAGCCCTGGCAGAGTACTCAGTAATTATTCCATAATTATTGTATCAGGTGTATTCCTAGCAAGTATAATCACATTTAATTCCATGTATTCTTCCTTTTCCAGAACCTGATAAGCAAGTACAGTTCCAGTCTCGACAGCCAAAAGTCTAAAGTCTCTGGCCTGGAGTCCGATACCATCAACCTCACTCAGGATATAAACATTTTGAAAGAAAAGGTACCAGACGTCTTCATATTTTCTCTTGTTTAACTCTTGTGTTTTTCTCTTGTGTACATATGAATGGTTTTACAGTTTTGATCTAGTACTAAAATGTTTCCAATTGTGATATAAATGAAACTCGTTCTGGACAGGAGTCAACAATTATTTGTATCTTGTTCATGATATTTTGATATACTGTATATGAATTGTGTAAAAATCATTTTCCCTTAGCTGATCTGTTTTTTTTTTGTCCATCTAGGCCGAAAGAAATTCTCTAAATTCTCAAATAATTCTGGGTAACATAGATCTGACAAGCCAGAGAGCTATGAATTTAGTGACTGAGGCACGGACGGTTTTCGGGAATGTTCAAGGTAAAGTATATAGTATTTAAACATGTTGCTAAAGTCCATGTATACTGAATCTAATTGAATTTACCTATACATTCGGCTGTACTGGGGTCACCCAGAGTGGGGCTGGAGACCAATGAAGTTGGTTTCCTCCATTTCCCTGTATACTTGGCTTGGCTTTATAATGGACTCACAGGGCCTTGGCAAGGTCTTGACCCTCTGGAAAGATGTAAAGAAGAGAGAAAGAATATACACTCAAAAATCACAGTGGTGCTATGCAGGTAAAAAATGCAAAATAGTCAGCTGGAGGCACAGTGTAATGTAAAATAAATTTTATTTAACAATTGTCAACATTTCGGTAGACAAGCTTGCATCATAGCTAAGATTTTTGGCTAAAAATTCCATGTAAAAGGAAGATCCCCTTTTTAATTGGAAAAACGATCATTAAATATACAGAACCATTTGGTTATGTAAGTAACAGTTTCTATAGCCAAATGTATACATATACATACAGATATTATTAAAACATATTATTTTGAAATTATTTGTTACAGCAGATGTCTCACATTTTCTTAAGTAATCAACTTCGGTTCATAAAGAGGGTTTACAGTCAAATTCTGTGTTCAACCCATATGGTGTTAATGTATTTAAATGAGAAATCCCGGGCCTCCGGTGTCACTCAGCAGGGACCCAGCCACTTGAGCCAAAGGGAGATCTCCCCTCAGCCCGGCGGCTCAGATCCCTGCTCTTCACAGGGAAGGGCGGTGACGTCACCGCGCTGGTGAGCCGGCTTGCGCAACCTGTAATGGTGGCCGTATGCGTTACACTATGTAAATCTTCTGAGCCATGCTGATGCTTCTAATGCTTCCTGTCTCACCAAGAAGACGGGAGATATTCTCCAGTGAGGTCGGAGCGGCCGGAGCCGTGAACGATTCTGTAGTGCGCCGTGAACGAACAGTGCTTCTGTTTTCCCTGCAGAGCTGCTCAGGAGCTTCACAGAAAGAGTGGACGGCCAGGGTGTTCCCGGCGAGGACTTCCAGAGGATGCTGGCTGACGCGGAGCGCATGGTGCGAGAGATGGAGCAGCGCAGCTGCAGCGCGCAGAAGGAGATGGCGCACAAGGAGAAGGACGAGGCCAAGAAACGTACGGCTTGAAAACGCCGGCGCTGGTTTTTGTCCATGATCAGGCTTCTCGTGTGTGTCGGAATGAGTATAATCCTCTGTTACGGCTCAAGATCCAAAATGTCAGGATTTTGTTTAATTAAGTCACCAATACTTCTACTAGCTCTTTCAGGCTCATCCTTCAGTACTTTTGCCATTATAAAAGCAGCTGCACAAATTCGCCCCATAGACATGATCCTTGTGTTCACTACAATACCTTGTCTATTGTAACTTTTGCATAACATAAAAGCATACCAGTAAGAGTAAGTAAGGAGTAATAGGGCAATTAAGTGCTTATTAAGAAAGCTTTCAGATTCAAATACTCCACCTCTTGATTAAAAGGAAGTATAGCCCTGTGATGTCTTGGTGGTAATAAACATTTTGCCTTGATATGTTTGATAATATTGATATATTTCTGTTTTAATTAGATCAGATTTGACTTTATTATCCAATGATTTAGAATGCTAGCTTATGTCTGCATTGTCATGTCATGGGTAAAATTTTAAAATTTTTAGTATTAATTGTATGGAATATTGGAATCTAAATCTTTGCTTTCAAACCATACGATGAAGACTTCACAATAGATGTATTTCTGTGACTCTTTCAGTGCTGGATCGTGTTCAGAATGACTTGACAAAACAACTTGAGAATAACCAGCAAGCCGCCAAAAGAGTTGGGGGTTTATTGAATCAGTATGAATCCAAGCTTGAGGATTTGGAAGAGGCTTTAAAACAAGCCAGGGAAGCTGTGAAGAAAGCCAACGATCAAAATGGAGTGAATGCCCTTTCACTGAGAGATGCTGTGGTAATTTCAGCGCACTGCACTCAAAACACTCTACACAAAATCATCTAAAAAACAGCCAGTTCTGCAATGCTCTTTACCACTTTGGTAGATAATTTGGGAGCACAAAGAATTTAACAATTCTGCTTTGTTAGTGATTTATAGTTACTGATTCCCATGTCTTTCAGAACACTGTGAGACACAGATTAAAGAATATGAGAGACTCATATTGTAACGTACTGTTTGCTGCTAACAGAAATAAGTGAAGCACCATCAAGGCACCCTTGCTGTGTTTTGCAGAAGCGTATGGAAGATCTGCAGGAGGAACGCAACAAGGTTGCAAGCCAAATTGGAATTGCCAAAGCTCAAGTGGAGCAGACTGAAGATCTTCTCGGAAAACTTCAAGACAGTAAAAAGGTAAACCGAATATGGTGTATACCTAGAGCACGCACACTGGAGTCAGTACAAAGGAAGCATGTTTTTTTTTCTTTTTTCAATGCAGTGTCAAAATAGGCATTCTCCCTTGAGCAGTTCCACCTGCTGCGCATGCAGTGAACACATGAAAATACTGTATTACCTGGAAGTGACAAATGTGAAATGACAATTACACATTATTGCTTTTGAATGTTAATAAAGCTAAGTAGTGTATTTATAGAGGGTCTCTTCAAGTCCAGTCAGTCCCAAGAAAACCCAAAAGTCAGATATTGCTTATCGAGATGATTACAAGTGTTTATCCCGCCAGCCAAATACCGAGTTTTGTTTTTATTTAACATCTTCAGCAAATAATCATGCATTTCTGGTAAAATAAAATGTGTATCTCATTCTTTATCAGGAATATGAAGAACTGGCAGCAAAATTAGATGGAGCAAAAACTGACCTGAGCAGAAAAGTGAATGAACTTTCCAAAGCTGCATCTAAAGAAGATATTGTTGAGAGAGCTGAAAAACACGCGGAGAATCTTGACCGTCTGGCTAGCGAACTGCAGGAGTGAGTCCGCCTATACAGTTCTCTCATTCTGTCTTGGTGGGAGCGTGTCTGTTGGGTGTCTTTAGTATGTTAAACTAAGACTTTTAATAAACTCATGAATATTTTGGAGCAATCCCACAAAACAATGTGCTCTCTTATGCGGAAAGTGTTTTGGGTTGTCCTATTTTGAAAGAATTTTGACTTCTTCATACTTCGCTCCTTGTGCTTTGTAAAGTTCTAGTCAAAAATAAGCACAGCATCGACTGCAGATCCCTTTGAATATTTTAGAACGTCAGTATTTCCCAAAGCTGGGTTCACCTCACCTTTGTGAATATTGGGGCATTTCAGGGTTTTCAGAGGTTTTTCAGGGGCTTCCTAGATTGTAGATTTTAATATTTCCACGTGCTCCAGAGAGTTACCTGTCCCAAGTGAAGATTTCATTGCTTACACAGATTCTCTACCTTCTGCATATTGGATTAAATTCTTTATCTAGATCCATTTCCTTGGCTTTGCAGATTTTTAGTTTAAAGTCCAGTCCAAAACGTGAAGCGGAATTCATAATCTCAAGCTCTCTTGATTTTATTTTGCATTTGTCTGCTTTTGTGATTACAGAGCAGTGAAAAATGCAAGCGGTAGTTCTGAAGTGCGCTGTGCAGTGGAGGCTATCGAGGCCTACAAGAACATCACTGACGCAGTGAAGGCTGCAGAAGATGCAGCCAAACAGGCGAAAGCCGCAGCAGATAAAGCTTTGAGGGTAAGCGTCTGTCTAGGATTCTGATGGTCTTATCAGTAGTTTTCTTATCTGATAGGAATAGTTATATATAATTTAAGAAGTGTTGTGTAAGTGTACAGATTTAGTCCAGTGCAAACTGACATAAGTCCAACACTGCTAGTTTGTAAGAGTTTTCACTTTCATAAACCAGGAGCTAATCTACAGTGTGAGTTTTGGTGTCTGCAGTTAGCAATCAAATAAAGTTATTTGGGAGTGATCAGTAAGAACGTCATCATTACACTTATTAGGGCCTTTAGATACTTTAATAAAATATATATGTATTTCTAGGATGTTCAGCAAGAGGACCTGACAAGAAGAGCAAAGGACCTGAAAAACAGTGCTGCAAATCTGCTATCAGAAGCAGGAGAAGAGCAAAATGATCTTAAAAGTGAGTTTTTGCTTCCACATTAGTTTGTTTGCCTATCCCACGTGAGGAATGAGTTAATGTGTTACCCAGCTGTTAGATGCATGTTAAACATGAAACATTGTGGGAGTGATTATGTCCAGTATTAGCTAGTAAAAATATTTAATGGTAACTGTGAGCATGTTTTTCAGGAAAACAGCAATATACCACCTGGGGAAATTATTCCACCAAGATGAAATAGATTAGGAATATATTGCTTAAGTTAATTCTCCTCTTCATGGTTTGTTTATCAGAATGTATAGAGATTCTAGCTGCTCTCATGTCTCAGGCAATACTTTAAGTAACAGCTATAGGTAATATAGTGATGCATTCATCTTTAAATTTTACAGCGGCCACTTCAGACCTTGCAACCTTACAAAATCGTTTGAAAGACGCTGAAAAAAAGAAGAAATCCTTACAAAATGACCTTCTAACAGCTCAAAATGAACTCAACCAGATTAGGAGAGGTATGTCTGAAGCTCACATATTCCAATATGTGCCCGATTCTTTTCAATTTTTGTTGCTGACAATTCTTTTTAAAATGTTATTCTGTTGACACTTAAAAACTATTTTCAAAAAAGTAAAGTAAAAGTAAAAAGTGAAGTGAATAGGAGCCTTGGACCCACCACGGGGTCTTGTGAAGCAGATAGTGTATAAACCATTTCAAGGCATTTCACAGGGCCCAAAATACACTACAGTACAATTTTGCTCTAGTTCAATAATTGTAAATAAGCCACAGGGCAGAAAACCGCATGTCATCATATCCTCTGACGCTTTTCTTTCAGCGGACATTGGAGATGCCATCGAAGAAGCGAAGGGAAAAGCTGCGGACGTCAACATGAAAGTAGAAAATGTCATGGGCAGGGTCAAAACCATCGACAACGAGCTGAGCAAAATAAACATTGGCCGTCCAGTTGATTCCAATTTAGAAAAAATAATAGCTGAAGTTGACCAGTCCGGTAAGTATCAGTACTTTAGCTCCCAGGTGTTTTACATTCACAGTATGAGTTATTAGGATGCAGAATTAGTCAGTAAAGCAAATACTGACAAACACACCAGTCTTTTTTTATCAAATGACTGTTATCATCTGTATGATTCTATCCTTAGACATTGTGGTGCTGTTACACTTGACTTTTGTCTTGTTTTTTTAGTGCGGCTGAGTTAAATGCAGTTTTGGCTCAGTCTGTCTTTATTTGAATTGCTCAGGCGTCGTCCACTTCACAGTCTTGCCCTGCACTCTGCTTTTTCACAGTTCAAAACCTAACCAACACCATTCCCTCCCTCCTGGACAAGTTCAGCATGATAGAGGAGATGAATTCGCAGATGGCCCCTCCCAGCAACATCTCAGAAAATATCAAAAGAATTAAGGAGCTCATTGCTATGGCCAGAAATGCAGCTGACAAGGTGATGTGTCCCCTCAGTTCCCAGCGTGATTTCATTTCCTGTGTTTCATGTTCAGTAAAGGAATAACTCCCTCAACAGCCAGGAACGCTGAATTAATACTGATTCATTCATTTATGTTGTTGATTTGTCTTTATCAGAAACTGAAACATGCACATGATTTTCTCATGCATCTGTTATAATCATCAAAAAAATCGATGCCTGGTGCTTGTCTCAGTGCAATTAAATGAATGTTTTCTCTGTTCACAGATTGTTGTTCCTATGAAGTTTGATGGCAATGCCCATGTGGAGCTACGTCCACCAAGTAGCACTGAGGACCTGAAGGCCTACACCTCCCTGTCCTTTTACCTGCAGAGACCCGTCTTTAGAGGCGATCGTCGAAGACGACAGGCTTCTGACAGTGGGGATTTGTTTGTGTTGTACTTGGGCAGTAAAGATGTGAGTGTTTCCACTGCTGTTTATTGAGAACAATGAATGAATGTCTGTTCATTAAGACATTTTAGTAAAGTGGAGTAATGGTGAACTTAATCATTACTTTACCCTTTCCCCTGTTTACTTAACCTTAATAAGTCAGTCTGATAATTGCGAAAGCCGAATGAGAGACTTTAAATAAAGAGACACTACCACAACACAGTACTGTAATGTGTAAAATGAGTATTCAAGATTCTGTTTACTGTTGTAAAACACTGACCAGAATAACTGTTACTTGTTGCAGCAGTTAGCTGTTGAGCAGCTGTTTGACTTAGGAAGGGAATGTGGGAGTATGAAAGTGGGTTTGTTCGTTTTTCCTTAGGTCTCCAAAGACTACATCGGAATGGGTCTGAAGAACAACAGGCTTTTCTGCATTTACAAACTGATGGGTGAAGAGTATGAAATAAATGTGGACACTTCAGTCACAGACTCAAAAACAGAAGAATCCATTCTCGACAAGATTGATTTTAACAGGTAATTCTTCAATGCATCATCAAAGAACAAGTCTCGATAAAAGAGGCCTGAGTGGAGACTTGATTGAGATTTCTGAAATTTTAAAGGGAGTGAGGATGATTGATTCCGAGGTCCAGTGATTTCTGTTACCTTCAGTGAGCAGAACACAGGGACCCACCTTCAAACCTTCTAAAAGCCAGTGTTAGTCCAGTACTAGAAAGCAAAAACTTAGAGTCATTAATTTTTCACCTTGTGGAGACAGAGGCTCTCTGGTATCATTCAAGTGGAAGCTTGTTGTGCTGATTGAGTCAGGCAGTGTGATCTAGAATCACCATCACTGCTGGGCCACTGCTGTACCTCTTCTCAGTATTACTGTAGCAATTATGGTGTTAAAGAGTGTTTTTCCAGAGTTCATGTGTTTTTAATTCTGTTTTTGTGTTTTTATAGAATTTACCAGGATGCCGAAGTCTATTATACCAAATTATTTACTTCGAATAATCCGGATCCTCCCAAACAGTTAACAAATGCTGGCAAGTATACCAGAAATCTTCTCAGCCTTGAACCCAGTGAAGTGGTGTTCTATGTTGGAGGATATCCAGACAGTTTCACTGTAAGTTTTTAATCATTTTTATTTATTTATTACTAATTTTATAAGTAATGATGTTTATAAATAACATAAATCTAAGCTAATGTGAAACTGAAATGTGCTACACTGAAATTGTCAACCATCGGATGAGCATTTATGATGTAATAGTCATTACAGGCAGAATCAAAGCTCAAGGTTTAGTGAATTCATTAGATTCAGGTGCCTGTTTTTTTCCTGTTCAGAACATTTTTCAAAAGCCTGTGTATTCACCTCCTGTTGCGGTTTTCCATGATGGATCGTGTGGTGAGCGACGATCAAAGTCATCGTTAAGAGTTGCTGTCGGGAAGGAGTTGAGCCAGCAGCTTCATGTCCAGTTCTGTACCTGACCTGTATAGATATGTGCTGTGTAAAGTGTGCTGTAGGGCACCGCAGACACCAGGAAATTCCAGTTTCGAGATGTTCTGCTCATATTTCTCTCACCAGAATAGTGGAGACTATATGAAGAGCCAAAAGGGCAGATGTATTCAAAATAGATTTTTTTCAGGGTACAGTAAAGAACCAGCAGTGGCCTCCTTATTTAATATTTCATTTTTCTGGAATAAATTAGTGGCAAAAGTCAGTCCTATAATAGCTAGTAAGACGGTCTATTAATTGTTACTGGTTGAATAAAAGCCCTTTTTTTGTTTTCTGTGAGCTATCTTTAGACATCTCACCATAGCTGTTTAGGTTCTCTTGTGGAGAGGTTAAAAAATGTCATACTCCCAAGTCTTTGCAAAAACACCAAGCACCATGACACGTTGCACCATGACACGTTGGCTTTGAAAAGGCTTATGTATCAACATTATTCTATACACTCAGATACTTGCCGATATTTCTGTATTACAGCATTATGTTCTTTGCAAAATGTGGTCCTTTAAATTTGAATAATAATTTTTAATTCATAACTTGACTTTTTGAAGAACCCATTCAACATTTAGAATTGACATTTTCTTTTTCTTTCTCCCAACAGCCCCCGTCTCCCTTAAATTTGCCCAAATATCGAGGGTGTATTGAGTTTTCTAGCATGAATGATAAATTCATCAGCTTGTACAACTTCAAGAATGCTGTCAATGTGAATGTTGAAACACCGTGTAAAAGGTACTGTTAATAACAGTAATGAACACTAAAGTCTACATCATGGAGAAATGTAATGGCTATATCCAGACTCATGACTCATGTGGATTTTGTGGATGGTTCTGTTTTTCAGATATAAACGAGGATCTGAGTTTTGGTACTTTGAAGGCACTGGATATGCAAAGATTGCCATCGGCAAGAGCGTTGGGACATTTAGGCAGGACATTCTATGCAGAGCAGAAAACGGGTTACTGTTCTACATTGGAAATGAGGTACTTAACTTGATCAATTCATGATAAAAAGCTATCTTGGTATATAAAGGTATGTAAATGCATCTCTAAACAGAGCTGTATTTGGAACTTAAATTTCAAGATTGAGACACCAATGTTTTTGGTGATAATGTTTTAGAAATGCACTTATAATGGTAATATACTGCAGAACAGAGCATTGTAATTTCTGATGATGTCTGGATTCTTAACCGAATGACAGCAGATGATGAAGTAAAGCACAGAGTATTGTCAATACCTTGAGCACAGGTTTCCACCCATGTCTTTGAAAGATACATGCTTAGTCCATAAAGAACATAAAATGAGTTAAATAAAATACTTCTAGGCATTTCACAAATCAGTCTTTGAAAGAAGGACACGTAATACTGTTGTCACCCCCTCTGCAGCCAGAGGGCGCTCCTGCTCTGTCCTGTCCCTGGTTTCCTGTGCTTTGCTGTCCTTCCTGTGTCTCTCTCTCTGGGGCTATATATTTCTGGGTCACTTATTCTGCTTCTCTCAGCATTGTCCTGAGGTCCACCTAGCATCCAGGTCACCCCACGTCCTCTACCTGAGGGCATCGGTTTCTATATGGCATTTCCTGAACAGCTGAACCCTGGCTAACCTCCATCTCGCCACTACGCATAGGGTCTATTCACTCCTGTCATTCCACGGTCTGTCCCTTCAGACATCCGTGACAACTGTACAGAAGATATCTAATAGGTTTAAAATAAATGGAGATTGTATTTTGAGCTCCAGGTCTGTTTAACATGAACATGGGATGATTTGGTTTTGATACAGGACTCCTTCTACTCTGTGAGCATTGAAAACGGTTTCATAGTATGGAGGAGTAAAGAAAGGAACGCACCATTGAAGGAAAGCAGGGGTGAAAATAAAATATTTCCTTCGGTAAGAGTGCTTTTTTTTGTCTGCTAAAATATATCTTTTACGAATTGTTTATAAAAGCAATACAATACAAACATTGTTAAATGATGTGTTACAATACAGATTTTGTGGACATATTGGTCCTTTTTAAGAATACATTGTACATCGAGATTCATGAATTTTATTAAGTGCTTACTGTATGCAGTAAGGAACACTGATAAAAATACATTGTATTGTAAAACATTCATTGTTGACGTGAGTGGTATGAACTGTGAGGTTTGGAGTTTTGCACCATTCTTCTATAAGACGGGATGTTATAATACATTTTTAATAATGCTTTTGTAAAAGCATTCCCATTTTGCATTTCACTGCTCTTGTATCGACCCATTGACTGAATGGAGTTGCCTTTCTCTGTATTGGTTTTGTAGCATTGTGATTTGGTTTTAAATTGAGAAATTGTTCCCATTTCTAAAAGCAATTCTAATAATTGGCAGGTAATTCTCTGCTCTTCCAATGTACAAATACCACGTGATGATGTGCTTCACCAGACTGGTTGTGTGTGTTTTAAGATGTGGGTTTTGATGTCAGAACACTGTCACCACAGAGTCTATTCTGTGACAAGTTGTCAAAATTTGGTAGAAAATATACATAAGGAAAACAAACATGACCTGAAGTCTTGTAGTTGGGATGCTGTTATACCATCAAATGTACAATGCTCTATTTCTAACATTTTTATGTACTTTTTTATTTTCATAGGATACCTTAAAATCTTTTAACATAATTTTGACCCGAGATAAATTTATAATTTCTGGTGCTGAAAAACTGATCTCAGACTATAATGGTATTGGAACCTACACAGAATACTACATTGGAGGAATACCAATGTCCATAAGAGAAAGGTAAGAATGTTTACCTTAATGACACAGTATCGCTAAATTTCTGTAATTTACATAATTACATAATTTTCATGTTGGGAAAATATTACACTATGAGAATGATCTGTTTCTGCTCCTTTTTTACTACGTTTGGGGCTATATTACTAGAACTTTACTTCAGGCAGTTAATCCAGACAAGGGTTTCCAACCTTTTATGTAAAGTATCCCTTTCTGTCCAAAAATGCCATCTGAAGTAAGAAAGCAAAATGAAAGGGCCTATCCCGGCAAGCAACCGGCACAAGGTAATCTGACAGTTCATCCTTGGCTTTAGCTCCTGGTCATCGCCATCTCCTTGCCCTCTCGGCGCTCCATTTATCTTGTCTGGAGCAGGAAGCACAGCTGATGCCTCCTTCAGTGATTGCTAGTGTAATGTCAAACTGCATGTGATCTGCATGCTGCCATCATGGGCAGCGGGAGGCTTAGAAAAAAATACATGTTTCACGGGGAAGGTAATACCCCTATGGGACTCAGCCTTACGCGGTGTCACAGTGCCACTATGCCTTTGGACTGTGGGAGGAAACCAGAGCACCCGGAGGAGACCCACATGAATATGGGGAGAACATGCAAACTCCACCCCAGAATTTGAATCCAGGGCCTCACCGCTTCAAGTCAGCAATGCTGACCACTGTGCCACCATTACACCCATTGTCATATGCAGTTATGCATTTAAATTATTAAATATTATGTCTAAAAATATTCTAAACATTTTTTTTTCATTAACATTGTGGACTTGTTACAGCTTTCAGCTTCAATATATATAAATATCTTCAATGAAGTACGTCATTGAAATATTATTTTTATGGCCCTTATTTCACTGGTCCCCTATATTTGGCTCTTATTCTCTCCCCCAGTCTGATTTTTTCATTATACTTCCTTTGTTCCCCAGCAAAAATATTACCACTCCGCCTCTGAAAGGATGCCTAAAAAATATTCAGAGCCCAGAAGGCAATGCTCAGTTTGAGGAATCTGTGGGTGTGAGTCCGGGATGTCCTAATGACTTCTTGGTAAGTGTTTGTTTAAAATGAAAATTTCTTTGTGACCTCTATGTTAGCATGTTTTCTCTTAAATTAAAATAGGGTTTAAGTACGAATAGCATACTGTACTTACTGAATTGTAAGAGCTTATACTATTATATAATTCTTCCTACTTCTTATAGTAGCTCAGTTTGAAACCAACATAAAATATGAATATTTCATGAGTTATAAATGATTTAAACCTATTTTTGCAGAACCAGAATTGAGTGTACTCTTTAACTCATCACAAAGATGAGTTTGTAATAAAACCAGGTCATTTTTCAGTATCAGTATGAGTTTGGTTATATTTTAATCTTCCTGTGTTTTCATTCTGCTCTGTGATTTGTGAACAACAATAAGACCAGACTGCTACCAAAATACTTATTGGTTTTAGAGTACTATATAGGTCAAAACACACATGATGCTCGGGTTGGCTTTTTGTGACCAAGGGGGTCAAAGGATGGGGGGTGGGTTCAGACCCCAGGTCTGGTCACTGCTGTTGTACTTCTAAACAAGATACTTCAGATTGTTCCACAAATGTCCAGCTGTTGAAATAGATGCAAATGCAGGGCATGTGGGATTGAAGCATGTGAGAAAGAATGAATAATAATTAATAATAACAGATATAATCTCGGTAGTCTTATTGGTTCCTGAAAGGAGGCTCTTGTTTATTGACCATCTTTGTCTTCCTCTTAGATTTCACGCGATGCAACTTTCAGTCTGGGCAGCTCTCTGACGACTTCGGCGGACAGCTTTGACCTGGGTAAAGATGTCATGGTGGCAATGGGCTTCCGGACCACAGAGAAGACGGGTCTCCTTCTTCACAACAGCCAGGCAGTAGGTTTCTTTTACAGCTGCTTTCTTCTTCTGCTTTCTTCTGCTGTAAGAAACTAACTGGCAATTCCAGAAAAAAATAACAAAGTGCAGAGAAGACACCATATACAAAGAGGTAATGGGGAAAAGGCAAGATAATTAATTCTTCTTCAGTGTAATGCCCGGATTCACTCATCTTTTTTGTCACTGAGGAGATTGCTTCTTCTCTTTTATAATGTACCACAGGCACTGATGAGGCAGCTGTCCGTAACGGCAGTCCCGAGTGTCCTCATTTTATCAGGAAAACTTTACAGTTAGAGGGTGTGAGTTGCCTGATCAATAACTTAATGTATTTGTATTCATCAGTATATTTCTCCTGAAGTTATTTTCTTCTATTCATTGTTAAATCTGGAAACAGCTTGCATAGAAAAACTTGGAACTGCAGTCAGGTTCTAAATGATGACGTACAGTACACACATATATTGTATACAGTTTATCTGTGTGTCTCTCCCCAAGTCCCTGTCCCTGTCCTGCACTCAGCCTTGACGTGCTGCAGCTCCAGTGTACGCCAACGACAATATCAACTACAAAAGCAGTGCTGCAACAAACAGATGTGTTCTAGCAGCGTCCACGTTTGTGCCCGTGGCTTCAAGAGCTTGAGTCAAAACTATTTCAGCTGTGCCCGGGACGAACCAACTTTGCTAGCAGAGCCTGTAAAGCATGAGCTAAAGTAATTGGGCTGGAAAATGACCATGAACAGCGACGGCTGAATAACGCAGCTACTGTACATTGTGTAGTGTACAGCTGAGTATCACAATACAGTACCTTTATGTTGTTTTTACCACGGGGATATTAAAACCAGATTAGCCCATTGCTCCTGCAAGCGGCAGAAAGAAATGTGGAAAAGTGTATTCTAGGAATACTGTAATAAAACTGGACAGGAACAGAAGCTGGCAGATGAGAGAACAAACATGACATTATTGAAAAAGTGAAAAAAAGGATGATTCACTACTAGAGTAATGTTGTTTTTTTCCATCGTTAGGATACTGGGATGGAACTTTCACTGGATAATGGCTTTGTGGTCTTTAAATTCAAGGATAAAGTATGGAAGTCAAACTATAAGTATGAAGATGGAAAATGGCACTACCTAACAGCAGCAAAGACCAGCCAAAGGTTTGTACAGTACATCAGTACACCAGGAATTTTATTTCAAAACAGTATCAGACAGTACAAGCACTGAGGCAATGCTTAAGATGTTTTCACAAATCAGAAACTCACCTCTTTTAACCCAAACTCTCAACATAATCCAAAAACTTAGATATAATTAATAATAATGAGATTAATGCAGTACAATACCTTTCATCCCACAGCACTTTGTACATGCTCATTTAATCTAGCTCTGGAGTACCCATCCTGGGTGACACATAGCAACTGTAATACACCAGCAGGCAAACTCAGCATAGTCACAAGTGCAAGTCAAAACATGAGAAATGACCATGGGGGAATTTTAGACAGATTATCCAAACCCAATTGTAGTTTAACCGAGACGCCAGTGTTACCACCTCTAGTCTTTCAGAGAGTGTCATGAGATCTTAATGAACAATAATCAGAATCCTGTTACTGGTGATACTGGTGCTTTGTAAATTCTAACCAAGATGAAAGATCGCCACCTTCCTGTCCCTCTATATCATTAAAAAATAAAGACACCTGGTTTTCCTTTGAGGTTTCCCATTCCAGTACTAATGCTAAGTCTGAGAAGGTCAGGCACAAAATAAGCCAGTTAAAGTTACAAATCCTACCAGGAATAAAAGATAGTACATTCTACAGAGGTGCGTGACTCTTACAATGGCCTTGGTCCTACTGTACTTTTCCCATTTGTTTCTCATACATAATTGCTACTCATTTCCAGAAGTTGTGTTTTTCATTCAAATTTGTTTATTCTACTGCTAGAATAATAGATGCACTTTATTGCACTAGGAAATATTTTTTTTTTCTTAATTATTCCTCAGCATCACACTGCGCATTGATGAAGAAGATGAAGGAAGAGATCAGCCCTCATCCTCACTAGTTACGAGCATGAATACACCCAATATTATTCTGGGCAAAGACACATTTGAAGGTTGTCTTACCAATGTTTATATGAGAAGGTAATTTTGCACTAGCTACTAAAGTTTTTATTAGAAGCCCACTTTTTTAAATTTGAAGACACTTGACCTTAAACTTTTTTTACCCTGTGTTAGAAAAAAGCTCTAATTTTAGGGGTTGTATGCAATCCTTTGGGACTTGCTGTGGGACACTAATCTTATCTACCAACAACGCTTTTATACATTTTAAGTATAGAAAGTATTTAACTTTCAGGACATACATTTATCATACTACTTAAAGTTTTGTTTTGAGGGTGGCAGTAACTTATACACATGAGTTAGATACAGGACATTTTGTATGTTAAATGTAATGTATAAGTATTGTATATGTTTTAGACAGATTAACTAGATGATATTTTTTCCTTCTAATACATTTAAAGATAATAAAGCCACCATTGTTAATCTAACAAGCTATTCCTTAAGCTATGAGAAACTTATTCCTTTATGGTTTCATTCCAGGCCAGTCCTCTACAAGCCGGAGGACTTGAGCAGATTCAGCTCAACGGGAAACGTGTCTGTGGGATCTTGCAGTGCTGAGAAACCACCCCTCTCAATGATGGCCAGAACCAGCCTCAGCCGCTCCTCTTTAAGGAGGGTGGGTATAAGAAGTTTTGGTTTCCTTGAGAGTTTGAAAGCAACAGCCTAAGCGGAAAACTACTATAGGAACTCCTTAAAATCACAAAGGTCCTTAATAACAAGCTTGTCCCTCAACATGGCGTTTTGTTTCAGTGGTGTGGTTTATGAATTACTCTCCTGGGAGTAGGGGCCACAGGCGGCATTGACATTAGAATACTTTTACAAGGGGAACTGCTGCAGCTCGAAGCTAAGGCAGGGGGCATGGGAGTTTGGAACAAGCTATCCGCTGTGTGGTTGAAGCCAACACATTGGCTTCTGTCAAGAAAATGCTAGATGAGATCTTTAGGTCAGTAAGCTGCTAACAGCTGAATGGGCTTGATGAGTCAAGTGGCTCGACTTCTCACCTTTCCTGTGCAGAAGACAATGTACAGTAGTTTCAAGTGATAATTAGATCCCAAACAGTTTGTATTAATAAATGGTTTCTTCAATGTGTGTTTCTTTATGTGAGTCTTTAATTTCCATCTTAAACTTTATCTTAGTATTGGTAAGCATTATTTCTCCAAGGAAATTCACGAAGGAATTTATAAAACACAATTTCACACAGGGTTAAAGATTTAATTTTACATTTTTGTCTATACAGTTTTATATGGGCATATACTGTATAGCTGATGTATTCAGTCAGAATGAACAATATTTTGTCAAACCATATATTTTAAAAATAATTTTGTTGAGTTATTCCAATATTTATGTTCTTATACTGCTTTATTTTCAGAGATGAAGAGAAGGAATTGGATGTTCAAAACGATGAAAAAGTGAACTGTAATGGACTTGTCATTATCGCTTCTTCATTGTGCTTTGTCAAAAAGTAACACTTTCAACCAGCAACCAACTTTGTGTTATATTTGAAACAATTAAGATCACCAATAACGTTTTTAGCACAAATTATAAAGATGGTAAAAGAGTAATTGTGTTTATTTTGGTACAATGGTACCAAACAGTACAAGCACTAGTATATACTGTAATTATTCTGCTTTTTCTGGTTCACAACAGCTTGTGTTAAAACAACAAAAAAAACATCACCGACATTAACATATTGTCTAAAAATGAAATAAATGTCGACATCTGTTAAATTCACTGTGCTGTACTCCATTATGCATTATCATTTTAAAATAAATGAGTCATTTATTACTCAATAAATTTGCATTGTACAATCATGTTTTAGATCTGTTTTGCATTCTAGTGACTAAACCCTTTCTTCTCTTTAACCCCTTTCGGCCTGAATTTTTATTTTGGGGTAAAAGTAAGGTCAAAAGTACTCATATATTGTAGTCATGTTTATAGAGAATAATAACGTTTTAAATTGTTTTTAATTGTTGTACATCAACAACAGTCCCATCATGTTTCTCTTATGTTATATATTATTAGATACATAAAATGATCAGTTTAAAACATTTTAAAGAATGATGAGCCAGACACACAGAATAATGAAAGACTGAGCTACCAACTGTCTCTCAAGAGTTCAGTGAAATGTGCAGTGAAACTTTAAGAACATTTTTTTCATTCACAGAGGATTAAAAAAGCAAAATAATGCTGAGATTGAATTGTCTTAGTGGCACATAATTCTCGTCTGTCTCTTTGGGAACTATATCTCTCTGTCCAGGGTCCGCCATGATTCTGTTGTCTGGTGCTTTCTGACGTGACCTGGTAGTTCCACAGGCTGGAGCCCAGATTCATACAGGCTTTCAGCTGACAGTCCATGAAGGTTTAACAGAGGTTTAAAACTACACCACACAATTGAAATACCTCTTCTCTTTAGAACAGTATCTGATGGAATAAATAAAATCATATTAACTGTGAGATCTGTCACACCTCTTATTGCTGTGGGGAGGATTCTCATAAATGATGAGAGACTTGCTTAGGTTTCTTTTAAAAGAACAGCGCTAGACAGGAATGAAAGAAGCTGAATTGGTATCCTCTACACCAGCCATCCATATTACACATTAAAACTCCATTCTTAGATTTTCTTTGTGCTTGTTTTACTACAAAGTGTGTATTTTATTATTTATTAATCTGCCAAGATTTCTAAGAAATATTGTTTGGTGATGATTATACACTGTTCTTTAGAAATTGTTTTGTGTTCATTAAAAATATATTGAACTACCTCATAGAGATGTTATATTTTTAAAGAAATTAAGTAGTTTAAAAGGTGTTTAAACACCTGCATGCAGGAAATTTTTACAAATCCAAACTTATTTATTTTAATTCAACATGCAAACTGAGGGGCCCCTAGACCATTTATTTCTAAATAATCAAGCTAAAAACAGACAGCTAGCTTTTAGCTACTCAACAGTTATTTTAATAATGCTCTCGGTGGTGGCTACATGGTCTCACTGCTCATTTCTCTCCAGTGTAGGTGTACTCAAATGAGATCTTTTTGATCTTTTTATAAAGAGTACCTAAAATCTTCCCACAAGAAGAAGGCTCAAAAAGAGCTCCCCAAAGAACTACAGCACATACAGTAAAATGTCATTGCCAATGTAAAAGCAGTTTTTCAGCAAAGATGTTCAAATGTTCCTATTCCTGACAGGTTATAGTGCACCACGCTTTAAAACCCCATTTGTGTGTTTGTATATCTGGGTGTTTAAATACCCAAACAGCCGGAACCATTAGGCACTACCTGGGCATTGTGACTCTAGTGTTATGAGTCAAATATCAAAGTAACAGATTGCTTATAGTATGATATTCCCATTTGTCCTTCACACCAGCTTCTTGTTTATTTAAATTATATACCTTCCACTTTACTTTATTCTGATTTTTTCACTTTTCCTATATGTCCTGTCTAGCTAGTGCAGAAGTGTTCAGATAAAACATTTTCAAGCCACTTTCTGAACCATATAGTGCTGAAAGGCTTCAAGCCATTTGACAGTGGATAATACTTCCAATGTTTTGTGAGAATAGAATGGCTTTATGCAAGGGTTATAGTACTATACTATGATGAAAATAAAATTTGGTAAGGGCAAAAAATGCAAACATCTTCTCATAGCAAAGAAGTAGAAGGCCTTTGATTTATACAACCATAGTCGAATCCTAAAACGAAATGAACGTGTAATTTTTATAAATCAAATGACAGTTTTTTAAAAATGAAACAGAAGCAGAACTGCAGGTCAGTTGACTGATCACAAGCTTTTTAAAACCTGGATCCATGAATGAAGCAAATCTGACTAGCGCTTGATTTAGCCGATTCTACAAGTATCTATTAGTCCGCTTCCAGTTTCAAAGGCTCCCTGTGGTCCCTGAGTTCATGGTGGAGAACCAAGGCTGTAGAAATTGCAGCATCTTTTGCTTCGAGGAATCCACATGAGTTTTGGATGGTATGAATGCTGTATAGATGTGTAAAATTGCATGAAAAAAACATCAGTGTCGGTATGTATTAATTTCAGTTCAGCTGCATAACGCAGGATAATCTGTAATTGTACAGTTTTTACCAATCGGATTCTGGCTCAGGCAATACTTGCACTCCTGATCCTTTAAACACCATCTTTGGAAGCAATACCAGCACGTGGGCAAAATAAGTTTTGAAACTGAGTGTCTTTCTGTTTTAGCACAAATGCTTTCATGTTCAGAAAACTAAAGTGCACTGAATAAATGTCACATAGTGAATACTTACGGCATCTTCTATGAAATGTAAAGGATTTTAAAAAAATCATTCAGTGTTTGGAAAAAGTTTTCATTTTATTATTGACGCTTGATTTGCAGAAAGTTTGTTTGAAATCTTGGCTGTGGTACTGTACTTTGCATTAGGCAGATAAAACAGATTCCTGACCATAATGTGAAACTACTGTAGTAAACACATTTTTTACATTAGCATTAAAACAATCATGTAAAATTACAGCATTACATCCATTTATAAGTAGATGGAAAGTACAAAGATTTCATTTTAATTCCCCTAATATCAGGGGCCATTATGCTCCAGTGGAAGATGCAAAATGTATAAATGCAAATGAAATAATGAAGTATCATATTTAGTGAATTTGCAATGTAATTTGAAGAATATTTTCAGTGACATTTGTTGCCATGTACAGTACTTGCATTTATATTTATGTTTATGGAGGTGGTATGATAAGGCTTTTTGCAAATGAGAAATAGGTACAGTAGCACCACACCCCTGATCCTGCAGGGCTGGTGTGTCTGCAGGGTTCTGGGTTCCTTTAGGGCTTCAGTACTTGAAGAGTTGGAAAAGCTGTTAAATTCTTGCCAAACAAGCTGATTTATGCTGATTAAAGACGTTAGAAAGAAGCCCTGCAGAGACACCAGCCCACTGGGAAACACCCTGGACTTCCCTGCTGCAGGGAGTACAGTGCATATATTAGTGGTAGACGGCTCCAGTCCTGGAAGGCTACAACTGAGCGTTTACTGTATGTGATCACCCATTCTTTGGATCATAATAAAAAAAATTTAATTGTTTAAGAATCACAATACAATGTTGCTGTGTCAAACAGACTCATACGAAACCTGACCCACCTGAGTAAGGCTTCTCAGCCGAAGGCTTGTTATTGTATCTTTTTACCTTTCAGCAAAGAATTAACCTGTACAGGTTCCTTTGTAGCTCAAAGGCTGATGCAACCCTCAATTTGAACATTATTTCCACACAGCAAAATGGTCTATCCGTGGGGGAAAAAAATGAACCGGCTTTCATTTACTTTAAGAGACTGCACGCTTGTGCAAGCAGCAGCGCCTCCAAGCTAAAAACATGTTCTCTTCTTTATTGCAAAGGGGAATGAAGTGAAAGAGGAGGCAATGGAGCTCGAAAGAGTGCAAAACACGTCTGGGTGCCGGCTGCCAGACCGCGTTAGAAACGCCTTCCAGCTCGGCGAGTCACATGGCCGACTGGAGTATAACGTCACTCCTCAGATATTTCAGGACAGGTATGGAATTCCCTTTTAATCTTTCTTTGTCTTGTCGTCATCGCCATCCTTTGTGTGAGCAGTAAAGCCTTTCTGTGATGACAGAATAACTGGGATTCAGCTCTGAAAAAATGTCACCTTGCACATTGGGGCTGATTTAAGAACATTCAGATGTTTTACAGAAAAAAGGAAAATGTATTTCAGTATGGCTATAATAAGTACCAGTTCTGAAACAATGAAGTTTATTTCTAAAGCATTTCTCTTGAAAAAGCTCATGGGTGTGGGCTTTACATAATGAAAGAAAAAAGATTACAGACAATAAGTGTATATGCAATAACAGCACAAATGATACATTTTAAAAATTCAATCATAAACAGTATTGTTTTAGGGAAGGGTGGCAGACCGGTATCTGTTCAGTACAGATTATAAACAGAAGCAGTTTAACACTGAAGTTTAATTTTATCCATGTTTCTTTGAAATACCAGCATAAAAGCATTGCATTTGTGAAGAAACATAAAGTGATCAAGTTTCAACAATAACTGGATAATTAAACCTACTAAAAATAGTAACTTTAATGTCCACCCAAATACTTAAGATAATCAGCTCAAGCTAGATCAGCAAATCAAAGGCAGTACTCTCATGTAGTAATACAAAACAGTTGGGGAACAAGAGTCATCAGTCATCAGTAACTGCCCAGCCTGGCTATGGTCTCTAAACAGTGTTTTTGGCATAGGAATTTAGAATAGGATTCTCCCTTGGTCTCATGTCTCATCACCATCATTTAATGCTCCTGGAAAAAAGTTTTAGCAGTAATGTCAAACCCTTATACAAGTTCTGCAACCATCCTTGATTTAGTCATAAAACAACAACAAGCACTCATGATTTTCAGATAAGTGATTGTTTCTAGACGGGCTGCAACTAGGGTGGGAGCGGCGAGGGCACAAGCCCTAGAACCCGAATCCGTTACAATAACAAAAGGACAGACAATGAAATATGGCTATTTCGAAGTCACAAATGTGAGATATAAAGTCGGAATTCTGAGTTACTAAGTCGGAATTCTGAGTTACTAAGTCGCAATTCTGAGTTACTAAGTCGCAATTCTGACTTACTAAGTCGCAATTCTGACTAAGTCGCAAATCTGAGATGCTAAGTCGCAAATCTGAGATGCTAAGTCGCAAATCTGAGATGCTAAGTCGGCATTCTGAGATGCTAAGTCGGCATTCTGAGATACCATAGCGCGTTTTTTTTTTTTACTCCCTGGCGGAAACGGGCTTCCATAGTAATGAGTAACATGCTCTACTGGCACTGCAAACATTTGCACTGTATAAGTTCCAAATTCATCCTAATTTCATGCGTCCCTCACTGGGGAGGGACGCATGAAATTAGAATGAATTTGGAACTTATACAGTTAGTAGCTTTAATGAACACATACTGTACCTGTAACCGTCACACTCACAGGAAATGGAACGTTAGTGGTTCATACCTATTCAATCAAATGTCTACGTATCAAGAAAGAATACTTTCTGTCAGGAGTGTGGAGTGCCTTAAGACAGTACTTAAGAAAACCACAGAGCCCATTCTAAAATGTTCCTATACAGATAAGGTCAGTTCTCAACTAGGCGCATTCCCAGGCTGCTTGAGAAGTGCTGAGAAAGGAAAGAGCAAATTTTGCACTAGAGTTCTAGGAGCTTGGAGGAGTGTGCCTGCGAAACCAGAAACCTGATCAGCGAACGGTTTCCTTTCTAGGTCTCATATCTCACTCGACATCCGAACAAAGTCCCAGGAAGGCTTGATCTTTTACGCTGCTAATAAATTCGGGACCTCACATGTGGCTCTCTACATAAACAATGGACGGATTAAGCTTTCATTGAGTTCTCCTGGAAAGAAACGGAAAATATTTAATAAAGAAAAATACAACGATGGCAAATGGCACACAGTGAGTCCTTTATTTTATTTCTTGTCTTGGATACTCCCCTTTATATGGTGTGTTTATAGTCTTTATGACAAGCATTTGACACATCATGGTTAACAAGTTTATGATGGTTTGGTAAGTACTGTGTGTAGTTCCATGTCAGTAATAAAATCCAAATAACTGCTTTATAAATATGTGTTTTATGTTACATATTACAAATTTATAACTCACAAACTGGAGCTTCATTTTGTTTGAAATTTAGGGCTACTTTTATAATATTTTATTTATAGAAAAAGCAAGTAGTCTTCATTACTAAGCATTTCCAGAGCAACCCTAACAGCACACGGTTGGCTATTTTTAAATTGCCAAGCTTTATGATCTATAGAACCATGTATTTGAATAGAAATTAACAAGGATGTCATGGGTTGCACAGTGGCATGTTGGTTAACATTGCTGCCTCACAGCACTGGAGCCCTGGGTTAATTTCCCAACCCTGGGGTGCTGTCTGTGTGGAGTTTGCATGTTCTCCCTGTGTTTGTGTCAGTTTCCTTTGGGTGCTCCGGTTTTCTCCCACAGTTCAAAGACGTGCTGGTGAGTTAATTGGTGTCAGTGTTTGTATCTGTATCCGTGCATCTGTCCCGTAGTGTACTATAATCTACTGCAAAGGTGTCCCATCCCGTCCAGGGTGTACCCTGGCTTGCACCTTTTGCTTGCTGGGATAGACTCCAGTTAGAAATATCGCTATGACTGTATTCCATCGCTTGAAAAGGGACAGAATTCTTATTACTGCTGTACAAATGTTCTGTAGGTCATGTTCAGTTGGGAAAAACGCAGCTTCCGCCTTGTCGTTGACGGCCTCCGCGCACAGGATGGCGACTTCACCCAAGTCAGCTCTCTCCAGTTGCAGCCACCAATTTATCTGGGAAACGTTCCTGCCTTAAGTGCCAGCTCAAAACTCCAGGTAATGTCCTGAGCCCAGGGCGAGCAGGGCAAATTTCAGCTCGTGTTAAAGTCGTTCTGCAAGGAATGCTTCTGAATTTAAATGCTTATTGCTTCTGAATTTAATTTTGTTGCTGATGAAGAACGGAAAAGTGATTTAAAGGAGATGTGTCACGCAGATACTGAGTTATTTTATATTAGTCAGAATGTTCTTCTGAAAGGTTAAATCTACATTGAGCATTGCAGGACATTTTAAAAAACAAGTTATTACAAAATACATTTAAATGTTATAAAACACATCTCAGGTTGTGTTTTGCAATGCAGGATCCCTTTTGTTCATTAAACTGATTTTAATTTCTTTTCTGCATCAGATCCTTCCTAAAAATAGTGTCGTTGGGTGTATCAGGAATTTCAAACTGAATGATCGACCAATGGCGGAGCCCACTGACAACTATGGAGTCCCTCCTTGTTTTGAGGGGAACATGGAAAGTGGGGCCTACTTCTCAGGAAATGGAGGATATGTTGTTTTAGGTACCTGATTTTCATTTTCACGGTGAAAACGTCAAGACAATTGTGTAAAAAACAGACGACATCATGTGTGAAAAGCATTTGCTTCCTTTAGTGAAATTCAACAGTCCAAGAAAACTGATGCTAGTCCAAGAAATGACCTACAGTAGTTTGTATATCTGTCTGCATTTCCTGACTTTTTGTGGAAGGGGCTGCCTGCATTTACTAAAGTTTTTAATGGAAGGAGTCTGAACATCTTTATTAGTTCAATCTGATTTGAGAAGGATGGAAGCTTGAAAAATCTGAACAACAAGCCAGCATCTTGTTGCACAATTTACATTTTGTGCTTCTGGAGGGCTTCACCAAATATAATATAGGCACAGTTGTCTATAATTGTTTCACTGATGACACAACTTTTGTTAACTTTAATACAACTCTTGAAGTAGACCTTCTGCCTGCTGGGGTAACAGCAGAATTTGTGTGTGTTTTGGAAGCAAGCCGACCCACTGTGATGGTGGGTGGGAAGTAGTAATGAGCTGCTCTACCTATTTAGTTAATTGTAATTATTTATTAGTTATTACTAAAATCTTAGCTATTAATGGGATCTGACAAATATCTGTTTTGAGCAAGCTGAGGAAATATTTGACACTTGAACTTCAATGCAAAGTTTGTTTTAGATACATGCAGTATATTCAACTTTTGACTTACTACAAACAGGTCCAGTTAATTCTAAATTCTTATTTTGGGTGCGGAATATATAGACTGAATTTATAGACACAAAGTCTGAAATTGTGTGAAATTGTATATACAGTACGTGTATGGGCAAAGACATAAAGCCAATGTGTACAAACAGCTCTTTTCCACAATATCTTTCTGCGGTGTAATCCCACAGTTAACGCTACCTCCTAATATGTCTATTATTTTTCAGACAAATCCTTTGTTGTTGGTGTAAATTTCGAGCTTGTGTTTGAGATTCACCCAAGAAACCTGACCGGTGTCCTTTTCCACGTCAGTGGTCAGAGTGGACATCACCTGAGTTTATTTATCAAAAAGGGAGAGGTAAGAATGGAAATATTCAGTCTTACATTTCACAGCGGTAGATCTGCTGGGTGCAACATGGATTTGTTTTCATAAAGCAGTAATACAGCTCTACCAGACACAGAGAAGGCCTTCAATTAAATATTCAGTTGCAGAGTATATATTTTAGACATCTGTATCGTATTTAGCACAAAGCCTACATTTCTGTCGGCACAGACAGTTTACTTTGAACATGTTCTATTTTACTCTCACTCCTCCTCCCTCCCAACCTTTGTTCTCCCGCTACTTTACCTTTGCCTACTGCCCTGTCTCTCTCACACCTGAAGACGGCTCTGCGGCCGAAACGTTGTGTTCTCTTTCTTCTTTTTTTCAGCATGGAATAAACCTATTACATGTTCTATTTTATATTGTTGTTTTTGTCACCCTTGGGTTTTCATATGAATAATCAGCCTGCTGTGAATGTTCTTGTCAGGTCATTGTGCAGGTTAACAATGGAGCAGGTGACTTCAGGGTTGCTGTAACTCCACAACCCACTTTTTGTGATGGAGCTTTTCACCGTATAGCAGGTACACACATTCAGATTCACAAAATATTCTCTTTTGCTCTGTTACTGGATTTGTAGAACTGTTCTAAAAAATGCCAGTTTTACAGAAACTGAAAAACATTAATGTTGGTGTTTATGAGCACAGCTCTAAAATAATGTCTGAGCAGATTTCAGGGACAACTTGAGTAGTTCATGTTTTTCTCTTAACGTAAGGTCATAAGATGATATACCCTCCAAACCTGGAGATTTTTATTCAGACTGATGGGCTGGTTACTTTAATTAAGGTGATATACTGCCAGTCCTCTTTTGTCTGGAATTAATTTGCAAACAAGTTGATTGTAAGCTCAAAGATGTTACTTATGTTCCCTTAGTAATTAAAAGAAACAATGTTGTGCAACTGGATGTGGACACAGAGGGTCGGTATACAGTGGGACCATCATCTTCGTATACAACACAGACCAGAGACCCTCTTTATGTTGGCGGCATCCCAGGTAACACAGTGTCCGTCACTGACAGTGCTAACAACCAGTATTTTACTAGCTTGTTAGGCCCATCTCGCACAGGCCAAGTACTAGAGGGCCACCAGGATTGACATATTTCCTTGTACGTTTCTGCATTTTCTTTTTGAGTGTCTAAAAGAGATACAGTTCTCTTCACTGCTGAATAGTTTTTAATGGAACATCTGGCAACAGCTGGATCAAAAAACATCCTTGCAGACTTAATGTCCAGGATAGTATTGATCTTTATTTATCCCTTCATCACCCAATTCCTTCAGGTGTATTTAGTAAATAGTTTAAGGATGTTTTTTTAATGCAGAAGCTCTGTAAAATTTTCTTTTTTTCTTATTTACAAGATTGTCATTTGAACTAAAACCGTAGTAAACCACCCCACGTAATTTCACTGTGAAAAAAAAAATATAGCTGCCACCATCAGCAGGTCTTGCATTTTATTTCTGAGCAGTTTTTAATTTGGAACGCTCATGTGATTCTCTTACTGGAATTAGTGAAGCTGGTAAAAATGAATGAAAGTATCCAAGCCATTCTAATGCTTAAAGCTTAAACACCTGAAGGTTGGCGACTATTTCTATGCCGCAGTGTGGCACAGATGGGCACCCTGCTGTCTGCTGTACCCTCCACAGCGTTGAACGTGCAGTGCGAGAGTCTCATCACACACACACACATGCCATTCCCATCGCATTGTGAGCGGTGCTTGTTTTTTCTATCCTCCATAGATCCCTCGCAGCGTCCAGAGCTCCCTGTCAGCGCCAGTTTTGTTGGCTGCCTGCAGAATGTGCGCATCAACGGGGACCTGGCTTCATTTTCCAAAGCAGTGGAAGTCTACGGCCCTGTCAGTCTCCGCTCCTGTCCGGCGAGCTAGAGAGAGAGCGCTGAAAAGGGAGGCCTGGCCACGAAGTGCAGTTCCTGGCAGGGATATAAACAAGGCTGTAGTTCTGTAGCTCCATTTGTTTTTAACGATAAGTACTGTAAGTCTAAGTGTTAGGCCTTTTATCTACTTTTTATTATTTGGAGATAAGTTATTATTATCCATCGGTCCGTGCTGTACTGTAGCGTACAGCTTTCTGGAATACTATAGGGATTGATACCTGTCAGTCTCTACTGTAAGAAACTAATTCACTAACATGCTACCACGCACAGTGTAGTAGGTATTTGCCCTTAAAAGACTCTGTTTAAACTCCTCCGTGTCTGTTTTAAAGGGGCCAAGTCTACAGTAAATCAAACACACGCTTTCCATATAAGTTCTTCCTTTTCAGGGAGGTACCTGTCATTCTCCCTTCCTCCTGGCACCTCTGTCAGATTGTAAGGAAATGGATAGTTTCACTCTGGATAGATAATACAGGAAAATAAACACCAGCACGTTTTTTTTGAGTGGCAAGAAACAAAAATCTCTCTCTCTTTCTTCAGTCTTGGTCCTTTATTATTCAGCATTTAATTTGGGAGCTTGACATTTTAAGACAGCTCTCTGAACAATAAACTATAAACATTATATCCAGAAATGTTTCCATATTGCATTATATGTAATTCATAAGGTCAATGCTTTAGCTAAAATAAACCCCAAACTTTGTACTTCTCAATCCTGAATGAACTCGTAGCTGACTGTGGTGGGGGTCCTACGTCTCTGTCAGACTTTTTGACATGAGCCAAGCGATTAAGAAGAGAGGCTCGGATTCCCCCTATAAAAACATCAAACGCTGTAGCTGCGACTACAAATACCATTGGTGACCACTAGAGGGCTCTTGCTGAAGTAGCAGAGAAACAGTTCGAATATCGTGTTCTAAGACAACGTACACTTTTCCAATGAAGAAGACATCATTTACAGGTATTTACAGTGACAGGTGCCTCGAAGCTTAATATCTTATGGGGAAAACAGAATATGGTTTCGAAAAAAAAGCATTACCGTAGTAAAATCATTGTTAGAACTGCTATGTATTTCAGAAAAAGTCATTGTAGTAGGTATTTTTAGTGAGAATAAATACTGTGAACGTAAAATATCCTCCCCCCCGTAATCCAATTACTACACGTGCCGATAAATTAGATGATTATTACGGTATTATTCTTTCTCTTGTATTGGCGTTCAGTTTTTTGTATTCCTAGTAGTCTGCATCTTTTTAAAAAACTTTTTAATGTCTTGTTTTTATACGGAGCCCGGGAGGGGCCTTCAGTAAGAAAAATATATATCGAGGGAACGATTTACAATTCGTGCACACGAAATAACGAAATCGTTCCCTTGGTTTTCTTTAACTCGTGCGCACAAAATAACGTTTTCTAACTCATCTGTGCAGTAGCTACAATGTCCTAATAACTTATATCCAAACCCAAATAAACTAAATAAGCTCATCTCTATCCATTATCCTAATCTACAGCAGTGTCAGTTAGGCTTTATTGTACCAATATAAAATACACTGTAACGTGTTAACAAGCGTTTGATAGCGTTGTTGTCAGGAGCCGGAAATAATGCTGGCGTTTTGGAAAATTTCTATGTGCGTGCGACTACCGTGACACAAAGAAAATGAAGGAAAGAGTTAGAAAACATTATTTCGTGTGCACTAATTAAAACGAGGGAACAATTTAGTTATTTTGTGCCTATCCCTCGATATAACTTTTTTGTGCACACGAATTGTAAATCGTTCCCTCGATATAACTTTATTTTTTCCTACCGATGGCCCCTCCTGGGCTCCGTATTTTTATGACTTTAATAAATGCAGCGCTGCCGTGCTCTTATACAGTTCATTACAGCACAGTGATAACAGAGAGGACCACAAAGAAAATGCAGTGGACGGCTCGCCTACAGGGCTGGAGGTGAAAGAGGTTCACTCCCTTCCCCTCTCAACCAGCTCTCTCTCTCCTGCTCCTGCGGGGCGTCTCTGTCTCTCGCTTCTCATCCCTGTTGTTATCCTTGTACGGCACACGAGAACCGAGTCTGTGAAAACTTAGGGGCCCATGGAGACTTATATCTCACATGACACCCATAGCTGTACAGTCACAGGCATTACAGAAAGCGGTCACAGGTGAAATGGGGAAGGCAGAACCCTGAATATTGATGCTTTACTGTACATGAAGGAGCCATGGCAGCTCAGAAGGGGCAAGCGATGGAGCTTGCTTTAATTCCTGCCAGACTGCTCCCAGGTCCATTCATCCTGCTTTCCAAGTGAGAACCGGGGGTTAATCCTTCTGGGGGTAACAGGCCGGCCGGAGTGTGATGCTGACCACATCGCCCCCACCCCCAGTGTTGGATAGTTGAGAAAAATGGTGGCCCTTGCCCCCCATTCCCCATGAGCCTTTATGGCCTGAAAAAGGACCTACTGTTCCTGCTGTACGTGAAATTGTCAGATCTTGGAAACGCTTCTGCATTACATTTGTGGGAACATGCTCAATCCCAGCCAAGCAGAGAAATCTTTATTATGTAAAATTAGCAGTTGCCTAGGGATTCACAACCCAGTGAAACAGCCGGGTCGCAAAGATTAACACATCCCTACTTTAATGACCAGGACATGGTCGGAACACGGGCATGGACATTCAAGGAACAGCGTCTCTTCCAGCACGGTGTCCTCTGGCTCATTCTGCTTCAGGGGGAGGGAGGATGCCATCTACTGGTCCACCAACACTATGGGTTTACAGCACCCTGGTTGTGCTTGCAGGTGTCTCAATACTGTCCAGGCCCCACCCTGCTTACCTGCTGGGATCAGGTAACACCGCTGTTAGAGCACTACAAAAATGCATACAGATATGGTGTCAGAAAAAAATGTTGAACACTGTACTGATAGAAGAGCAAATACTTCATGTTTCCAATCACCTTGGTTTTCTGTTATTCATTACAACACGTATATGATTTTGTGCGTCTGTGTTGTGATTGAGAAGCAACATTTATGTCGAGGAAAAAATCATTTTGTTGATTTGAAATGGTCCAGCTTGAAATACTGTCTGTTTTTGACATTCCTATCTCCCGAAAACAAATGTACTGATTAGACTTTTCTTACAATAAAAAAACAAGGTAGGATTTTGTCTTTTTTTTTTTTGCAGTGACTATAATTGCTTTACAAAACTTCAACAGTCCATTTGACTCACAAATGGATGTTATTGCATATTAACTACAAAAGGAAATAAAACATGTGTCACAGAAACAGGTAACAGTAGTCATCTAAAACTCTGCTTGTCAAATCTGTGTAATTAACTATCCCATGCGTGGTACAACATATGATACATTTTTAAATAAATCTTTTCATTTTCATTGGAATTCATATTTTAGAACATTGATATTTTTTCTTAAACTCCAAGCTGATCTTGCATGCTCTCTGTCTGCAAGAAAGGATCTTGAGTAATAAAACCATATTTTGTATAAGTTTGAGAAAACTGCTTCTTTCTGTTGGTGGAGATATAATTACAGGTACAAGACCACTATGCCAAAGAACAGATCACTCATGTAACATTGACATTTCAAGACAAAGTCTGACACACTGAATTTCAAAACCGAATATAATATCAAGCCTAACAATTACCCTACAAACACCCAGAGTAAAACATCTGTAACACGCCATACCCTCATTTAAAAACATCAGACTATCTGTTGCAGTCTTTTGTAAGACTTAAACCTGAACCTACAAATGACCTTCCCTGTAAACCTGGAATAAAGATTGAGAATGACCTTTGGGTTGTCAATGTGTAAATATGTGCAAATTGAGAATGTTCATGTGACAAAATCAATATCGTGGCAGTATGATGTAGTGTAGTCATGGTGTAAATATAGTGATGTTAGCCAGGGCTAAACCTGAGATACAGTCAGTGGTGTCGTCTCTTGGCAAAGTGTTTGAATAAGCCAGTCTGAGACAGACAGAGTCTGTCTATATATTGGCTATATATATATATGTGTATGTGTGACTAAATGGATGATTCCGGGATGTTGATCTTTTCCAACACACTGTGTTTCTGCCATTTCTACTTCTTTTCCTGTTGTGAGATCTATCAGCCTGAGGCTGTCCTTGTTATGGATTCGGTAAGAGAAACCGAAACCAGTGAGTGAACCCACTTGCAGGAGCTGACAAAGCCTAGCCGTGATCCAAAGAAAGCCGTAGTCGAAGGAACGAGCCGAGAGTCCAGGGGAAGCCAGAGATCCAAAAGGGAACGAGTTACCGAAGCCAAAGCGTGATCCTAAATCGTAGACAATAGAGCAATCCGATAGTCCAGGGGTAGCCAGAGATCCAAAACAGAGCGTGAGTAACGAAGCCAAGCCGTGATCCGAAAAGCCGTAGTCAAAAGGGGAAAAACCGTAAACCGAAAGCCAAGAAGAACACAAGGTAGAAGAAGGAGTAGCGCAACCAGGAAGCTCGAAAGGAAAAACCAATACTGAGCAAGGAGGTAGGGAAAGACAGGTGTTTAAGTAGGATGAGACGGGGGTGTGGTGGTGAATAGGAAAACTGATAGGTAAACTGATGGAGTAGGGCTACGCCTACTTCTGCCTCTTCTGTTGCCGGGAGGCAGGGATCGTAACAGTCCTGGGAAATACTCTCACACAGGTTGGTGTCGATACTGTAATCCTTTACGTTTGTCTTGAGGACATCTCTGAAGCATCCGTGCTGCTTCTGTGTTACAGTGTGACTGCCTGTGTGATTCCATAGTATGAAATAAGTAATGTTGTTTTCTGAAATAAGGAAAATGTAATATTAATGATATTGTTTGTTGTTGGGTGAGTTGATTTCTGTTAAGTCCTTGGTGTACAAGTTTCACTGTATAATGTAACTAAAAAAAGAAAGCAATTCTTCATGGTAAAATTGCAATCTTGTTTATTGCTCCTTATTATCAGTTACAGTTTTGTACCGTTTTGTTTTTGGCAGAATTTTGAATTGGATGTTACTGATAGCTTGAGTGGGATGACTTTAACCCTGTAGCTGATACAAATTATTATACTGCTAACCTTATTATTACACATCCTTGACATAACAATGTCCTTTTAAAAACTACATACACTTACTAAAAAGAAAGGTGAAATTACATTTCAGCTCAATCCTGCAATTGCATGTGATTGGATATAGAGTACTGTGTTCAGAATCCATGTTGCCAGGCAGCAGCTCAGTTAGTAAGTGTAAAATAGTAATTGAGTGTGTTTAATATGTGTATTAAAGCTCAACGTTTACATTTCTTCTGATGCTCTTCAGAATTCAGCTTCCATTTTAAAATGTATTTCAGATGTACAGAATCCCTTCAGAATTCAATTTCAATAAACACTAAATGAAAGCTGCTAAATGTAAGCATTCTGTTGCTAAAATAAATTATTTTACTGTATTCGTGAATCTGCACTGCCCCTCATTACTCTATACATCTACCGTATATTATATCATAGGGACAATCTAGGTTTGCAGAGATGATTGGTTTTAAGTCAACTTACTTTAAAATAAGAAAGGAGAACATAGACAGGGAAAGATATAATACCTATAAATTAGTTGGATTTCACATTCAAGTAATATTTTTTCAGATCACTAGAGGAGATGTGATGCATTGCTAGAATTGTGCTATTTTGATTACAGAATAATATCTCGATATCTTAGGTTTTTGTTATGTAAGGGTCTACACAATGCTGTTTATTGTAGTATTATATAATAGAGCTTTGGTCAAGTTTTTGAGCAACAGCTTATTAAATTCTAAGAACTGGTACATTTCTCTTAGAATTATTGTCCATCCATTCATCATTAGAAAGCTGCTTTTTCCTGTAAGGACTGTGTCAGCCTGGAGTCTGCCAGGAAGTTTACAGTAGTGTGAAGAGTGGGAGTGTGTCCTGAGTGGGCTGCCAGCCGATTACAAGACACACACACAAGCAATTTAGAGTTACCAATTAACCTAATCAGCATTTCACTGGTGGGTGAGGATATTGATTAGCATAAATAGGAAAAAAAACTGAAATTGTCTTTTTTTGGTGCTGATTCCAAATTATGTGAACTAATGCACCTGAACAAAAGTAATCATTGTTACTGTGTGTACAGTGTTTCTGAGCCTCTCTGGGCATCGCATTTAGACGTACCCTAATCAAAAAAGTATGAGAGGGAAATAACCAAAACCATTGATCAAAGTTCTTGAATGAAATTCAGTAATGCATGGTTACTATTTTTGATCCCATGACTCAGTTTCGGGATGCATCTGCGGTAGAAAGCGCCACCGAGGCTCAAGAGAGTTTCTGGAAAAACAAAATTCAGATAAGAATACAAATCAACCCATCCTAAGCCTGACTTAGCCCCAAAATCAAGCGCTGAGCTTAACAATTGTGTAAGTGGAGTGTTAATGCTAACCCTAACCTTACCTGTGGTGTTAAGTGAGCATTTCCGCCATCTATATCTGAGCCTCTCTGGGCATCAGATTTTAACATGCTCCCCAAACCTAAAGGTATGAGGGGGAAACAATCAAGTTGAGTAAATCTCTAAATAATAATTAGAAACAACTTTTGATCAAACTGATTCAGTTTTGGGATACAATTGCCATGCAGTGACCCGCGACATCCAAGACCACTGATAGAAGCACTTGCATTTCAATGAGTTTCAATCATGCTTGGTTACTCGTGTGATCCAATTGACTCAGTTTTGGGCTACAATTGCCGCGTGCTGCACCGCGACATCCAGTTTCGGAAAAAAAGAATTTTCAGCAAGGATCAGGAAACCACTTGTCGTAAACCAGACTTGGGCACCAAAATCCACCCTGAGATTAAAAATTCTGTAAGAAGTGTGTAAATACTGATCCTTACCCTACCAGGGGTGTCCACAGAGCATTTCCGCGAACTCTATCTGAAGTTCTCTGGGCATGGGATTTTGAGTTGTTCGCCAAACCTAAAGAAATGAGTAGGAAACAATCAAGAAAACAGATAGAAGCACTTGCATTTGAATGAGTTTCAAGCATGCTTGGGTGCTCGTGTGATCTGAGTGACTCAGTTTTGGAATAAAACTGTCGCGTGGTGCACCGCGACCTCCAGGCACCCCGGAGTTTCTGAAAAAAAAATTTCTGCGATTTTCACGAAACCACCTTTCTTCAACTTGAATTGGGCTAAAAATCCATCCCTGAAAATAAAAATTCTCTGAGTAGTGTGGAAATGCTGATCCTTACCCTACCTGGGGTGTCCACTGAGCATTTCCGCAAACTCTAGTTGAAGTGCTCTGGGCATGGGATTTTGACATGTTACCTAAACCAAAAGGAATGAGTGGGAAACAATCAAGACAAAAGATAGAAGCACTTGCATTTGAATAAGTTTCAAGCATGCTTAGGTAATCATGTGATCTGAGTGACTCAGTTTTGGAATACTATTGTCGCGTGGTACACCGCGACCTCCAGGCACCCCGGAGCTTCTGAAAAAAAAATTTCTGCGATTTTAACGAAACCACTTTTCTTCAACTTGAATTGGGCTAAAAATCCATCCCTGAAAATAAAAATTCTCAGAGTAGTGTGGAAATGTTGATCCTTACCCTACCTGGGGTGTCCACAGAGCATTTCCGCGAACTCTATCTGAAGTTCTCTGGGCATGGGATTTTGACATGCTACCCAAACCAAAAGGAATGAGTGGGAAACAATCAAGACAACAGATAGAAGCACTTGCATTTGAATGAGTTTCAAGCATGCTTGGGTACTCGTGTGATCTGAGTGACTCAGTTTTGGAATAAAACTGTCGCGTGGTACACCGCAACCTCCAGGCACCCAGGAGTTTCTGAAAAAAAATTGTCTGCGATTTTAACGAAACCACTTTTCTTCAACTTGAAATGGGCTAAAAATCCATCCCTGAAAATTAAAATTCTCTGAGTAGTGTGGATATGCTGATCCTTACCCTACCTGGGGTGTCCACTGAACATTTCCGCAAACTCTAGTTGAAGTGCTCTGGGCATGGGATTTTGACATTTTACCCAAACCAAAAGGAATGAGTGGGAAACAATCAAGACAACAGATAGAAGCACTTGCATTTGAATGAGTTTCAAGCATGCTTGGGTACTAGTGTGATCTGAGTGACTCAGTTTTGGAATACAACTGTCGCGTGGTACACCGCGACTTCCAGGCACCCCGGAGTTTCTGAAAAAAAATTTTCTGCGATTTTAACGAAACCACTTTTCTTCAACTTGAATTGGGCTAAAAATCCATCCCTGAAAATATAAATTCTCTGAGTAGTGTGGAAATGCTGATCCTTACCCTACCTGGGGGATCCTCTGAGCATTTCCGCAAACTTTAGTTGAAGTGCTCTGGGCATGGGATTTTGACATGTTACCCAAACCAAAAGGAATGAGTGGGAAACAATCAAGACAACAGATAGAAGCACTTGCATTTGAATGAGTTTCAAGCATGCTTGGGTACTCATGTGATCTGAGTGACTCAGTTTTGCAAAACAACTGTCGCGTGGTACTCCGCGACCTCCAGGCACCCCAGAGTTTCTGAAAAAAAATTCTCTGCGATTTTCACGAAACCACTTTTCTTCAACTTGAATTGGGCTAAAAATCCATCCCAGAAAATAAAAATTCTCTGAGTAGTGTGGAAATGCTGATCTTTATCCTACCTGGGGTGTCCACAGAGCATTTCCGCGAACTCTAGTTGAAGTGCTCTGGGCATGGGATTTTGACATGTTACCCAAACCAAAAGGAATGAGTGGGAAACAATCAAGACAACAGATAGAAGCACTTGCATTTGAATGAGTTTCAAGCATGCTTGGGTACTCGTGTGATCTGAGTGACTCAGTTTTGGAATACAACTGTCGCGTGGTACACCGCGACTTCCAGGCACCCCGGAGTTTCTGAAAAAAAAATTTCTGCGATTTTCACAAAACCACTTTTCTTCAAATTGAATTGGGCTAAAAATCCATCCCTGAAAATATAAATTCTCTGAGTAGTGTGGAAATGCTGATCCTTACCCTACCTGGGGGATCCTCTGAGCATTTCCGCAAACTTTAGTTGAAGTGCTCTGGGCATGGGATTTTGACATGTTACCCAAACCAAAAGGAATGAGTGGGAAACAATCAAGACAACAGATAGAAGCACTTGCATTTGAATGAGTTTCAAGCATGCTTGGGTACTCGTGTGATCTGAGTGACTCAGTTTTGCAATACAACTGTCGCGTGGTACTCCGCGACCTCCAGGCACCCCAGAGTTTCTGAAAAAAAATTCTCTGCGATTTTCACGAAACCACTTTTCTTCAACTTGAATTGGGCTAAAAATCCATCCCAGAAAATAAAAATTCTCTGAGTAGTGTGGAAATGCTGATCTTTATCCTACCTGGGGTGTCCACAGAGCATTTTCGCGAACTCTAGTTGAAGTGCTCTGGGCATGGGATTTTGACATGTTACCCAAACCAAAAGGAATGAGTGGGAAACAATCAAGACAACAGATAGAAGCACTTGCATTTGAATTAGTTTCAAGCATGCTTGGGTACTTGTGTGTTCTGAGTGACTCAGTTTTGGAATACAACTGTCGCGTGGTACACCGCGACCTCCAGGCACCCCGGAGTTTCTGAAAAAAAAATTTCTGCGATTTTCACGAAACCACCTTTCTTCAACTTGAATTGGGCTAAAAATCCATCCCTGAAAATAAAAATTCTCTGAGTAGTGTGGAAATGCTGATCCTTACCCTACCTGGGGTGTCCACTGAGCATTTCCGCAAACTCTAGTTGAAGTGCTCTGGGCATGGGATTTTGACATGTTACCTAAACCAAAAGGAATGAGTGGGAAACAATCAAGACAACAGATAGAAGCACTTGCATTTGAATAAGTTTCAAGCATGCTTGGGTAATCATGTGATCTGAGTGACTCAGTTTTGGAAAACAAATGTCGCGTGGTACACCGCGACTTCCAGGCACCCCGGAGTTTCTGAAAAAAAAATTTCTGTGATTTTCACGAAACCACTTTTCTTCAACTTGAATTGTGCTAAAAATCCATCCCTGAAAATAAAAATTCTCTGGGTAGTGTGGAAATGCTGATCCTTACCCTACCTGGGGTGTCCACTGAGCATTTCCGCAAACTCTAGTTGAAGTGCTCTGGGCATGGGATTTTGACATGTTACCCAAACCAAAAGGAATGAGACGGAAACAATCAAGACAACAGATAGAAGCACTTGCATTTGAATGAGTTTGAAGCATGCTTGGGTACTCGTGTGATCTGAGTGACTCAGTTTTGGAATACAACTGTCGCGTGGTACACCGCGACCTCCAGGCACCCCGGAGTTTCTGAAAAAAAAATTTCTGCGATTTTAACGAAACCGCTTTTCTTCAACTTGAATTGGGCTAAAAATCCATCCCTGAAAATAAAAATTCTCTGGGTAGTGTGGAAATGCTGATCCTTACCCTACCTGGGGTGTCCACTGAGCATTTCCGCAAACTCTAGTTGAAGTGCTCTGGGCATGGGATTTTGACATGCTACCCAAACCAAAAGGAATGAGTGGGAAACAATCAAGACAACAGATAGAAGCACTTGCATTTGAATGAGTTTCAAGGATGCTTGGGTACTCTTGTGATCTGAGTGACTCAGTTTTGGAATACAACTGTCGCGTGGTACACCGCGACCTCCAGGCACCCCGGAGTTTCTGAAAAAAAATTTTCTGCGATTTTAACGAAACCGCTTTTCTTCAACTTGAATTGGGCTAAAAATCCATCCCTGAAAATAAAAATTCTCTGAGTAGTGTGGAAATGCTGATCCTTACCCTACCTGGGGTGTCCACTGAGCATTTCCGAAAACGCTAGTTGAAGTGCTCTGGGCATGGGATTTTGACATGTTACCCAATCCAAAAGGAATGAGTGGGAAACAATCAAGACAACAGATAGAAGCACTTGCATTTGAATGAGTTTCAAGCATGCTTGGGTACTCGTGTGATCTGAGTGACTCAGTTTTGGAATAAAACTGTCGCGTGGTACACCGCGACCTCCAGGCACCCCGGAGTTTCTGAAAAAAAATTTTCTGCCATTTTCACGAAACCACTTTTCTTCAACTTGAATTGGGCTAAAAATCCATCCCTGAAAATAAAAATTCTCTGAGTAGTGTGGAAATGCTGATCCTTACCCTACCTGGGGTGTCCACTGAGCATTTCCGCAAACTCTAGTTGATGTGCTCTGGGCATGGGATTTTGACATGTTACCCAAACCAAAAGGAATGAGACGGAAACAATCAAGACAACAGATAGAAGCACTTGCATTTGAATGAGTTTCAAGCATGCTTGGGTACTCGTGTGATCTGAGTGACTCAGTTTTGGAATAAAACTGTCGCGTGGTACACCGCGACCTCCAGGTACCCCGGAGTTTCTGAAAAAAAATTTTCTGCGATTTTCACGAAACCACTTTTCTTCAACTTGAATTGGGCTAAAAATCCATCCCTGAAAATAAAAATTCTCTGAGTAGTGTGGAAATGCTGATCCTTACCCTACCTGGGGTGTCCTTTTAGCATTTCCGCAAACTCTAGTTGAAGTGCTCTGGGCATGGAATTTTGACATGTTACCTAAACCAAAAGGAATGAGTGGGAAACAATCAAGACAACAGATAGAAGCACTTGCATTTGAATGAGTTTCAAGCATGCTTGGGTACTCGTGTGATCTGAGTGACTCAGTTTTGGAATAAAACTGTCGCGTGGTACACCGCGACCTCTAGGCACCCCGGAGTTTCTGAATAAAATTTTCTGCGATTTTCACGAAACCACTTTTCTTCAACTTGAATTGGGCTAAAAATCCATCCCTGAAAATAAAAATTCTCTGAGTAGTGTGGAAATGCTGATCCTTACCCTACCTGGGGTGTCCACTGAGCATTTCCGCAAACTCTAGTTGAAGTGCTTTGGGCATGGGATTTTGACATGTTACCCAAACCAAAAGGAATGAGACGGAAACAATCAAGACAACAGATAGAAGCACTTGCATTTGAATGAGTTTCAAGCATGCTTGGGTACTCGTGTGATCTGAGTGACTCAGTTTTGGAATAAAACTGTCGCGTGGTACATCGCGACCTCCAGGTACCCCGGAGTTTCTGAAAAAAAATTTTCTGCGATTTTCACGAAACCACTTTTCTTCAACTTGAATTGGGCTAAAAATCCATCCCTGAAAATAAAAATTCTCTGAGTAGTGTGGAAAGGCTGATCCTTACCCTACCTGGGGTGTCCACTGAGCATTTCCGCAAACTCTAGTTGAAGTGCTCTGGGCATGGGATTTTGACATGCTACCCAAACCAAAAGGAATGAGTGGGAAACAATCAAGACAACAGATAGAAGCACTTGCATTTGAATGAGTTTAAAGCATGCTTGGGTACTCGTGTGATCTGAGTGACTCAGTTTTGGAATAAAACTGTCGCGTGGTACACCGCGACCTCCAGGCACCCCGGAGTTTCTGAAAAAAAATTTTCTGCGATTTTAAGAAACCACTTTTCTTCAACTTGAATTGGGCTAAAAAACCATCCCTGAAAATAAAAATTCTCTGAGTAGTGTGGAAATGCTGATCCTTACCCTACCTGGGGTGTCCACTGAGCATTTCCGCAAACTCTAGTTGAAGTGCTCTGGGAATGGGATTTTGACATGTTACCCAAACCAAAAGGAATGAGTGGGAAACAATCAAGACACCAAATAGAAGCTCTTGCATTTGAATGAGTTTCAAGCATGCTTGGGTACTCGTGTGATCTGAGTGACTCAGTTTTGGAATACAACTGTCGCGTGGTACAACGCGACCTCCAGGCACCCCGGAGTTTCTGAAAAAAAATTTTCTGCGATTTTCACGAAACCACTTTTCTTCAACTTGAATTGGGCTAAAAATCCATCCATGAAAATAAAAATTCTCTGAGTATTGTGGAAATTCTGATCCTTACCCTACCTGGGGTGTCCACTGAGCATTTCCGAAAACGCTAGTTGAAATGCTCTGGTTATGGGATTTTGACATGTTACCCAATCCAAAAGGAATGAGTGGGAAACAATCAAGACAACAGATAGAAGCACTTGCATTTGAATGAGTTTCAAGCATGCTTGGGTACTCGTGTGATCTGAGTGACTCAGTTTTGGAATAAAACTGTCGCGTGGTACACCGCGACCTCCAGGCACCCCGGAGTTTCTGAAAAAAAATTTTCTGCCATTTTAACGAAACCACTTTTCTTCAACTTGAATTGGGCTAAAAATCCATCCCTGAAAATAAAAATTCTCTGAGTAGTGTGGAAATGCTGATCCTTACCCTACCTGGGGTGTCCACTGAGCATTTCCGCAAACTCTAGTTGAAGTGCTCTGGGCATGGGATTTTGACATGTTACCCAAACCAAAAGGAATGAGACGGAAACAATCAAGACAACAGATAGAAGCACTTGCATTTGAATGAGTTTCAAGCATGCTTGGGTACTCGTGTGATCTGAGTGACTCAGTTTTGGAATAAAACTGTCGCGTGGTACACCGCGACCTCCAGGTACCCCGGAGTTTCTGAAAAAAAATTTTCTGCGATTTTCACGAAACCTCTTTTCTTCAACTTGAATTGGGCTAAAAATCCATCCCTGAAAATAAAAATTCTCTGAGTAGTGTGGAAATGCTGATCCTTACCCTACCTGGGGTGTCCAGGGGGCATTTCCGCGAACTCTAGTTGAAGTGCTCTGGGCATGGGATTTTGACATGTTACCCAAACCAAAAGGAATGAGTGGGAAACAATCAAGACAACAGATAGAAGCACTTGCATTTGAATGAGTTTCTAGCATTCTTGGGTACTCGTGTGATCTGAGTGACTCAGTTTTGGAATAAAACAGTCGCGTGGTACACCGCGACCTCCAGGCACCCCGGAGTTTCTGAAAAAAAATTTTCTGCGATTTTAACGAAACCACTTTTCTTCAACTTGATTTGGGCTAAAAATCCATCCCTGAAAATAAAAATTCTCTGAGTAGTGTGGAAATGCTGATCCTTACCCTACCTGGGGTGTCCACTGAGCATTTCCGCAAACTCTAGTTGAAGTGCTCTGGGCATGGGATTTTGACATGCTACCCAAACCAAAAGGAATGAGTGGGAAACAATCAAGACAACAGATAGAAGCACTTGCATTTGAATGAGTTTCAAGAATGCTTGGGTACTCGTGTGATCTGAGTGAATCAGTTTTGGAATACAAATGTCGCATGGTACACCGTGACTTCCAGGCACCCCGGAGTTTCTGAAAAAAAATTTTCTGCGATTTTCACGAAACCACTTTTCTTCAACTTGAATTGGGCTAAAAATCCATCCCTGAAAATAAAAATTCTCTGAGTAGTGTGGAAATGCTGATCCTTACCCTCTCTGGGGTGTCCTCTGAGCATTTCCGCGAACTCTAGTTGAAGTGCTCTGGGCATGGGATTTTGACATGTTACCCAAACCAAAAGGAATGAGTGGGAAACAATCAAGACAACAGATAGAAGAACTTGCATTTGAATGAGTTTCTAGCATTCTTGGGTACTCGTGTGATCTGAGTGACTCAGTTTTGGAATACAACTGTCACGTGGTACACCGCGACCTCCAGGCACCCCGGAGTTTCTGAAAAAACATTTTCTGCGATTTTCACGAAACCACTTTTCTTCAACTTGAATTGGGCTAAAAATCCATCCCTGAAAATAAAAATTCTCTCAGTAGTGTGGAAATGCTGATCCTTACCCTACCTGGGGTGTCCACTGAGCATTTCCGCGAACTCTAGTTGAAGTGCTCTGGGCCTGTGATTTTGACATGTTACCTCAACCAAAAGGAATGAGTGGGAAACAATCAAGACAACAGATAGAAGCACTTGCATTTGAATGAGTTTCAAGCATGCTTGGGTACTCGTGTGATCTGAGTGACTCAGTTTTGGAATAAAACAGTCGCGTGGTACACCGCGACTTCAAGGCATCCCGGAGTTTCTGAAAAAAAAATTTCTGCGATTTTAACGAAACCACTTTTCTTCAACTTGAATTGGGCTAAAAATCCATCCCTGAAAATCAAAATTTTCTGAGTAGTGTTGAAATGCTGATCCTTACCCTACCTGGGGTGTCCACTGAGCATTTCCGCAAACTCTAGTTGAAGTGCTGTGGGCATGGGATTTTGACATGCTACCTAAACCAAATGGAATGAGTGGGAAACAATCAAGACAACAGATAGAAGCACTTGCATTTGAATGAGTTTCAAGCATGCTTGGGTACTCGTGTGATCTGAGTGACTCAGTTTTGGAATAAAACTGTCGCGTGGTACACCGCGACCTCCAGGCACCCCGGAGTTTCTGAAAAAAAATTTTCTGCGATTTTAACAAAACCACTTTTCTTCAACTTGAATTGGGCTAAAAATCCATCCCTGAAAATAAAAATTCTCTGAGTAGTGTGGAAATGCTGATCCTTACCCTACCTGGGGTGTCCACTGAGCATTTCCGCAAACTCTAGTTTAAGTGCTCTGGGCATGGGATTTTGACATGTTACCCAAACCAAAAGGAATGAGTGGGAAACAATCAAGACAACAGATAGAAGCACTTGCATTTGAATGAGTTTCAAGCATGCTTGGGTACTCGTGTGATCTGAGTGACTCAGTTTTGGAATACAAATGTCGCATGGTACACCGTGACTTCCAGGCACCCCGGAGTTTCTGAAAAAAAAATTTCTGCGATTTTAACGAAACCACTTTTCTTCAACTTGAATTGGGCTAAAAATCCATCCCTGAAAATAAAAATTCTCTGAGTAGTGTGGAAATGCTGATCCTTACCCTACCTGGGGTGTCCACTGAGCATTTCCGCAAACTCTAGTTGAAGTGCTCTGGGCAAGGGTATTTTGACATGTTACCCAAACCAAAAGGAATGAGTGGGAAACAATTAAGACAACAGATAGAAGCACTTGCATTTGAATGAGTTTCTAGCATTCTTGGGTACTCGTGTGATCTGAGTGACTCAGTTTTGGAATACAACTGTCACGTGGTACACCGCTACCTCCAGGCACCCCGGAGTTTCTGAAAAAAAATTTTCTGCGATTTTCACGAAACCACTTTTCTTCAACTTGAATTGGGCTAAAAATCCATCCCTGAAAATAAAAATTCTCTCAGTAGTGTGGAAATGCTGATCCTTACCCTACCTGGGGTGTCCACTGAGCATTTCCGCAAACTGTAGTTGAAGTGCTCTGTGCCTGGGATTTTGACATGTTACCTAAACCAAAAGGAATGAGTGGGAAACAATCAAGACAACAGATAGAAGCACTTGCATTTGAATGAGTTTCAAGCATGCTTGGGTACTCGTGTGATCTGAGTGACTCAGTTTTGGAATTAAACAGTCGCGTGGTACACCGCGACCTCCAGGCACCCCGGAGTTTCTGAAAAAAAATTTTCTGCGATTTTAACGAAACCACTTTTCTTCAACTTGAATTGGGCTAAAAATCCATCCCTGAAAATAAAAATTCTCTGAGTAGTGTGGAAATGCTGATCCTTACCCTACCTGGGGTGTCCAGGGGGCATTTCCGCGAACTCTAGTTGAAGTGCTCTGGGCATGGGATTTTGACATGTTACCCAAACCAAAAGGAATGAGTGGGAAACAATCAAGACAACAGATAGAAGCACTTGCATTTGAATGAGTTTCTAGCATTCTTGGGTACTCGTGTGATCTGAGTGACTCAGTTTTGGAATAAAACAGTCGCGTGGTACACCGTGACTTCCAGGCACCCCGGAGTTTCTGAAAAAAAATTTTCTGCGATTTTAACTAAACCACTTTTCTTCAACTTGAATTGGGCTAAAAATCCATCCCTGAAAATAAAAATTCTCTGAGTAGTGTGGAAATGCTGATCCTTACCCTACCTGGGGTGTCCACTGAGCATTTCCGCAAACTCTAGTTGAAGTGCTCTGGGCATGGGATTTTGACATGTTACCCAAACCAAAAGGAATGAGTGGGAAACAATCAAGACAACAGATAGAAGCACTTGCATTTGAATGAGTTTCTAGCATTCTTGGGTACTCGTGTGATCTGAGTGACTCAGTTTTGGATTACAACTGTCGCGTGGTACACCGCGACCTCCAGGCACCCCGGAGTTTCTGAAAAAAAATTTTCTGCGATTTTAACGAAACCACTTTTTGTTAACTTGAATTGGACTAAAAATCCATCCCTGAAAATAAAAATTCTCTGAGTAGTGTGGAAATGCTGATCCTTACCCTACCTGGGGTGTCCACTGAGCATTTCCGCGAACTCTAGTTGAAGTGCTCTGGGCCTGGGATTTTGACATGTTACCTCAACCAAAAGGAATGAGTGGGAAACAATCAAGACAACAGATAGAAGCACTTGCATTTGAATGAGTTTCAAGCATGCTTGGGTACTCGTGTGATCTGAGTGACTCAGTTTTGGAATAAAACAGTCGCGTGGTACACCGCGACCTCAAGGCACCCCGGAGTTTCTGAAAAAATAATTTCTGCGATTTTAACGAAACCACTTTTCTTCAACTTGAATTGGGCTAAAAATCCATCCCTGAAAATCAAAATTCTCTGAGTAGTGTTGAAATGCTGATCCTTACCCTACCTGGGGTGTCCACTGAGCATTTCCGCAAACTCTAGTTGAAGTGCTGTGGGCATGGGATTTTGACATGCTACCTAAACCAAAAGGAATGAGTGGGAAACAATCAAGACAACAGATAGAAGCACTTGCATTTGAATGAGTTTCAAGCATGCTTGGGTACTCGTGTGATCTGAGTGACTCAGTTTTGGAATAAAACTGTCGCGTGGTACACTGCGACCTCCAGGCACCCCGGAGTTTCTGAAAAAAAATTTTCTGCGATTTTAACGAAACCACTTTTCGTTAACTTGAATTGGACTAAAAATCCATCCCTGAAAATAAAAATTCTCTGAGTAGTGTGGAAATGCTGATCCTTACCCTACCTGGGGTGTCCACTGAGCATTTCCGCGAACTCTAGTTGAAGTGCTCTGGGCCTGGGATTTTGACATGTTACCTCAACCAAAAGGAATGAGTGGGAAACAATCAAGACAACAGATAGAAGCACTTGCATTTGAATGAGTTTCAAGCATGCTTGGGTACTCGTGTGATCTGAGTGACTCAGTTTTGGAATAAAACAGTCGCGTGGTACACCGCGACCTCAAGGCACCCCGGAGTTTCTGAAAAAAAATTTTCTGCGATTTTAACGAAACCACTTTTCTTCAACTTGAATTGGGCTAAAAATCCATCCCTGAAAATCAAAATTCTCTGAGTAGTGTTGAAATGCTGATCCTTACCCTACCTGGGGTGTCCACTGAGCATTTCCGCAAACTCTAGTTGAAGTGCTGTGGGCATGGGATTTTGACATGCTACCTAAACCAAAAGGAATGAGTGGGAAACAATCAAGACAACAGATAGAAGCACTTGCATTTGAATGAGTTTCAAGCATGCTTGGGTACTCGTGTGATCTGAGTGACTCAGTTTTGGAATAAAACTGTCGCGTGGTACACCGCGACCTCCAGGCACCCCGGAGTTTCTGAAAAAAAATTTTCTGCGATTTTAACGAAACCACTTTTCTTCAACTTGAATTGGGCTAAAAATCCATCCCTGAAAATAAAAATTCTCTGAGTAGTGTGGAAATGCTGATCCTTACCCTACCTGGGGTGTCCACTGAGCATTTCCGCAAACTCTAGTTGAAGTGCTCTGGGCAAGGGTATTTTGACATTTTATCCAAACCAAAAGGAATGAGTGGGAAACAATCAAGACAACAGATAAAAGCACTTGCATTTGAATGAGTTTCTAGCATTCTTGGGTACTCGTTTGATCTGAGTGACTCAGTTTTGGAATAAAACAGTCGCGTGGTACACCGCGACCTCCAGGCACCCCGGAGTTTCTGAAAAAAAAATTTCTGCGATTTTCACGAAACCACTTTTCTTCAACTTGATTTGGGCTAAAAATCCATCCCTGAAAATAAAAATTCTCTGAGTAGTGTGGAAATGCTGATCCTTACCCTACCTGCGGTGTCCACTGAGCATTTCCGCAAACTCTAGTTGAAGTGCTCTGGGCATGGGATTTTGACATGTTACCCAAACCAAAAGGAATGAGTGGGAAACAATCAAGACAACAGATAGAAGCACTTGCATTTGAATGAGTTTCAAGCATGCTTGGGTACTCGTGTGATCTGAGTGACTCAGTTTTGGAATACAAATGTCGCATGGTACACCGTGACTTCCAGGCACCCCGGAGTTTCTGAAAAAAAATTTTCTGCGATTTTCACGAAACCACTTTTCTTCAACTTGAATTGGGCTAAAAATCCATCCCTGAAAATAAAAATTCTCTGAGTAGTGTGGAAATGCTGATCCTTACCCTACCTGGGGTGTCCACTGAGCATTTCCGCAAACTCTAGTTGAAGTGCTCTGGGCATGGGATTTTGACATGTTACCCAAACCAAAAGGAATGAGTGGGAAACAATCAAGATAACAGATAGAAGCACTTGCATTTGAATGAGTTTCAAGGATGCTTAGGTACTCGTGTGATCTGAGTGACTCAGTTTTGGAATAAAACTGTCGCGTGGTACACCGCGACATCCAGGCACCCCGGAGTTTCTGAAAAAAAATTTTCTGCGATTTTAACGAAACCACTTTTCTTCAACTTGAATTGGGCTAAAAATCCATCCCTGAAAATAAAAATTCTCTGAGTAGTGTGGAAATGCTGATCCTTACCCTACCTGGGGTGTCCACTGAGCATTTCCGCAAACTCTAGTTGAAGTGCTCTGGGCCTGGGATTTTGACATGTTACCTAAACCAAAAGGAATGAGTGGGAAAAAATCAAGACAACAGATAAAAGCACTTGCATTTGAATGAGTTTCAAGCATGCTTGGGTACTCGTGTGACCTTAGTGACTCAGTTTTGGAATACAACTATCACGTGGTACACCGCGACCTCCAGGCACCCCGGAGTTTCTGAAAAAAAATTTTCTGCGATTTTAACGAAACCACTTTTCTTCAACTTGAATTGGGCTAAAAATCCATCCCTGAAAATAAAAATTCTCTGAGTAGTGTGGAAATGCTGATCCTTACCCTACCTGGGGTGTCCACTGAGCATTTCAGCAAACCCTAGTTCAAGTGCTCTGGGCATGGGATTTTGACATGTTACCCAAACCAAAAGGAATGAGTGGGAAACAATCAAGACAACAGATAGAAGCACTTGCATTTGAATGAGTTTCAAGCATGCTTGGGTACTCGTGTGATCTGAGTGACTCAGTTTTGGAATACAACTGTCGCGTGGTACACCGCGACCTCCAGGCACCCCGGAGTTTCTGAAAAAAAATTTTCTGCGATTTTAACGAAACCACTTTTCGTTAACTTGAATTGGACTAAAAATCCATCCCTGAAAATAAAAATTCTCTGAGTAGTGTGGTAATGCTGATCCTTACCCTACCTGGGGTGTCCACTGAGCATTTCCGCAAACTGTAGTTGAAGTGCTCTGGGCCTGGGATTTTGACATGTTACCTAAACCAAAAGGAATGAGTGGGAAACAATCAAGACAACAGATAGAAGCACTTGCATTTGAATGAGTTTCAAGCATGCTTGGGTACTCGTGTGATCTGAGTGACTCAGTTTTGGAATAAAACAGTCGCGTGGTACACCGCGACCTCCAGGCACCCCGGAGTTTCTGAAAAAAAATTTTCTGCGATTTTAACGAAACCACTTTTCTTCAACTTGAATTGGGCTAAAAATCCATCCCTGAAAATAAAAATTCTCTGAGTAGTGTGGAAATGCTGATCCTTACCCTCTCTGGGGTGTCCACTGAGCATTTCCGCAAACCCTAGTTCAAGTGCTCTGGGCATGGGATTTTGACATGTTACCCAAACCAAAAGGAATGAGTGGGAAACAATCAAGACAACAGATAGAAGCACTTGCATTTGAATGAGTTTCAAGCATGCTTGGGTACTTGTGTGATCTGAGTGACTCAGTTTTGGAATAAAACTGTCGCCAAAACTGTGGTACACCGCGACCTCCAGGCACCCCGGAGTTTCTGAAAAAAATTTTTCTGCGATTTTCAGGAAACCACTTTTCTTCAACTTGAATTGGGCTAAAAATCCATCCCTGAAAATAAAAATTCTCTGAGTAGTGTGGAAATGCTGATCCTTACCCTACCTGGGGTGTCCACTGAGCATTTCCGCAAACTCTAGTTGAAGTGCTCTGGGCATGGGATTTTGACATGTTACCCAAACCTAAAGGAATGAGTGGGAAACAATCAAGATAACAGATAGAAGCACTTGCATTTGAATGAGTTTCAAGGATGCGTAGGTTCTCGTGTGATCTGAGTGACTTAGTTTTGGAATACAACTGTCGCGTGGTACACCGCGACCTCCAGGTACCCCGGAGTTTCTGAAAAAAAATTTTCTGCGATTTTAACGAAACCACTTTTCTTCAACTTGAATTGGGCTAAAAATCCATCCCTGAAAATAAAAATTCTCTGAGTAGTGTGGAAATGCTGATCCTTACCCTACCTGGGGTGTCCACTGAGCATTTCCGCAAACTCTAGTTGAAGTGCTCTGGGCCTGGGATTTTGACATGCTACCTAAACCAAAAGGAATGAGTGGGAAAAAATCAAGACAACAGATAGAAGCACTTGCATTTGAATGAGTTTCAAGCATGCTTGGGTACTCGTGTGACCTTAAAGACTCAGTTTTGGAATACAACTGTCACGTGGTACACCGCGACCTCCAGGCACCCCGGAGTTTCTGAAAAAAAATTTTCTGCGATTTTAACGAAACCACTTTTCTTCAACTTGAATTTGGCTAAAAATCCATCCCTGAAAATAAAAATTCTCTGAGTAGTGTGGAAATGCTGATCCTTACCCTACCTGGGGTGTCCAAAGAGCATTTCCGCGAACTCTAGTTGAAGTGCTCTGGGCATGGGATTTTGACATGTTACCCAATCCATAAGGATTGAGTGGGAAAAAATCAAGACAACAGATATAAGCACTTGCATTTGAATGAGTTTCTAGCATTCTTGGGTACTCGTGTGATCTGAGTGACTCAGTTTTGGAATACAACTGTCACGTGGTACAACGCGACCTCCAGGCACCCCGGAGTTTCTGAAAAAAAAATTTCTGCGATTTTCACGAAACCACTTTTCTTCAACTTGATTTGGGCTAAAAATCCATCCCTGAAAATAAAAATTCTCTCAGTAGTGTGGAAATGCTGATCCTTACCCTACCTGGGGTGTCCACTGAGCATTTCCGCGAACTCTAGTTGAAGTGCTCTGGGCCTGGGATTTTGACATGTTACCTCAACCAAAAGGAATGAGTGGGAAACAATCAAGACAACAGATAGAAGCACTTGCATTTGAATGAGTTTCAAGCATGCTTGGGTACTCGTGTGATCTGAGTGACTCAGTTTTGGAATACAAATGTCGCGTGGTACACCGTGACTTCCAGGCACCCCGGAGTTTCTGAAAAAAAATTTTCTGCGATTTTAACGAAACCACTTTTCTTCAACTTGAATTGGGCTAAAAATCCATCCCTGAAAATAAAAATTCTCTGAGTAGTGTGGAAATGCTGATCCTTACCCTACCTGCGGTGTCCACTGAGCATTTCCGCAAACTCTAGTTGAAGTGCTGTGGGCATGGGATTTTGACATGTTACCCAAACCAAAAGGAATGAGTGGGAAACAATCAAGACAACAGATAGAAGCACTTGCATTTGAATGAGTTTCTAGCATTCTTGGGTACTCGTGTGATCTGAGTGACTCAGTTTTGGAATAAAACAGTCGCGTGGTACACCGCGACCTCCAGGCACCCGGAGTTTCTGAAAAAAAATTTTCTGCGATTTTAACGAAACCACTTTTCTTCAACTTGATTTGGGCTAAAAATCCATCCCTGAAAATAAAAATTCTCTGAGTAGTGTGGAAATGCTGATCCTTACCCCACCTGGGGTGTCCACTGAGCATTTCCGCAAACTCTAGTTGAAGTGCTCTGGGCATGGGATTTTGACATGTTACCCAAACCAAAAGGAATGAGTGGGAAACAATCAAGACAACAAATAGAAGCACTTGCATTTGAATGAGTTTCAAGCATGCTTCGGTACTCGTGTGATCTGAGTGACTCAGTTTTGGAATACAAATGTCGCATGGTACACCGTGACTTCCAGGCACCCCGGAGTTTCTGAAAAAAATTTTTCTGCGATTTTCACGAAACCACTTTTCTTCAACTTGAATTGGGCTAAAAATCCAACCCTGAAAATAAAAATTCTCTGAGTAGTGTGGAAATGCTGATCCTTACCCTACCTGGGGTGTCCACTGAGCATTTCAGCAAACCCTAGTTCAAGTGCTCTGGGCATGGGATTTTGACATGTTACCCAAACCAAAAGGAATGAGTGGGAAACAATCAAGACAACAGATAGAAGCACTTGCATTTGAATGAGTTTCAAGCATGCTTGGGTACTCGTGTGATCTGAGTGACTCAGTTTTGGAATACAACTGTCGCGTGGTACACCGCGACCTCCAGGCACCCCGGAGTTTCTGAAAAAAAATTTTCTGCGATTTTAACGAAACCACTTTTCGTTAACTTGAATTGGACTAAAAATCCATCCCTGAAAATAAAAATTCTCTGAGTAGTGTGGAAATGCTGATCCTTACCCTACCTGGGGTGTCCACTGAGGATTTCCGCAAACTGTAGTTGAAGTGCTCTGGGCCTGGGATTTTGACATGTTACCTAAACCAAAAGGAATGAGTGGGAAACAATCAAGACAACAGATAGAAGCACTTGCATTTGAATGAGTTTCAAGCATGCTTGGGTACTCGTGTGATCTGAGTGACTCAGTTTTGGAATAAAACAGTCGCGTGGTACACCGCGACCTCCAGGCACCCCGGAGTTTCTGAAAAAAAATTTTCTGCGATTTTAACGAAACCACTTTTTGTTAACTTGAATTGGACTAAAAATCCATCCCTGAAAATAAAAATTCTCTGAGTAGTGTGGAAATGCTGATCCTTACCCTACCTGGGGTGTCCACTGAGCATTTCCGCGAACTCTAGTTGAAGTGCTCTGGGCCTGGGATTTTGACATGTTACCTCAACCAAAAGGAATGAGTGGGAAACAATCAAGACAACAGATAGAAGCACTTGCATTTGAATGAGTTTCAAGCATGCTTGGGTACTCGTGTGATCTGAGTGACTCAGTTTTGGAATAAAACAGTCGCGTGGTACACCGCGACCTCAAGGCACCCCGGAGTTTCTGAAAAAAAAATTTCTGCGATTTTAACGAAACCACTTTTCTTCAACTTGAATTGGGCTAAAAATCCATCCCTGAAAATCAAAATTCTCTGAGTAGTGTTGAAATGCTGATCCTTACCCTACCTGGGGTGTCCACTGAGCATTTCCGCAAACTCTAGTTGAAGTGCTGTGGGCATGGGATTTTGACATGCTACCTAAACCAAAAGGAATGAGTGGGAAACAATCAAGACAACAGATAGAAGCACTTGCATTTGAATGAGTTTCAAGCATGCTTGGGTACTCGTGTGATCTGAGTGACTCAGTTTTGGAATAAAACTGTCGCGTGGTACACTGCGACCTACAGGCACCCCGGAGTTTCTGAAAAAACATTTTCTGCGATTTTAACGAAACCACTTTTCGTTAACTTGAATTGGACTAAAAATCCATCCCTGAAAATAAAAATTCTCTGAGTAGTGTGGAAATGCTGATCCTTACCCTACCTGGGGTGTCCACTGAGCATTTCCGCGAACTCTAGTTGAAGTGCTCTGGGCCTGGGATTTTGACATGTTACCTCAACCAAAAGGAATGAGTGGGAAACAATCAAGACAACAGATAGAAGCACTTGCATTTGAATGAGTTTCAAGCATGCTTGGGTACTCGTGTGATCTGAGTGACTCAGTTTTGGAATAAAACAGTCGCGTGGTACACCGCGACCTCAAGGCACCCCGGAGTTTCTGAAAAAAAATTTTCTGCGATTTTAACGAAACCACTTTTCTTCAACTTGAATTGGGCTAAAAATCCATCCCTGAAAATCAAAATTCTCTGAGTAGTGTTGAAATGCTGATCCTTACCCTACCTGGGGTGTCCACTGAGCATTTCCGCAAACTCTAGTTGAAGTGCTGTGGGCATGGGATTTTGACATGCTACCTAAACCAAAAGGAATGAGTGGGAAACAATCAAGACAACAGATAGAAGCACTTGCATTTGAATGAGTTTCAAGCATGCTTGGGTACTCGTGTGATCTGAGTGACTCAGTTTTGGAATAAAACTGTCGCGTGGTACACCGCGACCTCCAGGCACCCCGGAGTTTCTGAAAAAAAATTTTCTGCGATTTTAACGAAACCACTTTTCTTCAACTTGAATTGGGCTAAAAATCCATCCCTGAAAATAAAAATTCTCTGAGTAGTGTGGAAATGCTGATCCTTACCCTACCTGGGGTGTCCACTGAGCATTTCCGCAAACTCTAGTTGAAGTGCTCTTGGCAAGGGTATTTTGACATTTTATCCAAACCAAAAGGAATGAGTGGGAAACAATCAAGACAACAGATAAAAGCACTTGCATTTGAATGAGTTTCTAGCATTCTTGGGTACTCGTTTGATCTGAGTGACTCAGTTTTGGAATAAAACAGTCGCGTGGTACACCGCGACCTCCAGGCACCCCGGAGTTTCTGAAAAAAAATTTTCTGCGATTTTAACGAAACCACTTTTCTTCAACTTGATTTGGGCTAAAAATCCATCCCTGAAAATAAAAATTCTCTGAGTAGTGTGGAAATGCTGATCCTTACCCTACCTGCGGTGTCCACTGAGCATTTCCGCAAACTCTAGTTGAAGTGCTCTGGGCATGGGATTTTGACATGTTACCCAAACCAAAAGGAATGAGTGGGAAACAATCAAGACAACAGATAGAAGCACTTGCATTTGAATGAGTTTCAAGCATGCTTGGGTACTCGTGTGATCTGAGTGACTCAGTTTTGGAATAAAACTGTCGCGTGGTACACCGCGAAATCCAGGCACCCCGGAGTTTCTGAAAAAAAATTTTCTGCGATTTTAACGAAACCACTTTTCTTCAACTTGAATTGGGCTAAAAATCCATCCCTGAAAATAAAAATTATCTGAGTAGTGTGGAAATGCTGATCCTTACCCTACCTGGGGTGTCCACTGAGCATTTCCGCAAACTCTAGTTGAAGTGCTCTGGGCCTGGGATTTTGACATGTTACCTAAACCAAAAGGAATGAGTGGGAAAAAATCAAGACAACAGATAAAAGCACTTGCATTTGAATGAGTTTCAAGCATGCTTGGGTACTCGTGTGACCTTAGTGACTCAGTTTTGGAATACAACTATCACGTGGTACACCGCGACCTCCAGGCACCCCGGAGTTTCTGAAAAAAAATTTTCTGCGATTTTAACGAAACCACTTTTCTTCAACTTGAATTTGGCTAAAAATCCATCCCTGAAAATAAAAATTCTCTGAGTAGTGTGGAAATGCTGATCCTTACCCTACCTGGGGTGTCCACTGAGCATTTCAGCAAACCCTAGTTCAAGTGCTCTGGCATGGGATTTTGACATGTTACCCAAACCAAAAGGAATGAGTGGGAAACAATCAAGACAACAGATAGAAGCACTTGCATTTGAATGAGTTTCAAGCATGCTTGGGTACTCGTGTGATCTGAGTGACTCAGTTTTGGAATACAACTGTCGCGTGGTACACCGCGACCTCCAGGCACCCCGGAGTTTCTGAAAAAAAAATTTCTGCGATTTTAACGAAACCACTTTTCGTTAACTTGAATTGGACTAAAAATCCATATCTGAAAATAAAAATTCTCTGAGTAGTGTGGTAATGCTGATCCTTACCCTACCTGGGGTGTCCACTGAGCATTTCCGCAAACTGTAGTTGAAGTGCTCTGGGCCTGGGATTTTGACATGTTACCTAAACCAAAAGGAATGAGTGGGAAACAATCAAGACAACAGATAGAAGCACTTGCATTTGAATGAGTTTCAAGCATGCTTGGGTACTCGTGTGATCTGAGTGACTCAGTTTTGGAATAAAACAGTCGCGTGGTACACCGCGACCTCCAGGCACCCCGGAGTTTCTGAAAAAAAATTTTCTGCGATTTTAACGAAACCACTTTTCTTCAACTTGAATTGGGCTAAAAATCCATCCCTGAAAATAAAAATTCTCTGAGTAGTGTGGAAATGCTGATCCTTACCCTCTCTGGGGTGTCCACTGAGCATTTCCGCAAACCCTAGTTCAAGTGCTCTGGGCATGGGATTTTGACATGTTACCCAAACCAAAAGGAATGAGTGGGAAACAATCAAGACAACAGATAGAAGCACTTGCATTTGAATGAGTTTCAAGCATGCTTGGGTACTTGTGTGATCTGAGTGACTCAGTTTTGGAATAAAACTGTCGCCAAAACTGTGGTACACCGCGACCTCCAGGCACCCCGGAGTTTCTGAAAAAAATTTTTCTGCGATTTTCACGAAACCACTTTTCTTCAACTTGAATTGGGCTAAAAATCCATCCCTGAAAATAAAAATTCTCTGAGTAGTGTGGAAATGCTGATCCTTACCCTACCTGGGGTGTCCACTGAGCATTTCCGCAAACTCTAGTTGAAGTGCTCTGGGCATGGGATTTTGACATGTTACCCAAACCTAAAGGAATGAGTGGGAAACAATCAAGATAACAGATAGAAGCACTTGCATTTGAATGAGTTTCAAGGATGCGTAGGTTCTCGTGTGATCTGAGTGACTTAGTTTTGGAATACAACTGTCGCGTGGTACACCGCGACCTCCAGGTACCCCGGAGTTTCTGAAAAAAAATTTTCTGCGATTTTAACGAAACCACTTTTCTTCAACTTGAATTGGGCTAAAAATCCATCCCTGAAAATAAAAATTCTCTGAGTAGTGTGGAAATGCTGATCCTTACCCTACCTGGGGTGTCCACTGAGCATTTCCGCAAACTCTAGTTGAAGTGCTCTGGGCCTGGGATTTTGACATGCTACCTAAACCAAAAGGAATGAGTGGGAAAAAATCAAGACAACAGATAGAAGCACTTGCATGTGAATGAGTTTCAAGCATGCTTGGGTACTCGTGTGACCTTAAAGACTCAGTTTTGGAATACAACTGTCACGTGGTACACCGCGACCTCCAGGCACCCCGGAGTTTCTGAAAAAAAATTTTCTGCGATTTTAACGAAACCACTTTTCTTCAACTTGAATTTGGCTAAAAATCCATCCCTGAAAATAAAAATTCTCTGAGTAGTGTGGAAATGCTGATCCTTACCCTACCTGGGGTGTCCAAAGAGCATTTCCGCGAACTCTAGTTGAAGTGCTCTGGGCATGGGATTTTGACATGTTACCCAATCCATAAGGATTGAGTGGGAAAAAATCAAGACAACAGATATAAGCACTTGCATTTGAATGAGTTTCTAGCATTCTTGGGTACTCGTGTGATCTGAGTGACTCAGTTTTGGAATACAACTGTCACGTGGTACAACGCGACCTCCAGGCACCCCGGAGTTTCTGAAAAAAAATTTCTGCGATTTTCACGAAACCACTTTTCTTCAACTTGATTTGGGCTAAAAATCCATCCCTGAAAATAAAAATTCTCTGAGTAGTGTGGAAATGCTGATCCTTACCCTACCTGGGGTGTCCACTGAGCATTTCCGCGAACTCTAGTTGAAGTGCTCTGGGCCTGGGATTTTGACATGTTACCTCAACCAAAAGGAATGAGTGGGAAACAATCAAGACAACAGATAGAAGCACTTGCATTTGAATGAGTTTCAAGCATGCTTGGGTACTCGTGTGATCTGAGTGACTCAGTTTTGGAATAAAACAGTCGCGTGGTACACCGCGACCTCAAGGCACCCCGGAGTTTCTGAAAAAAAAATTTCTGCGATTTTAACGAAACCACTTTTCTTCAACTTGAATTGGGCTAAAAATCCATCCCTGAAAATCAAAATTCTCTGAGTAGTGTTGAAATGCTGATCCTTACCCTACCTGGGGTGTCCACTGAGCATTTCCGCAAACTCTAGTTGAAGTGCTGTGGGCATGGGATTTTGACATGCTACCTAAACCAAAAGGAATGAGTGGGAAACAATCAAGACAACAGATAGAAGCACTTGCATTTGAATGAGTTTCAAGCATGCTTGGGTACTCGTGTGATCTGCGTGACTCAGTTTTGGAATAAAACTGTCGCGTGGTACACTGCGACCTCCAGGCACCCCGGAGTTTCTGAAAAAAAATTTTCTGCGATTTTAACGAAACCACTTTTTGTTAACTTGAATTGGACTAAAAATCCATCCCTGAAAATAAAAATTCTCTGAGTAGTGTGGAAATGCTGATCCTTACCCTACCTGGGGTGTCCACTGAGCATTTCCGCGAACTCTAGTTGAAGTGCTCTGGGCCTGGGATTTTGACATGTTACCTCAACCAAAAGGAATGAGTGGGAAACAATCAAGACAACAGATAGAAGCACTTGCATTTGAATGAGTTTCAAGCATGCTTGGGTACTCGTGTGATCTGAGTGACTCAGTTTTGGAATAAAACAGTCGCGTGGTACACCGCGACCTCAAGGCACCCCGGAGTTTCTGAAAAAAAATTTTCTGCGATTTTAACGAAACCACTTTTCTTCAACTTGAATTGGGCTAAAAATCCATCCCTGAAAATCAAAATTCTCTGAGTAGTGTTGAAATGCTGATCCTTACCCTACCTGGGGTGTCCACTGAGCATTTCCGCAAACTCTAGTTGAAGTGCTGTGGGCATGGGATTTTGACATGCTACCTAAACCAAAAGGAATGAGTGGGAAACAATCAAGACAACAGATAGAAGCACTTGCATTTGAATGAGTTTCAAGCATGCTTGGGTACTCGTGTGATCTGAGTGACTCAGTTTTGGAATAAAACTGTCGCGTGGTACACCGCGACCTCCAGGCACCCCGGAGTTTCTGAAAAAAACTTTTTCTGCGATTTTAACGAAACCACTTTTCTTCAACTTGAATTGGGCTAAAAATCCATCCCTGAAAATAAAAATTCTCTGAGTAGTGTGGAAATGCTGATCCTTACCCTACCTGGGGTGTCCACTGAGCATTTCCGCAAACTCTAGTTGAAGTGCTCTGGGCAAGGGTATTTTGACATGTTACCCAAACCAAAAGGAATGAGTGGGAAACAATCAAGACAACAGATAGAAGCACTTGCATTTGAATGAGTTTCAAGCATGCTTGGGTACTCGTGTGATCTGAGTGACTCAGTTTTGGAATACAAATGTCGCATGGTACACCGTGACTTCCAGGCACCCCGGAGTTTCTGAAAAAAAAATTTCTGCGATTTTCACGAAACCACTTTTCTTCAACTTGAATTGGGCTAAAAATCCATCCCTGAAAATAAAAATTCTCTGAGTAGTGTGGAAATGCTGATCCTTACCCTACCTGGGGTGTCCACTGAGCATTTCCGCAAACTCTAGTTGAAGTGCTCTGGGCATGGGATTTTGACATGTTACCCAAACCAAAAGGAATGAGTGGGAAACAATCAAGATAACAGATAGAAGCACTTGCATTTGAATGAGTTTCAAGGATGCTTAGGTACTCGTGTGATCTGAGTGACTCAGTTTTGGAATAAAACTGTCGCGTGGTACACCGCGACATCCAGGCACCCCGGAGTTTCTGAAAAAAAATTTTCTGCGATTTTAACGAAACCACTTTTCTTCAACTTGAATTGGGCTAAAAATCCATCCCTGAAAATAAAAATTCTCTGAGTAGTGTGGAAATGCTGATCCTTACCCTACCTGGGGTGTCCACTGAGCATTTCCGCAAACTCTAGTTGAAGTACTCTGGGCCTGGGATTTTGACATGTTACCTAAACCAAAAGGAATGAGTGGGAAAAAATCAAGACAACAGATAAAAGCACTTGCATTTGAATGAGTTTCAAGCATGCTTGGGTACTCGTGTGACCTTAGTGACTCAGTTTTGGAATACAACTATCACGTGGTACACCGCGACCTCCAGGCACCCCGGAGTTTCTGAAAAAAAATTTTCTGCGATTTTAACGAAACCACTTTTCTTCAACTTGAATTTGGCTAAAAATCCATCCCTGAAAATAAAAATTCTCTGAGTAGTGTGGAAATGCTGATCCTTACCCTACCTGGGGTGTCCACTGAGCATTTCAGCAAACCCTAGTTCAAGTGCTCTGGGCATGGGATTTTGACATGTTACCCAAACCAAAAGGAATGAGTGGGAAACAATCAAGACAACAGATAGAAGCACTTGCATTTGAATGAGTTTCAAGCATGCTTGGGTACTCGTGTGATCTGAGTGACTCAGTTTTGGAATACAACTGTCGCGTGGTACACCGCGACCTCCAGGCACCCCGGAGTTTCTGAAAAAAAATTTTCTGCGATTTTAACGAAACCACTTTTCGTTAACTTGAATTGGACTAAAAATCCATATCTGAAAATAAAAATTCTCTGAGTAGTGTGGTAATGCTGATCCTTACCCTACCTGGGGTGTCCACTGAGCATTTCCGCAAACTGTAGTTGAAGTGCTCTGGGCCTGGGATTTTGACATGTTACCTAAACCAAAAGGAATGAGTGGGAAACAATCAAGACAACAGATAGAAGCACTTGCATTTGAATGAGTTTCAAGCATGCTTGGGTACTCGTGTGATCTGAGTGACTCAGTTTTGGAATAAAACAGTCGCGTGGTACACCGCGACCTCCAGGCACCCCGGAGTTTCTGAAAAAAAATTTTCTGCGATTTTAACGAAACCACTTTTCTTCAACTTGAATTGGGCTAAAAATCCATCCCTGAAAATAAAAATTCTCTGAGTAGTGTGGAAATGCTGATCCTTACCCTCTCTGGGGTGTCCACTGAGCATTTCCGCAAACCCTAGTTCAAGTGCTCTGGGCATGGGATTTTGACATGTTACCCAAACCAAAAGGAATGAGTGGGAAACAATCAAGACAACAGATAGAAGCACTTGCATTTGAATGAGTTTCAAGCATGCTTGGGTACTTGTGTGATCTGAGTGACTCAGTTTTGGAATAAAACTGTCGCCAAAACTGTGGTACACCGCGACCTCCAGGCACCCCGGAGTTTCTGAAAAAAATTTTTCTGCGATTTTCACGAAACCACTTTTCTTCAACTTGAATTGGGCTAAAAATCCATCCCTGAAAATAAAAATTCTCTGAGTAGTGTGGAAATGCTGATCCTTACCCTACCTGGGGTGTCCACTGAGCATTTCCGCAAACTCTAGTTGAAGTGCTCTGGGCATGGGATTTTGACATGTTACCCAAACCTAAAGGAATGAGTGGGAAACAATCAAGATAACAGATAGAAGCACTTGCATTTGAATGAGTTTCAAGGATGCGTAGGTTCTCGTGTGATCTGAGTGACTTAGTTTTGGAATACAACTGTCGCGTGGTACACCGCGACCTCCAGGTACCCCGGAGTTTCTGAAAAAAAATTTTCTGCGATTTTAACGAAACCACTTTTCTTCAACTTGAATTGGGCTAAAAATCCATCCCTGAAAATAAAAATTCTCTGAGTAGTGTGGAAATGCTGATCCTTACCCTACCTGGGGTGTCCACTGAGCATTTCCGCAAACTCTAGTTGAAGTGCTCTGGGCCTGGGATTTTGACATGCTACCTAAACCAAAAGGAATGAGTGGGAAAAAATCAAGACAACAGATAGAAGCACTTGCATGTGAATGAGTTTCAAGCATGCTTGGGTACTCGTGTGACCTTAAAGACTCAGTTTTGGAATACAACTGTCACGTGGTACACCGCGACCTCCAGGCACCCCGGAGTTTCTGAAAAAAAATTTCTGCGATTTTCACGAAACCACTTTTCTTCAACTTGAATTTGGCTAAAAATCCATCCCTGAAAATAAAAATTCTCTGAGTAGTGTGGAAATGCTGATCCTTACCCTACCTGGGGTGTCCACTGAGCATTTCCGCGAACTCTAGTTGAAGTGCTCTGGGCCTGGGATTTTGACATGTTACCTCAACCAAAAGGAATGAGTGGGAAACAATCAAGACAACAGATAGAAGCACTTGCATTTGAATGAGTTTCAAGCATGCTTGGGTACTCGTGTGATCTGAGTGACTCAGTTTTGGAATAAAACAGTCGCGTGGTACACCGCGACCTCAAGGCACCCCGGAGTTTCTGAAAAAAAAATTTCTGCGATTTTAACGAAACCACTTTTCTTCAACTTGAATTGGGCTAAAAATCCATCCCTGAAAATCAAAATTCTCTGAGTAGTGTTGAAATGCTGATCCTTACCCTACCTGGGGTGTCCACTGAGCATTTCCGCAAACTCTAGTTGAAGTGCTGTGGGCATGGGATTTTGACATGCTACCTAAACCAAAAGGAATGAGTGGGAAACAATCAAGACAACAGATAGAAGCACTTGCATTTGAATGAGTTTCAAGCATGCTTGGGTACTCGTGTGATCTGCGTGACTCAGTTTTGGAATAAAACTGTCGCGTGGTACACTGCGACCTCCAGGCACCCCGGAGTTTCTGAAAAAAAATTTTCTGCGATTTTAACGAAACCACTTTTTGTTAACTTGAATTGGACTAAAAATCCATCCCTGAAAATAAAAATTCTCTGAGTAGTGTGGAAATGCTGATCCTTACCCTACCTGGGGTGTCCACTGAGCATTTCCGCGAACTCTAGTTGAAGTGCTCTGGGCCTGGGATTTTGACATGTTACCTCAACCAAAAGGAATGAGTGGGAAACAATCAAGACAACAGATAGAAGCACTTGCATTTGAATGAGTTTCAAGCATGCTTGGGTACTCGTGTGATCTGAGTGACTCAGTTTTGGAATAAAACAGTCGCGTGGTACACCGCGACCTCAAGGCACCCCGGAGTTTCTGAAAAAAAATTTTCTGCGATTTTAACGAAACCACTTTTCTTCAACTTGAATTGGGCTAAAAATCCATCCCTGAAAATCAAAATTCTCTGAGTAGTGTTGAAATGCTGATCCTTACCCTACCTGGGGTGTCCACTGAGCATTTCCGCAAACTCTAGTTGAAGTGCTGTGGGCATGGGATTTTGACATGCTACCTAAACCAAAAGGAATGAGTGGGAAACAATCAAGACAACAGATAGAAGCACTTGCATTTGAATGAGTTTCAAGCATGCTTGGGTACTCGTGTGATCTGAGTGACTCAGTTTTGGAATAAAACTGTCGCGTGGTACACCGCGACCTCCAGGCACCCCGGAGTTTCTGAAAAAAAATTTTCTGCGATTTTAACGAAACCACTTTTCTTCAACTTGAATTGGGCTAAAAATCCATCCCTGAAAATAAAAATTCTCTGAGTAGTGTGGAAATGCTGATCCTTACCCTACCTGGGGTGTCCACTGAGCATTTCCGCAAACTCTAGTTGAAGTGCTCTGGGCAAGGGTATTTTGACATGTTACCCAAACCAAAAGGAATGAGTGGGAAACAATCAAGACAACAGATAGAAGCACTTGCATTTGAATGAGTTTCAAGCATGCTTGGGTACTCGTGTGATCTGAGTGACTCAGTTTTGGAATACAAATGTCGCATGGTACACCGTGACTTCCAGGCACCCCGGAGTTTCTGAAAAAAAAATTTCTGCGATTTTCACGAAACCACTTTTCTTCAACTTGAATTGGGCTAAAAATCCATCCCTGAAAATAAAAATTCTCTGAGTAGTGTGGAAATGCTGATCCTTACCCTACCTGGGGTGTCCACTGAGCATTTCCGCAAACTCTAGTTGAAGTGCTCTGGGCATGGGATTTTGACATGTTACCCAAACCAAAAGGAATGAGTGGGAAACAATCAAGATAACAGATAGAAGCACTTGCATTTGAATGAGTTTCAAGGATGCTTAGGTACTCGTGTGATCTGAGTGACTCAGTTTTGGAATAAAACTGTCGCGGGGTACACCGCGACATCCAGGCACCCCGGAGTTTCTGAAAAAAAATTTTCTGCGATTTTAACGAAACCACTTTTCTTCAACTTGAATTGGGCTAAAAATCCATCCCTGAAAATAAAAATTCTCTGAGTAGTGTGGAAATGCTGATCCTTACCCTACCTGGGGTGTCCACTGAGCATTTCCGCAAACTCTAGTTGAAGTACTCTGGGCCTGGGATTTTGACATGTTACCTAAACCAAAAGGAATGAGTGGGAAAAAATCAAGACAACAGATAAAAGCACTTGCATTTGAATGAGTTTCAAGCATGCTTGGGTACTCGTGTGACCTTAGTGACTCAGTTTTGGAATACAACTATCACGTGGTACACCGCGACCTCCAGGCACCCCGGAGTTTCTGAAAAAAAATTTTCTGCGATTTTAACGAAACCACTTTTCTTCAACTTGAATTTGGCTAAAAATCCATCCCTGAAAATAAAAATTCTCTGAGTAGTGTGGAAATGCTGATCCTTACCCTACCTGGGGTGTCCACTGAGCATTTCAGCAAACCCTAGTTCAAGTGCTCTGGGCATGGGATTTTGACATGTTACCCAAACCAAAAGGAATGAGTGGGAAACAATCAAGACAACAGATAGAAGCACTTGCATTTGAATGAGTTTCAAGCATGCTTGGGTACTCGTGTGATCTGAGTGACTCAGTTTTGGAATACAACTGTCGCGTGGTACACCGCGACCTCCAGGCACCCCGGAGTTTCTGAAAAAAAATTTTCTGCGATTTTAACGAAACCACTTTTCGTTAACTTGAATTGGACTAAAAATCCATATCTGAAAATAAAAATTCTCTGAGTAGTGTGGTAATGCTGATCCTTACCCTACCTGGGGTGTCCACTGAGCATTTCCGCAAACTGTAGTTGAAGTGCTCTGGGCCTGGGATTTTGACATGTTACCTAAACCAAAAGGAATGAGTGGGAAACAATCAAGACAACAGATAGAAGCACTTGCATTTGAATGAGTTTCAAGCATGCTTGGGTACTCGTGTGATCTGAGTGACTCAGTTTTGGAATAAAACAGTCGCGTGGTACACCGCGACCTCCAGGCACCCCGGAGTTTCTGAAAAAAAATTTTCTGCGATTTTAACGAAACCACTTTTCTTCAACTTGAATTGGGCTAAAAATCCATCCCTGAAAATAAAAATTCTCTGAGTAGTGTGGAAATGCTGATCCTTACCCTCTCTGGGGTGTCCACTGAGCATTTCCGCAAACCCTAGTTCAAGTGCTCTGGGCATGGGATTTTGACATGTTACCCAAACCAAAAGGAATGAGTGGGAAACAATCAAGACAACAGATAGAAGCACTTGCATTTGAATGAGTTTCAAGCATGCTTGGGTACTTGTGTGATCTGAGTGACTCAGTTTTGGAATAAAACTGTCGCCAAAACTGTGGTACACCGCGACCTCCAGGCACCCCGGAGTTTCTGAAAAAAATTTTTCTGCGATTTTCACGAAACCACTTTTCTTCAACTTGAATTGGGCTAAAAATCCATCCCTGAAAATAAAAATTCTCTGAGTAGTGTGGAAATGCTGATCCTTACCCTACCTGGGGTGTCCACTGAGCATTTCCGCAAACTCTAGTTGAAGTGCTCTGGGCATGGGATTTTGACATGTTACCCAAACCTAAAGGAATGAGTGGGAAACAATCAAGATAACAGATAGAAGCACTTGCATTTGAATGAGTTTCAAGGATGCGTAGGTTCTCGTGTGATCTGAGTGACTTAGTTTTGGAATACAACTGTCGCGTGGTACACCGCGACCTCCAGGTACCCCGGAGTTTCTGAAAAAAAATTTTCTGCGATTTTAACGAAACCACTTTTCTTCAACTTGAATTGGGCTAAAAATCCATCCCTGAAAATAAAAATTCTCTGAGTAGTGTGGAAATGCTGATCCTTACCCTACCTGGGGTGTCCACTGAGCATTTCCGCAAACTCTAGTTGAAGTGCTCTGGGCATGGGATTTTGACATGCTACCTAAACCAAAAGGAATGAGTGGGAAAAAATCAAGACAACAGATAGAAGCACTTGCATGTGAATGAGTTTCAAGCATGCTTGGGTACTCGTGTGACCTTAAAGACTCAGTTTTGGAATACAACTGTCACGTGGTACACCGCGACCTCCAGGCACCCCGGAGTTTCTGAAAAAAAATTTTCTGCGATTTTAACGAAACCACTTTTCTTCAACTTGAATTTGGCTAAAAATCCATCCCTGAAAATAAAAATTCTCTGAGTAGTGTGGAAATGCTGATCCTTACCCTACCTGGGGTGTCCAAAGAGCATTTCCGCGAACTCTAGTTGAAGTGCTCTGGGCATGGGATTTTGACATGTTACCCAATCCATAAGGATTGAGTGGGAAAAAATCAAGACAACAGATATAAGCACTTGCATTTGAATGAGTTTCTAGCATTCTTGGGTACTCGTGTGATCTGAGTGACTCAGTTTTGGAATACAACTGTCACGTGGTACAACGCGACCTCCAGGCACCCCGGAGTTTCTGAAAAAAAATTTCTGCGATTTTCACGAAACCACTTTTCTTCTACTTGATTTGGGCTAAAAATCCATCCCTGAAAATAAAAATTCTCTCAGTAGTGTGGAAATGCTGATCCTTACCCTACCTGGGGTGTCCACTGAGCATTTCCGCGAACTCTAGTTGAAGTGCTCTGGGCCTGGGATTTTGACATGTTACCTCAACCAAAAGGAATGAGTGGGAAACAATCAAGACAACAGATAGAAGCACTTGCATTTGAATGAGTTTCAAGCATGCTTGGGTACTCGTGTGATCTGAGTGACTCAGTTTTGGAATACAAATGTCGCGTGGTACACCGTGACTTCCAGGCACCCCGGAGTTTCTGAAAAAAAATTTTCTGCGATTTTAACGAAACCACTTTTCTTCAACTTGAATTGGGCTAAAAATCCATCCCTGAAAATAAAAATTCTCTGAGTAGTGTGGAAATGCTGATCCTTACCCTACCTGCGGTGTCCACTGAGCATTTCCGCAAACTCTAGTTGAAGTGCTGTGGGCATGGGATTTTGACATTTTATCCAAACCAAAAGGAATGAGTGGGAAACAATCAAGACAACAGATAGAAGCACTTGCATTTGAATGAGTTTCAAGCATTCTTGGGTACTCATGTGATCTGAGTGATTCAGTTTTGGAATACAAATGTCGCATGGTACACCGTGACTTCCAGGCACCCCGGAGTTTCTGAAAAAAAATTTTCTGCGATTTTCACGAAACCACTTTTCTTCAACTTGAATTGGGCTGAAAATCCATCCCTGAGAATAAAAATTCTCTGAGTAGTGTGGAAATGCTGATCCTTACCCTTCCTGGGGTGTCCAAGGGGCATTTCCGCGAACTCTAGTTGAAGTGCTCTGGGCATGGGATTTTGACATGCTACCCAAACCAAAAGGAATGAGTGGGAAACAATCAAGACAACAAATAGAAGCACTTGCATTTGAATGAGTTTCAAGCATGCTTGGGTACTCGTGTGATCTGAGTGACTCAGTTTTGGAATACAACTGTCGCGTGGTACACCGCGACCTCCAGGCACCCCGGAGTTTCTGAAAAAAAATTTTCTGCGATTTTAACGAAACCACTTTTCGTTAACTTGAATTGGACTAAAAATCCATCCCTGAAAATAAAAATTCTCTGAGTAGTGTGGAAATGCTGATCCTTACCCTACCTGGGGTGTCCACTGAGCATTTCCGCAAACTGTAGTTGAAGTGCTCTGGGCCTGGGATTTTGACATGTTACCTAAACCAAAAGGAATGAGTGGGAAACAATCAAGACAACAGATAGAAGCACTTGCATTTGAATGAGTTTCAAGCATGCTTGGGTACTCGTGTGATCTGAGTGACTCAGTTTTGGAATAAAACAGTCGCGTGGTACATCGCGACCTCCAGGCACCCCGGAGTTTCTGAAAAAAAATTTTCTGCGATTTTAACGAAACCACTTTTCTTCAACTTGAATTGGGCTAAAAATCCATCCCTGAAAATAAAAATTCTCTGAGTAGTGTGGAAATGCTGATCCTTACCCTACCTGGGGTGTCCACTGAGCATTTCCGCAAACTCTAGTTGAAGTGCTCTGGGCATGGGATTTTGACATGCTACCCAAACCAAAAGGAATGAGTGGGAAACAATCAAGACAACAGATAGAAGCACTTGCATTTGAATGAGTTTCAAGAATGCTTGGGTACTCGTGTGATCTGAGTGAATCAGTTTTGGAATACAAATGTCGCATGGTACACCGTGACTTCCAGGCACCCCGGAGTTTCTGAAAAAAAATTTTCTGCGATTTTCACGAAACCATTTTTCTTCAACTTGAATTGGGCTAAAAATCCATCCCTGAAAATAAAAATTCTCTGAGTAGTGTGGAAATGCTGATCCTTACCCTACCTGGGGTGTCCACTGAGCATTTCCGCGAACTCTAGTTGAAGTGCTCTGGGCCTGGGATTTTGACATGTTACCTCAACCAAAAGGAATGAGTGGGAAACAATCAAGACAACAGATAGAAGCACTTGCATTTGAATGAGTTTCAAGCATGCTTGGGTACTCGTGTGATCTGAGTGACTCAGTTTTGGAATAAAACAGTCGCGTGGTACACCGCGACCTCAAGGCACCCCGGAGTTTCTGAAAAAAAAATTTCTGCGATTTTAACGAAACCACTTTTCTTCAACTTGAATTGGGCTAAAAATCCATCCCTGAAAATCAAAATTCTCTGAGTAGTGTTGAAATGCTGATCCTTACCCTACCTGGGGTGTCCACTGAGCATTTCCGCAAACTCTAGTTGAAGTGCTGTGGGCATGGGATTTTGACATGCTACCTAAACCAAAAGGAATGAGTGGGAAACAATCAAGACAACAGATAGAAGCACTTGCATTTGAATGAGTTTCAAGCATGCTTGGGTACTCGTGTGATCTGCGTGACTCAGTTTTGGAATAAAACTGTCGCGTGGTACACTGCGACCTCCAGGCACCCCGGAGTTTCTGAAAAAAAATTTTCTGCGATTTTAACGAAACCACTTTTTGTTAACTTGAATTGGACTAAAAATCCATCCCTGAAAATAAAAATTCTCTGAGTAGTGTGGAAATGCTGATCCTTACCCTACCTGGGGTGTCCACTGAGCATTTCCGCGAACTCTAGTTGAAGTGCTCTGGGCCTGGGATTTTGACATGTTACCTCAACCAAAAGGAATGAGTGGGAAACAATCAAGACAACAGATAGAAGCACTTGCATTTGAATGAGTTTCAAGCATGCTTGGGTACTCGTGTGATCTGAGTGACTCAGTTTTGGAATAAAACAGTCGCGTGGTACACCGCGACCTCAAGGCACCCCGGAGTTTCTGAAAAAAAATTTTCTGCGATTTTAACGAAACCACTTTTCTTCAACTTGAATTGGGCTAAAAATCCATCCCTGAAAATCAAAATTCTCTGAGTAGTGTTGAAATGCTGATCCTTACCCTACCTGGGGTGTCCACTGAGCATTTCCGCAAACTCTAGTTGAAGTGCTGTGGGCATGGGATTTTGACATGCTACCTAAACCAAAAGGAATGAGTGGGAAACAATCAAGACAACAGATAGAAGCACTTGCATTTGAATGAGTTTCAAGCATGCTTGGGTACTCGTGTGATCTGAGTGACTCAGTTTTGGAATAAAA